>NC_092391.1:24592150-25792150 GCF_030028105.1 Mobula birostris | reverse complement strand
ATCCATGCCGATCATTATTATACATTTCTTCTCTAAATGTTCTAGTCTCACCTATAGTGGTGGTTCTATTGTTTTTCCAAGACTAATGTTAAGCTTACTTATTTACTTAAGTCCATTGCCCTGGCTGGGGCATAGGCCATCAACAACAGCTCACCAGAGCCCTCTAACCTGGGCTAGTTTTCCAAGCTGTCCCCAGGTGTAGTCCATCTTCAAAGACCCTTCCTCTCCCAGCACTGAGGTCTTTAGAGTTTCTGTTGCCGTTTCTGTAGAACTGAGTTTCTACTCAATGGCCAGCTAGCCCCATGACCAACTCTCCCCCTTTCATAACTGGACTTGGTACCACCCACGGCAGAGCTTAACGTTACGCTGACTGATAAATAATTTCCAGAAAATATCCCAGTTCCCTTCTTAGATAAAGGTTTTGTGTTAGCAATGTGCCACATCATTGGCTCAGCTGAAATTCCTTGTCCTTGGATCTATTCACAGCATTCTCATCAGAACCTTCACCTCCTTCCTGAAGTTCGGTAACCAGAATCAGGAGCAATACTCTATTTGTGGCCTAACCAGTACTGTGCACAGGTTCAATGTAACTTCTCTGCTTTCATCCCTATTAATGAATTCTAGCATCCTACATGTTTTACTAACCATGCTCTCAACACGCCTATTTTCAGAGATTTATGCACACAAAACACCAATATGCAAGCATTTCTCCATATCCCTCAGGCTATTGTTTCGTCTTTCTTTTTGTCAAACATCACTTCATACAGCTCTGTATTAAATGTTATTTGCCATTCATTTCCCCATTCTGCCTATCAATATCTTACTTCAATCTATTACTACCTTTCTCTTTGTTTACCAACCCTCCTTTCTAAAAAAAATCATTTATTACCAGTCTGCTTTCGACTGTATTTAAATTGTATTTAAGCAAACGCCATAAGCATACTACTACTCACCCTTTAAAATCCCTTTCTCTTCTGTTATCTCATTAAAATTTTACCCAGTTAAGTATAATTTGTCTCTGCATACTTGTAGTTATATAGAAACATAGAAAAACTACAACACAATACAGGCCCTTCAGCCCACAAAGCTGTGCCAAACATGTCCTTACCTTAGAACTACCTAGGCTTACCCATAGCCTTCTATTTCTCTAAGCTCCATGTACGTACCCAAGAGTCTATTAGAAGATCCTATCGTTTCTGCCTCCACCACCACTGCCGGCAGCCCATTCCACGCACTCACCGTTCTCTGCGTAAAAAACTTACCCCTGACATCTCCTCTGTACCTGCTTCCAAGCACCTTAAAACTATGTGCTCTCATGTTAGCCATTTCAGCCCTGGGAAAAAGCCTCTCACTATCCACACGATCAATGCCTCTCATCATCTTAAAGACCTCTATCAAGTCATCTCTCATCCTCCATCGTTCCAAGGGGAAAAGGCTGAGTTCACTCAACCTATTCTCATAAGGCATGCTCCCCAATCCAGGCAACCTTTAATGTAGTGATACTTCTCAAAGTGCTCAGCAGTAACAAAACCAATAAAAATTGAGTTAGATCTACATAGGAGAAGAATAGTCATACTGCACGGAAGTGCACCTTTCAGCCCATCTTGTCCATGCCAAATTTTTCCAACTAGACTAATCCCACTTGCTCACATCAGGACCATATCCTTCTATGTTTTACATATTTACTCTAAGTATCTGTTTAAATGGCTCTTAAACATAGGAATTATACCTGTTTCTACGACCTCTTCTCGTAACACATTTCAGATACCAACTACTCTTTGTGAAAAAAAACTTATTCTTTGTATCCCCATTCAAGCTCTTCTCTCTCAACTTATGCCCTCTTTATTTTATACAACTCTAATCTGAGGGGAAAAAATCTATATCTTGATAAAAAAGACTTTATAAACTTCTATAAGGTCACTTCTCATTCCAAGAAAAACAGTCCTAGCCTGTTCAGTCTCTCCCTATAACTCAAAACGCTCCAGCCCAAGCAACAGCTTTTTGAAGTATATAAAATCATGAGGGGCATAGATAAGATGGATAGCCAGTCTTTTTCCCTAGGCTAAAGACTCTAAAACAAGAGGGCATAGATTTAAGATGAAAAGAGAAAGATTTGCCAGAGGAAGCTGTAAAGACAGGTACAATTACAATGTTTAAGTTGCATAGGTATGTGGATTGAATAGGTTTAGTGGAATATGGACCAAACATAAGCAAATGTGAATAGCTGGGACGAACATCTTAGTCAAATTGGGCCAAACAGCTGTTTCTGTATTGCAATAATTCTCCAACTCTTACTCTTTGAGAAATCTTAATGCACCCTAGTCTAGTTAGACTGCATTAGTAGAAAATAAAATCTCAGACAAAATGACGAGGAGCAAAAATGGCCAGTTCTGACACAGAAAGAACGAGACAGCAAGTTACCCAGAGTTGCAGAATTTTACATTGAGTTAGAATACTTTGACAATCCCAGACTGGAGATGTTTTAAATCTTATGTTGATTGTCAAACTCCGATAACAAGTTATCAATTGTTTAACATCGATTAATCAGATAATGTTTCCCATACTTCTTTAAAACTCACCAGAGCCCTATTTCCAGTATTCTGTTCAATCTATTTAGAGTCTCATAAACACACTTGAAGTCCGGTTCCCAAATTCCAACAAACTCACCAGGGCCCTGTCACCAACACTCTCTACAAACTAACCTGGTTCACTAAGAAAAATACTAGTATGGAACAACTAAATAAATTAAGACCATAAGACGGGAGCAGAATTAGGCCATTTGGCCCATCAATCATGCCATTCAATCATGGCTGATCCTTTTTCTCCCTTTTCCCGGGTTTCTCCCTGTAACCTTTGATGCCCTGACCAATCAAGAACCTATCAATCTCCATCTTAAATTAACACAATGAGCTGGCCTCTACAGCTGCCTGTGGTAACAAATTCACCACCCTCTGGCTAAAGAAATTTCTCTGCATTTCTTTTTTATGCACTTTGGTAGAAGAAATAAATGTGCAGACTACTTTCTAAGTAGAGAGAAAATCCAAAAATCTGAAATGCAGAGACTTGAGAGTCCTTATGCAGAACACGCTAAAGGTTAACTCGCAGGTTGAGTCAGTGATGAGGAAGACAAATGCAATGTTTGCATTCATTTCAAGAGAACTCAAATACAAGAGTAGGGATGTGATGCTGAGGCTTTATAAGGCACTGGTGAGGCCTCACCTTGAGTATTGTGAATAGTTTTCGGTTCCTTATCTAAAAAAAGATGTGTTGGCATTGGAGAGGTTTCAGAGGAGGTTCACAAGGATGATTCCAGGAATGAAAGGGTTGTCATACGAGGAACATTTGATAGCTCAGGGTCTGTACTCACTGGAATTCAGAAGGATGAGGGGAGAATCTCATTGAAACCTTTTGGATGTTGAAAGGCCTAGACAGAGATGTGGAAAGAATGTTCCCCATGGTGGGAGAGTCTAGGACAAGAGGGCACAGCCTCAGGATAGAGGGGCGTCCATTTAAAACAGAAATTCCCCGACACATTTCTCATGGTCTCATGTTTTGCATTCTATTAACGTAGATCTTTTGGTCTTTTCTCCTTCCAGATGCTGCTTAACCTGTTGAGCGTTTCCTGCATTATCATTATTATTTCACATTTCCAGCATTTGCAATTTGTTTTCCGATTAGGCTGGAATGAAGCTCACCTGAAAATAAACCTTTATGAACTAAACACACATAAGACTGCACATGCTGGAATCTGCTGCAAAAAGAAAAATGCGGGAGGAACTCGGCTAGTCAGCCAGCATCTGTGGACAGATATCAATGGTGCGGGGATTTAACCCGAAACTCTTGACCATTCCTTTCCCCCTACATACACAGCTCGACTCCAACAGATCATATATGATCCGAACAAGCAGCTGGACCGAATACCCCATTTATGTTTTGCATTCGATTAACGTAGGTCTGATTCCTTCAGCCTCAGTCCCTCCACAATGAAGGAAGCATTCATAAGGAGAAAGTTTTTTTTTACAAATATTGGCCTTCAATGGACGTCCTTCTCTATTAAATTATAAACGAGGTGCGAATGTTTATGCGCACAGTCAAGGTTTTCTTTTCCGCTTACCACAATTCAGAGCCAAAATGTGCATATTTTAAATATTCACCGAAATGTAAGTTTCCTCCTAATACCTGTTCTCTGTTGATTTTTATGAGGATTTTTCCTCGTGTTTAAAGTCGAATTTAAATATTCACTGAATATTTGAATCCCGCCGCCGTTACAAACAAATCTCGAGACTTTCCCGCCCCGGCCCCGGCACCCGCGGAGCCTCCGCCAGGTCCTAGCGCCCGGCACTCAGTCCGACCCGGGATCCAGCGGGTCCTAGCAACCGCTGAATTACCCGTTCACTCGTCATGCAATTTGTGTACGCTACAGTTCTGCCGTATCGTGTCACGCACCGATGTCTTAAAGGAACCTGTCGGATTCCTGCGCCCGTTCCCGCATAACTGAGAGCAGAGCCGAGCCGAGCCTCGTTACCCAGCGGGATGAGAGTGAAGCCCTGGAATATTCCAGTGCCTGTTCTCGTTGCGCCTTGTGGGTGTAAGCCAACAGGAGGTCCGTATTCGGCGTCTACTTCATTACCAAGCTGACAGGTACAAGCCATGTGATGAGTCAGCTTTGGGATATTGTACTTTCGACTGTACTTCTTCCTATAGATGCTGCCTGGCCTAATGCGTTCCACCAGCATTTTGTGTGTGTTTGCTTGAATTTCCAGAATCTGCAGATTTTCTCGTGTTTGGGATATTGTTTTAGGATTTTGCTCCTCCACTATCCTGCCAACTGCTGATGCCAAATGTGTACCGTGTGGGTTGCCCCAGAGGTTTCCCATATACTTGAAATAAGTGTACTATAAATCTCTCTTTAACAAGTAAACTGGTCAGAGACCTGTGTCAACAATGCAACTGACGCTAAAACTCTTCCAGTTATTATGATCATTGTATTAGACAAGAACATTGTTGGATGGCCCTAGTACCTTTGAGATAATGTACACTGAAGATTTTAAAAATTGCTGATGCAGTAAATCTGAAATAAAAACAAAATGTGGGAAACAGTATTGATGGAAGAAAGAAAACATATTAAAAGCTTTAGGTTTAAAACCCTTTATCAGTCTGTGATCCTGGAAGTTGTTACTAGTTTGTAGACCCCTGGTTAAGCCAGCAGTCAACCTACTGCTCCTGCTAAGAATTACCCTTTCTAGCAATCAGTAGATATCACATTACCATACAGTTGGGATTTCCTGGAGCCTAGTATTGAATGGACTACCAAAGACTAGTCAAATTGAAAATAAAACTGCAGCAGCTGAAAATCTAAGATAAAAACCAAAAAAAAAATGCTCAGGTCACATTAAAATAAACATGAAGTATATAAATAGATCTGGTCTTTGCATTTAAAAAAAAGGACACAGAAATCCAAGCAACACACACAAAATGCTGGAGGAACACAGCAGGCCAGGCTGTACAGTTGACACTTTGGCCCGAAACATTGACTGTTTACTCCTTTGCATTGATGCTGCTTGGCCTGCTGAGTTGCTTGGATTTCCAGCATCTACAGATTTTCTCTTGCTTGTGACAGAAATGCAAGAGAAGATTTAAAACAATATACCTGTATTAAATGGAACCAGAACTTTAAACATCTCCTCCTAACAGGAAAGGCTGCTTTTCTTGAGGAAAAGGAAGAGTGAATGACATAAAAAAAGTCCTTAGAGATAGTTGCAGAGATGTTTTCACAAGAGCAAGACCACAACCATGTGGCCTTAAATAAACAATAGTCTCTAATAAATCTCATGGGCAAGTCAGGAGAAAATCTATTGCCATAGGACTTTCAGATTGTGGAGGTGGAATTAGCAAATAACATAACATTCTAAAGGGAACCTCGATAAACACATCAAGGAGAAAGGCGTAGAAAGATAGACTGATGGATTGGATAAAAAAGGGTAGCAGGAAGATTATGTGTATCATATCTATTGGATTCATTGAGCCAAACAGCCTGTTTATTTTGCTTTAAATTCCATGTGCTACCAAGCCATAAAAGTAACATTAAATAACTAACCAAGGTTTGATTAAAAGGTTTTCGGAGGACCTTAATAAAGGAGAGAGGGGTAGAGGGGCACAGAATTTTTGTGGGACAGGGAGAGACAGTGGTAAAGATAATATAGATTTATAGAGCTTAGAACCTAGGCAGTTGAAGGCAAAACTGCCAATGAAAGAATAAGTAAATTTATAGGAGGGCAGTAATAAATATTTCTAAATCAGAATCGGGTTTATTATCTCTTATATACAGTATGTCATGTAATTTGTTGTATTGCAGTAGCAGAATAGTCCAAGACATAAAAATTACTATTCAATACAAAAATAAATAAATAGCACAAAAGAGGAAGTTCAAGATAATGCCCAGGATTCATGGGCTTTTCAGAAATCTAATGGCAGAGAGGAAAAAGCTGTTCCTAAAGTATTGAGCGTGGGCATTCAGGCTCCTGAATCTCCTCCCCAATAGCAGGAATGAGAAGAGGGCAGGTCCCAGATTGTGAGGATCTTTAATAATGGAAGCCACCCTCTTGAGGCATCGCTTCCTGAAGATAAAATTAGATTATGAGGACACTCAGTCCTCATTTATTGTCATTTAGAGATAAATGCATTAAAAAATGATACAATGTTCCTCCGGTATGATATCACAGGAACACAAGACAGAACCAAGACTAAAACTGACAAAAACCACATAATTATAACATATAGTTACAACAGTGCAAAGCAATACCGTAATTTGATAAAAGCAGACCATGGGCACGGTAAAAAAAAGTCTCAAAGTCCCGATAGCCCCAACATCTCACGCAGACGGTAGAAGGAAGAAACTCTCCCTGCCATGAGCTTCCAGCGCCACAAACTTGCCGATGCAGCATCCTGGAAGCACCCGACCACGGTCCGACTCTGAGTCTGTCCGAAAACTTCGAGCCTCCAACCAGCCCTCCAACTGTGCTCGATGGTGGGGATGACTTAAACCCTCTGCGGGCTTTTTTTTTGATCCTGTGATGCAACCAGCCAGAATGTTGTCCACTGTGCATCCGTAGAAATTTGCAAGTGCCTTTGGTGACAAACCATTTCTCCTCAAACTCCTATTGTAGTACAGCCAACAGTGTGCCTTCGTTGGGATTTCATCGATACATTGGGCCCAGGATGGGTCCTCCAAGATGTTGATGGACAGGAGCTTGAAGCTGCTTACCCTTTCCACCACTGAGCATGCTATGAGAACAGGTGTGTATTCCCCTGCCTTTCCCTTGCTTAAGTCCACAATCAGTTCCCTGGTGGTGCTGAGGTTGGGTGCGAGTCAAAGGACAAGCACAACCACAATGGTTTGAATTGCCTCTCAGTGTGCTGTACAATTCCATGAACCTGTAATATAGAATGGCCACTTGGACAGGGCTCCAGAGGTCACAAACATTCCCCAAGGAATCATATTCAAGCACTATTTAGCAGCTCAAGGAAAAATGGCTGAGGCTAGGGATGGGGGAGGGGAAAATATGAGGAGAATGAAAATATTTTTAGAAGAAAAAAACATCAAAAAGTTCTGGAATGTGAAATATTCATGAAGGAATATGTTTGAATCGCAGCAAGGAAGTAGCAATCCGCAGCAGAGATTTTCACTGCACATACAATGCAGAGCTGGAAACATTGGCAAAATAGGAAAACTGGGAGCCTGGAGACCAACAGCATTCACAGAGACCACAAGAAATTATGGATAAGCTTATGAGTTAACTCACAAGAGTGTCAAGTCATAGACTAGGTACGGTAGATGTCAAAGATGGGTATCCATTTGCAAATAAAGGAAAATGTATAAAATATAGTCTGATCACCTGTCTGTACATCTACTCCTGTCTCCTAGGCAAAGACTAAAGACCTGAAGCACCAGTGGTGAGAACCAAGAAGGGAGGCAGAAGAGTGTTTATAGGACTGCTTTGAGCAGATTGGACAATATTTAGGGATTCATCTTCAAATGTCATTGAATGTGACACAGTTGTCACCGGCTTCATCAAGACCTGCGTAGGTAAGTGTGTGCCTTCAAGAACCTACCAGCATACCCAAACCAGAAGCTGTGGGTGAACCAGGAGATTCGTAGTGTGTTGAGGGCTAGGTTTGCAGCGTTCAGGACCGGTGGTCCAGAACTACACAAGAAGTCCAGGTACAACCTAAGGAAAGCTATTTTAAGAGTGAAAAAGCAATTCTGATTGAAGTTAGAGGTGAAATCAGATGCACGTCAGCTCTGGCAGGGTTTGCAGACCATTACTCCATACAAAGTGAAACCTACCATCATGAATAGCCATGGTGCTTCACTCCCAGATGAACTCTACATCTTTTATGCATACTTTGAAAGGGAGAATAAAACTACGCCTATATAAGTCCTTGCAGTATCTGGTAACCCTGTGATCTCTGTCTCAGAGCTTGGCATCAGAACATCTTTCAAGATGGTAAACCCTCGCAAGGCACCAGGCCTCAATGGCATTGAAAACCTGTGCTAACCAACTGGCGGGAGTGTTCGAATGCATCCTCAATCTCTCACAGCTGCAGTCGGAGGTTCCCACCTGCTTCAAAACGGCAACGATCATACCAGTGCTTAGGAAGAGCAGGGTGAGCTCTTAATGACTGTCGCCCGGTTGCACTCACATCAACTGTGATGAAGTGCTTTGAGAGGTTGGTCATCACCTCCTGCCTAGGCAAGGATCTGAACCCACTGTAATTTGAATATCATCACAATAGGTCTACAGCAGATGCAATCTCCCTGGCTCTCCACTCGGCCTTGGATCACCTGGACAATAACAATACCCACGTCAGGCTGCTGTTTATTGATTACAACTCAGCATTCAACACAATCATACCCTCAGTTCTAATCAACAAGCTCCAAAATCTGGGTCTCTGGCACACTGGCATACCTCAAGGATGCATGCTTAACCCACTGCTCTACTCTCTCTACACCCATGACTGTGTGGCTAGGCACAGCTCAAATGCCATTTATAAACTTGCTGGTGACTGATTAATGTCAGCAGAATGTCAGATGGTGATGAGGAGGCGTACAGGAACAAGATCAATCAGCTGGTTGAGTGGTGTCGAAACAACAACCTTGCAGTCAGCAGCAGTAAGACCAAGGAATTAATTGTGGACTTCAGGAAGGGGAAGTCGGGGGAACACACACCAGTCTTTATTGAGGGATCAACACTGGAAAGGGTGAGCAGTTTCAAGTTTGTGGGTGTGAACATCTCGGAAGATCTATCCTGGGCCCAACATATTGATGTGATTAAAAAGAAGGCACAACAGTGGTGATGTTTCATTAGAAGTTTGAGGAGATGTGGTATGTCATCAAAGACTCTTGCAAGTTTCTACAGATGTACCGTGGATAGCAGACTAGCATTTGATATGGAAGGACCACTACACAGGATCAGACAAAAATTGCAGGAAGTTGAAAGCTCAGCCAGATCCATCATGGGCACTAGCCTTCCCAGCAACAAGGACACCTTCAAAAAGGCAACATCTATCATTAAGGACCACCATTACCCAGGACATCCCCGCTTCTCCATGATACCATCAAGGAGGAAGTACAGGAGCTGAAGACACTCAACGTTTCAGGAACAGCTTCTTCCTCTCCACCATCAGATTTCTGAATGGACAATGAACCCATGAACACTACCTCTCTCTCTCTCTCTTTCTCTCTCTCTCTCTCTCCCCCCCTGCCCCCCATCCCACCCCCCCATCTCCCTCTCTCTCTCTCTCTCTCTCTTAAAATGTCATTGTAATTTATAGTTTCTTCATTATTATGTATGGCAATGTACTGCCACAAAACAACAAATTTCACAACATATGTCAATAATATCAAACTTGATTCTGATTCTGAAAATAAAATATATTTTATATTGTAGGCCTTTGCAAATAAAACAAAGTGAGGCATTTTATACTTAATGAAGCCCATAACACATTTTATTGAACTCCAAAAGCACGCTCAAAATCTTTATGTCACCTCGTCTGACCAGCCTCTTAAAGCAAAACCCCAACTCAATGTTGGTGGTTGAGAATTATGTACATTTCTTCCAATTACGTTAACCTACAATATCTGATTATCATTCTCTCATTATGAGGATTCCCGTCACACAAACTCGTAGAATGCATCTCATGAACATTGAGTCTGAATCAAAGCTGGTATTATTGACCAGACCAGATGTGGATTATTATATAAAGTGAGGACAGTATGGCCTGAATAGGACAGTTATGGTATCGATGGAGTGCAAAAGTTCCTCTTCTTATGCACATAATCAGTACTGAAGAAGACTTGCTTGCACTGAAGTTGGCTAATTAAGCCAATGTGGTACCCGTAATCATGGCTGCAGGTGAAGCAGGTGATGGCTGATGGGTGGGTAGTTTGAGAATAAGTGGATTCCTTCTGCTATTTATACTAAATTTGCATCTGAGTCCTCTCAATATGTGGCATTGGTGTTCTCAATGTCATTCCAAACCCCATTTCTTTATTTTGAGCAGTCTTGGACCAGATATTCTCTCAAGTTGGTAAGGATATTACACTTCTTGAGGGAGCTTTGAAAACATCATTGAGCTTATGGTCTATTGACCAGATAATCTCTTGCCATGACTAACTTCAAAATATAGTGCGTGTTTCAGGAGTATGGACATAGGAAACAACTGGTTTATCATCAGAACCAATTGAATTTCTGGCATCAAAAATGTCGCTGTTGTTGGTTTGTTTATCCAACCGGTGCATTTGGATGATTTTGCAGATTCAGTGTTGGTGGTTTCTCTCTTGTGCTTTGTGCCTGCTGAATGTAAACTATATCTCAGAATCATACAGTAAAGCAAGGACCGTTGCTCAGAACCCAGTGTCCCTTGTGCCAAGTTTGAGGTTCATCAGTCTGGTCCTCATTCTCCAATTGGTCATACCAATGATGAATTTCATCATCAGTGTTTGTCTACACAGTGTGGAGGCTTCAGAGATGTAGGAAATGGTCCATGTTTTCCAGGGATCTCATCATGGAATACCTCTTGTCAAAAGGCAGTGTTTGTGTTGTATATGAAAGGTATAAGGTTCATCCACTCACATGCTTCAGAAAAAGAGTCAACAACAATTTAGAGCTCAGCATCAGAAGGTATACATATGCAAATGTCAAAATCGGAATCAGGTTTATTATCACTGGCATGTGATGTGAAATTAGTTAACTTACCAGCAGCAGTTCAATGCAATACATAATCTAGCAGAGAAAAAAAATAGTAAGTAAGTAAAGGCATCCGTTAGTCTTGCGACACCATGGATCTGTGCCTGGAAAGTCTTCACTCTCCAGGGTGCAGGCCTGGACAAGGTTGTATGGAAGACCAGCAGTTGCCCATGCTGCAAGTCTCCCCTCTCCACGACACCAGTGTTGTTCAAGGAAAGGGCATTACGACCCATACAGCTTGTCCCCAGTGTCGTCGCAGAGCAATGTGTGATTAAGTGCCTTGCTCAAGGACACAACACGTTGCCTCGGCTGGGGCTCGAATTCACGACCTTCAGGTCGCTAGTCCAATGCCTTAACCACTTGGCCACGTGCCCATACAATAATAAATAAATAATAATATTTAAAAATAAGCAAGTAAATCAATCACATATATTGAATAGATGTTTTAAAAACATGCAAAAACAGAAATACTATATATTAAAAAAAAGTGAGGTAGTATCCAAGGATTCAATGTCTATTTAGGAATCGGATGGCAGAGGGGAAGAAGCTGATCCTGAATTGCTGAGTGTGTGCCTTCAGGCTTCTGTACCTCCTACCTGATGGTAACAGTGAGAAAAGGGCATGCCCTGGGTGCTGGAGGTCCTTAATGATGGACGCTGCCTTTCAGAGACACCGCTCTCTAAAGAAATCCTGGGTACCTTGTAGGCTAGTACCCAAGATGAAGCTGACTAGATTTACAACCATGTAATCCCATTTGTCCTGTAGATTAATTCCACTCCAGCCAGAAGCTTGTAGTGACTTACAGCTCTGCAGCAAGAAAGATGGAGAAAAGTCGTGGAGTAATAATGAAGACCTGCTTGATGACAGTCGGCACTAAATTTGCATCTGTTGTGGATCCATTGACTTGGATGCCATTATAAAGCAAAAATAAGACAGAGTTGACTCAACCAACACACATCAAAGTTGCTGGTGAACGCAGCAGGCCAGGCAGCATCTCTAGGAAGAGATACAGTCTACGTTTCGGGCCGAGACCCTTCATCAGGACTAACTGAAGGAAGAGTTAGTAAGAAATATGAAAGTGGAAGGGGGAGGGGGAGATCCAAAATGATAGGAGAAGACAGGAGGGGGAGGGATAGAGCCAAGAGCTGGACAGGTGATTGGCAAAGGGGATACGAGAGGATCATGGGACAGGAGGCCCAGGGAGAAAGACAAGGGGCGGGGTGGGGGAAACCCAGAGGATGGGCAAGGGGTATAGTCAGAGGGACAGAGAGAGAAAAAGGAGAGTGAGAGAAAGAACGTGTGCATAAAAATGAGTAACAGATGGGATACGAGGGGGAGGTGGGGCCTTAGCGGAAGTTAGAGAAGTCGATGTTCATGCCATCAGGTTGGAGGCTACCCAGACAGAATATAAGGTGTTGTTCCTCCAACCTGAGTGTGGCTTCATCTTTACAGTAGAGGAGGCCGTGGATAGACATGTCAGAATGGGAATGGGATGTGGAATTAAAATGTCTGGCCACTGTGAGATCCTGCTTTCTCTGGCGGACAGAGCGTAGATGTTCAGCAAAGCGGTCTCCCAGTCTGTGTCGGGTCTCGCCAATATATAAAAGGCCACATCGGGAGCACCGGACGCAGAATATAACACCAGCCGACTCACAGATGAAGTGACGCCTCACCTGGAAGGACTGTCTGGGGCCCTGAATGGTGGTAAGGGAGGAAGTGTAAGGGCATGTGTAGCACTTGTTCCGCTTACAGGCTAAGTGCCAGGAGGGAGATCAGTGGGGAGGGACGGGGGGGGGACGAACGGACAAGGGAGTCGCGTTGGGAGCGATCCCTGTGGAAAGCGGGGGGGGGCGGGGAGGGAAAAATGTGCTTAGTGGTTGGATCCCATTGGAGGTGGCGGAAGTTACGGAGAATAATATGTTGGACCCGGAGGCTGGTGGGGTGGTAGGTGAGGACCAGGGGAACCCTATTCCTAGTGGGGTGGCGGGAGGATGGAGCGAGAGCAGATGTGCGAGTTGACTTTCTGCATGCAGTCAAATGTGAGGTAGATGCCTCTTGATTGCTTCTGTTAAGTCCAAAAAGGCTATGTAAAAAAATACATTGAACTCTTCAGCCCCTAAACAGACCATACAGTCAGGTCATATGTTCCACATGAGCTTATTCCTACTACAATTCATCGCATTCATCAGAGGTCTTTAAAGGCTATTAAGGATAATTTCAAATTATTATATAATAAGAAAAGAATCATATGATATCTTAAGGAAGAGAAAAGGTTAATAGACCTTTCCATCTTCTCATCATATCTCTCAGTCCTTTCTTTCTCAGTCTAATTGCTTCTGTAACCCTTTGTAATAAGATGTCCTAGCAACATGTTTAATAAATTGTTTGAACTTTAGATGATAATGTTTTCTCAATATAGTTTTCCAACTAAGTTCTTCATGTTAACTAGTCCCTCTTGTATTTGAACCCTTCAGTTTAAGGAAAATTGTATGGTCAATTCTGTTAATCTTTTTCTTAAATTTCAGTTAGTTTACCTCAAATGCTCCATTTCATACAAAAAAAGAGCAAGTTCAGCACTAAAATCTTCACTGGTTATTTTAGCCTAGATCCTTGGTTATTTGGTCCTAGGTCCTTTCCCATTTTTCATCTCTACATCTTTTTTTCTGGCACTAATGGTATTCAGCTCCATCTTGCCCCCACATATCTGGTGCATTCCATTATTTCCAATTTGTTACACTATTTTCCTAACTTCCAATTGCAAGGTGCAGAAGTTTCCCTCAAAAAAATATCTAAATAGCCAAATCTATGGAAGATTGAAACCATTTCCTCCACCACAAATTTAATTTCATAAATACTATTCCTCTCTTAGAAAATTGTGTGGTGGCAGGGTATGGCAGCAGTGGGACTCTACCTCTATCCCTTATTCAAGATTCAAAAAATTCAGAAAACTTTATTGTCATTCTAACCGTACATCAGCTCTGCAGGGCAGAATGAGACAGCGTTTCTCAGGGGCAGTGCAATCATAACATAACAAACGCAACACTAAATAATAAACATAACAATAAATAGTAAAACACAACAGCCACATGTCAGTTAAAATCAAGTTATAAGTGTCCAGTGCAAGTTAAAAGTGTCCAAAGCAGAGTCAGGTAGAGCAGCTATTTAGCAGTCTGACTGCCTGTGGGAGGAAGCTTGTGGTTTTAGTTTTGGTGCTCCTGTAACGTTTGCCTGATGGCAGAAGAACAAACAGTTCATGGAGAGGGTGTGAGGGGTCTTTAATGATGTACCATGTCTTCTGGAGGCATCAACTCTGAAAGAGGTCTTGGACAGAAGGTAGGGAGATCCCAACAACCTTCTCTGCTCCCCTAACCACCCTCTGCAAGGCTTTTTTGTCGACAGCACAGCAGCTGGAGTACCAGGTTGTGATGCAAAAGGTCAGCACACTCTCAACCACGCCTCTGTAGAATGTAGTTAAGATGTTAGTGGAGAGTGATGCTTATTTAAGCTTCCTCAGAAAGTGCAATCTCTGCTGGGCCCATTTCACAATCCCAGTGGTGTTCCTGGACCAGGTGAGATTGTCCGAGATCTGCACCCCAAGGAACTTGATGTTTTGGGAGCCGCTGATGCTGAGGGGTGTGTGCTGAGGCTGAGACCGTCTGAAATCGACGATCATCTCCTTGATTTTGGTGACATTAAGCATCAAGTTGTTATCCCTGCACCAGCTCTCTAGGTGTTTGACCTCCTCCCTGTACATTGTTTCGTCATTTTTGCTGATGAGCCCCACCACAGTGGTATCATCTGCATAATTTATCCTGCCAAAAATCATTCAAAGATCTACAGAAACGTTTGATTCATAAAATGCCCTTCAAAAGGCTGACAACTTTAACTTCCTGTGAACACACAACTTGAAACACTTCATTATATTAGACATGATACCAATATTGCTGATCTGATTTCCTCTCTTTGGAAAAGAGGGTGAAAAAAAGGACACCGCCCAGGTCATGAATACACGGATCTTCAATTGTGCAGTAAACTGCAGGATATATAAAAGATTTTCTTTCAATGCACATGGAAAATAATCACAAAAGAGCATGGAAATGAATGATTTACCATTAAAAATTTATTATGTATCAATTACAAAGTACTATCAAAAGGACCTAATAATGAACTGGATCACTCCCACTGCCAGGAGTTATCAGGACATCATATGTACCATCATGTGAATCATGGCAGCAGGTGTGCACATATTCCCTTCCTTAGCCTTCCTTCTTGGACTATAGATCAACTTCAAGAGAATATCAGCTCTCAACCATTCTGTAGCAGTCACCAGAACTGTGTAAAGAGCCAAGACTAAACCACCCTCCAAACCTCTCCAGTGTGAAAATGTTGGTTATTCAGCAACACAGCTAAAATTGTGAACTGAGTCTCGTGAAGGTTCTCCTGTCTATCATTTCCATTTTCTCTCTCCACAGCATCAAATGATCTAGTCTTTGCACAAACTGATTCTTATCTTAAACAAACAAGTAACTGGAGACATGGGTGCACACACTTCACGTTCATGCAGAAATACACACACATACCCTCACATGGATGCCATAGGAATCCCAGCTGACTTTTGCCCCTTTTTGGCCTAGGTGCGTTGAGGCCAGCAGTGGTCAGTATACTTTTGGACTTAGATCTAAATTCCGATCCAGGGCTGAAAATCGGATCCATCTCATTTATGTTTCAACTACTGCAAAAAGCAAGATATTTACAAACAAAAGTTAAATCACATCTTAATCTGGTAATTTTAACAACCAGCAATGAATTGATTACAGAATCACTGGTATTATATAGTTAGCAAAATTATTATAAATTGGAACTTTTCCAGAAGCATTAGTGCATGATATTCCATATCTCAACTTTGGCTTCACATGGAAGAATAAATTTCAGACTAAAATTAAATACTGGTCATAATTCCAAGTGTATTTCTGCAATAAGATAATCAAGCTACACTATACAAGTGATAGACTAGAGCTGTGACAAGAATGTATGTTTCAAAAGTTCTTAGTTAAATTAATATGCTGCAAAGAGTTTTGGAGTACCTTGAGGAGATTAAAAATCTAAATTCTATATTTTTACCTTGCTGAAGGAGGGATGATCAACATTTCTCTCATCAGTTATCTAGGTAAAAAAAAGTTAGTAAGTTGTTAAGGTTAATAGGCAACTTTGTCTTGTTAAGTGTTGTTTGCAAAACATTAGACTACCAACCAACCAATTTTCAGCTGGGGGGGAGTGGGGGAGAGAACATTCTCATCCGCTCAATCAGTCCAGCAGTCTATTCAAATTTATGCTTGAAGAATCAAATGTTGATTTGAAAGATTTTTTCGTACTTGAATGCAGCTAGGAAACTATTGGGGGAACATGCAAAGTTACCTTGTGCTTATGGTTAAAACTCTTGGGATAATTCTTCCCTAACCTCGCAGGTGGATTCCCAATTTTTACTCACAGCCTACACTATTCTTCCTTTTCTTTAGCCACAGGTAAAATTGGCTGGAGTGCAAAGCTGGGGTTGCACCAACCTCACTAGTTTTGTAATGGATGAATTAAGGTAAAATTAACCCCAATGTGTGTAAGGAGACTACATGTATGAGATGCGGGCTTAAAAAAATTTAACTGGAGACTTAATGGGCGAGGGAACTGATGCTGACTGTCCCTCACCAACTAAAAGTTTTATAAATACTTTAGTAAACTAAACAGATTTAGTAAGTGCCTTTGTGATATCCTGTGATAGCATTGGATAACTATGTTTTGATTATATTTATAGATAAGTAGTCTTGTGTAGAATAAATCTATTCCCTTTGCTGTTTCCCCATAAACCAGTACATTTTTAAAGTATTTATCCAATTCCCATTTGAAAGTAACTATTGAATCTGCTTTCATGTCCTTGTCAGAGCTTGCACTTCAAGTAATAGCCTCTTAACCTTCCTCTGATACTTCTGTTGATTACCTTAGCTCTAATCACTGACCGTCTTGAAGTGGAACCTGTTTCTATCAAAAACCCACAACTCTGGTCATATGGGGCAAATAGACTGAGTTTCTGAACTTTAATATCTTGATTTCAAGGAGTTTGTGACCACATGACTGTAGCCTATCCTGATGGAATATTTGACAATACAGTGGATTCTGATTAATTGGACCATCAATTAATCGGTGAAGCCACTATTTGAGACAACTCTTAAAGATCTCTATAGAGAAAATTGCAGGGACTTCCTTTGTTTATTTGGGACACTATGCCACTTAATTGGGACAGGAAATTGTTGCCGAACAGTTTCTAACTAGCATCAGTCACGTGCACTTGATGACACCACACCATGCTTAGAGTGAACAGTTTTTAAATAGCATCATTTGTGTGTGTTTGTGTTCAAAAAGCAGTTATTTTTGTCACTGATATTTGGCAAGAAATAAGCAGTAAGATCATTCAGAACTATTTTGCTTACCATAATTTCAAGCATTCAGGTTTGGAGATGCCAGAAATGGCCAGGAGTGAAAATGAAACAATTTCACTACTTCAATGCATTAGGAACTATGAAGAATTTGAAGGCATTGGCAATTTTTTTGAATGTTACAATGAAAATGAAGATTTGGAGGATGCAACCATCAAAACCATTGTACGAAGGCAGTCCATTATCTGCACTAGGTGTCTGCATTGATTTTGTTCATTTACAGTCAATCAAAAAAACACTTTGACTAAACATTTGGTGACTTGTAAGACATTATATAAATTCATATTTTTATTATTGTTAAGACATTAAAAATGTATTATTGCCTTTATCCTGAACTGAATGAGAGAATCTATGTAACAAGATAATTAATATGTTGAGTTCCCAGTTGTGCTAAATTTTTGAATGTTACATGCATTTGGTTTCCTTATAACAACTCATTGTGTGAAAACATTTCTTGTCAGATACTTTCTGGTTTATCCATTTGACCTGTGTTCCATTCATTTCAAAGATCAAAGTTCAAAGTTCAAAGTAAATTTATTATTGAAGTATGTATATATCACCATATTCTACCCTGAGATTCACTTTCTTGCAGGCATTCACAGTACAACAAAAAACAATAAAATCAACAAAAAAACTACACACTAAGACTGATAAACAACCAATGTGCAAAAAAGGCAAACTCTGCAAATTTAAAAAAAAACCCAGATAAATAATGAAATAAATACATAATACAGAAGACAGGAGTTGTAGAGTCTTTGAAAGTGAGTCCATAGGTTGTGAAATCAGTTCAGTGCTGAGGTGAGTGAAGTTATCCACGCTGGTTCAGGAGCCGGATGGTTTAAAAGTAATACCTGTTCCTGAACCTGGAGGCGTGGGAGCTAAGATTCCCCTACCTCCTTCCCGACGACAGCAGAAAGAAGAGAGCATTGCTTCGATGGTGGGAGGTCGTTGATGCTGGATGCTGCTTTCTTGTGGCAGCGTTCCTTGTAGCTGTGCACAATAGTGTAAAAGGCATTTCCTGTGATGCAGCCCATCAGCTTTCACCACTCTCGTAGGCTTTTCCGTTCTTGGGCATTGGTGTTTCCATACCAGGCCATGATGCAACCAATCAGGATACTCTCCACTGTGCATTTATAAAAGTCTGTCAGAGTTTTAGACGACATGCCGAGTCTACACAAACCTCTAAGCCAGCAGAGGCTGTCTCATCTACAGGTCTGGGAGACAATGTTGAAGAATCCTTGACGATTTGCTCCACTGCACCATATAGAAGGTGTACTGTACTGCATCCACAGAGCACCAGTGGGGCATCAGGCAGCTGCTTGGTGTTGCATGATGCCAAACTCCTTGGGTGTTTTTGCAGCAGCGCTTGCAGGCAAGAGGGAATTATTCCATCACACCTCTGGCGATTGCTTTGTAGTTCATTTAGGGTGGTAGATGAATCCAGTATTAAGAAAGTAGGAGCAGATTGTTTCGTGAATCACAACACTATTAAGCAGTATTTATGAAAAGGAAAAAACGCCTGTCAAGTTTAATGAAATTCTTTAAGGATAAAAGGAGACGCTGCATATAGGAATTCAGTAGACACAGTACATTTGGATTTCCAAAAGGCATTTCGTAAGCTCTTGCATATAGTATAACAGGATAAAAGCTCCTAGACTTAGGTATAATAAATTAATATGTATAATGAATTGGCTAACTAATGGAAAACACAAACAGAAAGAGAAAATACAGGAAACACACAACAGGTTGGACAGCATCAGATGAAGGGTCCCAGATGTGAAACATTAATTGTTCCTTTTTTCCACAGGTACTGCCTGATTGCTGAATGCTTCTAGCATTTCCTGGTTCTTATTTCAAATTTCCAGCATCTGCAGTGTTTTGATTTTCTTTTCATGGTAACCAGATTCAGGATAAATGTGTTTTGAAGTCGTCAAGTTTTAACTAATGGTGCAGCAAGATTCAGTGATGGGGCCTGTACTATATGCAACCAATGTAAATGATTAAATGAAAGAACTAAGTGTGTAGAAACCAGATTTGCAGATGAAATAAAAGTAGTGAGAGAACAAATTGTGAGGAGGACACAGAGTTCACTAAAGGTAGAAGTTACTCTAGCAGAATCTGACAGAAACATTCAAGAGGGTCTTACAGCATCTGTGGAAAGAGAAACAGAACCATTCAATGGCAACACACATCAAAGTTGCTGGTGAACACAGCAGGCCAGGCAGCATCTCTAGGAAGAGATACAGTCGACGTTTCAGGCCGAGACCCTTCGTCAGGACTAACTGAAAGAAGAGCTAGTAAGAGATTTGAAAGTGGGAGGGGGAGGGGGGAGATCCAAAATGATAGGAGAAGACAGGAGGGGGAGGGATGGAGCCAAGAGCTGGACAGGTGATTGGCAAAGGGGATATGAGAGGATCATGGGACAGGAGGCCCAGGGAGAAGGAAAAGGGGGAGGGGGGGAAAAAGCCCAGAGGATGGACAAGGGGTATAGTCAGAGGGACAGAGGGAGAAAAAGGAGAGTGAGAGAAAGAATATGTGTATATAAATAATGGATGGGGTACGATGGGGAGGTGGGGCATTAGCGGAAGTTAGAGAAGTCAATGTTCATGCCATCAGGTTGGAGGCTACCCAGACGGAATGTAAGGTGTTGTTCCTCCAAACATTTTCCCCCTCCCCCTCCCACATTTAAATCTCTTACTAGCTCTTTCTTCAGTTAGTCCTGACGAAGGGTCTCAGCCTGAGACGTTGACTGTACCTCTTCCTAGAGATGCTGCCTGGCCTGCTGCGTTCACCAGCAACTTTGATGTGTGTTGCTTGAATTTCCAGCATCTGCAGAATTCCTCGTGTTTACCATTCAATGGCTCAAGGTTTCCACAATATCGGAGAATGTATACAGTTTACAACCTGAAATTCTTACTCTTTACAGACATCCATGAAACAAAAGAATTCCCCAAAGAATGAATGACAGGAAGATGGTAGAGCCCCAAAGCACCCCACCCACATGCAGCAGCAAAGCGTAAAAACCCTCTCCCTCCCCCCACTCGTTCCAACAGGAAGCATCAGCACCATCTCCCTCCAAGTAAGCAATAGGAAGGCCCCCAAAAAGCCCGTGATTTGCAGTCCAACAAAACCCACAGTCCATAATCCAACCCTTCAACATGCCATGGGTTCTCCCTGACCAACAAGGGACAGAGAGGTATCACCCTTTCCGCAGCAGGATGGAGACCAAAAGATCGCTGTTTTCAGTTTAAAGATCATCCGGAATCGAATGCAAAAATCTGGCTGATCAACATAACTCGAAGAATTGTGAGTTCACCCACTTTGCTAGTGAGAGTAGAAAAGCAGAATTTTTTAAAAAGTGCAGGGGGACTGCAAAATGGCCGTGGGGAGAGTCTACAGAATGCTGCTGTGTAATGGAGGTCCTTGTCCACGAAACACAGATGGCCAATGGCAGGTACAAGAAATTCAAAGCAAATGAGGCACGGGCCTTTATTGCAAGGGATGGAGCATTAAAGCAGGGAAATTTTGCTACAACTGTCCAAGATGTTGGGCAGACAACACCTGGAACGTTGCACAGAGATTTTAGGTCTCCTTATTGAAGGACTGATATACTTAGATTGGTGGTGGTTCAGGAAATGTTCTCTAAATTTTCTGGATTCAGTCAGTTGAAGCATTCCTTCCCAATTCAATTAGTTCAATTTTAATTAGGGCTTCTTGATATCATATTCAGTCAAATACTGCCTCAAGGATAAAGACTTTTACCTCCTCTCTGTAATTCAGCTCTCTGATAATATTTTGCACCAAGGCTGTAATGAGGACTGTAACTGAATGACCCTGATAAAACACAAAATAAGCTTTGGTGAACAATTTATTCGTGAATAAATGCTGCTCAGTAGCATTGTTGTAGAGTTTTTCTATGATATTGCTAATAAATGAGAAACATAATTTTTATACAATTTTAAGAGCGGAATCTGTTGTTATAATTTTAAGCTCATGTCCCTAACCAATGACCTGCTAGGAAGCAGATGTAACTCATGATGTTGTCTTGTGTTGGGACACAATATTATTATTCGGTCCCTGGTTGAATCAGGGTTTCCACAATTGCAACCAGATGAAGTTTTAAGGTGCCACTTGTGCGTCGGTTATCCCCAATGGGCCTCACCAGTCCTTATCCCGTTTATGGCTGTCCACATGTTCCATGACACAGTTGCTGACATGTTAAATGCTTTACAAGGTATTTGTCAAAAACTTTCTGCCCAAACTTTCCTCAGGGTGTTGTGGAGCAAGATGTGCCGGTATTAAGTTTGTATCCTAAAGGAGTTCCTGCGGCTGCATCACGTGTCAGGATTTTAAGGTCTCAAAGATCTTTGTGAATGGAAAGTCTTAACGGCTGTTTATATGGCAATGTTGTTGACTCTCATCTCATAGAAGAGAGTGACCTTCAACAGGATTGGTAAACACTGACCTAGTATTTATTTAGGTCCACTTGGTTTAGCATCTGGAATGCTCTGCCCTTGTGATAGGGGAGGGAAATGTAATCGTACTGTTCAAAAGGAATTGAATAAGCAAATGAAAGGGGAAAAATCTAGGACCACAAGGAGATAGCCAGCAAAGTAGCGTTACTTGGATTATTCTTCATCGAGCCAGTACAAATTTGACGACATATTTCCTTGCCATAATGATTTTATGATTCTGTATTCCTCCAGCTGGGTTTTCATCTCCCAGTTGATCAAGTTACTAAAGATAGCCAATGTGATTGTAATGAAAGTTATATATTCTGTCTCTTCCATCATGACTTGCTTGCTGCCTTTAACATTGTTGACCACATTGTCATTCTTGAATGTCCTCTTCCCAGTAATCCATTCGATCTCACAAGATGCTCCTTGTCAAAGCCAAAGCCAAAGAACCACCTGCAGTGGCTTTTCTTTTGATTTTATCTATACTATGGTGCTCCTTAATGGATCTGTCCTTCACACCCACCAATTTCTCGTTCTGTGTTCTTGCTTGGCAACGTCATTTGGAAAAACAGAATCAGTTTCTGCACGTGACATCTGGTTCTAAAATACCGTCACCTCTCTTGCCCTACATTGTCTGACTACTTGACTGTCATTAGCACTAATTTCCTTTGATACCACCATTACTTTTATTCCTTTGGCTGCCTCCATGTCCCTTCCTGGTAACTATGTAAAGTTGAACCAGACTGTTGAAGCAGCGGTGTTTATGTCATATCCGACATCAGATGAGCTTCGGTTCACATAATCAGTTTTTTACTAAGACCAACTATTTCTAACTCTGTGTCACCTCTGCCTCCATACTTGTCTCAGCTCAGCTGTCATAGAATCCTCACTCTAGCCTTTACTATTCCTGAGCAGCTTCATTCATCCCTCCCCATAAATTTGAGATTACTCTGCATGCCTTGTCCCAATACCCATCATATTGTTCAGTTATCATCCCTGTGCTTGCTCGTCTGCATCACTCTTGATTAAGCAGTGGCTCAGTTGTAAAATTCTTATTCTCTCCGTGGCGCTGAGGCTATAAAGACTGCTGTGCTCTGTGCCCGCTAATATGATGAACAGATACGGACTGCTACCTACTGCTACCTACACTGGGCTGCTCCGGAGTTCGGTTCTAATGACTCATTTTGGTCCGGAATGTTGTTCGCTTCTATTGTTTGCATGATTCGTGTTTTCTTTTCTCTTTCTCTGCGCATCGTGTGTTGGTCTTTATTTTTTTTAATTGGGTTCTTTCAGGTTTCTTGCCTTGTGGCTGCCTGTAAGCAGACAAATCTCAAAGTTGTTGAAACTGCTCAAGGTACTTTGAAATTCTTACATAGCTCATTCCACCTTTTCTCTAGAGCCTCCTTCTGACCTGCATTTCTCAGAGGTAGACATATTCCTCTTCTGTTACCTCACTCAGTGCTCTGTACAGTAAACTTTACTTTATACTTTATTGTCGCCAAACAATTGATACTAGAACGTACAATCATCACAGCGATATTTGATTCTGCGCTTCCCGCTCCCTGGATTACAAATTGATAGTAAATATTAAAAATTTAAATTATAAATCATAAATAGAAAATAGAAAAATGGAAAGTAAGGTTGTGCAAAAAAACCGAGAGACAGGTCTGGATATTTGGAGGGTACGGCCCAGATCCGGGTCAGGATCCGTTCAGCAGTCTTATCACAGTTGGAAAGAAGCTGTTCCCAAATCTGGCCATACGAGTCTTCAAGCTCCTGAGCCTTCTCCCGGAGGGAAGAGGGACTAAAAGTGTGTTGGCTGGGTGGGTCGTGTCCTTGATTATCCTGGCAGCACTGCTCCGACAGCATGCGGTGTAAAGTGAAAACACTTTAAACCACCTTTCATAATGCTGTTTACATTGTAAATACATTCTGGTATTTATGTATTAATTCCATTTTATTCCATATCAGTATTTTAAACTAACTTTATTTTGTTTTAATTCTTAATTCTTTATAATTGTTGAATGTTGTTTTTGTTACATGTTACACCAACATGCTACAGCAAATTAAATGTATATGGTGAATAAAGTTGATCCTTGATCCTTGAACATTCCCTCTTTTAATTATTCCAACATGCTGATCTACCATAATGGTGCAGCCTCACGTCTCCGTGGATCCAGGCTTGATCTTGACCCGAGGTGCTGTTTGTGCAAAGTGTGTATGCTGTCTCCGTGGCCACGTTGAATTCTTCCATATGCTCTTGCTTCCTCCTGCATTCAAAAACATACTGGTAGGTTAATTCCCTGCTGTAAATTATCCTTCAGCATAGATTAAAGGCTGGAAGAATCAAGGGAGAATTGAAAGGCTTGAATGGGAAAGAGTAGATTGCAAGTTTAGGGAGACTAGGAGGAGAAGGGGACTAATGAGATTACTCCCTGGGAGCTGCATGGGCCTATTGAGACAAACGGTCTCCTGTAACATTACAAGTATAAGACCTTAGGATATGGGAACAGAATTAGGCCATTTGGCCCATCAAGTCTGCTCCACCATTTCATCATGGCTGATCCAATTTTCATCTCAGCCTCAATTTCCAGTCTTCTCCCTGTATCCCTTTATGCCCTGACTAATCAAGGATCTATCCACCTCTGCCTTAAATATATGTAACACGCTGTAAGGATTCACTGCTAATGTAATGGCTTCTCTGCAATGTTTCACTGCTAAGGCTAATGAAGTGGCTTCTCTGTAATGTTCACTGCTGAAGTAATGGTTTCTCTGTGGCAGCAATGTTTGGGTTATGGCTGGAGATAACAGGACTGTGGTTATGCATGTTAGCCAATCAGGAGATTGTTGCTCTGTCTTGTGGATCTGGAAGGAGACTTTTCGCGGTCTTTGGTCGAGGAGAGATGAAGAGGGAAGACACATGTGGAGATTACTGGTAGACCATGGGACGGAGTGGACTGGGATCTAGGGGCCCGAAGGTCGGAAACACTCAGAGGAGATCGATGGTGGAAGAATGGAGAATCAGTGAGCTCCAACGTGCACTTTTGACTTTTCCTTGAAATGGGCCTTTTTTAAAATTTTCATTACTAACCCTATATTCAGACTAAGATTCATAAAGTTCAATCGTTTAATTGCATATGGTGTACTGTCTGATATTTTGCGTTGTGGGTTTGTAACTGGGCGGTACATTACACAGCATCCACACAAACGAGACTTCTCAGTTTGGCGGGGCCGAAGGCTGTTTTCCCCTAGACGAACATGAGCTGGGCAAGCCTGAGGGTTACACATACATAAAGTCTTGGCCTCCACATCTGCCTGTGGCAAAGAATTCCACAGATTCACCACTCTATGACAAAGAAGTTCCTCCTCATTTCTGTTCTAGGCTATGCCTTCTGGTCTTGGACTCCCCCACCATAGGGGACATCCTCTCTACATCCACTCTATGCCTTTCAACATTCAATAGGTTTCAATGAGGTCACCCCTCATTCTTCTGAATGGTGAATACGGGCCCAGAGTCATCAAACACTCTTCATATGACAAGCTGTTCAATCCTGGAATCATTTTCGTGAATCTCCTTTGAATCCTCTCCATTTTCAGCACATCCTTTCTAAGATAAGAGGCCAAAAACTGCTCACAATACTCTGTAAGGCCTCACCAGTGCTTTATAAAGTCTCAATATTGCATCCTTGCTTTTATATTCTAGTCCTCTTGAAATGAATGCTCACATTGCATTTGCCTTCCTCACCACAGACTCAACCTGTAAACTAACCTTTAGAGAATCCTGCATAAAGATTTCCAAGTCCCTTTGCACCTCAGTTTTTTTTTGCATTTTCTCTCCATTTAGAAATAGTCAACCTTTGCATTTCCTCTACCAATTTGTGGCTGGACTTGAAAAGAGCTGATCACTCACGATCCCCATGTAATCTGACAGAGCTTGAGCAGTTTTTGTAAAGAAGAACAGGGAAATATTGCAGTGTGCAGATGTGCAAAGCTGATAGAGACCTATCCACACAGACTCAAGGCTGTAATTGCTGCCAAAGGTGCATCTACTAAATACAGACTTGAAGAGAGTGAGTAATTATGCAATGAATTATTTTGTGTTTAATAATTGTAATAAATTTTAATTTAAGATGTCTTTAACTAGCAAGGCCCTAGACTCTGGATTTCCCTCTTTAAATCTTTCTTCTGTAATGTTAAGATGCTCTTCCATGCCTTCACTCATGGACCCAAATATCAGACTATGGACTGGCAACGTGGACTGGTCAAGTTTTGTGTGTTGGTTCTCTTGTGCAGTTCATTGGGACATTTAACTATGTCAAAGGAGCTATATAAAGTCCAGAAGTCAAAGCCCGAAGGCTGAAGCCTGGAGACTGGAGACTTAAGGTCTGTCCTGGAGTTCGAGGATTGTCTGTGTATGTGTTTGGGTGGGTAGGAGATAGGGGGAGAGGGAGGAAAGAGGCAAGAGGCAACACACATCAAAGTTGCTGGTGAACGCAGCAGGCCAGGCAGCATCTGTAGGAAGAGGTGCAGTCGACGTTTCAGGCCGAGACCCTTCGTCAGGACTAAAGAGGCAAGAGGCTTGTTTTGCCATTGTTGTTTTGTTGCTTGTTGTCTTCTGCGTTGCTCTGCCGAACATTATAGGCATGCTACATTTGCACCAGAAGACATGGTAAAACTGGTAGGCTGCCTTCAGCCTTTCCGTAGGTGTGTAGGCTGTGTACACAAACTACACACTTCACTGTAGGCTAACATAATAAATAAATCTGAATTATAAATACATTTTACTGTTGCTCAATTAGCAGAGGAAGATGAATCTGGTCAGCAGAAACTGAACATTTAGATTCCCTCAATAATTTTCAGATGAGATGATTTCTGATTATTTAACACACAAACAAAAAAGTGTATATTAAATAGGAAAAATGCAAAAAAAAGTATTCTAATTTGAACATGAAAGGAATCATTGCTAAATGTTATGAAGAAACAAGAGAAGTCACAGGAATACTGTTTGCAAGACCAATTTAGGAGTGAAACTGCTCTCTCGTTAAACTGGGCTCTCGGTCTCTGAATCGTATGCAGCATAGCTGTTGAAGGGATTTTTCCCCCTCAGCCTTGCCTGTGTCAGTTAAAGCTTGCACAGTGGATTTAAACAGCAATGAGGAACCGCCTCGCTCCCATTGGCTGCTTGTGGGTAGGGAGGCGGGGTGATGCTGTCCATCAGCCTCCGATTCTGCAGTCTGAGTGGTCAGAGAAGATTGCAAATGACTCATTCATGCCATATAAATGCTGTGCCTTGCACTAAACCCTCTTATTGCTCGCAGTGTTAGTGCAGGAGGAGGAAGAGAGGAGGCGTATTGTTGGTAGGGAACACACACAGGCACTCAGAAAAAGGCGAAGGTTCCGTGCAGAGCTCAGCTCAGCTCCCCTCCCCTCCCGCCCAAGTACAGGACTGGACTCTTTTTGTGAGGGGGCAACTAACAAAAAGTGGCTTGTTCACTGAGGTGGGAGCCAACGGCGGTCGGTAATGATGGATTGTGCCGTCAATGCACAAAGCTTGATCACAATCTCTCTCCGCAAAATCCACAATTCGAGAACTCAGAGAGGAGGCATCAAGCTTCACAAGAACCTCCTGGTCTCCTATGTGCTCCGAAACGCCAGGCAAGTCTACATGAGCGAGAAGTACGCCGAGATCTACGGCATGCACCAGTACGAGGAGGTACACGACATGCTAGACATCTCGGGAGAGGTCCAAGGCAGTCACCCGCTCGAAGTGGTAGAAGAGATGGTAGAGGGAAACGGCAGCCAAGTGGAGAGCGAGTGCAGCCCGCTAGACCACCAGCCCGGCCACCTGGACACTCAACTCAGTAAGGACACAGAGCCTGAGCACCCTCTGTACAGACTCTCTTGTTCGGCTTCGTACCCCGGCACGAACTATGAGCCGTCGGGAGGTGGTGGCGTTGGTGGGACCCACTGTACCAAGACCACGGTGCTGGATCTGGACACTCACACGGTCACCACGGTAGACAACGGCTACCTTCAGGATTGCGCCTGTTGTTGCGCCAGCGGCGGCGGAACCGGCGGCAGGAAGCGCAAGTCGGACTCAGGCAATAGCTTTTACCCGAACGAAACCGAGGACTTTTCGCCGATTAAGCGGGTCAGGTTCGAAGACTACTCGGGCTCCGGCCAAACCCTGGACTGCACGGACCCTTCCAACATCTCCAATCTCATCTCCATCTTCGGCTCGGGCTTCTCCGGCTTGGTGAGCCGGGCGGACTCGGAGCAATTGCTTCAGACTGAAGTCAAACAGAACGGACAATTGTGTAGCAAACAGGCGCTCGCCAGTTTAGGTGCATGGACTAGAGCGATCGTAGCTTTCTGAGAGCCACTCGCTTTCTCAGTGTGTGCGTGTTTGTGCTGTTTATTATTGTAACAAGGAACAAATCTGGACCTCATTTACAACGGGAGGAAAATGTGTTATTTTGTTTTGGAGGAACAGAATTGAGTCATAGCAACTTAAAACAGTCAGTCGTTTACAATTTAAGACTTGGAGGTCAGCTGCGCAACGACCCCTCCCCCGGAAATTGAATGATTGACTTTACTTAAGTCTTTGGGATTGGGGAGGTAGAGTGACATATTTCTGGTGGGGTAAAACGAAAAAGCTACAAATTTGAGTGCACTTTTTTTCCCAAACCTGTGCTGAATTGGTGTTGCTTTAAGAGGAGCGCTGTCCCTTTAAATGGTGTCAGACTCCCTGACGCCAGGGATAGCCGCCGTTGGGTTGAATGGGGGCGGGGGGAACTGGTAGTGTCACGTGATTCAGCCTTGCGCTTTTAAAGGAGAAATGCATCAACGCTCAACAATGCGGAATTAAATTGATCTTGTGGCGCAACTTTTTCTAAATCATTTATTTTTTAAAGTCTGAAGACTAATAAACGTTTCATAAATTTTCTAAATTTCTCAGTTTAGACAACAAAACATTTCAAAATGGCAGTAACTTTTACTCCTTTTTGGAGAGATGGGACCCATTGACTTGCTATTGTTTTAAACGCTGGTTTTCCTGCATTGGGAGCACTTTTTAAGCAACGTAACTAATTTTTTTTTCCCATTCCGCGTCTTTTAACGATTGCAAACGTTCAGTCAATTCTAATTTGGAATGAGATTTGCTTTTAGTTAAAAGTTTAACGCGCGCAATATGGATCACGAACAATTTATCAGACATGAATTACAATTCGTCCAAACTATCCTTGAAGTGCGTAAGTGGAAGGCTAATGTAGATTTTCCTATGCATTTACTATGAATTTTAAACGCAGAGCACCGAAACAGTGCAGTATTTTTTGTTTTAGAATGGATATCATTCACACCGTAAAGGAAGAGCGAGGCATCGGAACGGCGAGTTAACTTTGATCACAATAGTATTTAGCAATGAATTGTTCCCTATACATTTCCACTCCAAATTAAACTTTCATCCCGTTCTTAGTCGGGTGCAGTAATCATTGAAACAGCGAGAAGTGATTAACGTGGATTTAAAATGCTACTTCGGTCTTGATTTCAAACGAGCATTAGTTCGGATCAGGGTTGCAATTTTTATTTTACGTCCTGTAAATAGACCCGTTTTTTCCCTTTGATTAACTGGTTCCAAAAGCTTTTCAACGTTTTGTTTTGTCGTCGAGCAGATGTTCAACACACCAAACCTTTAACATGACCGTGCAGTTAAACGGTGAGGCTGTTAACCGTAAGTGTTTCCATTTTGTGACTCGGTAAACTAAACGAAATGTTACCCGATTTTCTTGCCAAAATGTGTTTGGCGAAGCCTTTTGTTGTAAAAAGGTGTTGAGGATCAAGGTTTTTAATAAAACGTTTATAGCGTGTAACTGACCAGTTTTAATTTGAGGCTTCATCTGTCAACAGATCATCTCTTGTGTTTGTATCTGTATTTTTGTGCTTTTAATAAACAGTATATCATCACCTGTTTGAACGGTTGGTCCTTTTAGTGCAGAAATATTTTAAATCTTGAACTCCATTCAAACTTCTGTCAATTTCCTACCATTGATGTTTGCAAAATGCTGTGCATTTTCACTTGAATTCCTAGATTGGCTGTGATATTGGGGCTTAAAGGGTTAAGTTGGGAACGTGTTTAAGTTCTGAAAATTTAGGGGAGGTTCTGACTGAGAACTTGGAAGTGAGATTTTGGATGACAATCTTGGTAGGATCAGGAAAATTTGGAATCTCTTTTGCAACCTGAAGCCTGGTTGCCTGGCTGGGTTGAAAGTGAGGTAAATTTTGATTAGTACAAATTCAAGACCAGCTGGGTTGAGGTCTGGTTGATTGGACTGAGTGAGCCCTGTTTCATGTGTGTGCTGAAGGTGGGGTAGTTTGTCTTGTTTTCCCTATTCTCCTTTAACCATTTTGGCTGCCTGTGCAATAGGATTGTGGCCTTATACTGGAGAATAATGTTGATTCGTTTGTCTTACCAAATGGGAAAATTGAGGGAAATTTCTTGAAATTTTTTATCAAATACTTAATTTTGGCAAGGATGATTTGGTCCATTGTGGTCTCTCTCTCTTCTCCTCTCTCTCTCTTCCCCCCCCCCCAATCCAACCCTAATGCATGGTGTTTTCTAATGGTGATGAGCTCCTCATTTCATGGTAAATGTCTACTTAAATCTCTTACTCTTTCAACTCTGTTACTCTGTCATAAACTTGAATGGGAAATGTCATTGTTATAGCTGATCACAATTCAACCACTGGTGGGTCACCAGCTGATGGGATGCAGCTATACTTTCAGGCTAACCTGACTGGTGCTGAGACAGGTTTCTTCTCCCTTGCTCTTAGGCCAAATGCAACATTACTGATGTTGGAAAATGCACCCTTTTTGCATTGCTTTAAATGTTATTGCACCTGGTTAGGCTCTGATGCAAAATGGTGTAGGCTTGGTGACTGCACAAATCTGAAAATGCTGGACATACTGGAAATGGGCAGCATCTAGTCTGGAGTGTTAATAACTTTCTACCTAGTTTGGTGACATAGGCCCTAGCCTGTGGCTCAGTACCACACTGGGTGCAGCCACCCACAAACATGGTTTCTTTTTGAATATCAACACCACCTCCGCACTAAGGGATTTCTAAACCGAATAGGGTAAGCCTACTTCATAAATCTCCCCAACTTGTCCCTTGGCATTAGAATTAACTTTCTATTTGTTGGCTTTACTTCGAGTTGTAGCAGTCCCTATCCTGGGTGAAAATGCATGCTCCTGTTAGGTTGTGTGCTGTTAGATGATATTGTGAAATGTTTCTAAGCTTGACCAGTTGCCTTTTGAAACTTGCGTAAGGTTTCAGTGTGAATATTGGGAATGAGTGGAGGTAAATGCAAGGGTGGTGGGGTTGGGTGCTGTTCTTTGTGGAAACAAGATCAAAATCTTTAGTTGTGCCATTCTGGGGGTAAAGTGGAAGGTACTTGTTTGCAAGAATGACAAAGCTTTCCTCAAAACTGGAGGCTGGGGACAATTGTCCTAACAGAATATTAGAACAAGTTCTGGTGACTATCTGCTTCTAGTTCCTATATTTAACTGTTATCCTTTCAAGAAGACTTGCTTTGGAAAGCAAAAAATGAACTTGGATGTAACTTGTTTTGTGGATGGCGCAAATGTCTTGCATCCAATGTGCTGATATCTAGACATGGATGAATGTTTTCTGTAGAGGAAGGGCTCATCGTGTATTTTTGTGGGGTAGGGTATATTATGAATGTATTGAACAGATGGAATTCAATTGTTCCAATGGGAATAAGTTGAGTTAGATCTTGCATTTGTTGTGGTTTAGTGGCATCTACACTGAAGTCTACTGACTTCAAATTATTGTCACTTTTCAGCAGTTGTGTACTTTGACTGTATTCTGTGCTGAATAATGCTCCTCTTGAATGAGCTAACTTAATTTATGCCCTTCATTTTTCCCATCAGAGGAAATGGTTTCTCTTCAGCATTGGCTTTTGATCATTTTAAAAGACTGATTAAAGAGGACATTAACTTTCCAAATGCAGTATGTTCTTGCAGTTTAACCCATTTAACTCCTGCACCATTCCAGTCAATCTCATCCGTAACCACGCAAGCAATCACACCTTGGGGTGCGACAGTTTGGCTTTGGGTGTAGATGCGGCTTAACCAGAGTTTTGCCTTTCAGATGTAGATCTGAGTATTGTAATTGCCTGTCTGGGAGGTGGGGACTAGCTGGAACTCACTGATACAAACCCGGGACTAGTAAGCAGAACAGTAACTGATGTGCAGCTTGTGTTAATAAAGCTATCTTCTGAGGTTTAATGTTTTTCAGCAAAAACTTTGTTGAAGGAGGTGATAGTAAGCATTAATAGCTGATATAACAGCAAGGAACAGGGTCTAAAACTGGTGAAATATTCTGTTTTCAATACTTCAAATGTATCTGTGAATTTAAATATATTGTGGAGCTGCTTTTCTGAGGAAGGCCAATAATTTGACCAATCATGCTCTGATTATTTTAAGATTCTAGCCGCCAACTTCAGTACTGACTGGGGTGGAGAATGGAACTGACCTTCATCTTGCTGAAATTCAGTCAAAATGAACGGCCTTTCTCAGTAGCTTATAAAGCAGTTCTGACTAGGCTTCTGAGCACCTGTGATCAATTCAAAACCTGAAATGTATTTAGCGATTTGATTCAATTTTTCAAATACCTGATTTTTTTCTTTTTCTGTGATAGTTTCTAATGCCATGATTGATTTTTGGCCTTTTTCAGCTGGTCATGAGCTCAGCCAAACTTCCACTGTCACAACTATTGTTGGCCCTCTTTTGTTTACCAATCGCATAATGACTGCTCTACTTTGGTTCCTGGTGTAGGAACATCATTTATCAGCAATGTCCTGGAGGACCCTGGTGGCTCGTGCAGCATGTGTGGGAGGAAAAACAATGTCAGTGTTTCTGGTTGAACCCTGCATCTGGTCTCTATTGTACTAATCATTTATTTTTCTGTCCAGATACCTTTACAGCCTCTATTGTCCTCTAGCCCCATAAGATCTCATTTTCTAGCATCATGTACATTCATAGGAACATAAGAAATAAGATGAGACCTGCAGACCTCTGACCCTGCTCTATCAGTTAATTCATGAGTATCCTATCTTGGTGCAGTTTCATCTTCAGCTCCCTTAATAATGAGAAATCTATCAACAATACTGCATCTCTAGCCTTCCTAATATTAGCCACATCAAGGGGTCTTCATGAGATAAGTTTCTCGAGCTTTAAAAATCCACTCAACTCAACTTGGGCAAGATGTAGGGATGCTTTCTATCAAGATCTTCAAGAATTTTGTTTGCATCAAGTCCTCAGAAGACAAATGTCATCCCTGGAAGCAATTTGCTGAACCTTCTATGGCAAGTGAAACCTTTCTTAGGGTGGGGGGGTGGGGGTGGTTGTGGAAAGAAACATCAAAGTCATATATAATATTCTTGGTGTGTTTTCTCCTGAATTGAAACCCTGATTTCACTTACATTAGTCCTGAATGCTAGTTGACTATCAATGACCATACTTAAATTTTGGGAAAATTTTAATGTCTCATCTGCTCTTTGTTAACTCCCCCTGTGAAACTCCTTTAAATTTTTGTTAAAGCTGAAGTACTCAGTTGTCATTTTATTAGATACACTTAATGCAAATATCTAATCATCCAATAGTGGCAGCATGCAGACATGGTCAAGAGGTTCATTTGTTGTTCAGACTAAACATCAGACTGGGTAAGAAATGTGATCTTAGTGACTTTGATCATAGATTGTAGGTGCTAGATAGGGTTAGGTTTAGGCTAAACCATCCAATCTCAAACTGCTGATCTGGGATTTTCACAACAGTTCCTGGAGTTTACAGAAAACTGCAAAAGAAACAAAATCCAGTGAGTGGCTGTTCTGTGGATGAAAATGCCTTGCTAATGAGTTCAGAGGAGACTGGTTCAAGTTGACAGAAGCAACAAACTCGAATAACCATGTGTCACAAGTGATGTGCAGAAGATCATCTCTAAACACACTGCACATTGAACCAAGAAGTGGATGGGCTACAGCAGAAGGCCAGGGACATACACTCAGTGAGCATTAATAGGTACAGGAGGTAGCTAATAAAGTGGCCACTTAGTGTATAACAGCAGTAAGTTTTTTAAATCTGCAGGTGCTGGAAATTTGAAATAAAGCGAAACTTTGTAGAGCTGCCTTGTAGATACTGTCAGGCCTGCTGAGTGTTTATAACACTTTACAAATGCAAACTGGTGTCTACTTTGAGCTGTTGGTATTTAAGACCTTTTGGAACAGTAGCACCAGCATGGGCCCACACCACACTTCTCTGCATGATAGTTCATCCAGCAAGTGTCTACCCATTTCACTGTATTTGTCCCCTGTGGGTTGCTGCTCTATTTTCATCATTCAATGTTTTGTTTGTTGAACATCTTCAGTGATTGGAGAAAAATCTTGGTATAATTAACACAGCATAGCAATTGTTAACACATCAATGTGTGGGCATTGTGAAATTGCTTTCCCAATGAGCTAAGCTGGGATAAGTGGTTGGGAAGCCAGTGATTCAAATTGATCAGTGGATTTGAGAACATGATTTCACTGGAGAGAGTGCAGAGGAGATTTCCTAGGAAGTTGCCTAGGTTGGAGGATTTTGATTGGGAGAGTTTGGGAAGGCTGGACTCATTGCTCCTCAAGCAAAGGAGGCTGAGTGACCTGATTAAGGTGTAGATAGAACCATTTTCCCATGGTGGCAATATCAAAAGGGGGTGTAGTTTAAGGAGAGGGAAGGAGTTTGAGGTGAAAGATTTTCTTGGTTAATGTCTGGAACTTGCTGACAGATGAGGTAGAATTGGTTAAATCTCAGCATTTGAGACATTCAGATGCCTACTTGAATAGGCTGAGTAAGGAAAAATGCAGATCTGATGTGGCTAAATTGGATCTGTATAGATGGGGGAAAATATCAACATAGATGTGATGGGCCAAAGGGCTTGTTTATACTGTACACCATTCTGACAAGGTCCAAGTGTAACTTAATGCATGGAGTAAGTCACTGAGGGGTAAAGCCCAGGTCTGTTCACCATACATTAGAAGCTGTGGAAAATGGTGCTAACAAATTGGGCCTATCTCTTTAACTCCCCTTTGTACTTACTGTAACAATTACATTTAATTGGCATTGGTAGTTTCATGGCATGCAAGTAAATACAAATTGGCTGGGTCTCAAAAGGAGATATTAGACCTGGTGTGCAAAAGGTGAGCTTGTAGGTTTGGAAGGGGTAGAGAATGGGGATGGATAGAATTTAGAGATGATCCCAGAAACCAGTGCATCTTCAGCTGAAGAGGCAGTTGCTGAAAAAAAAATAATAGATAGCACAGAAATTAAGGCAAACGTGGAGCTGAGGGCTATAGTATAAGGTTAGCGATGAGGAATGATGTGAGGTAGGTTTGAAAATCAGTAAGAGTGGATGCTCACTTGCTCCAACGTCACAAGCTCGTGCAACTCCTGATGCTCCTTTGATTTGAGTCTGTGAGGCTGATATGCGAGCAGCCTTCTGGAGGGTGCTTCCATGAGAAGCATCCGGCCCCAAACGGGTGCCTGGCCAAGGACTGTAGACCTCTGCTGGTCAACTGGCTGGGAGAGTTCACTGAGATCTTTAACCTCACTCAGGCAGTCTGAGGTGCCCACCTTCAAGCAGGCTTCAATTATACCAGTGCCCAAGAATGTAGTAATCTGCCCCACTGGCTATTGTCCAATAGCACTTGCAGCTACAGAGATGAGGTGTTTTGGTGATGAAACCTAAATTCCTGCCTGAGAAGTGACTTGGATCTGCTCCAGTTTGCCTACTGGAGCAACTGGTCCTCAGTAGGTGCCACCTCATTGGCTCTTCACTCAACCCTGGAACATCTGCACTGCAAAGATGCATACATCAAGATGCTCTTTATTGATTACAGCTCGGCATTCAATACCAGTATCCCCTCAAAACTAATCAATAAGCTAGACCATATCCTCCATATCTTGTGCAGATGGATCCTCTGTTTCGTCACTTGCAAACCCCAGTCAATTCAGATTGGCATCTCCTCCATGATCTCCGTCAGCACAGGAGAGCCACAAGGCTGTGTGCTTAGCCCCCTGCTCTATTCGTTTTACACTTATGACTGTGTGTGGCGCAGCACAGCTCCGATGCTGCATTCAAGTTTGCTGATGACACCACTGTAGCAGACCATATCAAAGGTGGTGACGAATCAGCATGTAGGAGGGAGACTGAAAATGTGGCTGAGTGGTGCAACAACGGCCTCTTACTCAATGTCAGCAAGACCGAGGCGCTGATTATTGACTTCCAGAGAAGGAAACCAGCGGTCCATGGGCCAGTCCTCATTAGAGATGGAGACTATCAGCAACTTTAAATCCCTTTGTATTATTATCTCCGAGGACCTGTCCTGGGCCCAGCACTGAGTGCAATTGTGGAGAAAGCACAACAGTGCCTTCTCTTCCTTAGGAGTTTGTGATGATTGGCATGCCATCTAAAACCTTGACTAACTTCTATAGATGGGTAGTGAAGAGTATATTGACTGGTTACTCAAAGCTGATGTGGAAGTGGAAATGCCAATGCCCTGAAATGGAAAATCTTACCAAAGGTAGTGGATACAGCCCAGCCCATCACATGGAAAGCCCTCCCCTCTCCTGAGCACATCTACATGAAATGCTGTTGGAGGAAAATGGCATCCATCATCGGGGAACTCAACTACTCAGCTGCCATTGGGAAGAAGGTACAGGAGCCTCGACTCACACCACCAGGTTCAGGAAAAGTTGCTACCCCCACAACCATCAGGCCTGTGAACCAAAGTTAACTTCACTCACTACACTTGTTCCCACACCAATGGACTCACTTTCATCTCATGTTCTCAATACTTATTATTTCTTTTTATATTTGCAGAGTTTGTTTTTTTTGTGCACTGGTTGAATGCCAAGTTGGTGTGGTCTTTCATTGATTCTCTGCTTATTATTCTATGGATTTATTGAATATGCCTGCAAGAAAATGAATCTCAATTGTATATAGAGACATGTATGTACTTTAATAAATTGATTTAATTCAAAGTAAATCAAATTAAATTGATTTAAAGGAGCCAGAACAAGGATGATGAGTTCGTTTGAAACTATTAAGGAGCGAGTCACCAAGGCAAAGTTTACTAAAGCTAGACTGTTAAAGGTTTGTTTTGACTTTGTTCTGAATTTCACAAACTAATGGGACTTTCTGACATGTAAAATCATCAAAGCTGGGGCCCTTCAGCCCATTACACTGGTGTTGATACTATCTCTGTGGAGTAATTTGTGCCTCAGTCACAGTTCAGTGTCCTCTGGTTTACTTTTCCCTTCCAAGTATCTAACCAATGCTGAGCATGATGGAATATTAGTGAAATTAACAATGTTGTAAAGCAATGGATGAAGGGGGAAGCAAAGAGGGATGTTTCTTGAATTGCAAATATGCGGTGAGGCATCCTAAGAGTCAGTGTTGAGTTGTGCTTAAGAACAAAATAGACGAAGCTAGATTTAAGAATCAAGAGCAGAAGTTACTCTTGACAGATGATTGGTGTGTATGTTGCACATAGTGGTTAAATTACTGGACGAGCAGCTAAAGGTAAGAATCATTTGAGTTTAAATCCTTCCGTAGCAGCTGAGGCATTTAAATTCAAAATGGTCAAATGCATCTGGAACACTAAACTACTTTTCAGTTAGCATAAAACTACTTGTAAGAACTCAGCTGGTTCAATGCTGTCCTTTTGAGGCAGGAAACCTGGCATCTGTCTGTGACCTCCTGAACCCCAACACGGTTGGAATCCTAACATCCTCCTTGGGTCAGGGGCAATTGGGGATGGGTAATAAATGCTGGTATTGCTAGTGGCATCCACACTTCATTTGATAAGGGGGAGAAAGGTCTGTGAAAATCTGTGTACCCCATATCTATTGTGGGCCGATGTTGTTCACTGGGGCGAATGTGGAGCAACATGTATTAGAAAAGCAGTGAAGGAAACGTGCCTGACATGAGATTTGTAAATAGAACAGAAGTAGGTAAAGCCCTTAAAATGGCAAAATTGGAGAATTACATCCACATTTTATTCAGAGATACAGCATGCTAACGTGCCTTTTCAGCTCAACGATTCCTTGCTGACAGTTTACACTAATGTGACCAATCGCCCGTAGGTCATGGGAATGTGGGAGGAAACTGGAGCACCAAGAGGAAATCTACACAGTCACAGGGAAAACGTACACAAACTCCACACAGCAATGGGAAGTGAACCTAGACTGCTGATATTGTAATAGCGTTAGCGGCCGTGCTAGGACAGGCAGAGGCAGTAATCTCAAGGGGTTGCCTGAGAGATGTGGGAAGATGAAAGGAAGGATGTGCCAAGAAAAGAAGAGCTGGACGTGGAAAGTGGCTCATGTGGAGCATAAATACCAACTGGGTTTTCTTAATGCTGTAAAATTTTACATATTGGAATGTGGACCATTACTGTACAAGCCCCTGGAAGCAGAGGCCATACATTTTTAAGGGAACTATCATTAAAAAAAATTGATGTAATCTGGACAGTAGCATTAGACTGTGAAGCTGAATTATTTGAACTATAATACATTGCCTTAAAAGTATTCAGCCCCCAACCCTTTCTTCACATCAATATGCATTACAACTAAAGATTTTGATCAGTTTAACTGAGGATTTTACTTTTGAATCACATGCTAATTTTTTTCATAGTAGAGCCCCAAAAAACAAAATTATAAAGCACAAAAAAAGACTAAAACTTCAAAAACTGAAATTTCAGCAGTTCAAAAGTATTCCTTCCCCTGCCCGCCCACCGCCCCCCCCCCCCCCTGCCTTTGCTCAGCAGTTGAACCACCTCTCACAGCTATTACAGCCAGTAGACTTTTTGGATAAGTCTCTATTAGCTTTGCATAATATGATGGAGCAAGATTTGCCTGTCCTCCTTTCAAAATTGCTCAGGCTGTGTTGGGGAGCAGCAGTGATCAGCAATCCTGAGGTCTTTCCAGAGTTGATTGCTTGGGTTAGGGTCAGGACTCTGACTGGGCCACTCAAGGACATTAATTTTCTTCATTTGAAGCCACTCTGACAGTGTGCTTTGGATTGTTGTCCTGCTGGAAGATGAACTTCCTTCCCAGTTTAAGCTTTCTGGCAGAGGCTAGTAGGCTTTTAATCCAGGATCTTGCTGTATTTACCAGCATTCATCTTCCCATCAATCCTGACCAGATTTCCAGTCCCTGCTACTGAAAAGCATCCCCATAGCATGATGCTACCCCCACCATACTTTACAGTAGAGATGGTATTACCTGGCTGATGTGTAGTATTAGATTTACACCACATGTACAGTACTGTGCAAAAATGTCAGGCATGTGTATGCCTAAGACTCTTGTACAATATTGTATTTGTCAACGTGGAGCAGAATGGAGTTTGTATATCTGGTGGGAGCAAAGGATGCTGGGAAACATGAGTGGCGTGTGGGGCAAGAGGCAGAGAAAGACTGCCAGCGTGGGGATTTGTGTGGGTGCAGCCACTGGTCCCTGAGACACCAGGCAAGTAAATAATTGGTTTATTGATCCTTACAGAATGTCTCTCTGGTGCTCTCCACTCCCTCCCCTCTCCCTTCTCCTTTTCCCAACCGTTACTCCCATCTCCCTGTCCCCTTCCCACGCTGTCCACAAAAGTGACTCGTATCAGAAATGGATTTATCATATGCATGTCATGAAATTTGTTTTTAGTAGCAGTACAGTGCAATATATAAAATTACTACAGTGTGCAAAAGTCTTGGGCACTCTAGTTATTTTATATATATATATATATATATATATATCTAAGACTTTTGCATAGTACTGTACTGCTTTAAGAAAAATCCTTGCCTGTAAAGACTTTGCAAAGTGTCACTTAGAAGATACTGTGGTCAAATGAGACTAAAGTGGAACTTTTTGGCCTCAACACTAAGTGGTACATGTGGTGTAAATCTAATACTGCACATCAGCCAGGTCACACCATCTCTCTTGTAAAGTATGGTGGAGGTAGCACCACGCTATGGGGATGCTTTTCAGCAGCAGGGACTGGAAATCTGGTCTGGATTGATGGGAAGATGAATGCTGCTAAATACAGAGATCCTGGATAAAAACCTGCAGGACTCTGCCAGAAAGCTTAAACTGGGGAGGACAATAAGGCAAAGCACACTGCCAGAGCAAACATGGAGTAGTTTCAAATGAAGAAAATTGATGTCCTTTAGAGACCCAGTCAGAGTTCTGACCTTAACCTGATTGAACAACTCTGGCAGGACCTCAAGATTGCAGTCCCCTGCTGCTCCCCAACTAACCTGGCACAGCTTGAGCAAGTTTGCAAGGAGGAATGGGCAAATCTTACTCCATTTTGCGCAACACTAGTAAGACTTATCCAAAAAGACTACTGACAGTAATAACTCCGAGAGGTGGCGCAACCAAGTACTGAACAAAGGGGGCTGGATACTTTTGAACTGCTGACATTAGTTTTTGATTTTTTTAGATTTTCATACTTTACAATTTCCCTGATTTTTAGATTGTACGGTGGGGAAAAATAAGCATATGCGAGGGCACAGTTTTAAGGTGCTTGGAAGTAGGTAGAGAGGAGATATCAGGGATAAGTTTTTTACGCAGAGAGTGGTGAGTGCGTGGAATGGGCTGCTGGCGATGGTGATGGAAGTGGATACGATAGGGTCTTTTAAGAGACTCCTGGATGGGTATATGGATCTCAGAAAAATAGAGGGCTGTGGGTAACCCTGGGTAATTTCTCAGGTAAGGACATGTTCGGCACACCTTTGTGGGCCAAAGTGTCTGTATTGTGCTGTAGGTTTTCTATGATTCACAGATAAAACTTCTCAGTTAAATTGATCAAAATGCCTGGTTGTGATACTCATTTACATGAACAAAGGGCTGGGGGCTGAATACTTTTTCAAGGCACTGAATTGGAGATATCTGACAATGCTATTTTAATGAGCTCCCCCCACCCCTCTTCTAAACACCAGCAGGTATCAGCCAAGCACCATCAAATGCTCCACGTAAATTAACCCTTTCATTCCTGGCATTATTCTTGTAAACCTCTTCTGACCAGTTCCAATACCATCAGAATCAGAATTAATATCACTGGCATGTGTTGTGAAATTTGTTAACTTAACGGCAGCAGTTCAATGAAATGCATGATAAATATAGAGGAAAAATAACTTGAATTACATTATGTGTGTGTGTATGTCTATTACATAGTTAAGCTAAAATAGGTAATGCAGAAATAAATAAGTGGTGAGGTAGCGTTCATGGGTTCAATGTTGATTTAGGAATCGGATGGCAGAGGGGAAGAAGCTGTTCCTGAATCGCTGAGTGTGTGCCTTCAGGCTTCTGTACCTCCTTCCCGACGGTAACAGGGTGAAGAGGGCCTGTCCTGGGTGGTGGGGATCCTTAATGGTGGATGCTGCCTTCCTAAGGCGCCACTCCTGGAGGATGTCTGATACTCGGAGGCTGGTACCCAGGATGGAGCTGATCAGTAATGTATTTTCACACCAGGATAGTGTACGATTTGGAGGGGAATTTAAAGGTGGTATTGTTCCCGTGATTTGATGGCATTTCATCTTTGTGTGTGGATCAAAGCAACACCCACAACACGCTGGAGGAACTCAGCAGGTCGGGCAGCATCCATGGAAACGATCAGCCAACATTTCGGCCCAGAACCCTTCGTCGGGACCCGAAACGTTGACTGATTATTTCCACGGATGCTGCCTGACCTGCTGAGTTCCTCCAGCATGTTGTGAGTGTTGCTTTCACCCCAGCATCTGCAGAGTATTTTGTGTTATGTGTGGATCAGACCCCAAGTCTGAAAAGTACTTATTTCTGTTTCTGGCAATGTATGTTGCAACCACTATGTAGCAGTGTCGAGGAGGTGCGAGAATGTTTAAAGCACTATATGAGCAAGCTATCAAGCAGGTTGGTTTATCCCTGATTTTTGTTGGCTGTGTTTTTCAGGCAAGTAGGCACTGCGGGCATGGGATGTAAAGAATGTGTGGCAACACTTGTGGGCTACCTCCAGCATATCCTTGTGTATGTCGGTTGTTAATACAAAGAACTATGTTTCAATGTACATGTGATAACTAAATCTGTATCTGAAGAGGAGAGTATTCCTTGATAGTGCTGACTAAAGACCTAATGGAAAGGCTTTGGAAGGTCAGTAGATGAATCGTCTCAGAGCTCTTGACCTCTGACCTGCTTTTCTAGCCACAATATTTATATGGCCCATTCATTAAATTTTCTGGTTATTCCTGACACCACTCTTTACAAGATGATGTATGATTTGGTTGTGGTTATGCTGGTTGGAAAGGTTGTGTGGGGTAGTTCGAGATGACCATTATCCAGCACGTGTGGTGAATGACATTTATCACTTACCAGCCCTTAACAGCCGTCTAGCTCATGCTTCATGTGATGTTTCTGATCTGCAAACGGAGTAGGATATTGCAGAATGCTCACTGAGCATTCCCTTTTTATCCTTGGATGACGCATTTGAGGTTGGCTTTTGGAGTTCCTGTAGCGATGTTCTAGGGTTGAGGTGAATGACAAGTGACAGCGACAGTTTCTTTAGCATGTGGTATGACTCTAGCTGGTGTCAAGTTTCCACCCTCATTTCTACAGTTTTACTAGGGCTTCTTGGCGCCATACGCAATTAAATGCTACCTTGACAATAGCCAAAATTTATCTCGACTGAAAAAAGGGGTTTGATGAGAAAGAGAAACCATCTGTGAGCTAACAAAGGAGTTCATAAGATCACGTGAAATCAAAATGTAGAGCATATAAAGTAACAAACTCTGGTGGTAGACCAAATGATTGGGAACTTTTCAGGAATCAGTGCAAGAGTAAAGCTTATTGGAATGAAGAAAATGAGTTTCAGAGAAAACTTGCACGTAATATCAAAATGAACAATAGAATTCCATGAATCCGTATAATGAGAGAAAGTAGTTAACGTTAGTATGAGACTACTAGAGAATGACGCTGGGAATTAATGTCAGGAAACAATACAATGGCCCGTATATTGTCAACATGGAGGACATTTTGCAAGTATCCCGCTGATAACAGATAATTAGGTTTCAAATAACACGAACAAACTTGTTTTTAAAAAAAAAAAACCCAATCATGAGGGCCACAGAGCAAGACACGAGGGTTTTAAATGGATTGTCTACAGAGAGAATGGACCCATTAGTTCTTGAAAAATCTCTGAATTCTGGTATAGGATCAGTGTATGGAAGAATGGCAGCTGTGAGGCTGCTGTTCAAGAGGGTCGAAACTGTAGGTCAGTTAATTTAATAGTTATTAGTGGCAACATGCTAGGGTCAATGATCAAAAAGCAAATAGCTGAGTATTTGGAAATCAAAAGCAACAAAAATAGTTATTGGCTGTATAGTCCGCTGCATGGTTTCATAAAAGACAAATCATGTTTGACAAATTTGCTCACATCCTTTCGAAGCGAACCTGCAGATGCGTATTTGACAAGGTGTCACATGAAAGTCTGATGCACAAGCTAAAAGCTCATGGTATTGAAAGAAGTGTGTTAGCAGGTATTGAAAACTAGTTATCACGGAAAACAAAGTTTGAATAACTGGGTCTTTCATTCAGGTTGGAAGGATGGGACTAATGAAATAACTAGGGAATCAGTTGTTATCCTCACTTACTTACTATTTGTATTAATGACTTGGAGCATGCAGCAGAATGTAAGATATCTAAGTTTGCCACTAGCATAAAAATAGTTTGAAGTGCAAGCTGTGATAAGCAATCAGACTCTGGTTTATTATCACTGGAGTATCTTGTGAAATCTGTTTTGTGTCAGTAGTATAACGCAGGTATAACAAATTGCTATAAATTGCAAAAGAGGAACGCTGAGGTAGTTCAGCAATGTGATGGCAGAGGCTGTTCCTGAAACGTTGAGTGTGTATCCTCAGGCTCCTGTAGCTCTTCCCTATGGAAGTAATATGAGAAGAGGGCATGTCCCAAGTGGTGAGGGCCCTTCACGATGGGTGCTGCCTTCCCGAGGCGCCACGACAAGACTGAGTGAGTGGATGAAAACTTGGTAAAAATGGAGTTCAATGTGGTTGAGTGTAGTACTTTGGTAAGATGAATCAAAAAGCAGATTATTATCTAAATAGAAGAAGACTACATGATTGAAGTAAGGAGGAATCTACAGGTTCTGTACGTTAATCACCAAAGTAGTGAAACTATGTTCAGCATGTAGTTGGGAGGACAAATGGCAAACTGCACCTTGGGACAAAAGGGTTGGAGTATAGACATAAGATTTTGTTACAGTAGTAATGGTGTTAGTGAGTCCACACCTTGAGTACTCCATAGTGTTGTCCCCTTACCTAAGCAAAGTGGGATTCCAAAAGAGATCCATCAGCTAATTTCTGGCATAAGAGGCTGGACAGACTGGGCCTATATTTTATGGCGTTTAGAAAAATGAAGTGCATATAAGGTTGTAAGGCAGAAAGGGTGCATTTTTGAAAATTTTGAACAAGGGTAATATTTAATGATTCTGTTGGTCGTTAAAACTGAGGTAAATAAAACTTTCTTGCAGAGGGTGGTAAATCTAGAATTATCTCTGCCCCAGAGAGTAATGGAGGCTACCTCATTAGAAGTATTTAGTGGAAGTGAGTAATTTTTTTTTTTTTTTTTTTTTGAAAGATCAGAGGATTGAGGTCTATGGAAATCTGACCGGGCAGGAGATAAAACCTGGAGTAGACCAGCCATTATCATATTGAATGGTAGGATAAGTTTGAGGAGTCAGGTGGCCTAGTCCAGCTACTATTTTTTCATTGTTTATAATACTAGATATTCAAGCCTCCCCTCAGTCTTGAGTATTCCTCCTTGGTCCATTTTTGGCTTTGTGCTGCAGTGGGGTCAGTAGTTGAGCAATACCAACAAAACCCAAATTAAGCATTGGCAGGCACCTTCAAACATGAGAACTTTGCACCTAGTACCAGCGTTTATCTGCACTTGAACCCTTTTTGACTGGAGACGAGGCCTGTTCCAGGCAAATGCGCTCAGGATCAAATCTGTGATGTTGGCAGGGCCCACACCTTTTGTGATGTCAGTGTGCTCAGCCATTTTAGAACATCAAATTAAATGGTACTAGGTGCAATGTTCTCATGGCTGAAGGTGCTTGCCAATGCTTAATTTGGGTTTTGTTGGTATCACTCATCTGCTGACCCCACTGCATGATGAAGTCAAAAATGGACCAAGGAGGTAAATTCAAGAACTGAGGTGAGGCTTAATGCCCTTGATATTACAAACAAAAACATCTCCTGCTGTGTCAGATTTCTGTAGACCTGAATCCTCTGATCTTTCAAAAGTTTATTCACCTCCACTAAATACTACTAATGAGATAGGCGCCATTACTCTCTGGGGCAGAGATAATTCTAGATTTACCACCCACTGCAGGAAAAAAAAATTACCTCAGTTCTAATGACCAATACTATCTTGTAAATATATACCTTTGTTCAAAATTCTGCCTTCTGATAGTGCAGATTTTGGATGTAACTGAGAATGATTAATTACTTGGCATAGTTGGCGGCAGATGCTTACAGGTCCTAGTCTTGTTCGTACCATGCAATAGGCTCTGCCTTCGTTGATGTTAATGTTCACCAAGTCTTTCCCATTTGTTTGGTTTTTAATGCTGGATTTGAGAGGTGTACACAGCTTTGATCTAATGAATTGGTAGAGGGATTGGATAGTTCCATCTATACCATGCAGGGCCAAGTGATTAGATACGTACACAGTTCTCTGTTGCCTCTTCAGATTTGAAATTTATTTTTGATGTAATATTTCTGCTCTTGACACAATCTTTTACATTCCTGATTGAACCACTGTGACAGTGATGGTAGGATGGCGAATAATTTAGCTCATGAAGTCACAGATTTATGGTGGAATACACATGGCTCACAGGACCTGTTGTGTGCCTAGTTTTGGGCTGTTAGCTCTGCCTTTACTACATCCCATTCATCGTAATGGCGTGTTAAGAGAGGATGTTGTTTCTACAGGGACTCTGCACTGCTGACTGCTGATTCTTACCAATATTGTTGTAGAGGATGTGTCTACAATTGGTGATCTAGTGAGAATGGCAGTCAATGTTCTTTTCCTCCTCATCGGGTCTGTCTGGTAGCTGAAGTCTCAGTAAGCAGTGGTGTCATCAGAGTTTCACTGAGACATTAAGCTTCTCCACTTGGACTGCATTCAACATCGAGGAATATTGGCTCATCATATGATGGAGAGTGGTGGATATCTTTGCCCATGCTGTGGGGTCTGGAATTACTGTGAGGACTTCTAGAAATACTTCCCTTTTGTATCCCACTAGAGAACATAGAGCAATACAGACCCTTTGGCCCTTTTAACCTACTCCTAGATCAATCTAACCCTTCCCTCCCACATAGCCCTCCATTGTCATGTGTGTGGTTTTTCATCGATTCTATTGTTTCTTTATATTTACCGTGAATTCCCGCAAGAAAATGATTCTCGGGTAGTATATAGTGATGTGTACATAGAGGACTTTAATGATTTACTTTGAACTTTGATTTTTCTTACATCCATGTGTCTAGCTGAGACTCTAAAATGTCCCTAACATATCTCCCTCTATCACCATCACCACCCCAGCAGTGTGTTCTATGCACCCACCACTCTGTCTAGAAAAATAAACTATCTCTGACATCTCCCCCATCCTTTTCTCCAATTCTTGTAAAATTATGCCATCTTGCACTAGGCATTGCTGCCCCAGGAGAGGTGCTGGCTGTCCATCCTGTGCCTCTTGTCACCTCTCGTCCTCCTCCTCTCCAAGGAGAAAAGTCCTAACTTGCTCAATCTTTCCTTGTATATAAAAAAAAAACATGCACTAATCCAGGTGCCATCCTGGAAAACCCCCTGTGCACCATCTCTAAAGCTTTCTAGAATGAGTTGACCAGAACAGAACACAACACTCCAGGTATGGTCAAAGCAGAGACTTATGGAGCTGCAACATTACTTTGTGGCTCTTGAACTCAGTCCCTCAACTAATGAAGACCAGCAAACTCTGCATTTTCTTAACCACCCCATCAACTTGCACAGGAACTTTAACATCTGCCAGATGATGCTGAGGATGTTCTACGAGTCTGTGGTGGCCAGTGCTATCATGTTTGCTGTTGTGTGCTGGGGCAGCAGGCTGAGGGTAGCAGACACCAACAGAATCAACAAACTCATTTGTAAGGCCAGTGATGTTGTGGGGATGGAACTGGACTCTCTGACGGTGGTGTCTGAAAAGAGGATGCTGTCCAAGTTGCATGCCATCTTGGTCAATGTCTCCCATCCACTACATAATGTACTGGGTGGGCACAGGAGTACATTCAGCCAGAGACTCATTCCACCAAGATGCAACACAGAGCGTCATAGGAAGTCATTCCTGCCTGTGGCCATCAAACTTTACAACTCCTCCCCTGGAGGGTCAGACACCCTGAGCCAATAGGCTCGTCCTGGACTTATTTCCTGGCATAATTTACATATTACTATTTAACTATTTATGGTTTTATTACTATCTATTTATGGTGCAACTGTAACGAAAACCAATTTCCCCTGGGATCAATAAAGTGTGACTATGACTAACTTTGTGGGATCTACGGAATTGGGACTTTAAATACGTCTGTTCCTCCACACTGCTAAAAAATCATGCATTAAACTTGTACTCTTCCTTCAAGGTTGACCCTCCAAAGTGGAAAACTTCACTCTTTGTATTAGACTCCATCTGTCACCTCAACCCAACTCTGCATCCTGTTAATGTTCTGTTATAACTGATGACAACCTTCTGCACTGTCCGTCACATCACCATAGATCCCTGTGGAACACCACTGGTCCTGGATCTCTGGGCAGATTATCCTCCAGGCTCTCCACCTACTACCACTGTCTGCCTTCTGTGGGCAAACCAAGTCAGTACTCATGTAACCAAGTTTCCCTGGATCCTATGCCTCTGACTTTCTGAATGAGCCTTGCATGGGGAACCTTGTTGAATGTCTTACTAAAATCCATATCCACAACCTCCACCACTGCCTTCATCAATTTGTTTTGACATTTCCTTGAAGCCAATCAGGCTCTTACGGCGTGACAGCCCCTCAAAGCTATGATGATTATCCTCAATCAGATTATCCTTATCCAAATGCGCATAATTTCTGCCTCTAAGAAACCCCTCCAATGGTTTGCCCACTACTGAATTAAGACTCACTGGTCTGTAAATTCCCAGGATTATCCCATTACTACTTTTTAATGAAGGAATAGCATTTGCCACCCTCCAATCTTCTGGTACAACTCCTGTGATGTAAAGATCGCCAAAAGTGCAACAATCTAATTATGGGTATATTCCATCTGGTCCTGGGGGCTAATCACATCCTAATGTGTTTCAAAAATTCCAGTACATCCTCTTTCTTAACCTCAAAATATTCAAGCATATTAGCTTGTTCTGCACTGACCTCACATTCGTCAAGGTCCCTGAAACAAAGTATTCATTAAGGACTTCCCCTACCTCCTCTGCTTCAAGGCACATGATTCCTCTTTTATCCCTGATCACTCCTCCTCTCACACGTCATCTTCCTGTTCTTCAAGGTCTTCTCGTGTCCCTTCTTGCTCTCCTAACTCACTATTTAAGCCCTTACCCTGGCTACCTTATAAATATCAAGAGCACTGTCTCATCCTTTCTTTCTAATCCTTAAGCATGCTTCCTCCTCTCTCTGAACTAAGTGTTCCACTTCTCTTGCTTCCTTCATCCTACTGTTCTTTCCATGCCTCAAAGGGACAAATTATCTTGCCACTTCCGGTGGCTGCAATCCTTGTCTATATTAAGTCTGATCCAATAGAGCCTGGAGCTTCCTCCTGTTTTGGTGGATTTTTCCTGCCATTGGGGTAGAGGGGACATCCCCTGGAATGGTGATGGAGGCATCTGGGTTATTGTTTGAAAAGTATGATTCTGTGATTGTGACTAAGTTTGTCAGACTGCAAATCTATTCTGATTTTGACATGTTCTAGATGATAGTGAGAAGTGCTTTGCAGGATTGACTAAAGCTTGGTCTGCAGTTGTACCAGTGTTGATGCTGTGTGGCTGAATCCGCTGTGATCTTAGTTTAGTATTGTAATTGCACAATAACTTCAGAGGGCAATTAAATATCAACCACGTTGGTTTATGTCAGGAGTTGTGCCTAACAACTGCAGACTTTCTCTAAAAGGGCGTTAAGGCATTGGGACTTTTTACAAAACCCCGTATTTTCATGTCATCATTACTGACGCTATAGCATATTGGATAAAACATGAGCAAGAAGTGTCACCACCAGAAGTGGTGAATTTGTGGAATGTAGATGCAGAAGTCTGAACCTGCTTGAATCCATTCTACCATACTTTTAAGATATGGGAAGTAAATGAGAGAATAGGGCATGAGAAGGTGTGGGGAGTGGTTGAGAGTTGGAAATTACACTGTGGGATGCTGAAGGATGTGGGGTATGCTCCATGGGGTGGAATATTAGAGTCTGGAGATGATTAGAAGAGCAGGATTAGGTTCGGTTGCTCAATGGATAGACTCTGTGATGGAACATTTTAAGAATCTAACCTACAAAACTAGATTGAGTGCTAGGGTTATAAATGTCACTCCAAACAGTATTGTTTTGTTTTTGTGATCTCCAGTAATATTTCAGTTGATTAGTCTGACACCAGCTAAGGATGATGCCACACTGCATCTTCATCCGGTGGCAGTTGGATGATCCTGTTAAGGATGAAGAGGATGTTGGAACAGAGTGTACTCCTGGCTGGGGAGAATGAAATCAGCCAGACTCTCTGCTCCAAACCACTAACCAGGCTCCACATATCTCATACGCTGACAAGTGGGGACATATTGGGCAACAGCTGAGTCAGTTGCTTTAGCAGAGATGGGGAACACAGGAAATGGTGTATTTTTTCCTTCATAACTTGGTATTGTGATTCTGATGTCAGCAATGAGGCTGAGAATGGTGTTGGGACATTGTATCAGTGTACTTTTGCTTATTCTGTCATGGGTTTTGAGCGACACTGGCAACAATGGCATTTATTGCCCATTCCAATTTCTCTTGGGGAAGCTACAATAAGCCTTTGTTTTTGGAATTTCCATATTGTAGGGTCACTGAATTTTAACTCAGACTATTAGGTATTTCCAAGTCAGAATGATGTGTGTTTGAAAAGTGATTTGCAGGCATTTAAATTTCTGTGTGCCTACTGCCCTTGATTAGTGGCAAAGAACATGAATTTCTCAGATGGTAGATGAGGTGCTGGTCATAAAGTCTACTTTCTCCCATGTTGGAAGTTCCAGCACTTGGTTAGGGAGGAATATATTTAGGTAATAAAAACAAAAAATGTTGTAAAACATTTTCATTTTTTATTCTTATTTGTAGTAAGTGAACTGTCAATCAGGACTTTCCAGGTCAGCCTATTTTCATGGGTGTTGCAAGTTGTGTGTATCCAATTGTACAAGTAGTGTGAAGTTTTGGTCCCCTAATCTGAGGAAAGACATCCTTGCCATAGAGGGAGTACAAAGAAGGTTCACCAGATTGATTCCTGGGATGGCAGGACTTTCATATGATGAAAGACTGGATGAACTAGGCTTATACTCATTGGAATTTAGAAGATTGAGGGGGGATCTGATTGAAACGTATAAAATCCTAAAGGGATTAGACAGGCTAGATGCAGGAAGATTGTTCCCGATGTTGGGGAAGTCCAGAATGAGGGGTCACAGTTTGAGGATAAAGGGGAAGCCTTTTAGAACCGAGATTAGGAAAAACTTCTTCACACAGAGAGTGGTGAATCTGTGGAATTCTCTGCCACAGGAAACAGCTGAGGCCAGTTCACTGGTTATATTTAAGAGGGAGTTAGATATGGCTCTTATGGCTAAAGGGATCAGGGATATGGAGAGAAGGCTGGTACAGGGTTCTGAGTTGGATGATCAGCCATGATCATACTGAATGGTGGTGCAGGCTCAAAGGGCTGAATGGCCTACTCCTGCACCTATTTTCTATGTTTCTATGTATTTCAGTGTTTACGTGAGGGTTTTTCAGTGTTGGGGCAGAGCATAATGGTACCCAATGGGAATGAGTACACGAGTTATAATAAAGGTATGCAGGGTAGCAATGTTACCACAAGGGGATTTATTAGTATGTATCAGTTGGATTGTAGGATATATCAAGTGTTGCAGTGAGTGTGAGAAACTAGTGTGTACAGTGAGTGGTGTATATCAGACAATTCACAACTTTAAAAAGCTTTGAATTTAATTATCAGTACAAGATAGTTAATACTTTGTCGACTGACTGCTGTTCCAAGAACACAGTACCAATTTTCATGTCAATATACTATCTAATAATATAATTTCTTGTCAATAAACTGTCTAATAATATCATAATTTAGTGTCAATAGACTAATAATATCATAATTGAATCCAATCCTGCATTTATTTAAAACATTGATTTCAGTAAGAGCACCTGGATACTGAAATGTAAGAGAAGCTGGTTTAATTTTAACTATGGCCAACCCAACTGCCTTATTAGATCTGAGGGGCAGACACTCATTGTTTTAAATTTTAACTGAGTCATTTAATGGATTTTTATATGAAATTGCTACTGAACTCTGATGTTAATAAGCTACAAGTGTCTCAACTGAAAACCCTCACACACCACAGATGCTGTTTATCCTTTGAAATCTTTTAGTTGTGAATCTGTGGTGGGTTCTGTGATCCAGCACTCTCTAGTGGTACGTCAGGTAAATGACATCTGCATTAAGTTCCTCTAATGACTGTGGTAAACTGCTATTTTTAGAAACTTTACAAAGCCGGTATTGAAAACCAAATATCAATTTTACTGCATAATATTTTGTAGCAATATTGTCATTGTAAAAGTCACCATAATTGGAATCACAAACAAGAGAAAATCTTCAGATGCTGGAAATCCAAGCAATACACAAAATGCTGGAGGAACTTAGCAGGCCAGACAGCATCAATGGAAAAAAAAATGTACAATTGATGTTTCGGGCCGAGACCCTTCATCAGAATGTGAGGACTCTTTTCCAAAAATGCTGCCGGGCCTGCTGAGTTCTTCCAGCATTTTGTGTGTGTGTGTGTGTAACCAGAACTGGAATGTTCAGTTCAAGCAAATTTTGCAGCATTCAACAAGACCTGGAATACCAGGCATCTAAACCAGGCTTAATAAAAGCTGCTTATACTAAGGGTTACCTGAAAAATACAATAGAAATTTCTTGGGCAAAGTATTAAATGATACAGAAGTAAGATGTATATGTGCTGTAATATAATTGAATTGCACCCACAAGCGAATAACAAAGTCCCTATATTCTATATGCTTTCATTCTTCTCCTGAAGGCACTGGATTACACCCAGTATTGGTTTCACAGGCTCCGGTTGCCCGTATTAATAACCCTTCTTCTGGAAGGAGCCAAAAATATCACAGTAGATTCTATGACTATCTACAGCAGATGCAACTACTGGCATAATGGAGGGGGGGGGGGTTGGAAATGCTGGTTATGGTAGGGTCTCTCCTAATTTCCACACTTCCCCTCTCATTTCTTTCCCAGGCCTCCAAGAAAATGAGTGTATTACTACCTGTTTTCCTAGGTAGAGATCTACAGTTGCAAGAAAATGTTTGTAAACCCTTTGCAATTACCTGGTTTTCTGTATTATTTACTCATAAAATGACAGTCGTCTAAGTCACAATACTAGACAAACACTATCTGCCTAAACTAATAACACAAACAATTGTACTTTTCATGTCTTTATTGAACACTTTGTTTAATCATTCACAGTCCAAACTGGAAGATGTATGTGAACCCTTTTATTTAATAACTGGTAGAACTTCCTTTAGCAGCAAGAATCTCCACCAAACATTTCCTGTAGTTGCTGATCAGACTTGCACAACAGTGAGGGGGAATTTTAGACCATTGTTCCATTTTAAAATAAACTGTTTCAGTTCATCAATATTTCTGCGATACCTTGCACGAACAGCCCTCTTCAGGTCCTGCCACGGCATCTCAATTGGGTTAAGATCTGGACAGTCTTGGCCGTTCTAAGACACAAATTTTCTTTTTTAAACCATTCTGTTGTTGATTTACTGTCACATTTTGGATCAATGTCTTGAGGCATCATCCAACTTCTGTTAAGCTTCAGGTGAAGGACTGCTACCCTGGCACTCTCCTGTAAAATGTCTTGATACAAGTTGAATTCATTGTTCACTGTCCAGCCCCTGAGGCAGCCCCAAACCATGATGCTCCTTCCACCATGCTTCACAGTTGGGATGAGGTTTTGGTGGTGTTGTGCAATGCCCTTTTTCCTCCAAACATAGCAGTGTGCATTTTCTGCCAAAAAGTTCAACTTTTATCTCTTCTGGCCAGAGAACATAATCCCTGAAGCATGATGGAACATCCAGGTGGTCTTCTGCAAACTTGAGACATGCAGCAATTTTTTTTTTGAGAACAGTGGTTTCCTTCCATGAACACCATTCTTGTTTGGTGTTTTTCTTATAGCAGACATATGAACAGAGACTCTTGTAAGTTCTAGAGAATTTTGCAGTTCTTTTGCTTGTTACTCTTGCTCTTTTTCACCTCCTTCAGCATTACACGTTGTGCTCTTGATGTGAACTTTGCAGAATGCCCACTCCTATGGAGAGCAGAAACAGTACTGACTTTCCTCCATTTGTAGACAATTTCTCTTACTGTGGACTGATGAACACACAGGTCTTTAGAAACGCTTTTGTAGCCTTTCCAGTTTCATGCATCTCTACATTTCTTCTTCTAAGGTCCTCTGAAAGTTGTTTTGATGGAGGTGTAGTGCACATAAACAGATCTTGCAGAAGAGCAGGTTCTATCCGTAACCTGACTTTGTGTCTTTTTTTTAAATATATAGACCTCTACAACCCACACCTCTGATCTCAACTCATTGACTGGAACACCTGACTCCAAATAGTTTTTGGAGAAGGCATTACCCCAGAGGGTCACATACTTTTTTTGAACCTACACTGATTGTTTAAATGGTGTACTTAGTATTGACGAGAAGTACAACTGTGTGTGTTATTAGTCCACGCAGATTGCATTTGTTTATTATTATCACTCATAATGTGGTCTGATCATCTGAGTAATTAATGCAGAAAACAAGGTAATTGCAAAGGGTTCACAAACCAAGCAAGATCCCATCAAAAGAAATGTGATAATAGTCAGGTAATCTATATTGGTCAAATTTGAACCAACCCTATCCCAGCTTATCTGCTAATGAAGCTCTCATTCAAGTCTATGTTCTTTCAGGATCTCATTATTACAATAACCTCAGGGCCTGCTTTCTGACTTCCAATCCTGACCTTAAACACATGCAAGCTACAGGTATTCCTCACTTTACTAAAGGTAAATTCCTGGAAAATATTCTTTCATGCAAAAGTTGATGAATTTGAAAGGCTGGACCAAATGTAAATACTAATGTAAATCAAAAATCAAGTTATAGCCATATTCTACCTTACTCCATTCATCTGTTACTGCTGGTCCACACTGGCTGCTGGACAATGTGTTTTAATTTTAAAATATTCATTCACTTTCAAATCTTGCCATGGTCCTGTTTCCTCCATTCCTACAACCTTTTCCAAGTCCGCAACACTCTTGAGATAATTCCCACGTTGCTGATTTTAATCACTATTGGTGGCCCTGCTGTTAAGTGTGTGGGCCAAGAGCTCTGGAATTCTGTTCCTAAATTCCCCACCTTCTTTCTCTTCTCAGTTGTTGTTTAAATCCTATTTGATTATCTGGCCAAGTTTCGCATGGTGATATCACTCTTAGGTGGATCTCTTGGTTGTTCACTTGTAGAAACATGCACTTGGCTGCAGTCAATGACAGAATCAAACACCACATGTGATGATCTTTTGACCTAATGCGCATTTGAAAAAGCAGTTAGGTATTGGGTCGAGTCATTTTTTTTCCTACCTAGTGGGATCAAAGCCAGTTGTGCTGGTTGTTTGCTTTCAACTTGACTGAGGTGAGCTATCTGTATGAGCCAGGTTATGAACCAGAAGACCCTCCTGCCCATAAGCCAATAAAACTAGCAAAGTTTTGTTAATGGCTAACTTTAATCATTGCACTGCCTAGAGTATAAAAACAAAATTCAACAAACCATTGTCCCTTTAATCTTTATTTTTTTTTCATTATATGTAACATAGTAATTGGAGTGTATTTTATTGAGGGATTAGGTCTCATTGCTGAAACACTCCAAGCACTGCCCTCTCAATACTCGTATATACACACAAACACACAAAAGGGCTGAGAATATCAACATCCTTTAAATACTGCATTGCCTAATACTTTTCTAATGAGATTTATATTTACTTTTTGTATATGAATAGAAGGCTGTGGATATATTCAACCAAATTAGTCATTGTTAAATTTAGTTATTCTATTACCAGCAATTGTTTCCTTACTGCCACTAGCCAAGGAAGTTTAGTGGGTGCTGAGGAACAGAAGAGGGTGGCAAGATGCTTCCTTTCTCAAATGACTCATTGACACTGGAAAAAATAACCACTGGAGTAGACAATGAACTATGTTACAAGCAGCATTAAGTATACTGCAGGATGGGGTGGAGGGCAAACTGAGAACTACCTTGGATCAAGTCAGTAGCCTGTGAGGCATGTAATTTTTAAGAAATAAAAAATCCACCCATTGCTTTTAAGTGGCATAAAATTCTCTTCCAATCAAAGGCACGTTTTTACATTTTAATTCTATTCCATTTGTAAGCATTCCTGTAGTTGCTTCCCCCTCACTTTAGCACCACCAATACCAGACTGGCTTGAATTGTCACACCTGAGGTGCAGATTAATGATTGTGCTGGATGTAGAGAAGATTCAGAGCAGCAAACTCTAGTGATTGACAGCTGAGCCACGATGTCCATTTGCACCCGTTAAAAATCCACACCACTTCACTCCATGTCTGAGCTTAACACAAAATCAAAAAAAGTTGTACTAAAGGAAAAAAAAGTCATGTTTTTTTTTTGGTGGAAGTTCTTTTTGTTGCAGCTGGTTAGAAAGTCCCAGACTGCCTCCGATTACTGGTGCCTATTTTGCTTTGGTTCATGACCCCACTGCGTTGATGGTGAGCAAGCTGCCAAATTTGAAGTGCTGGATGACTGGGAATTTTTCGAGGCACTAAAAAAGAAAGATGTATTAGAAGAACATAAGGAAAAATTCACATTACTGAATAAGCTACAAGAGCTGTCTGTTCTTCATCCCAACCACTTTCTTAGAACAATTTTTTTTAAAAACTTATACTCCCTCAGTCCCTCTACCACCAGTAGGGAGGGACTTTGCCTTCAGCTGAACAGAACTAATTCCAGAAATGATTTATTTAAAACTATCCATATGCTTGATGATAGTAATAAAAACTTTTAACCCAAACATTGGTCACCTTTCCAATTATCATCAACTGTGGCTTATTGCTAATTTTCTTGCCCAATTATGTCTAAAATATCTTCAGATAATTTAGTACTTTAAAACTGCTACACAAATGCAAAACTTTACTGTTGTTCCAGCTATCCTTTAACATCTTTACATCAATTTCTTTAAGCAGAATACCGTAGATGTTGGACAGTTAAATAAACACAAAACAGTGAAAATATTTAGTAAGCCAGGCCACACCTGTGGAGATAGAAAGAGTTACTATTTCAGTTCAACGATGTTTCATTGCTGCATCACCTTCAACTTCAAGTTTAATTGTCATTTAACAATTCATGAATACAGCCAAATGAGACAGTGTTACTCCAAGGTCAAAGTGCAAAACACAGAACCAACAGTCACACACAGCATAAAGCACACGTAGCACATACAAGAAAGATACAGCCACTCAATAAACTCAAGCTTTCCAACGCTGCCAAAATCTGCAGATGGTCAGAACAGAGCTTGTCTTCTTCTGAGAACTCCAACAGTCCTTTCAGTATGCTGGAAGAGAAGTTGTCTTGTGTTGTTATCAGGTCAGAGGTGTTGGAAACTGCAAAGAGTAATCCAATGAATATGGATGCTAGCTTGGTGGAAGGCAAAGGCAAGGAATCCCTACCTTTGTTCTGAGTCAGAAATGAGCGGGTGAGAGCAGAAGTGTGAGAAATAGAACTGAATGCTCAAACAGCACCATCAACAATGGTTGAGAGGAAAGCACAGTTGAGGAAAAAGACAATATCTAAAGGGGCAGTGCGAAAACTGGCATTATCAGAACTAATCCTATAGAATCCAACTAGCTGGTAGAATGGAATGAAGGAAGCAGAATGGGAACAATATAATCAAGCTAACTGTGGCGCACCCCAGGGGCTTATACTAGATACTGGTTACTCTAACCACCCACTGAAATGGAGATAGAAAAGTCAAGAAATGGAAGGCAGAGGTGGACTATTTTAAAATGAGAACAGCATGGAAACTCTCCTTCTCTTCTGGAGAAGCAGATGGCGGCGCAATGCAGCTCGCAGCGGCCACTCCGGTGGTGATGTCTGTTATTTGTCAAGTAGGGTGCTGTGCACAATCCTGATTTGATGGAGACGGATGTGAGAGCACAGAGGAACATCTGGTGAAACTTCTGAAATACCTGCTTCGCTGCTGCTGTTGCTACTGTGTGGTCCAGAATCTCTGGAGGAGAAGGCCCTGAGTCCTCGGCTTTGCTTGTTGCTCGGCGGCCGGGGTGGAGTCGAAGTGCTCAGCAGAGGATGGTGCTCGGAGAGGCTGTGTCGGAGGGGCTGGTCGGAGGCTCGAAGTTTTCAGACGGACTCAGAGTCCGCTGCCAGTCGGGTACTTCCAATGGTGATGCATCAGCAAGTTGGCGGCACTTGGAGGTTCAATGGGGCGGGGGGAGAGTTCCTGCCTTCTGCCGCCTGCATGAGATGATGAGTCTATCGGGACTTTGAGACTTTTTTTTACCGTGCCCATGGTTTGCTCTTTATCAAATTATGGTATTGCTTTGCACTGTTGTTAACTATATGTTATAATTATGTGGTTTTGTCAGTTTTAGTCTTGGTTTGTCCTGTGTTTTTCTTGTGATATCACTCTGGAGGAATGTTGTATCATTTTTTAATGCATGCATTTCTAAATGACAATAAACAAGGACTGAGTGTCCTCATAATCTAATCTAACTGGTAACAGAGATGATGGAACATAAGAGAATAAGTAGAAGGACCATTATTGTCATGTACCAGAAGGCAAGGGGGAGAACCTGAGTAGGACAAACATGTTATGTCCCAAAAGGAAACAAATAATGGCTTGGATCTGTGCCGGTGGCTATAGGTGAATCTTTGGTTTGGAGGAAGCGTGTGGAGTTAAATGATAAGCTTCTCAGTATGAGAACAAGTTTAGCTGAGCAATAGGGATGATGTTAAAAGGGGACTGCCCAGAGAGGAAGAAAGGGGCCCCTCAGGCTGTTCAGGTGTGGGGAGGAGATATTATTTCTGGCTGCGGAAGTTAGCAACAATGGATGATCTGATTTTTTTTTAACATGACGGTATGAAAATATTTTTTTAAATCAATAAACATATTTTAATATGTTAAATCTCAGGGTGTGGCCATTACTGGCAAAACCAACATTTTTCATTCTACCCTCTATTTATTTCATCTCACTACTCCATTTCTTTCTCCCTTGGGTATATATTGGGGTTTGTATACTTAATGTCTAGTCCTGTAATCAATAATTCAACGAGAGGGGGCACCAGCTAGCAGTCTTTGATAATGATGATCAGTTCATGACAGAGAGGTTCAGACAATGTTGAGCCAAACAAAATGAGCACAGTGGAAAAAAAATCTTTAAAAGAAGTCAAGGATGGAGTGGCAGTAACAATTCTCCCCTCTCTTTCTCTGACATGCTGAGAGGTAAATGGCTAGAGGCTGCTGAGATCCTCGGGTAAATAAGCCAGTTTAACTTCCAACTCACTTCACAAGTAAACCTGAGAGACTGATGTAATTGAGGGGGTGGAGTTTGAGGGTAAGAGCTGGTGAGAGAGCTAGAATGTTGAGAATGTCAAAGAGCTGTGGTTTCTAATGGAGAACAGTGTTTTAAACTGATGTCACCTCAATCAGCTCAAAGCACCCAGAACCACCCAAAGAAACAGAAATGATGAACAGAATTCAGCAAAACGCACTGGGAAAACATTTTGCCTTTAAATTTGAATTTTCTGGTCATTATGAATGTAATGAAAGAAGTGAAGTTTCCCAGAGCAGGTACAGCAGGGCTAGATATAAAATTTTCTCCATACTGTCTCCGTATAAAACAGAAGTTACATACAGAGTAAAGCTGCTTCTACATTTCCCCAGAAAATGCTCTCAGGGCAGTTACAGGACACAGCAAGTACAGAATAAATTTTCCTCTGTACCATCCTTTGGGTGTGTGGGGTGTCCAGGGAGGGGCAGCACCTCTGGTGAAGGGGCATTTCGGGGCAGCTCACTCACCTCTGGTCCCCACTGGACACTCAACTCTCACCTGTGGCTCCAAGTAGCTGTTTTCATGTGATAGTGGCCACACCCCAGTACACTGCTTTGACAGGCGGGTAAGGCAGGTGAGGGCAGCCGGTGCCTTCGTACCCCAAGTGAGATAGGGACCTGTCCGTCCCAGCATGTGAAGTCAGCTCTGGTGGTCTGGGTGGATTAGATCTACAATGAGATCCAGCGGCCAGGCAGGCGGTTCTGTATGGAGGGCGAAGGGCACAGCAAGGCACAGAAGACACTATGGTCATCCACTGCAACCAAGGAAGAGTCAAGTTTGTGATACCTCTTTGTACCACTGCACCTGGACTTTTGAGGTCGAGAGAGTGGAACTGCTCCAATGCAGTGGCTTCTCCTCTTTAAAGCTCTCCTCCAAAGGTTTTCAGTCATCGTCAGACACGCTGGACAACTATCAGCACTATCCTGTCAAACCCTCCAGGAGCAGCATTGCTGGAGTCTGGATGCAGAGTCATTTTGAGGGCATGTAATGATTACCTAGAGGCTTGTGGAGAAGTGGACCACCCAGGATCAGTCCCTAGTCGGTGTTGATTCAAATGGTCATTAGTAAGGTACTTTTGTTTCAAGCTCAGTATTTATTCTTTTATATATTTGTTCAGAGGATGTGAGTATTGCTGCCAAGATCTTCATTTATTGTCCAGCCCTAATTAAACCTTGAGCATAATGACTTGATATGCCTGTTCAGGGACGTTAGGAATCAACCACATGAGTGGATCAGAGCCCTGCAAGTGCCAGCCCAGGCTAGAATGGCAGAATTCATTCCCGTTAATGAACCAGATGTGTTTTTACAATCATTTTATTGAACTTAAATTTCCCACAGCCATGGTGGGATTGAGTTCAAGTCGCTAGGTCTCTGGATACTAATTCAGTTACTAAAGCATTGATCAAGCAGCTCGGGGGGGGGGGGGGGGACAGGCAAACTACTCCAAATCTGACCCATAGTTGACAATCCTGTTAAAAATTACTTAATAGACAATTTCGATACTGAATAGGTGTGAATTATTTCCAATGGTCGGAGAGTCAGCAACCTGACAAAACATGAGGGAAATGTTTACATCCAGCATCTGGTTATGATCTGGAGTGTGTTGCCCGATAAAGATTAAGGAGTAATTTTTTTAAAAAGGGATATACCTCGTGAGAAATGTAAAGGGTTTCTGTATAGAGCAGTGTAATCGGACAAACTGAGTTTCCGTTTCAACAGTCCAGCAGAGACAAAACAAGCCAAATTACTTCTGCCTGTCTTGGACTTTGCTTTTTTGTCTCACCGAATTCATTGATCATTGCAGGAGTTGCATCAGGCATTTGCTCCAAGGCCCTTAGGCCAGGGAGTGGAAATAAAAAGCAGAAGTCACTCCCTCTGACACTTAGCCGAGATGCCTCTCACATTTGAAGAGCCTGCCAGCACACACTGTGTACTCTGACAGGCGCTGGAGCAGGGTATCAGAGAGCTGGTGGTAGCTGTACCCTGGCAAGAGGAAATGTCAGCCAAACAAAGGCTTCAGTAAAGTCAAGCCAGTGCCATTACATTCCTGTTCGTTTTTCTGGGAGAGTTTTTTAGCGGCAAGTAGACAAATTACCATTTAAAAATACATATTGCACAAGAAAGTTGGCCTAGCTTGTGTGTCTGGTGTGGGACTTAAATTCTCTGCCTTTGGCTCAAAGGTGAAAGTGCCATCACTGAGCCAGGACCTCCAGTTACCATCAGTCAGTAAATTCTAAAATATTTGGAGATCTTTACTTTAGAAAAGCATCATCTGAGATTATATCTTGTTAGAGGTCTAACATTATAGAAGTGTTTGATAGAGAAGACAGAAAATTTACGCAGGCGTTAGACTAGGGGGCATAACTATAACATAGTCACCAATCCAAAAAAACAAAAGAGTCCACGAATTATCTAGAATATGGTTAGGATGCAGGAATTGATACAGGATAGATATACTTAAGACAAAGTTAGAGAAAGACACGAAACAGAAAATATGTTGATACTGAGGTGGTCAGGCGGGAAGAGGCTCCTATAATACATTAGTACCACATAAGCAACAGGGCTAAATAACCGGTTTATATCCTACACTTCTAGGTACATATATAAAAAGCTTATGAATTTAAAAAAACACAAAGCAATCCTCCAAGACTGTGGCAGCAATTTTTTTAAAAAGGTTCCGGATAACAATTAATGATGGGAGAAGGATTGAAGTAGTACAGCGTGTAAGAGTCCACATGGATCCTTCAGCGGGTAGGCTCAGTAACAGTCTGTCTTTTGTCTGTGGATTTGCCTCAAGAAACATTTAGCGCAGTTTCCTCTGGCTAAGGGACTGTGTTTCAGGAAGGATGCCTGTCCTGTGCCAGCTGCCTCCTACACCAATAGCTTAAAGAGACAGTCCCGGTGTGACAGAAGACCAGACCCACGCTCTTTGAAGCTTTTCTTTCCTTCCAACTCAGTAACCCCACCCCTTCACCTGATGCCCAGACCTGTCCTAACACCTACAGGCTGACTCCGATCCATTCTGCTGTGTTCTGTCCCATTATATGCTGTCCACGTGAGCTTGAAACTCTTTCTCGGCACCAAGCAAATCTGGAAGTCTCTACTTGATTACTCTCTCTGTCTTAACTTCTGTTTACTTTCAAGGAGGTACTGGTTTCTCAATGTTCATGAACATTGGCTACTTACTCATCCTGTCCCTTCACTTCAATGGAGCGTGACCACAGTCAATGGGGAAAGTCAACTGAGTCATTTCTTCAGAAAGAAAAGTACTGTACGTAGAACATTTTTGAGACATTAGACATTTGTGATGAACACTTTTCCTTCCCCCAAGAGCTGAAATGGTGTGTGCAAAAGAACTTTGGTTGAGAATATCAATCTGTATTTGTGATAAACTTCCATGACATGAACTAACGGCTTTACTGGTTTGCTCAAGGAGTACAATGTGACTCATGCTATGAGTTATGGTTCTCGACACCTCAGCTTTTAGTTCAGCTTTCCCCCAAATGCCCCACATCTGCCAGATTACATCGCACATTACTCCACTCAGTTTTAAACCAAAATTTTAAAGCCACAGGGGCCTGAAAACATCACAGAGCAGCACAGGAAGTTACACAAGTCAGCAGCAGATTTCCTACACTGCCCATAGACTCAATTAACAATACGTCCCATGGTAACCCCCCACACACCCTCCCCAAATATTTCATTTCAGGAATCTGTTCTCCCACTCATCCCCATTCCCATGCAATTTGGAAACCATCCTTCCTGCAAGAATGCTCCAACTTCTGAAATGGGGGAGAAGCTATAATAGAAAGACTTGCATTCATGTAACTGCTTTAATGTTAGGACTTTCCAAAGAGCATTACAATCAATGTAAAGTTCTTTTTAAAAGCCTGGTCGCTATGTAAAGAAAACAGGGTAATCGAGATTGAGTAAGAATCAATAGAACTCCTCTGCTTCCCTTCATCAGAGTGACCAATTTCAATTGGTTCAACTTGGGAAGGAATCAAAGATGAGTACCAACTATTTCAAGTGAAGTGGTGTTGGAATTATCAATTGAATAGCAAACCTTGTTCACACAGTAAACAGGCACAGCCACTCACCCACTGGGCACCTGCTGTACTGGTCAGGGTCAATGTCTTTAAGTTGTACTCACTTCTGCCTTGTACATTCGAATCAGTCCTTGGTTAACTTTAGACCATGCGGGGACAGCACTGATATTCCACAGCTGGTTGGAGTGCTCTGCAAACGGGCCAGTCTTCATCTGCAGGTTAAAAATACCGGACAATTGTGGCATTAAGACTTACACAACTGCATGGAAAACTGGTCAATGGATGTATTTTACATTTTCTCCTCTGTATGGAATAATGAGAAAAAAACAGAACAGATTGGGATCCCTTTCACTGAACAAGCAAAGCTTTTTAACCCTTTAATAACACGTAGAGATTCAAATGGGGAGATGAAATGTTTTCATATCTGAAAGATTGAACTACAAGTCACAAATTCAAAGTCACCATTAAGGTTTTCAAGAGAAGCTACTCAAGAGGATACTGAGATTGTGCTTACTACTTGAAATATTCAGGCAAAGAACATTGATTGCTGTTGTTTTATTATTATGCAGTGGAAAAAGCTTGGTTCATACAGAGTACATCATTACACAGCGCACCGAGCTAGGGTAAGGTAAACAATATCAGGCCCTCCGTTGGTCACGATGGACCATGGATATTGCATCCAAGCTGTCTACGTGACATAGCAGGCTCCCCTTCTCCACCCAGCTGATGAATCCAAAGGAACAGTAGAGACCGATAAAGTTTGGCACCGGCAGTGCCACAGGAGTTGCCAGTCAGCATTACACTTAACGTAATGACTCCAGATCCTGATTTTCCCCTCAGGGTTTACTCCTGAAGCCTCTCCCTTGAGTGGGTATAGCTGCAAGGCACCAGAGGTTTGAGGTCAGAGTTCTCCTTCTCCTAGATGAGCTGCCAACCACAGCTGACAATCCTCATCTGCTCGACGCGACTGCTTTTAAGGTGCCAGTAACCTGACTTCGCCCCTTCTCCTGTCAGTACAAATGGTAATGCTGGGCTTAGTAGCTAAGGCACACACGAAGGCCAGGAGCTGAACTTGGTTCTCAGAGACTATTTGAGGTGCATGCCATTCGGAGCATGAAATAGGTAATAGGAGCTTATTCCCGCTCCTCCTTTATGACAGCTTTAAGGAACCGGTAAAACAATAACAATGCAGAATAAAATGTAAAAGCTACTGAAAAAGTGCAGTGCAGGCAAACGATAAAGTGCAAAATCATAACGAGGTAGATCGCTAGGCTAGGAGTCTATATAAGAAATACAAGAGATTCTGCAGTGCTGGAAATCCAGAACAACACACAACAATGCTGGAAAAACAGCAGGTCAGGCAGCATCTATGGAGAGGAATAAATAGCTGTCATTTTGGGCCAAGACCTTTCTTTGTGTTTGTCCGTAGATGGAAGGCTGATTCTTGTGACGTGCTGAGTCCACAACTCTGTAGTTTCTTGCTGTCACCTGCACAGCGATTGCCTTATCAAGCTCTTATGCATTCAGGCAGAATGCTTTCTGTGGAGCAGCGGTAAAAATTGGTGAGAGTTAAAGGGGAAAGTGCTGAATTTCTTTAGCCTCTTGAGGAAGTAGAGATGTTGGTGAGGTTTACATCAAAGCCGTGACATCCGTGTGGTTGGACCAGAGCAGACTATTGATGATGATCACATCTAGGAACTGAAAACTCTTAACTTCAACACCTTTGATGTACAGACAAGAACCATGTGCACCACACCCCTTTCTGAAGCCAATGAGCAGCTCTTTTGTTGACATCGAGGAAGGTTGTTGTCATGACCCCATGTCACTAAGCTACCTCCTTCCTGTACTCTGACTCATGCAGTCCACTACAGTGGGATTATCTTCACACTTGTATATGAAGTCAGCGCGGAACCTGCCCATACAGTCACCAGTGTACAGGAAATAGATTAGGAAGCCGAGGAGCACCAGTGTTTAGAATAATCATGGCAGAGGGGTTCGGATGTACTTCAGGACAAAGTAGATCAACCCAGGAGCAAGAACACAATCAGTTTTGCTGGAAGTCAAATAGGAAGACAGCCAAGTTCTATAAAACAAACAAAGAGAAAATATGCAGTTGCTGGAAATCCAAAGCAACACCTGATGAAGGGTCTTGGCCCAGAAAGTGGACTGTTTACTCTTCTCCATAGATGCTGCCTGGCCTGCTGAGTTCCTCCAGCATTTTATGTGTGTTGCTTTCAAGTTCTATAAAATCCTGGTATATACCAGGTGGGCCGAATATCCCATTTCCTTGCTATCAATTCTACTAAAGCTATGCTGCAATGTTAATCAGAAATATCTATGGCAGTGCCCAGCTGTTTATAGGTTCTGATACCAGATACTAGCCTCCTCAATCAGTATTTCACTCCACCAGAAACTCAACATCAGTTAGTAAGTATTCAACCAGACCCTGTCTGAACACCAGAAGCATACAGGTCTCAGCAATGTTCAATTTGGCACTTATTTTGTGTTATTTGCCGAAATTTCACCTCCCCACAACCCACAGCAAACATGTTGTTAACCACCCATCTTACCATCTATTGTCATACCCAGGTGATTGAGAGAGACCAGGAATAGACGGGTTTATTTACACAAAGCAATAGCTAAGTAAAGTCGCGAAAGCATGGTAAACAAATGATTTGGCACAGAACAGGAACTGAACCACATTCTGCCTTTTCCAAATGAGCCAGGGAAACTCAAGAACTTTAAAGAGTGTTAGACAAAATAAAACAGACGTGCACAGGTGCACAAGTTATGAAGAACAGTATGCTCACCTGCCCTCCCCCTCTCTTCTCCACTGTGATGTATACAAGTGCATCAACATAGAGTTTGCAGCTGGGACAGATGGTGGGAAAGCATTTTTGATATACACTTTAAAAATTCTACCATATTTTCTGAACTCACAACAGAAGCATACAGAACTGAAGTTAGTCATTTATGCCACTGTGCCTTTGCCAGCTGTTGGAAAGTGCGATACAATTACAAATAAGCTCTTATTTGGCTCCAGTCGGGTACAGGTATTGATTTTAACCCACATTTCGACGACAATCTCTGCCATCTTTATCAGGATGCCATCCCTGATGAAGATGGCAGTGTGTGTCATCAAAATGTGGGTTAAAAATCGACACCTATACCCAGCTGGAAGCCCGAGAAGGATTTATTCGTCACATACGCCAGGGAAGCACTAGATCCTGTATGCTGTATAGTTAGCCCCACTGCCCTGCACTTTAGCCAGCTTGCAATTTCCACCCTGCTCCAGTCAAATATTATTAAGTTCCCTTGTGAATATTACTTTTGAATTGCTTGCACCACCCCAGATAATGGATTCCAAATTATACCTTGTTGTGTAAATTAATTTCTCCCCTGATTCTTTTGTCTGTTATGTCAAATCTGAGTCTTTCCATCAAAGGGCTATCAAAATTTTTAAGCACAACTATACTATAAGATACCTGAGCACAATGAAGCCATTCAGCCCATTGAGTCTGCTCTGCCATTCCATCATAGCTGATTTATTTTCCATCTCAACCCCACTCTCTTGCCTTCTCCCTGTAACTTTTGATACCCTTATTAATTAAGAATCCAATCAACTCCACTTTAAATATACCCAACAATTTGACTTCCACAACTGTCTGTAGAAATGAATTCCACAGATTCACCACCTTCTGGCTAAAGAATTCCTCAGCTCTGTTCTAAAGGGACTTCTGAGGCTGTGCCCTCTGGTCCTAGACTTCCTCACTACAGGAAACATCTTCTCCATGTTCACCAGATCTAGGCCTTTCAATATTCAATAGGTTTCAATCAGATCCCTCCTCATTCTTCTAAACTCCAGCTAGTACAGGAACAGAGCTCCTCATGTTAACCCTTTCATTCCCCAGGATCAGTCTCTGAACCTCCTCTGGACCCTCTTCCAATGGCAGCACTTCCTTTCTTAGGATAGGAAAGGAAAGGTACGTCGCATCCGGAGTTTCTCCGGTTAGCGGACGATTTCCCTCCACACCTCTCTGATGTAGTGGGGAATCGCGTACGAGGCAAGTTACAGCAGTGGTTTGCCATTGCCTTCTGCTGGGTGAGTCTCCAAAGGGATCACCAGCTCGTAACCCAGCACGGATGGAAAGCGAGCAGGGGAGCCGGCTAGATTCGAACTCGGGACCTTTCGTCCCGAAGTCTGGCATTGATGTCACTACGCCACCAGCCGGGTCATCCTTTCTTAGATAAGATACCCAAAACTCCCTTAATTTTCTGCATAACGAGAACAGAGCCAGCTTCTCCACTCTCTCCATACAACTGAAGCCCCTCAAAAACAAATGAAACCAATCACCACACAAGAACCCACCTAATCATCCGTGAGTAATGATGCAAATCACCCACCTTTCTCCTCCGATGCCTCTAGCTCATGGTTACTAAGACAACTATAGTCACCTGCAAGCTAAACCAGGTGCAAATTCCACATCCAACACATACTTCACGTTTAATAGATGGTTCCCTGGGAACTGAACAAACTATTAAAAAAGGCAAGAAGCTCATGCATCAGAACAGGATGTTAAGTCAGTGCAACACAGAGCGCTCATCCAGATTGATGGCCAGGAACAAAAGGATCAAACAGTCCACTGAATTGGATGAATTATGGAATAAAGCAGCATTGCAAAATACCATTCAGCCCATCACAGATGTGCTGTACAGTCCGGTGAAGGAGTTTAGTTACATGAAGCAAATGGACAAGTGGTGTGTTCTTTAAAATTTTTTGTCATTTGTGGAATATGGAGCTCATTGAAAATGTCAGAACTTATCCCCAACCGCCCCCAGAACCGAGGAGTGAATCTGGAGTCACACATACCACAGGTTTCCTTCTCAAAAGGACTTAGTGAACCAAGTTTTTTTTTCCCCAACAACTATTTGGTTGTTTTATTTTACTGAGACTAGCAATTTTTAAAAAATCTAGTTTTATTAATAACTTGAGTTTAAATTCCACAGTTGCCATAATTAGATTCAAACAGGTCTCTAGATCAAAAGTCCAGACCTGCCAAGCCAGCAACTTCAAATACTGTCCTATGTTCTTCTTGGAGTAATGAAAGTGGAGGGAAACATATTGAAAGGCTTTAATAGAGTGCTTGAGGTGAAATAATTCTTTTTTTTTTAAAAATGTGTTTCACAATCCCTGGTCATTGATTTTAAACAACTGGCAGAAAAACTATGGAGACGATGGTGAATGTTACAGTGAAGTGAAATGGAGCAGAAAGTTCTTAATGAAAAGATTTATTTAGGAGTGTACTAACTAGGAGCGTGGTGGAATCAGATTCACAGTAAATCTCAAAAGGACTTCATGAAGACAACTAAATTGTAAGGTGAAAGAAAAGAATCTGGTGTACAGGCCCAAATTTGACAGCTCTTTTAAAGGGTAGTATGTTTGGAACAGGGCACAGCAATGTAGTGATCAGCATAATCGCTTTATAGCACCAACAATCACCAATTAGGGTTCGATTACCGCTACTGTCTGTAAGGAGTTTGTACGTTCTCCCTAAGACCACGTGGGTTTCCACTGCTCCGATTTCCTTCTACATTCCAAATAGGGCAAGTGAGTTGTGGGCATGCTTTGTTGGCGCTGGAAACATGGCACCAGAAACTTGTAGCCTGCCCCCAGCACAACCCTTGGACTGTGTTGGTCGTTGACACAAAATGATGCATTTCACTGTATGTTTCAGTGCTTTGACATACATGTGACAGATAAAGCTAATATTAAAATGAATGTCTCCAACTGTACGGAAAGTTTTGATGGTTCCCTTATTTGCTTTCCATGCCTTTAAATATTCTCAGAATTACTTAAGTACATTTAAAGGATCATGGTACGAACTCTGAACGCCTGCATAGAGAAATGTTTTTCCACCCTTTCCAGCCCTGGTATCGTCATTATTCAGGACTTCACTGCATTCAATAAATTGAAATCAATTCACCTGTATTCAAAACAAAACAGTCTCACAACAAAGAAACTGGAATCTTCCTAACCCAAAGAGTGGATAGATTGTGGAATATTTCTAGACATGAGTTAAATAAATGAAGGGAAAAGGAATGGAAGGATATCCTGATTGAATCATAGAAAGGAAAGCAGTGGGAGGTGTCAGTGGAACATGAATGCTGGCTCAGAATTGTTGGGCCTGTTTTGTATTGTAAATACAAAATTTCAAATTGTTAATTTTTTGAGATATCTAATCACGTTATCTCTTATTACTTTCAGTTTGAAATGAGAATCCCACCCTCCCCCACCATCTTCAAGTTTCTTCATAACTTCATTGTTAAAAACTGTTCAAGTGAGTCAAAACTTCACCACCTTCATGTCTTCCCGCAACCTCTCAAAGCAGGTGTTCTCAAACTCAATACTCCTAACAAACCCAATTAAATCCTTGGACAAGTTCAACACAACATCCTTGTTTTTGTATTCTCTCCTTCTGGAAACAAAAGTTTCCAGCTTGCCTTTTTTTATGGTCTTGTCTAGTGACAAAGAGAGGGATGCCATTACTTTCCTGACACATCCCTGTCACACCCAGCAAGAAACATCTGCCAGTGCCGGGGAAGAATACCGTGAATAGGCTGAGTGCAAGCCTCGTTCTATCTTGATGTTTATAGACCCTGGCCAGTGAAGTGTCAGGAAATAGCTTCACCACAGAGGTAGTTCACAGACTGCAGCCTGCTCATCCTCACTAAAGCAGCAAAGAGACAAAACTCTGTAGCACCTATCATAACCTCAAACCACAGTGCTTTCCTAGAAGCAGTTTGAAGGCATCAAGGTCCCTCAGGTGAACAATAAACACAAAAACTGTACTGATGTACAGAGACTGAAGCATAGAGATTTAATAGTGATGTGATACTTCACGTCTGCAGTCTAGGTCTTTGGTGTAACATCTGCAGCAAAGACACTCACTCACAAGACTGCACTGAACTGTCAAACCGGACTTGACTATTAAGATTTTTGGCTTGATGTTTGAGCCCCCAAATTCTTTGATTCAAATGTGAGGATGTTGCCCACTGAGCCGTGGCTGATATTTGTCTGATTCAATGTTAACATCTATCTTACTCACTGAGGGCATCTTCCTGGACCATGGCACACAGTTGCTAGTTTCAGATTTGAAGCAGGAGAAAGCATTGAGCCAGGGTTCTATTTATAACCTTAAGAAAAATAGCAGGCTATTCAGTCCTTCACGCCTTTTCCACCAATGAGATCGTCACCGAGTTTCCCTCTCTCTCCTGCTGAAGGGTCTCAGCCCAAAGTGTCAGCTCTTTATTCCTCTCCATAGATGCAGCCTGACCTGCAGAGTTCCTCCAGTATTTTGTGCAACTTGCTCTGGATTCCCAGCATCTGCGGAATCTCGTGTTTATTATTTCTCTGTACCACTTTCTTGCAGTGACCTCACATCCATTGATTCTCTTAACATTTAATAGCTAAATATAGCAAAAATCCCAAAATCTCATTCCACAGAGATCAAAAACACGGCAGCCAGTGAAAACTCAAACCATTTGGGTTTACTCTTCCACTCCCCACCCATTTCCATTCAAGAAAAGACATATCAAAAATTAAGGAACTGCAACAACTAAAAGCCCAAAAAACAATCGGCTTTTGCTTATGTATGTAAAGACTGTAGTCTATAATAAAATTCAGGGCAAAAATTCCACACACATTTCAGAGCTAGAGATCTTTAACACATTGTTGCAGTATTACTTTTCTGGCTGCTTTTCGCATGAGAAAAACGGGTCTCCTGACAAACTGAGGGAAAGCTATTTTGGATTCACAGCAAAGCACTGAGAAGCGGGAGGAGGTGGTCCGTGGGGAATCAGTCATAGCAGCCATCTTGGGAAGGAAATTACTCGGTGACTACTTTCATGCTTTACAGTCCCCCTGGGGACCTGACCCTTTTAAACTGTTTCTCTGGCAGCTAAGGGGCCTCAAGCTTCCTTCTTCCTGTGTAAGCTTCCTCTGCCAGTTTAACTGAAACCTGAGCTCACTCATCCCTCCTCCCACATACAAGTGAGCTGTAACACTTTGTGTGCCAAACCAGCTTTCTCAACTTTCAACACATTTCTCTTTCTGTCCCTTCCTCCTTCATGCTCTCAGCTGGCCTCCCCCAAGTAAACACTCTTAAAATGTTGTTAGGACCCTGCACTCTCATCTACTTCCCACAGACATCTTTTAGTTAGACAGCACATTAAAATCCTTATATAGCACATAAAAGAAACCACATCTGGAGAACAATGTACAACATTAGACTTCTTATTTTAGGATATTTTTGCAAGTTCAGAGAACGTTTACTAGAACATAGTCAATAGCATGTTCATTGACTCATAGTCAATGGTTTGTTGTGGTTTGTATCCACTGGAGTTGAGATTCAGATCTAATATCACTGGGATACATCATGGAATTTGTTGATTTGCAGCTGGACTACATTGCGATACATAATTAAAAACTATAACTTACAATATGAAATATACATTAAATTAAGTAGTGCAAGAGAGAGCAAATAATACTGACGTAGTGTTCATGGGTTTATTATCCATTCTGAGAGAGAAATAGAAGGGAGATTGAAGATCTGGCTGAGTGGTGCCACAACAACCTCTCACTCTACGTCAGCAAGACCAAGAAACTGATAATGACTTCAGGAGGAGGGATCCAGAGGTCCACGAACCAGTCCACATCAGAAGATCGGAGGTGGAGAGTGTCAGCAACTTTAAATTCCTCGGTGTTGTCATTTCAGAGGATCTGTCCTGGGCCCAGCACACAAGTGCCATTACAAAGAAAGCACAGCAGTGCCTCTACTTCCTTAGAAGTTTGCGAAAGTTCGCCATGTCACCTAAAACTCTGACAAACTTCTATAGATGTGTTGGAGAGTATACTGACTGGTTGCATCACAGCCTGGTATGGAAACACCAATGCTCTTGAATGGAAAGTAGTGCAGAAAAGCAGCATCTATCATCAAGGACCCCCACCAGCCAGGTCATGCTCCCTTCTCACTGCTGCCATCAGGAAGGTGGTACAGAAGCCTCAGAACCCACACCACCAGGTTCAAGAATAGTTATTACCCCTCAGCCATCAGACTCTTGAACTAGAGGTGATAACTTCACTTGCCCCATCACTGAACTGTTCCCTCAACCTATAGACTCACTTTCAAGGACATTTTAGCTCATTTTTCTCAATATTTATTGCTTTTTTATTTACTTTTCGTTTGTATTTGCACATTGTCCATCCTGTTGGGTGTGGTCTTTCAATGGTTGTATTATGCTTCTTGGATTTACTGTGTATGCCCACAAGAAAATGAATCTCAGAGTTGCCCTTAATGATGTATGCCATCTTCCTGAGACCGCCTCTCGAGGGTGTCCTCAGCGCGAGGGAGGCCAGTGCCCGTGTTGGAAATGGCCGAGGTTACAACCTTCCGCAGCTTTTTCCAAGTGTGTGCTGAAGATTGAGAGGCATCTTGATTGAAACACAAAAGCCTCTGGAGTTGCAACAGGGTGAATGTAGGGAGAAAGTTAGAATCAAGGATCATTGTCAAAAAATAAAGAGTGACCACTCAAGATGAAGCAAAATCTTTCTCAGAGTTGAGGGTCTTTGGCACCTTCTTCTCAAAAGCTGGAAGATGCAATGTCTTTGGATACTTTTGAAGTAGAAGTAGATTCTTAATCAGCAAAGGTGATTGAGATTACTGTCCGTAGACAGGAATGGAGAGCTACGGTTACAATCAGATGAGTATCTTTACAGAGGCTGGCATCAAAACCACACAAAATACAGAGAACACTAAAGAAAGTTAAAGAGCAATGAAATTCTGGGGAGACTCAGCAGGTTAGGCAGCATCTATGGAGAGGAATAAACAGTCAACACTTCAGGCTGAGACCCTTTATCAGGACTGGAAAAGGGAAAGAAGCCAGAATAATGTGGTGTGGGGAGGGGACCAGAGAGGGATAAGAACACAAGAGGAATTAGTAGCAGTACTGGGCACTCGGCCTCTCACACGTGCTCCACTGTTCAACAGGATCCTAATCTTTTTTCTCAACACCACTTTCTTGTACTAACCTCAGTATCTTAAATATGCTCAGTATGTTTGTTCTTGGGTAGAGAACTTCAAAGATTCAGTGGCCCATGGATGAAGACAGTTCTTCACATCTACATTAGGCAAGGCCAGTCTCTTATCACAAGATTGTGAATTCTGTTTCAGATACCACAGCCAGGAATCATCCTGCCAGATACCAAAAGAATTATATCCCATTCTAAACTTGAGAGTATAGGCCTAGCCTGTCTCATCTCTCTCAAAGATCAATCACTACCCCTGGAATCAATCTGGCAAACCTCCATTATGTTCCCTCCATCACAAGTAAATCCTTCCTTGGGTAGGGAGACTAAATCTATACATAGGCAGTCCCCAGGTTAGGTAAAGCCCCATCCATGAGAATGGTCCATGAACCAATATATTCCAAAATGGAAATGAACAATTTCAATGAGGGTCATTTAAAATGTACATTTATTTATCATCTTCCTCGATGCAGTTACAATGGTAGAAAATCAGAATGTCCCACATCCAGTGGCCGACTTTGATGGCCTTAAAGTATCAATGGATGTTACATTGTTTAGTACTTTACATGCATCAGTAGAAGAGATTTGCCTTACCAGTTTCCAAAACAAATCTCTTAAGTAGCCTTCAGTTGTGAACCCAGCTGGTGAGTATACAGAATGAGCTGCCAGAGAAAGTGGTTGAGGCAGATACAGTAGTATCATTTAAGGAGCATTTGGGTAAGCAGATGGAAAGGCAAGGCTAAGAGGGAGTACGGGCTGAATACAGTAAATTAAGACTAGCTAGGTGGACAAACATGGTTAGCATGGCCTGTTTGGGCCGAAGGGTCTGAATCCATGCTCTATCGCTCTATGACGACTCCATTCTTAAAGACAATGTACCAGATTACTGAGGGGTGTTACATGTAAACAGATTTTACTGAAGACCCATTGCCTTTTAATTTAACTAGATGCTCCATAATTCCACTACAAAACAATGCTACAAGACTGTTTTTCATGATTGCAATGGCCAGATGCCGGAGCAGGTAATGCAACACACCTCCCTCCCACTGGAAAAAGATTACCTTGATAAACAGGATTTACTCAGCTAAACTGTCTTTTCCCAATGTTTTGACTCCAAAAGGAATTTTACATCTAATGGACTTAATTTTTGAGGAAGTTGAAGCAGCTCTTGGTCAAAACACAGAATGGAGAGTAAAGGGCCTGGTTGTCATTGTGTGAAGCTGTAAATTACATCTGAGAACAGACTAGAGATGCAGTTTTGCCCCGAGAAGATAGTGATAATGGTATGGGGCATCTACTTATTTTCTGTAAAGTTATTATTGATAGCAGACCACTCTTACGCTGTCTCCACTGCCAGGGATGCATTGCTGTGAGAGATCTGAGACATGCAGAGGCAGGTACAAATAGAGGGCAAATATTTTCTTTGGAGCCTAAAGGCTTAAAAAAAACCCACCTGGACCTGGGACTCAATACCTCCCTTTGCAACTGGATCATTGACTTCCTGACCAACTGACTACAATCAGTAAGAACTGCAGCATCTTTGTCACCATCATCCTCAACACTGGGGTCCCCAAAGGCTGTATCCTCAGCCTGCAACTCTACTCCCTGTACACTTGTGACTGTATGGTCAGATTCTGCACTAACTCCATCTACAAGCTTGCAGATGACCACCACCAGTGGGCCAAATCTCAAATAACGATAAATCAGAATACAGGAAGGAGACAGAGAGCTTAGCAGCAGAGTGTCATGACAATAACCTTTACCTCAAGGACAGTGAAACAAAAGAGCTGGTCATTGACTTCAGGAAAGAGACTAATACACACGCTCCTGTTTACATCAATGGTACTGAGTTTGAGATAGTTGAAAGCTTCAAGTTCCTGGGAGTGAACATCACCAACAGCCTGTCCTGGTCGAACCACATTGACGCCTCAGCCGAGAAAGCTCAACAGAACCCCTGCTTCCTCAAGAGGCTAAAAAGAAACCTGTTTGACCCTGACCAATTTTTATGCATGCACCATAGAAAGCATCCCATCTAGACACATCACGGCTCGTTCTGCCTGAGACCACAAGAAACTGCAGAGTTGTAGATACAGCTCAGCACATGACAGAAACCAGACTCTCCCCTCCATGGACTCTGTCCACTTTTCTCACTGCCTTGCTAAAACAACCAACATAATCAAAGACCCCACCCACACCAGGTATTCTCACTTCTCAACACCACCCCACCCCCGCATTGGGCAGATGCAAAAGCTTCAAAGCAAGTACCACCAGACTCAAGGTCCTATGTTTTAAGACTATTGAAAGTTCCGGCAACATAATAAGATGGATTCCTGACTTCACAATCTACCTCACTGTAGACTCATTATTATCTGTCTGTATTTCCTCTGTAATTGTAACACTAACACCTTTTTCTGTATTCTGTTGTTTTCCCTTGTAGTACCTCAATTCACTGTTGTAATGAAGAGATATGTATGGACGGCACACAAAGTTTTTCACTGTACCATTTGACAATAATAAACCAATTTACCAATTTTACTTTTCTTGCCTTGAAAAATGCTTTATAAATCCTTGGGAGATTTTGCATAAAATCAGCTTTCTGAAAATCAGGTCTTCTGTAACCTGGGGAGCCCCTGTACAATATTTCAGATGTGGTCTCATCAGAGTCCTATCCAATTTTAGTAAAGATTCTTTACTTTTGTATTCAAATCTTCTTACAATAAAGACCAAGAATTAATTTGGTCAATGCACAAATTGTGCATAAAACATTGGATAGGCCTGGTACTGAGAATTTAGACACGCCAAGCTAAATTGTACCCAGAAACGCACGGGATGATTCCCTGTCAGTCACAAATTGATTTGGAAGTTAATATTGGCAAAAACCTAACATGTGCAAAACTGATTTTATATGCAAAATGGACAATTCATTCAGTTTCTAGGCCTACATTCTCTCATTTACTCTCTCCAACTTGCATCATCTTACACCTGTACAAATAGCCATGGTGAGTGCTAGAAGGAATACTGCAGACCCCTATCACCGAGATGGAGAGAGCAAAATATGTCTTTGACTTTCACTACAAAGCTGTTGGTAATTATTATGCAACTACCTTAGCCAATCACCAAAAGAAGTGCAAACTCAGAAAATAGTCCTCAAATTTATGTAAAGGTGGAGTTCTTTTCTCTAGGGGAGGACAAAGAGGTTGTATTGAAGCAGGTTAAAATTGTAAAAGGCCTTAAAATTGCAATGGGATCTGATTGAGTAGAGGTGAAGATCATGAATCCCATGAATCCACTAGTGGGGAAAATTACAGTTACTAAAATAAGATAGTCACTTATAAAGCTAGTACAGAATTCAGAAGAAAACACTCTCCTCGAAGTTGGTGAGAAAGTGGAACTTGATTCTGTAAATCTTCACTGAGCATCGCACAGTAAGTTCCGTGTTAAAGAAAAAAAATCAAGCTGTTTATGGCAGTGTTGGGTCGTAAATACTAGTTTAAAAAAAAGGATGTGAAAACTAGAACAAGAAAAGAAAATGTGTCAGGAAAGGTCTGCTGCCTCATTAGTGGAACCCAGGAGTATTCAAGCATACAGATAGCAAAAGTAGTGGATAGAGGAGTAATGCCTGTTAAGGGAACACATACAGTGATGTGCAAGGGTGTGTAAACATATGAAATGAGTACTTAGCATCCCGCTTCGCCAGGGAAGAGGGTTCTTTCAAAGTAAAAAAAAGGAAGACAGCCATGGCACTAGATTAAAAATTATACCATAGATGAATTAGGAAAGGTGTCTGAACTTAATGCAGGTAAGACACCAGGACTGGATAGGATGCATCCTGACCACAATCGATAAATGCGTTTTTGCTTATCAGCTGGTACATGACAACTCAAGGGAGAAGGACATGGATGATGTTGAGATTAAATATTATCAACATAGTAGTACATTGATATTAAGGAGGGTGTGGTGTTGGGTGACTCAAAGATCATTAAGGTGGAGGAGTCCCTGGGGCATAATAGGCTCCAGCCCAGAATACTTAATCTAGCAGGTATGACAGCAATATTTAAAAGGCATTAAGACAGTCACAGTTCCTGGTTCAGGCCGGGAACAGAGGTATGCAGACCGCGTGCAGGCTGTAGGATTTAGTTTAGTTTGACACAAACATGGGGGGGGGGGGGGGTTGCTGAAGGCCCTGTTCCTATTCTGTTTTCTATTCCATATTCCATGACTGGAATGTTATTTCCTCTGTTCAGGAAAAGGGAGCAAAGATAAACCCAACAACCACTGGTCAATCAGTTGAACCTTAGTCGTAGGAATGCATTTAGAAACATTGACCCAGGACATGATTAATAGTCATTTGGAGGAAAATCCAGCATAGGTTTGTTAAAGGTAAATTGTATTCACTCAATGTGATAGAATTTTTGGTGACATAACGGACAGATGTTGAGGATAATACAACAAATGGGGGTGTACATGGATTTCCAGAAGGCTTTTGATAAGGTGCTACATCACAAATTTATCAACAAAGTTGAACCACACCTAACTTCACATTTATGCTATCAATGTCTTTTCTATGCCGTAAGTAACAGAGAACAGAGGACTGCGGTGAATGGATGTTTTGCTAGACTAGAGGAAGGTGAATAATGGTGTTCTCCAGGGGTGATCTAGATTTTATTAACTGAGGCAGAGTATAAAAGCAGGGAAGTCATGCTGAATCTCAACAAAAATGTACCAATAAGTGTCACCACAACATAGGAAGATCAAGAAAGGCATTAGAGAGGGCTCAGAAGAGATTTATTAGAATCGTTCTTGGGACGAGGGTCTACTTTAGGATAGATTAGAGGCTGGGACTGTTCCTTTAAAGAGAAGGCTGAGGAGAAATCGGAAGTTTATCAACTGAGAAGGGATCTGGGATGCACCACTCACTAATGTGACACAAACAGGTTCCATTGTAACTTTCAAGAGGGAGTTCAATGGTGAAGAAAAATTTGCAAGGCTAGAAGTGTGTGGGTGGAACTGGTGAGTTTTCCTGGTAGAAAGCCAGTGTAAATATACAAATGGGCCAAAAGACTTCCTTCTTGCTGTAATTTTTCTTTGATATTGTTGGCTCTCTGTCTATTTTCTGATCCTTAGGGTCCTTCTGGGAGTCAAAAATGGTGAGCAGTCTTAATTCTAATGATAATTTATTTTAGAGTACCAACAAACATACAAATACGAAGCAAACTAAATAAAGAGCTGAGAAATGATGTTGAAAGGTCAGTGTAAAGACAAAAGAATAGAGCAAAAAATGGCGCATCTGAAAAATTCATCACTTTTACACACAAGAAATTCCTTAGATAAACAAGTTAATAGACTATATAATTAAAACAATTCTCATTTTTCATTGGCTAAGTAATAGCACATTACCCATGTGATGTAAAAGTGATAAACCGTTAGTTTAGCTGCTATACCGCTTTCTGCCAGTGAGTGGGGATGAATCACCACATCATGTGAAAGATACAAGGAATTTGTAAAAAGTACAAATCTTATAAAAAGTATTATTTCTTTTTAAAAAGTGGTTTCCAACATTATTCTAGAAACTGCAGAAACATTATGTACTACAAAATAGAAAGGTGTGACCAAAGAACTACTATTCACTAATCGATTATAAACAGCAAGATCTAAAATTGCAAATAGGACACCCAACAGTCAGGATGAGAGATGCAGTTTGACGTTACAGTCTCACAGCAACACAGTGTAACGCTTTAAGTAACCACTCACAAAGTGATCATTATTAACAGTATCATTTCAACACAGAACTAAACACAGCACAGGTTTCAATTTAAGCTTCATACTCAAGCTCACGTCCATCCACAAGTAAATAGCAATTCGTGTCTGGTGTGTTTTACTGTATCTCATCTAATTTTGGAGTGCTCTGAAGACACAGGGCCTGCAGTGCATTATAGAATGTTTCTGTACCACTATATTGTGTCATGATCCAAGATGTTTGCTGTAATTGGCTCAGGGACTGATTGTGTTTATGGCAGAGGTTCTCTACCTTTCATCTTGCTTTCTTTTTGAGAGCAGGGAGCTTGTCGAAGCGCATTTGTCTGAGGGGGAAGGTGACATCACTGAGGCCTTGCTGATTTGCTGCACCTGTCTAGTTAAGCCTACCTGTTTGCTTGCGATACACTTTCATTACATCCTTGCAGCATCACCTCTGACCTCAGCAAAATCTCTGACCAAGGCTGAGCTGGATGTAGAGGAGACAAAAATCAGACATCCACACACAAAGCCTGATCTGGCAGAGTTTTGGCAAATCAGCCTTGGGGATGTTGACATTGCTTTCAGTGTAACAATCTTCCTATTGATGTGAAGCATCTTCCTGAAGTATCGTTGGCAATATCTATCAGACTCAAGGTTTAGTCGGAAGCTCACCCTGGTCTTGCTTCCAGTGAGGAACGTGAGGATGACAATTGCATTGTACATCTTGATCAAAATATTCCTCCACAGGTCACAATGAGCAAAAAAAAACACGTTAGAGCAATTGTCCAAAGGGACACTTGCAAGTTGAATTCTGTGCTGGATCCCACTGGCAATGTTAGCATTTTAAGTTAGCAGTAAAGTTCAAGATTCATCCTTTCTATGGTGTTTTGTAGTAGATCACAAGCAAAGTCCCAGGGCAGCGGCCCAACAAAGCAAATTAGTTGTGATAATAAATGAGATATTAGGCTCTGGATGATTCCCATGTGAACTGAAAGCCATTCTCATGGTACTGGCAGATAGTACAGTTACTGGCATACTGAACATTGAGAATGCATGGTGTGGAACCTTAGAGCCATCAACTATTCTGTATTAAACGTCACTTTTAGCTGGAAACTGTCATTAGTGAGGGAAGAATGACTGCAGAAAATGGAAAACAGGTTTGGAGAAATAACACAACTTTACTGATTTCAATTTAGAAAATAAACGGGTCTATTTCCAGACCAACAAAAAGAACAGTGCAACTATTGGATCGTGAAGAAGCCTTAAAATCTCTACAAATAGATCTGTGATTATGAACAACTAATCTGGTGTACAGATAAAGGGATGAAGACTGAGGCAAATCACAAGATAACTCTCCTGCTCTTCTTCAAAGTTCCAGTTGAGATCTTTTAGGTTCACTTGAGTAAAAGGTATAGGCCCTGGTTTAACATCCCATCTGGAAATCCACATCCCTCTCAGTATTGCACCAGAGTGTTAATCTGGATTACGTATCAAGTAATTTGGAAGTGTGATCACTGTTGTAAAAAAAAAAGTGGCAACTAATTTTTGTACAACCGTGTTCCACAACAGCAATATGACAATTAAATACTGATTTATTTTAGTGAAGTGTTAAAAGTTAAATATTGCCCAGAACACCGATGATCAGTCCTCTATTCAAAGATCAGACAGCTGATGAGCACAGGATTTATGGACTTCATTCTTCTACTGGTATTGAGCTTTGAGAAGCAGGGTCTTCCTGCTCAATAGCGATTGGGTTATGGCCTGTTGTGGGTGAAGTATGTTAGGTTGCACATATGAAATACCTGGAGAAGGCACGTGTGCAGTTGCTGTCCATTTCTTTTAATGTGACTGTTGAGGTTGTGGTCACAGACCGACATTAGGCTCCCCTCTCCCTCTGAGACTTGGAACAAACTGATCACAGGGTTTTGACTTCTCACCTCATTAATAAACCTGACGCACTCCAAAAACATGTATTCCTTATGGTGTTCATTCACTACTTTCTCATCCACAAAATGGTGTGGTGCCAGAGTCGGGTGATCTGAAATATATATGAAAGCAATTCAAATGTAGCCCTGAAATAAAATTAAGAATGATTCCCCCCAGCCCAACTTTCAGTCTGTAATTTCACAAGATCCATATTTCTTTAGTTATCCCATTACCACCCTCTTTTTGCTTCTACCATCATTCTTTGAGTCATTTAATCTATCCTGCATTTCACTCCATCACTAATCTGCCCCATTCTTCCCTCCCACTCCTTCCTTTCCAAAGACAAACCTGCTACATGCACAAACTTTTCTAATTCTAAAGGAAGTTCATAAGCCCCATATGTGAGTTCCTTCTCATATACATATACCGCCCATCTTGCTGAGTATTAGCAGTATCTTCTGTTTTAATGTACATGTTGAACATTCTTGGTGTTCTCATTTTGTAGTAAGTCATTCAGAAGGTCAGTCAAGCCTTTGTGCCTGAGCTGCTGCTTTGTAAAGGGCTTCCCAATTAGACCTAATGGGTCATGATTTCCTGAAGCTGCTATACATTTTTCCTATTCAGGTTTACTTCACGTATCATTAGAATTCATAGCATTAAGGTTCCAAATTCCTTACTTAAAAGGTTATTTTTGAATCTGTTTTCACCCTCTCTACTCAATGCCCCACAGACAGCATTCTCCCAACCCCTTTCAGGCAAAGCATTTAACAATACAACAGCCTACTGTACTAGAAAGGAAATTCTGCTCATTTCCCTTTCAGTTACCAACTTAATCACTTTACATCCATGTTAATGGTGCTGCTGTCAAATGAAATATGTATTCTATAAACATAATTTTGAAGATGTTACTTTTCTCCTTTTCTTTCTTGACCCCTAAAAAAAAATCCAACTTCTCTACTCTTTCTATATGTAATGGAAGGATGCATGCTTGCCCTATGTTGTTGGACAAGGAGCAGAAGCCACATGTGCTAACATCAGTGATTAGGAGAGGTCGGTGGCAGCGCAAGCCCAACGGGAAAGGTCACATATGAGGAAATAAATTTCTTGCTCAAAAATTCCCTTTGCCCAAAATTAAGTTAAAGTTAGAGGTGGAAATTTATAATAGACTGTGTTAACGTGTGAACTGAGTTGTGGATTCATGGTCGCCTGCCAATCTTGGCTCCTATCATTGTGCATGTGGTGAGTCAGCCCTTCAACCCACTAAATCCATTCCGCTGTCCAGTTAGATCACTCCCTCTCTGCAGCATAACTGCCTTGGTTTCGTAACTCCCAATGACAAAAATCTATCAATCTCAGCACTGAAATTTCCATTTGACCCAAAAAAAAACCCACAACAGCTTTTCTGAGTATGAATGCTGGATTTACATTATCTTGTGTGTGAAATAAAACCCCATTGACAGTAACATTTAACAGTACAGTACTGCCCCCTTTTTCCTGACTCACCCACCACAAGAACTCATTTCTACTCCAAACATTTTTAAATGATCTTGAAAACCTCAGATGGACCATCCCTCATGCTTATATACTCAAAGAATTCAAAAATATGCAATTCCTCCTTGTAGTCAATATATACAGTACTGTGCAAAAGTCATTAGTAACATACACACACAGACATAGCTACGAAGCTGAAGACTTTTGCACAGTACTTTAGTAATTTTATGTATTGCACTGTACTACTACCATAAAAAAAACTAATTTCATGACATATGTGAGTGATGATAAGTCTGATTCTGATACGGGTCTCTAATGTGGACTGAGAGTGGGAAGGGGGCAGGGAGAGGGGAGGGAACAGGAAGCACCACAGAGACATTCTGTAATGATCAATAAACCAATTGCTTGGAATCACAGCACTTTGTCTGATGGCTCAGGGCTGGATGTGTCTGCAACCACACCACTACCCCTCCCGCACCTGGCACTCCTTCTCTGGCACCTGTCTCATACCCCTCCTGTAGCGCTCCACCCTCGCCGTTCCCTACATCTTTTGCTCCCACCAGATTTACAAACTCACTCTCGCTCCACATTGACAAGTACAGTACTGTGCAAAATCCTCGGCACCCTAGCTATTGATATGTGCCTGAGATCTTTACACACGTTTGCACCAATGAATCTACTTTGTACTTTCACCTAGCATAATAGAGCTTTCTACTGGTGCTGTGTCCAGAATTTAAAATACTCCAAATTATACAACTGGGTAAATACAGGATAATACAGTGATCCAACCCAGTTGGAAATTGGGGTGTGAATGCAAGTAGGGTTTAGGGAAACGGGGTAAAGAGGGGAGAGAAAAACAGGTGATATACTTTACCTATTAGTTGGGAACTGCCCCAGATAAAGGGAAGGAACTGGAAGTCATCAAGGCCCCAGACCCCCTGGCTACCTGCTGGCTCCATTCGATACGTTTTCTGCAACTTTCGCATGACCTGTAGATACCTGTGTTTTAAAGACGACAAAAACTTGATTTGTTGGTTTTACTTTGGATATTTTGCAATTTTACCACTGCTGTCTCTCACTCATACATGATCAAGCTCTGTCACTATTTCTTACCATTTTGTTTTTCTCCGCTAGCTTAGCCATTCAATGCGTCTACGCCGTCTGTCTCAAAAATTCCCTGTGGCAGCATGTTCCACTTTCATATTACACTCTGGATAAAGACTCTTCACCTGAATTCCATATTCAAATTATTTGTAATTAACTTGTACTATGGCCTCACAATTTTAGAAAACCCTCAAGACGAAGTATTTCTTTTAGATTTCTCCTCTCAAAAATAGTTCATAAATTTAACCCTATTAGGTTATTTTTATTTTCCTCTCTACAGAAAAAAGACTGGCCTTATTCAAGCTTTACTAAAAGTTTAAGTCTTCAGTTCTTGGAACATCATCGCTGCAATTTTTCCAGAGATTTTATGCTACTTGCTGTATAGATTGGATTTGCTGGAGATGTAACCAAGACTTTATAAATGCTTAACAAACTTCTCAGCATTTCAATCAGACTCTTCCAAACCAAACACCAGTGTCTTACTTTCCCAATGGCTTCTTTTGACCTGTAATGTTGCATTCAATGATTGGCATCTCCAAATCACTTTGTGCTCTTTCCCCACTTCAGCAGTTACTTTCCAAGGAAAATGTGGTCACCATAATCCACCTACCAAAATGCCCAGGTCATTATAAACTATAGTTAATATACAGTATTCACCGATCAGATTATCTTTCTACTGGTAAACCACATGGCTCCCCTCTTTCAATGTCTTCGTCACCTTGCTTTGTATCTATACTTTGTTTAATTTTTCATTCCTGTGAAGTCCCATGAAATGTCTTACAGTGTTAAGGATGTTATACAAATCCACGTCGTTGATGCACTCAGGGGAGTGAAGAGATTTTCCTCATCAGCCAGTAGTGGATTCAAACCAAAAGCACCATGCATTTCCATGTGCACTTTAAAGACCGTACTGCATTCATAAATGCATAACTGAACTTACCTATCAAATACATAAAATACAATGGCAAGCTGATCGTCCACTTTCAGAACTCCAATTTTACAAAGACAGCAGAGGAACGCAGCAAATGCAGCCTCGTGACCTATGTCCGATGGAGAGACAGAACAAGTCAAAGATCATAGCCTCGTGATATTCGAGGTTAAAGGAGGAAAGAAAAATATATCGGCAGGTACCCTGGGTGGAATGTCATTTTTTTCTATCAATCCCTTTCGAATTCCCCAATGTAGTGTTAAAAGGAGTTGTCCCACAATTGTTGAAAGCAAAGTTTGATGGGCTCATTCCCTGAATTCACAGAGTGAAGCCCAGATACTTCCCCAACTGGGAAGAATAAAATGGACAAGTTTCTTATAGTCTCCCAATAGCAGATGGTGATGCCTGAGAAATTTCAGTATTTGAGGTACACTGTCCACAAATATTATAATGAGCCTTTCTAATTAATTATAAAACAGAAAAACAGATTTATATTTACACATCACTCTTTTGAGAGTGACAGAGCACTAAAGCACAGAAGTGGGACCTTCAGTCCCTCTAGTCCAGGCCAGCCCAGTGTTCTGCCTCGTCCCGCCTACCTGCACCTGCACTCCATACTTCCTCATACACGTACCTTTGCAAACTTCTCTTAAATATTACAATTGAACTCACACCTACCACTTCTGCTAGCAGCTTGTTCCACATTCGCATCATCCTCCAAGAAAAGAAGTTCCCATTGAAAATTTCACCTTCAACCTAAACCTAGTTCTCTTCTCGCCCAACTTGAGGGGAAAAATGCTTGCAAGCACTCACCTTATTCTCCTAATTTACATTTTATAAAGAAGGAGCAAAGCAAATAAAGAAACCTTAAATTTAAAAAAAACAAAGCTAAAGCTGGTTTTCATTACTGGAATCAATAGGTTCAATTTTAGTGCCTAGTGGTTACAGAAAGCTCATGAATACTACTGGGCCCTCTCCCTACTACACCCTGCTCCCTAGCCACCCAGGGAGAGTGGACGGTAGCAGCAACTAGATTCTAGTGGTGCTTCAACTAGCAGTGGCCTGTCAGTGCATGGCACAGATCAAACCTTTGAATTGATTTTGCTCCAGCTTACATTTCAAGAAACCAAACTGAATAATCATTATTAGTTGAAATGGGATGAAAATACACAAGGAAAGATGAGAAATTTAAATATTTATTCACAGAATTATTCATAATGAGGAACTTTTGATAGTGGAAAGAAATATTCTACTGGCAGGAGGATTTGTAATCAGAAAATATAGATTGTCAAAAAGATGAAGATCTTTTTTGTTATTATAAAGTGGAATTCACTGTCTAAAAAGCCAATGGAAGCAGATACATAATTAACTTTCATTAGGGATTTGATATATACATGAAAAGGAACAACTCTACAACAGTGAAGGGCAAGACAACTTTCTAAAAAAAAACTCGGGCTAGATGAACAAATGCCTTCTGTGTCTTGAAATTCTGTGAGAACCTCAAAACTTTGACAGCAACTTCCAATATTGAAATCTCTACCATTTTCACTGCATACCCTCTACGACAGTATGAAATTGCTTTCTCAGGACATGTCTTTTCAATGATGAGAAAAGTTATAAATACTGACTTTGCTATCATTGCCCAACTTCCAAAAGAAGAGTTCAGAAATAAAATAATCTCCAATCCTACACAGTATTTGCTGCTCTTTTAGTGTCCGCATGAATCCAGCTATCTCACTCATTGAACTCCGCATCTTACCCAGTGCACTTTCCTAAAGGCATTATCAACACCAGCTCTTTACAATTTTTTCAATGACAAGAGTCACATTATCACATACATAGTAATGTGCTCTAGGAACTCATATCCAAAGAATTGTTTGAAATAAAAGCTATGAATGTAAGAGAGCGCATTCAACCTATATTAACTCATCCATTCAGAAAATTCCTCACAGTATCCAACTACTCTGAAGATATGACACAGGTTTCTTCTCTATCTCCCCACCTGATGATTGTGCACAAGCTTCACGCTGCCATAGCCAAGTTGGTGCAGCAGTTTCATCTTTAAGGCTGTGGGTTTGAAGCCCAAGACACTGAGCTCATAATCCAGACTATTACACTAAGAGCACTAATGGGGGAATTCTATACCGTCAGAGAAGGCGAGATTAAAGCAAGGGACCATCTGTCATTTCAGGTGGACATAAAGTGATCTCATGAACAGTAATGGAAAATGAGCAGGCGTGATTTCCCTGGTGTCTTGGCCAGTTTATATCCATCAACAAATACTAAAACAGATTATCTAATCATTATCATTTGGTTTTGTGCAAAATTGTAGCAATTTTTCTTACATTACATCAGCAAATAGATTCAAGAAGTTACTTAGCTGGCTGAGAAATGCTTTCAGAAGACTTGTAGCTCTTACTTCTATTTAATATTAAGAAGTGAATTGGGTAACATTAGTAATTACTGAGCATTGCGAGGGGGAATAAGAAGTGAAGCACATTTCTAAATAGTTTTTATTTGTTAGCATCACCCAGGAAGTTGCTTAGAGCAGCAACTGCTCCTTTACTGCAACCAACATCCAGAGTTACAGCATTTCACTGCTGAAATGAGCACAAGGAAGAACTGAAAGCATGGACTGTATGGGATTAGGCTTGCCAACACCAGCCATCCTCCGATACCTCCTTATCAGTGGTTATTCTGAGCATAGGCGACTGAGTGACAGCAGGTTGATCTAACATAGTGCCATCATAGTCACGTTCCACCATCAACTTGAACTGGATCAACGTGCCCAAAAGCATATTCCACAAGTTCCAAATGTTCCGCAACGTTCCAAATTCTGGTTGAATTTCCTCTTCGTCCTGACTAAATATTCAGATTCAGTTTTATTTATCACATGTACATCCAAACATACAGTGACAAGCACCGTTTGTGATACTAACACGCCTAGAGGTGTGCAGGGGGCAGTCAGTCTGCAATTGTCGCCACACAGTCCAGCGCCAACATAGAATGCCTACACTGTTTGGCAGAACAGCACAGAACACAAGCAACAAAACAGCAACAGCAAAGCAAGCCCTGTTCCTCCTCCTCATCCACCCACATACACAGATAGTCTTCCAGCTATAGGACAGGCCTCCAGTCTCCAGGTTTCGGCCATTGGGCTTTGACTTCTGATTGATACCTGGACTAGCCAATGACAGGATCCTGAACTTCAGGAGCACTGGAATCAACTAGAATCAAGTCTGGGATCTTTCTGGCCTGTAACTCTCAGGAACTTTCTGGGTGATGAAGTTAAAAGTCAGTGAGCACCCTATTGTGCTTTCTTCTGAAAATAATTGGTATAACTTCTCCTCCTCCCCACCACGGGAAGTCAATATCATTGTTAAGGCTAGCGCATTTTTGCTCAAACTGAGTGGACCTCAAACAAGTAGCTTGCTAGGTCATTTTAGAGGGCAAAGAAGAGTCAAACCCTTTGCTGTATAATGGTAGTCACAAACAGAGTGGAATGCAGGTCCCTTCTTTAAGTTAATTAATGAATCACATGTTTTTAAGTCCAATTCCATACCATAAATGATGGGTCACCATGGTAGCACAGCGGCAAGAGCAACACTATTGTAGCTCCTGGTGTTCCGGAGTTCAATTCCAGCGCTGTTATGTAGGGAGTCGCTGTATGTCCTCCCATGGAGCACATGGGTTTTCTCCGGGTTCTCCGGTACATCTTCCACCCAGTTTCCTCTCGAGGTCCAAAGATGTACCGGCTAGGGTAATTGGTCATTATAAGTTGTCCTGTGATTACATTAGGGCTAATTAGAATCGAAAAGCCAGAAGGGCCCACTCCACACCGTATCAGTAAAGAAATAAAACATATATGAAATAAAATAATAGCTCTTTTCTCCAGATTATTAACTAAATTAAAAATTTCAACCGGCAAAGTGGGGGATTTGAACTCTGTCCATGAATAAAGACTCCAGGATTATAGTAATCATTTTATACTTCCCACCAAAACAAGCTCTCCTTAGAATCAAACAACAGGAATTCTGCAGATGCTGGAAATTCAAGCAACACACATCAAAGTTGCTGGTGAACGCAGCAGGCCAGGCAGCATCTCTAGGAAGAGGTGCAGTCGACGTTTCAGGCCGAGACCCTTCGTCAGGACTAACTAAAGGAACAGTGAGTAAGGGATTTGAAAGTTGGAGGGGGAGGGGGAGATCCAAAATGATAGGAGAAGACAGGAGGGGGAGGGATGGAGCCAAGAGCTGGACAGGTGATTGGCAAAAGGGGATACGAGAGGATCATGGGACAGGAGGTCCGGGAAGAAAGACAAGGGGGGGGGGGGGGACCCAGAGGATGGGCAAGAGGTATATTCAGAGGGACAGAGGGAGAAAAAGGAGAGTGAGAGAAAGAATGTGTGCATAAAAATAAGTAACAGATGGGGTACGAGGGGGAGGTGGGGCTTAGCGGAAGTTAGAGAAGTCGATGTTCATGCCATCAGGTTGGAGGCTACCCAGACGGAATATAAGGTGTTGTTCCTCCAACCTGAGTGTGGCTTCATCTTTACAGTAGAGGAGGCCGTGGATAGACATGTCAGAATGGGAATGGGATGTGGAATTAAAATGTGTGGCCACTGGGAGATCCTGCTTTCTCTGGCGGACAGAGCGTAGATGTTCAGCAAAGCGGTCTCCCAGTCTGCGTCGGGTCTCGCCAATATATAAAAGGCCACATCGGGAGCACCGGACGCAGTATATCACCCCAGTCGACTCACAGGTGAAGTGTTGCCTCACCTGGAAGGACTGTTTGGGGGACCGGACACAGTATATCACCCCAGTCGACTCACAGGTGAAGTGATGCACCGGACGCAGTATATCATCCCAGTCTCCTTAGAATTATTGTTAGAAATAACCAAACGGGTTTTAATATTTGCTATCATTAAGCAGAAGAAAGCTTGCTCGAGGTAGGTAGATGGAGGATACACGTGCAATTCCTTATCCCTGACTGGAAAAAAATCACTACAGATTGGAAAGCCAAACTGGAGGAGTAATTAACCCTTACCATTCTTCACAAATGTACTAGACAACAATTAGGAAACATTAGAAGGGTGCAAGGCAGGAATCAAGGAAGACACTATTATTAAAAGTCTGACTGAAATAGGTTATAAATTCATTAACGACAATGCGAATCAGCAGCCTTTGCAACAGCACAACTTAAACTCCTGATCTTTTTTTTGTGTGTGAAATTATAGCAATTTAATTTCTTAACAAACACTCCCATCTAGTGGTCAATCTTGGATAACACAAACCACAGCCAGGCAAAGGAATGAACGAGCCTGCAGTCAGGGCATGGTTTTAAGAGCTGCAGTCATACAGAGTCTAAAGTAATCACTGTTTCTTGCCAATTTACAACCAAGAACACACTAATTGAAGGAACTATCATCAAAATTGGTTGATTTAAAATTAAATGCATCCATTATCAGCAAGTTTCTCTAAATAGCAATGTGAAAATGACTAGATAATCTGTTCTAATGATGCGGTTTAAGTCTAAATATTGGTCATGACCTTATCTTATTTTAAAGATTGGTCACTTGATCTTTTACATTCAACTGAGAGCAGACAGGTCCCCAGTTTAACATCTTATCCAGAATTAGTAACTCTTAACAACATTACACTCCATGTGTGTCACACAGGATTTGCTTCACTCTCCGGGCTGGAACAGTGAACCAACATTAATATGATGATAAACTTGCATAATTAAAGATATGAATAATGGAGTACTGAGGTATCCAGATCCTATACTGATGTATTTGTAGATATTGGTACCTGTTCCATAGTCTATTCTTGTTGGATTACCAACAGACTCCTTTAAATACACAGCAATCTCAGGGACAGCAGCGTGCAGCTCATTGGGAATCACTGGGGAAACCAGGTTTTCAGCTTCCTGCAACAATAAATTAACTTAGTCAAGCACAGGAAACTCAAGAGTGGCCCTGAACAGATTTCCCTACCCTAGATAGCAAAGGGCACCCACCAAGTTCATGTACAACATGGCATTGCAGCGTCTCATTCCAGTTTGTGACCACTGATCTGTCTCCTTCTCTTGGATAACTAGAAGAAAGGGTACCGGAACCAAATGTCCTGGATCCATTTCTAACAACCTTTCATGCTGTAATTTCCGAAGATCAGCCCAGACATACTTTATACTTTATACTTTATTGTCGCCAAACAATTGGTACTAGAACGTACAATCATCACAGCGATATCTGATCCTGCGCTTCACACTCCCTGGATTACAAATATTAAATATTAAAAAGTTAAAAATTGGTAAATATTAAAAATTTAAATTATAAATCATAAATAGAAATAGAAAAATGGAAAGTAAGGTAGTGTAAAAAAAACCGAGAGGTAGGTCCAGATCAATATCAACAGGCTACTTCATGTTACAAACTCTACCCTCCACACACCTGAAAATCCAGATGCCAGTATTATTCTTCTAGAGCCAGAGGAGTGGAAATTACATGGAGTTCTGAGGCTGACTCTCAGCACAAAATTGGAACCAAGTTGAAATTGTGTAACACAGAAGCCAAAAGACTGGTTGAAATCTGATGGATGGTTTTATACACCGAGATGGACATACATTATCAGAAACATATGCCAATGAATGATTACCGGAGTAGCAGTTCTGACAGAAATTAGAACAAAGAACAGTATAGCATAGGAACAGGCCCTTCAGCCCATGATATTGTGGCAACCTAATTAAACTGAGCCCCTCTGCCTGCACATCGTCCAAATCCCTCTTCTCTGCCTATCTAAGAGTCTCTTAAGTTTTTCTATTGTACCTACCTCTTTTACCAACCCTGGCCTGCATTCCAGGCACCCACCACCCTGTGTAAAAAAAAACAACAACTTACCCTGCACCACACATCAAAGTTGCTGGTGAACGCAGCAGGCCAGGCAGCATCTCTAGGAAGAGGTACAGTCGACGTTTCAGGCCGAGACCCTTCGTCAGGACCAGCAACTTTGATGTGTGTTGCTTGAATTTCCAGCATCTGCAGAATTCCTGTTGTTCGCGTTTTTAAACTTACCCTGCACATCTCCTTTGAACTTTCCCCCTCTCCCCTGAAATGCACACCCTCTGGTACTAGGCACTTGGACTCTTGAAAACAGATTAATGGCTTTCTTCTCCATCTACGCCTCTCATAACTTTATAAACTTATATCAGGTCTCCCCTCTGCCTCCAGTGCTGCAGAGAAAAGAGCCCGTTTGTCTAACCTCTTGTCCCTATACTTTTTCTTAATACAGACAGCATCCTGGTGAACTTCTCTGCACCCTATCCAAAGCCTCCACATCCTTCCTCTAATGGAGTAACCAGAAGTGAATGCAGTACTCCAGATGCAGACTAACCAGAGTTTTTATAAAGATGCAACATAACTTCCTGACTAATAACAAAAAGCCTTGACCAATAAAGGCAACGATGCCATATGCCCTCTTGATCACACTATCAACTTGCGTGGCTCCCTTCAGAGAGCTACGGATCCGGACCCAAGGTCCCTCCGTGCTCAGTGGTGTTAAAGGTCCTGCCGTTAACTGTACACTTCCCCTTTACATTTGACCTTCCAAAGTGCAACTCTCCACACTTGAATGGATTAAACTCGATCTGCCTTTCTCCGCTCATATCTGAAACTGATCTATGTCTGCCTGTATCCTTTGGCAATTTGCTATAATGATCTAAGCAACTACAACTTAATAACATGAGTTTTTTAAAGCATGCCTCATCACTTTTTTTTGAAGTGAGCTTTTAGCTATGTTAATTTTAACATAGTTCTTGACCATGGCAGGATTCAACCATTTCTGAATTATCTTTCTTGGTTTCTATTTAAGCCCAATATGCAATTAAAGCACACATTATTTTGTAAAGGTGCTCTTGACACCAACCAGAAATTTCTTGTCCTGTATTTAAACCCATAGCAAAAATGTTTATTCCTCCTCCCGCTACAACCTCAAATGTTCATTCATTACATGCTGTGTCGTATGACGTGGGCAATCATGGCCACGATTATTTTTGGCAGTTTTTTCCTGCAGAAGTGGTTTGCCATTGCCTTTTTCTGGACAGCATCTTTACAATTTGGGTGACCCCAGCCATTATCAATACTCTTCAGAGGTTGTCTGCCTGGCGTCAGTGGTCGCATAACCAGGACTTGTGACGTGCTCATACAACCATCCACTACCTGCTCCCGTGGCTTCAAGTGACCCTGATTCGGGAGTGGGGGAGCTGAGCAGGTGCTACACCTTGCCCAAAAGGTGACCTGCAAGCTAGCGGAGGGAAGAAGCACCTTACCCCTCCTTTGGTACCCCTCCCTGCCACTCACAAATTAAGACACCTCTGCTTTTAAAATTAGCACACTTAAGAACGTATTGATGAGACACTTTTTAAAACTCATTTCTGTAAGTTGTTCTTTGAGTAAGACCATACCTTCTCGAGCTTGCTGTACCAAGTGCGGTATGCCTTGTTACCAAATCGGGACGGCTGATCAACGGGAGGGGTCTCATCGATCCATCGGTCCAGTGTGTTTAGCAGCACAATTAGCTTCTCCACCGGCTGCAGATAAAAGTACATGGGGTCTCAGAAACTGTTCCTACAACTGTCTGAACAGAGAGAACCAGTGGCTTGGCAGCATTCACTGTCCTAAAGTGTTTCATGGTCAATGAAGACCACTTTTTAGTGCAAGGACAATCATGACAGTTAAGCTACACACAGTAAGATCCCACAAATATCAATCTGATACTGACTGGATTATACATTTTTAAGTGATACTGGCTCAGTGATAAATATTTTTGAAAACAAATGAATCACTTACAATCACAACATATACCTGCACAAACTTCCAACTGATGCACCCAAATGGTGAGGCAACTCCTCAGTGCTACTCATCTTTACATTGGTTCATCGGAGCTGGATTTTTTTTTATTTTGGATAATTCTGAAAGCATGAACTGGACTGCACAGGCTATTGTAGTCTCCAGGTTGTACTCTGCTCTCAATAACTAGAAAGGAAATGGAGTGGGCGAAACCAGCCTGTCAAGAGTTACGACTGAAGAAGATTGATGCCCATGAACCACATACCCAGTCACCACTGTGAAGGTTGTGGGATATGTCCCACTACTGAGATTGAGCAGCTGATCCAGGCTGACATCGTGGGAGAGGGAACATTGTATGAAGTAATAAACTGACAGTCTGCCAACATTCTCAACAGGGCGTAAAAGAAAGACTGCATGAACTAATCTGAAAAATAGTAGGGAGTTTTTTTTCTCTAATACCCTGATCAACATTTATCTCTGGGAGAGACTGCTTGTCCCTTCGTGGTAGTTTTCTCTGTGCAAATGAGCAGGCAATTTTCCTATATACCAATGACTAAACTTCAGGAGGTATTTAATTGATAGCTTTCCATGCACAAAATGACACATTTTTCTCCTATATCACAGCAGTAACCACACTATCAATACTTTATTGATAGGCACTTTCTTTATGCCAACTGGTAGGCTTTTCCTATATTAAAATGACTGCACTTCAAAAGTACTTGGTTGATTGTAAACTATACTGAGATGTCCTGAGGTTATCAAAGATGATAGATAAATGCAAGTCTTTTCCCCCTTTCATATGTAATTTCTGGGTGGCGGGGTGGAGATGTGTCTCTACCAAAGGAGACGCAAGGTGCTCATTCCCTCCACTAGTCTGCTGGTCACCCTTGGGCAAGGTGTAGCACCTGCGTAGCCCATTGATCAGGGTCATGTGAAGCCAATGGAGCAGTTGGTGGATGGTCACAAAAGCAGCTGGTGCATATCACAAGTCCTGGTTATGCGACCACTGACGCCAGGCAGACAATTTCTGAAGTATTGATAACGGCTGGGGTCACCCGCCTTGTAAAGAAAAATGCTGCCCAGAAGGCGACACAGGACAACCACTTCTGTAGAAAAATTTGCCAAGAACAATCATGGTCACGGAAAGACCATGCCAGATGGCACATAGCGAACGGACAAATTAGTATCTAAATATTAGGGATCTCCTAGTTTTCCTTAAGTAATATTGCAAAACATTAACTGTTTCAATCCAATCTTTTTAATGTAATGTGGTGGAACACTGGCTGATGTCTGCCATCTCCTACAGAGTGTACACTGAGATTCAGCAGCACAGTGGTAAGACACAAGGAATGAGAGCAACAGACTGGACCTGCCACTTCCACTTGTTACTCAATCACAGGATGTGGACAGTGCTGGTTCTACCGAAATGTGTAGTTCATGCCAAATATCCTGGAACAGAGGATGCAGGTACAGGTCAATCACATCATCGTATCTTTGGTCACATATCGGCCAAACTGGGCAGATTAAGACAGTCCAAGAGTGTTATGGTTACTAAGCTTTCTACTTAATTACCTGAATTCAAATTTTTCAGTAACTGTGGGGAAATTTCAATTTACTTTGCAAGATCATTCAATGGTCCTAATTAGTTACTACAATACCATCATAACACGTTAACTGTAGTTAGCAGTATTGATGGAGAATCTGTGAGGGACCAGGGGTCTTGTCAGTCATTTGGAAATTTCCTCTGAATGATGAAAAGCCTCTTAAACCTTTGCACTTCAGTTCCATCTAATCAAAAGAAAACTTTTAATTGAAACGAGAAGAGCTGTCAAAAGACAGCCCATGCAGGTTGTACGTCACTGACTTAAAGCTTTGGAACTCTATATTTGGAACTTTTCATTTCTGTCTAACTTTAGCACACTAACAGTCCAACTCTTTATCAATATGTTATTTCATCTAGGTCTGAAACCTTGCTTCATATTTTTGAGAAATGCCTTAAAAATACTATACAAATAACTTGTAATTCACTCTTGAACTTCCCTCCACATTCTCCCAGTGTAAAACATATATAAGCATCTTATAACATTAATGAAGGAAGCTGCTTCAAAAGTTAAAGAACTCAGCTCATGACTTCCCTACCTTGGAAGTTTTATAGTCACACATCAGCTTTTTCCCCTTCACACCTTCATTCAGTGTCAGAACAAACCCGATATAATCAGCATAAGCCTTAAGGGAGTGAGACAAGGTGATAAGGTTAACTGTAGAGCAAACCAAGCCTTTAAGCAATCTTACAATATAACTTGCACTTTTTAAAGTATATGAATTAAAATAAAATCCTTTACTTTACTGTCGCCAAACAATTGATACTAGAGCGTACAATCATCACAGCGATATTTGATTCTGTGCTTCGCGTTCCCTGGAGTACAAATCAATAGTCCTCCCTCACTCTGATGGAATTTTCTGCACTTGCTTAAAGAAGTGCAATTACAGCAGAACTTGAGAATCTCAAAATGGCTCAGAGGTCCACACGACAACCCTCCCACCACCATTAAGCATCCATTTCTTCCTCCACTGGAGTACTGCGACTATAGTGTGCCATGCATATGAAGCAACTTCCAGGGTTTCCTTGCCACCGTATCCCAAATCTGCATCCTCTACTGTCAGCAGGGTAAAGACACCAAACATATGAAACTGTGCTCTCCTCTCAGAGTCACTTCCAGATTTAGAAGAAGTGACATCCATGTTGAGTGCATCTCCACCTTCATTAGATCAAGGGCTGAGATCTCCCGGTCTAACAGTGGTCACATCGTTAACGTTAGAAGTAAACATTTCAGGAGTGTGATCATTAAGCACTTCATAACACAAAGGGGGCCTGGAATTTGGAAAATTCAAAGAAAAAGTTTGGATAAAAAGATCTTTTAAAAACTAAGATTGCTAGGCTTTGTGGATGAGAGGATTAAAGGTTGCAGAACCAAGATGAGTTTTTAAAAAATAATGTATGTAATCAGTCACGATCTAACTGACTGGTCACTGCTGTACGTTGCAGCAACTATGGGGAGATAGGAAATCTCTGTTAAAAACAACACTCTTCACATCCTCGACACAGAAGACATGTATGCCTGCATACAGGGTCATGACTGAACTAACAGATGACCTGAAGGAGTGTACTGTACAACAGGAAACACCTTTCATTTTTGATATACCACTCTATAAGTTGCAAGTAAATGAATGTGAAATGATTCCACATACCATCATAAAATGATACAGCCCAAAAAGTCACCCTTACTTCTATCATGCCTGCAATGGCTCTATAAGAGTTAGCCAAACAGTTATCCCTAATCCCTAGGACCATAAGACCATCCGTCAAGGTCTTGTAGTCTAATCTGCTTCTTCCCAACAGACTTACAACCTTTTATCAAAGTATTTATACAAAATCCTTTTGAAAGCTAATTAAGTTGAGTCTATTTCAGCCTCTGTTTAATCGATGTGCTCCAGATCACAAACAATATCAAAAGCCTTCACAATGTTGAGCACAATTATACACGCTGCTCTTAACATATTCTATTCCAAGGAGCTTCAGTGAGAAGGGAGAAGGTTCAATTATTTTGAACTGCAATTAATCTGAAGCTCAACTCTAATAGCAAGATCTGATCAAACAAGCTACTCACAATAGACTGCGGCAAACCCTACCCAAGCCAGTACCTGAGAACGCTTCCACTTGCCCATGTCTGGGAACATGTTGATCTCTTTCTTTGGTACAATGAAGGTGTGATTGGTGAATGAGATCCGCATCTCTTCTTCAGGAGATGAGCCTGCGTACATACACACAACAGCCTTTATAAAAACCCTGCTTTTATATAGCACTTTTTACAACTATGGATGTCCTAAGTCAGTGTGTAGCCATACTAATGATACACGTACAAGGATGTATGATTGAGTGAGAAATGATCATTCACCGGAAAATGCCTGACCCTTTCTCTTTTCATTTCTGTTCACTTGACAGAGTTCCATGGAATCTCAAAAGAGTAACCTTCCACCAATGAAAAGACAGTCCTGACACTGCAGTGCTTTCTCACGCCTGCACTGCGAGTGTCAATTTGGATTATGCGATCCAGCCACTGAATGGGACTCAAGGTCAACGTTTCTTTTCAGGGGAAGAGTCAAACTGCCTGAGGAACTTCGTGGCTCAAGCAGCATCTGTGGAGGCAAAACGAAAGTTGGCATCTTGGGGATCAAGGCATGATGGGTAAAAAGTGTGTATTAAGTGTGAAAGTTAGGATGGGGAACAGTTTCTTCCCTCAGGCCATTAGCTTCTGAACTCCCTGCCACATGACATTCAAAGTGTCACTGGTTAATCTGTTCTGTACCTTACATTTAATTTATGCACTTTAGTTTATTTATGTGCAATCCATCTGTAGATTTCATCCTTACTTTCACAAGTTATTCTGTATTTTATGAATACTGTACTACAGTGCTTTACACCCCGGCTCGGAGAAACGTCTCGTTTGATGGTATATATGTATATAGTTAAATTACAATAAATTTGACTTGATTCACTCTGGTCAAGGCAAGCAGTTTTTTTTAAATAAGAGTTTAGCATAGTCTGAAATATGTGAGTGGAGGTGTTACTTAGAGTGCAAGGAAACAAGGAGTGCTCCCCACGAGAGGACTGATGGTAATTTGTTTGACCGTGTGTGCTGCAGCAGCTACGGTAACAGAGACAACTGGTCTTTCATTAAAATGTAATAGCACCATCCCATTCAGTGCTTTCACACAACACAGGCAGCTTCTACAGAACAATACAGATGATGGATTAGGTACCTGCAACAAGACACCAACAAGAGGAAGGGACAAGTAGAACTAATTGGATAGCTCTTTCAAGTGCATAATGGCCAAGTGGGCCACTTCACTGACAGAAAAATAAATTCTTTACTCAGGACACAAAGACGGATTGCTACAGCCCGGGATCCATTGCACCAAGCCTGCAGAGAATGTCTGCATCCTGTATGGGAAGGATCTGTGGCAAACCTAGCTCAAATTTGAGGTAATCAATTTGAGTTTATAGATATGCAAGCCGATTTCTTTCATCAGATAGTCACAGAAAGCAACAGTATAGAAATAAGGCCTTCAGCCCATCTAGTTCATGCCAAACTGTTATTCTGCTTAGTCCCATCGACCTGCACCTGGATCAAAGACCTTCATATCCACCCCATCCACATTCTTAGCTAAATTCCTCTTAAATGTTGTTGAACCCGCATTTGCTACCTCCGCTGGCAGCTTGATCCACACTCACACCACCTGGAGAGAAGTTTCACCTCAGTTCTCCCTTAAATATTTCATCTTTCACCCTTAATCGATGACCACTAGTTCCAGTCTCACACAACCTTGGTGGAAAAAGTGCCTGTTTGCATGAACCAGAAGTGGAGAGAGTGAGCAGTTTCAAGTTCCTGAGTGTCAAGATATCTGAGAACCTAACCAGGTCCCAACATATCGATGCAGTTATAAAGGAGGCAAGACAGCAGCTATCCTTCAATAGGAGTTTGAAGAGATTTGGTATGTCAACAAATATACTCAAAAACTTCTATAGATGTACCATGGAGAGCATTCTGACTGGCTGCATCACTGTCTGGTATGGAGGGGCTACTGCACAGGACCGAAAGAAGCTGCAGAGGGTTGTAAATTTAATCAACTCCATCTTGGGTACCAGCCTACAAAGTACCCAGGACATCTTTAGGGAGCAGTGTCTCAGAAAAGCAGCGTCCATTATTAAGGACCTCCAGCACCAAGGGCATGCCCTCTTCTCATTGTCACCATCAGGTAGGAGGTACAGAAGCCGAAGGCACACACTCAGTGATTCAGGAACAGCTTCTTCCCCTCTGCCATCCGATACCTAAGTGGACGTTGAAGCTTTCGACACGACCTCACTTTTTAAAATACATAGTATGTCTGTTTTTTGCATGATTTTTAATCTATTCAATACACATATACTGTAATTGATTTACTTATTTATTATTACTTTGTTTTTTTTCCTTCTATATTATGTATTAAACTGCTGCTGCTAAGTTAACAAATTTCTTGTCACATGTTGGTGATAATAAACCTGATTCTGACCGTATCTGTAACCCTCATAACTTTGAACCAAATCTCCCCTCATTCTCCTCTGTCTTTCCCTATAACCCAGCTCCTCAAGTCCCAAGAATATCCTTGTAAATTTCTTCTGTAGTCTTTCAACTGTATTGATATACAGGCTGAGCACTGCTTGTCTGAAACACCTGGGGCTGGAAGTGTTTCGGATTTTGGAATATATAATGAGATTGCTTGGGATCGCCATCATTTCCGACTCTGAACTTATGTGCTACCATATTTATGTAAGCAGTCCTTGTCTTACACTTGTACTTAACAGTAAAAACCGTTACATACCATTATTATAATGAATATATGTGTGCGGAGTAACAAAAGCAACAAAGCAGCACCAGGAGAAAACCTGAATCAGCTGTTGAACAACAACAAACAATGGCCGACTTTCAGTCTCCACCTACGATGCCATGTTTTGATTAAAAGGTTACAGTACACTGTATTTATATTTTACTTTTTTCAGGTTTTACATAAGGTATAAAAATAATCAGCATTGTAGAATTGTTCTGGTGTTAGATTTTCATCAGTGATGATCTTCACAAACTTAATGTTTTGTGATCAGCGGATGCTTTATATTTAAAATTTTTTTAAATCTTTATTAAAATTTAATGCCATGCTTTTTACATTTCTGCAACAAGTCTGCTAAGTATTCACAAATACTTCCAATTTTTAGTTTGTTATGATACATTTTTGTTTATTTCATGATCGGTATACCGGTAAGCAGCATATGTTCACTCCGACACTGACAAGACTCACTCTTTCAATACACAATCGAGATCTTCATTTTCGATTTTATGCAGTGTTTTTCTATTTTTTATTAACTTTTGTTTATTGCATATGTGAGGTCACTTCACAGAACTGTCTGTGATGCACAGAGACTTGCACTTTCCCAGGGAACCTTCCCAGGCATTGAGGAATTTTCCATTTGTGATGATGTCAGTGCGCAGAAGAAGAAGAGAGGGAAAAAAATTGGATTTTGGAGGTTTCCAGATAAGGGATACGTAACCTGTATTTCCTGTAGACAGGTGACCAGAACTACGCACAATACTCCAAAATAGGCCTCACCAACGTCTTATACAACTTCAACAAAACATCCCAAGTGCTGTACTCAAATATTTTAATTTATGAAGGTCCCCATCTACCTGTGATGGGACTTTCAAGGAAGTGCGGATCTATAATTCCCAGATTCCTTTGTTCTACCACACTCCTTAGTGCTCTACTGCTCACTGCATCAATATTTCTTTCAAAGAATCATATAGCACAGAAGGGAAAAAAATACAACCCAACAAAACAGTTATTCCCTCCTTCCTTCTCTTCCACAGTCCTGTAAGATTTTCCCTTCCAAATCTCTTTCAGTATAGTTACCACTGAATCTATTTCCACCAATTGTTTGAGCAGTGTACTCAAATCATAAAATGTAAAAAATTGTGATAATGTCCCTGATTATTCTTATTAAATAGATGCCTTTTTCCTGGTTACTTGTGCAGTGAAAACACAACCTTCATTTACCCTTTCAAAGCCCTTTCATAACTTTGAAATACATTTCCATATCCAACATTGTGGGAATCAGTGGATGAAAATTTTAAACAGAATGTGAAATATGTAAAGTATGCTTAGGGCAAATAGGTACCCTTGCATCTTGGTTCCCAAAATTTTCCAGCCCTGGAGCTTTCCCACCATGCCAGGGCCAGTTATAGACTAGTCAATAAAAATTAAACACTAAGTCAATTCATTATCACACAAATACGGGATGGTAAAAGACAAACAAATATATACCAGCATATATTGCATTATACTATGGAGTATATACCAACAAACAGTCGATGCTTCATTAGGACTCAAAAGGAACAGGGAAAAAGCCTGAATAATTCTGACTTATTCTTATTCTGGCTTCCCCGCCTTCCTTTCCAGTCCCAGTGAAAAGTCTCAGCCCAAAGCGTCGACTGTTCATTCCTTTCCAGAGATGCTGCTTGGCCTGTGAGCTCCTCCAGCATTTTGTGTGTGTGTTGCTCTGGATTTTCAGCATCTGCAGAATCTGTGTTCATATACAAGTATTTAAAATCTCTGATTTTATACAAAATTCTCACCAACCTCATACACAAGATACACAACCACATCCACCCAACAGTTCAGGCATCCTGAAAATCAAAAATCTGCAAGGTTAAAAATCTGAAATAAAAAGAGAAGGTGCTGGAAACACTCAACAGGCAACATTTGTCAAAAGACAGCTTCTCAAAAGGAGGATAGGATTCGCACTGTTCCATGAAAGGGCTGACAGTCCATTGCTTCACAAATATCAGCTACAAAACCATGAGTAACACCTCTGGAGCAATGGCCAACATAGTTTGTGTGTATCCTCTGGTAACCCATGTTGAATTTTCACAGGAGATACGCTCTCCTTAAAGAAAACCAAAAGCTAACAAATGCCTACACACTTGTCAAAAAATCCCTCAGTCCTTAATGGAACACACAACAGGCTCTGCATATTAATGACAACACCATCTCTCCATGGTAACATACGCAAAATGCTGGAGGAACTCAGCAGGTCAGGAAATGAATAAACAGCCGAAGTTTCTAGCCAAGGCTTTTCATCAGGACTGGAAAAGAAGAGGGAAGAAGCCAGAGGAAGGGTGGGGGAAAGAGAGAAGGGGAAGGAATACAAGCTAGAAGGTAACACACATAAAATGTATGAAGTAAGAAGCTGGGAGGTGATAGGTGGAAAAGGTTTTTGTCCACAAAGAGGTTAAATGAGTGGACAAAAATTTGGTAGATGGAGTACAATGTAAGATTACCTTCCTTGGCAGGAAAAGCAAAGCAGATTTTTTGGTTGGTGAGAATACAGAAGACTCCCATCTGGATGCTCTTGTACATGAGCTGCAGCAAGCCAGCAAACTGGCAAAAAAAGAAGTCAAGCTTTGTTGCAGGGGAATGGAGTAAAGTAGGGAAGCTTGGCTACAACTGCACAGGCCACATCTGCAGTGCTGAAGGAGGAACATATTAGAAGTTTTCAATGGTTCATTGGGTGGATCCCGGAAATGACACTGTCATCCAAAGAGGAAAGATTGTTGGGTCTATCCTCAATAGAATTTGGAAGAAGGAGAGACAACCCTGTAACTGTTGAGTGGACATTTCTCTTCGTATCTAGAAATAAGTTACAGTCTCTGCGTAAGGGTGTATCCCATTTAAAAAGGAAATATTGAGGAATTTCTTCCCTTGGGGAGTGTTCAGTCTCTGTCAGCCCTGTCCCAGAGGGCAGTGACAGCTGAGTCACTGAGTACATACAGTATGTGGCTAGAGTCACACACATAAACCACCAGAGAAACTCGGCTGGGTGCGGCCGCGTCGACGGAGGAAAATTAACATCCACGTTTCAGGCCGAGGTCTGGAAGAAAGAGCAGAAGCCAGTGGGGGAGGAGGAGCAGCACGAGCACGAGCTGGCGGGTGATATGTGATGGGGATTGGGGTGAGAGGTAGGAAGGTGGGTGACAGGGAACGAACGAGAATGATGAGAGTAGCTGGGGGAGGGGGAGAGAATAACAGACGGAAGAGGCAAATGGTTGAGAAAGAAGGAATCTGAAGGGAGAAGACAGTAGACCATGGAATAAAGAAAAGGAGGTGGGGAACAGAGGAAGGTGAAGGTGATCAACAGGTCTTGTGAGGGCAGGAGACAAGAAAGAGAAGGGGCACAGGACCAGAGGGATAAGGAAAGTGAGGTGGGGGAGGAGGTAAGAAAACCAATACTAGTGAATAGTAGAAGTTAGAGAAATCAATGTTGATGCTGCCAGGTTGGAGACCACCAAGACAGAATATGAGATGTTGCTTCTCTAATCTATGTCTAGCCTCAAATGTGGCTGGAAAGGTGGCCATGGACAGATATGTTTGGTCACTTGTCCTAATATTTACAGACATCCCACCTCTCCCGTAAGTTCTGGGAGTCTCCCACATATTGATAGTGGTTCCCCGATGCCCACAAATTATATACAATATCCTGGAAATCGATGAGAGGGGGAGAGAGGAAGGGGGAGGGGGGGAGGGGGAATGAGAATGAGAATGAGAATGAATCAATCCTGCTTGGTCTCTCTTTGTGCTAAGTAGACCTATCGGTTTCCTCTGTGGGCGCACTTTACAGTCGACCTCTCTCTCTCTCTTTCATTGTCCATCAGTTCAGTTTAGTGTCCTGCAGCGCCATGGCAGAGTGTTTTAAAAAAAGAAAATATAAAACGTACTTCACCCCAGACTACACTAAAGTGTACTCCTGCCTAATAGGGGTCAAAAATAATGACCGTGTTGCTCACTGCACTGTTTGCAACAGTGACTTTTCTATTGCCAATGGTGGGTTAAATGACTGTAAAAGACATGTTGGGGTGAGTCCTGGATTATGTCTCAACTAACCTTGAAGGACTGGTGCCAAACTACAAAAGTTTGCCAGTTGATGGGGAAGCTGTCCAAAGTAAAATCTGAGAGCACAGGGCAATTGAGATTCAAAGAGCTCTGCCAGTTGACGAAGCGGCTTTTGGTGCTGCCAAATTCTAATTGTGATGTAGAAACAACATTCAGCATGGTGTGTCACATTAAGACAGAATTCAGAAGTCAGCTGTCTCACAAAACACTTGTGAATCTGATGTCTTGCAAAATTAACAAATTCATTGACACAGACGGCTATGAGGGTTAGACTTCCGGTTGAGACCTCCCTGAAATGAGTTTTTGCAGGGTGGGATGTCTGTATTTATTTCTGGCCATTTTCTGTGGGAATGAGGAATGGAATTAAAATAGCAGGCCATCGGGAGATCCTGGTTGTTACGGTGCCAGGACACTCTCTCACATTCATGGCTGGGATAGATTTGCAAATGATAAGTCAGCCATTGATTATGGGGAAAGGCAGAAATTTAGAGTTGAGGGCAAAACCGGGTTAGCTGCAATATTACGGAATGTTGGAGCAGTCTAAAGGGTCATATGGCCTACTGTTACTTCTATTTATGTTCTTATCGAATTGTTAAATGAAATTTGACATGGGCAAGAAAATAAATATTAGGACGTGACCAAATATTGTAAGGAACATTTTTTTTAAAAAGAAGGATGAAAGGGAATGAAGAAGTTATAGGTAGAACTCCAGGGCTCTGGAACGAACCTAATTAAGCAGTGGTTGCCAATGGGACAACATGGCCAGCTATGGGGAAAAGGAGTAAGATTAAATCTATGACAGCTAATAGTAGAGTAATGGGCTGAATGGTCTCCTATGTTGCAATAATTCTATAATTCAATTAAGAAATACTCAAGCCACAAGACAAAAAATGTAGATTCCTTGGACAGTTTTGTACTGAAGGAGATTACAGACACAGAATGGACAAAACCATGGAGGGATTTGAAAACAAGGAACAATATTTTTAAAATAGAGGCTTTGTCAGACTGAGAGCCATGAAATGGCAGTGAAATGAAGTGAATAGGACTTGGTATTATAAAACTATATGGAATATTGATTGGAGCTCCAGTTCCAGTTCAACTAATACTGCAGGATAGAGAGAAACAAGTCCTTGCTGGTGAAAGGCAAGATGAGGCATAAAGCTAAGAAATACAATTTTGGGCAAGAAATGATCCGTACAGAAATAAGAATCATTCACGAGGCAAAGAGAAGCAGCATGTCAATTTAAACAGAAGTATGAACTATGAGAAGCCTATCATGTCCATGTTTTCTTGCATTTTGTACTGTTAGGTTTCACAGTTTACACACTGCATTCTGCCAGTCTTCTCCTAGTGTGGTGCTTGCTTTTCTGGCCTCTGCTACATTAGAGGTTATTTTAAAAACAATTATTTTACTCTTTTACAGTAGTACCAGCTTTCAGGCCAGAAAGATCCCAAGCTTGCCAACATATCTGGTCCCAGACAACACAACTGCAGCATGCTATTATCACCTGAGGCTCAAAAGGAAAAGAAGCCTTGCCCCTCTCCTGGTCCTGCTAGAGAGGAAGATGCCCATGGTGTCAGGAAATGAGTGCACCAGGCCTCACTGCAATAGCTTCCACACATCAATACCAATAGAAAGTAACCATTTCATATTGCCCAAAGATTTCTACCCTATTGTGCCAATGTTTTAAGGAGTTGAAGGTGTAAATAAGCTTTTTTAAAAATAGTAACTTTAATCCTGTTGATTTTTGCCTAGATGCTTTCAATAAAGTGATTTTTTTCTCCAAATGTTCTTTGTACTTTTTAAAACTAATATACATTTGACATCATGGCAAGGCTTCATCTAGCACCTATCTCTAATGACCCTTGAGAAAGTGGTGCCTAACTACCATGATTTAGACAATGGAACAAAAGAAATAAATTTGCCCCACAAGGTGGGGCGTAACTTGGCAGGAACTCACAAGTGAGGCAAGCAAATGTATCTATTCCCTTGTCCATCTAGCTGGTGGAGGAAGGGGATTTAGGAAATGCCAAGTTGGAGGTCATAGGTTTCAGAATGCTGTCAAAGAAGCCTCGTCAAGTATGCACTGCAGACCTAGAGCACTAATGATGGGGGTGGTGATGTCTACGGTCATGAAGGAAGTGCTAATAAGTGGGCCAAACTTGTTGACTGCTGTCAGAGCTGGATTCCGTGACCAGTGGTCGAGTTCTATCATACACCTGACAAGACCTTGTAGCAAACGGAAAGGCTTTGAGTGGTGAAATGTGAAGAGTGGTTCATTCCTTTCAGGATGCATCACCAGCAAGTGCAACATTCATTGTTCCTCGCTAAGTAAGTGCTCAGGAAAAGGTAGTAATGAGCCACCCTCTTCAAAACGGCACTGTATCTGGTGAAGAACTCCCATTCTGGGACCTTAAGGTTGTTATAGGTGGGGGTGGCAACGGGGATAAGTTCCCACTACTTACTAAATGCTCCCAAAAGCATGCAGCTCCAATAGCCTCTGACAACCAAGTTCAGTTCCTGGCCTACACATGTCCCTCCTAAACCGGCCGAACCACCTTTACCAATAGAAGGGGCGAAGGTGACTTACTGGCACCTTAAAACCATTGGTTTCAGGCAGATGGAACTTGTCAGCTGTGGTTGGCAGCTCATCTAGGAGAAGAAAACTCTGATCTCAAAGCTCTACTGCCTTGCAGCTATATCCACTCATGGGGAAGGCCTTGGGAGTAACCAAGAGAAAAATCCATAACTGGAGCCCCTAAGCCAAAGGGTGGTGAATTTGTGGAATTTGTTGCCACAGGCAGCTGTGGAGGCCAGGTTGTTGGGTGTAGTTAAGGCAGAGATTGATAGGTTCTTGATTGGACATGGTATCAAAGGTTACAGGGAGAAGGCTGGGAACTGGGGTTGGAGAGAAGATAGAAAAAAAGGGTCAGCCATGATTGAATGGTGGAGCAGACGCGATGGGCCAGATGGCCTAATTCTGCTCCTATGTCTTATGGTCTAAGGCAGTCCTACATTGAGTTCAGTGCTGACTGGCAATTCCTGCAATGCTCCTGGTGCCAAACTGTATCAGTCTTTGCCATTCCTTGAGGTTCATCAGATGCGTGGAGAGGAGGAGCTTGCTACAAGGGCAACAGCTTGCTTTCAACATTGTACAGTTCTGACTTGCATATTTAGATAGCTAGGATGCAGCATCCATGGTTGACCCTGACCAATGGAGGCCTCCGACTCCCATTCTGCTGCTTTGTGGGAGCTCCAGGACTTTGAGTCAGTGATGAGTGAGAATACTGTTCAAATTGGTGAGGAACCTGACAGTGATAACGTGCACGGAGGGGGGAAAACAGCTGCTACATTGCAGTTGACCACGGAGATACAATGTAAACAAGATTATCTAGTCAGTGGGTGAATGGGAACAGTCAGAAGGTGAGAACGTGAACAAAAGACTGTACGAGGTTGAAATGCCCAGCAGGTCAGGCAGAGCAGGACTTGTAATTCCCAGAGCAAACACGAGGGTGGAATACAACAATACTGAGCCAATATCGCATCTGATGACCAAGAAAACAAGTTACTCAACGTTGCAGAATTCAAGAGAGGTCCAGATGTCAGCATCTTGCCCAAAAGATTGAGGTGCTGTTCCTCATTGTTATAGGGCCAGAGGCCACAGACTGATAGGTCAGAGTGACAGTGACATGAAGAATCAGAGTGGCAAGCAAAGGAAAGCTCAGCATCACCCGAAGTGCAACTGGTTTCTCCAAAGTAGAGGATACCACATTGTGAACACCCAAAGCATTACACTTGATTAGAAGGTGGACCCTGCCTGGCACTTTTGTGGCTTAAATGTTACTTGCTACTTGCCAGGGCATTGCAGTGACGGATGGTGTACTTGCTAAGGAGTTGCAAACGGATCATTGTGCAATCGTCATCACTCTGCTTACAACTGAAAGGTTATGGACGATGCAGCATGAAATATTTTGAGCCTCGGACACTGAGAACATGGGCTGGAATAATTGACCTCTAACAACCACAGCATTCTTCGCATAGACACCTAGTCTCTAACCTTGTTATCCCTCCTGAAGAGTATTGAAGATAGGCTCATCTTGCACAACCAAAGTCTTGTAGTTTTAAATTTGTTTATTATCCTTCAACCTACCTGAGTTTACTTAAACAATTAATTGAATACCAAGTACTTTAGTAAAGAATGCACAAGGGGGAATATTAGAGTGGGTGCAGAGATTTTCCAGGGTGCTGTCTGGACCAGAGGGCACGTGTTATGAGGATAGGTTGAGTGAGCTAGGGCTTTCCTCTTTGGAGCAGAGGAGGATGAGCAGTGACTTGAGAGAGGTGTACAGGATGACAAGAGGCATAGATCGAGTGACTAGCCAGAGGCTTTTTCCCAGGGTCGCAAAGGCTAATACAAGAGGGCATAATTTTAAGGCGACTGGAGAAAAGTATTGGGGGGGGGGGAATGTCAGAGGTAATTTTTTTTTGCACATAAGGTAGAGGGTGCATGGAAAGGTAGAACAGGCAAATACATTAGGGGCTCTTACATAAGCACATGGATGATACGAAAATGGACGGCTCAGTAGGTTGATCTTAGATTAGGTTAAAAGATTGGCACCACATCGTGGGCCAAAGGGCCTGTACTGTGCTATAATGTTCGATGTTTTATGCTCTGTTATTAAGATAGAATACAAGATCATTGTTGGTACCTATTTGCTCTGTTTTGAGACTGGTAGCCCTCAGAAGAAAAGGGGAAAAAACCTGGGAGGAAAAATTTTGTTACTTGCCCATACAAAATGTTACTTGTTCCTCTGCCACAGAAGCTGATGAAAGACTTCGGTTGTGCAAGATGAGCCTATCTTCAAAACCAGGCAGACATAACGTAAATACTTATTAGCCAATACTAAGCTAGAATATAGCAGATACTGTAACGGGGTAAGAAAGAATATTTCAAGATATACAGGCCGATTTGCCATCCTTTCCTGCAGCATACTAACGCCATAATATTCACACACAAATTGATCTGCCTGCAGCTTGTTCTAAAAATGCAGCAATATGTGCAATCTGCACAGCTCCAATCAAAGCAAGGATGTCCTAGTCATAAGCTCTGCCACTATGCACGTACGGAAACACTAGAGAACCATTTAGTGTCAGGATGTCAAATAACGTTCCCCAAAACGAGACGACAGCGAAGGGCTAGAAATTAAACTACTGCTTAAATCACTACCCTGTGGAAAGAGTGGAAAACTGAATAGGACTTGTGCAGGAGAGAGAAGAAGAATATTTATGAGGGCTTTTCCACAATGTATATTATTTCTAATAGCCTGGGAAAAAGAAAATCACATGCCCCCTGGACAGAGAGAAATGACAGCCATACAGGACTTTTCACGGAGCACTTTTACAGCTCACAATGAATTTTTGAAGAGCAGTGAATAATTTAATGTAGGAATTGCAGCAGCCAATCTCACACAACAAAGTCCCACATAAAACAAAATCATTAAAAAAAAACAAATAATGAGGAACATTTGTCCGCTCTTGGACTGTATTCCTTGGATTTAGAAGAATGAGGGGGAACCTCATAGAAATAGTTCGAATGTTGAAAGGCATGGACAGAATGGATGTGGTAAAATTGTTTCCCATGGTGGGGGAGTCTAGTACGAGAGGGCATGACTTAAGGATTGAAGGGCGCCCATTCAGAACAGAGATGTGAAGAAATTTTTTTAGCCAAACGGTGGTGAGTCTATGGAATTTGTTGCCACGGGCGGCAGTGGAGGCCAAGTCATTGGGTGTATTTAAGGCAGAGATTGATAGGTATCTGAGTAGCCAGGGCATCAAAGGTTATAGTGAGAAGGCGGAGGAGTGGAACTAAATGGGAAAATGGACTAGCTCATGATAAAGTGGTGGAGCAGACTTGATGGGCCAAATGGCCGACTTCTGCTCCTTTGTCTTATGGTCTAATCCTCACATCACTGCTGAGCTGAACCCAAAACAGAATTTACACCTTTCCATCCCTGTCCTTACTGCTTACAACTAAATTATTTTTTCTTCCCCACCCCCACTGTCCCAGATGAAAGGTCTTCAACCAGAAACATTGACCGTTTATACCTTTTCACAGATACTACCTGAACTGCTGAATGTGCCCAACATTTCTGGTTTTGTTTTAAGATTTTCTACATCTGCAGCTTTTCATTTCTTTCATTTACTGTCTTGCAATGAAATCAGAATTGGAGAAATGCAAAAGGCAGGACATCTAGGAGAGCTCCCTTCTGCAAGGAATATCTTAAACTCCCACACTAACCAAGATATCAAAGTAGGTCTTAATTTAACAGCTTATCTGAAATACATGACTTCTGTAACACAGAACTCCTTCGCTGCTGCACAAAAATGATGGCACCGATTATGAGAATTAAGACCCTGGAATAGGTCCCATGTCATCCTGGCTGAGTTAATGATCAAGATGCATTAGTTTAAATCCCACCATCTCAAATGGAAACTTAGATTTTAGTAGTCAAGCAAATCTGCAGCATTTAAAAAATAATGCTGATTCAATAATAATAAACACTGAAGACTAGTCTGTCACATAAACTCATCTGGCTCAGGGAAGGAATCCTGCCATTCTCATCCTGTCTAGTTTCTGTGTTACAGACCCAAATCTCAGGTGAGTGATACTTGTTATAAAAGCTTACTTTACAGCTCAATGTTTACTGTGGACTTGGTAACATCTCCATTTTACAAATTACAAAAGAGTGAACTTAACAACTGAATACATATTCTGCCTTCGTAAATTGATCGACTTTTTACATTAGACCTTTCCGTTAGTGAAAGTACTATGCTGCCATTACTAGCACCAGGAAAACAAAAGGCACACGTTTAAAATGGGAATATTAGGTACGTTTAATATGCACGTCCTTTTTCAATTATTTCCTACTCTATGACACCCCTCCCCCATTTCACCTTTAGTCAGTACTTCAATTGTCCGCGTCCAAAGGCATTTAAGAGATACAGAACCAAATACATAAAACAGATAAGCCACGATATCAATGAATGACGGACTATGTTTGTAGTCTGAAAAAGCTTCATTAGTATCTGTTCATTCATAGACCTGGTCGGAACTTTTACTAAGCGTCTGGGATTCATTAATTGCCAAGTTTTTTAAAAAAGATGAATTAGAAATTAATAAGTAATAATTCAATTACTCAAGCTCTTTGTATCACACCAGGGCCAGCTATGGTTAGATTGAAAGACATCAACATTACATGCATATAGACAAATACTTATCAGCACATGAGTCAGAAGTAAGAAGGGAGATTGGTCAGTGAAGCCCCTTCCAGAATAAACAAGGAAGACAGCACAATTGCCCAGATACTGACCTGACTCACTGGAACCTGCCATATTTACACCCCGCAAACTCCTTCACAACGCCCAACCCGGAAGTGCAACACAACTCCTCACCCACCCTTCGATCTTCGACCTTTCTCACCTTGTCACCTCGGCCTCCTGCAAAAAATATGCAGTTGTACACAACTTAGTTGCATTCAAGAGTGAGAGAAACACGAATAACATTCTAATATCGAAGTTTCTATCAGCGACAACTGTGGGAAGAATAAATAAGTTAAAAATCAAAATACTGACCTTCCATTATTGTGAGGGGCACGCTGTCCTTTTAACTAGTTTTTTTAAACCATTCTTTTAGCGCCATAAATAATTTTAAACGTTTTATAAGCTACATCCGTTCTCTCTTAACAAAAGTTGGCTAGTGTAAAAAAAATTAACATATTTTCTAGTTCGCAGGGCGCTTTTGCCCCGCACAAACATGGAGACCAAGAGTAACGTCCCATTGCGGATTGCTGATTGATGCGTTTGTGTCACAGATCTGCAGGGTGATAAGAGAATGATAACGCCACTCAGGGTGTTCACCCCGCCTTCTGATCTTATTTGGGTTGTAGTACTGAATGTTTTGAAGCTTAACTTTTGGTCCAGCGGTGGGAAGGGAAAATGTTGGGGATTTTAGGACGTGCTTTGGTAAGTTTGAACAATCATGTCGTATTTGTTTTGGTAACCATGTATTTGCACCTCAGTATTACGTTGTCATTTAATTGGGCTGCCCGGAACTTGAAGTCTCCGTGGAAATGAGTTGTGGTGGTCAGGGAATGGAGGTCATACTTTGTGTGAACTTGCTTATTTGACTGAGCCTGCCTAAAAGTAGGAGGGCCTGTCACATTGGATTCCCTGCTGGAATAATGTAATGCCTTTCATGGTGAAACAGTCCGTTAAAACTGTCTAGGTTCAACAAGAAGAATGAACGAGGTAGTAGGAGTGAATGTATTGGGGGGGTGGGGGAATAGCAATGATCATGAAATGATAATGACTGCATGTCATGGACATGCGTTTCTTTAGTGAGTTTGTTTGTTTTTTGTTAGGATCATCTCTCAATATTTCTCCCCCCATTCTGATTTCGTTTTTAGAGCTAAGGCATTGGGTTGGATGGACTTGTTTAGAAGCCGAGGCCCTTTCCTTTCTGGTTTATTTTCTCGTTCAGCAAAAAACCATATTTCTGTCCTCGGCTTCAGTTGATTAATTCCAATCTACACTTTGTCTTTGTGTGGACTTTGGACTAAAATAAGATAAAAGTAAACATTCCTTCAAATGTCTCTTGCCTCTCAGCCCCAATTTGGACGTGATTAAGTGTCTGGAGAGATATCCAGGTAAACGTTAATGCTGTGTGTGGGCAATTCAACTCCTTAAGCAGTCACTCAGGATTGAAATGACTTACTCTGGCTTTGTAGGTTCTGATGTGGCTAATGAAGCCAAATGGGAGTTCTGGTAGTGGAGACAGAAAGAGTCTGAGGAGATGGCTGGATAGCTTGACGTGTGTTGCATGCTTTCTGTTACTTGAACAGTGCCCCAAATGTATGACCTTGAGACTTCCAGCACCATCCTGAGTGTCCCTCTGCTTTGAGCGGTGGGTCAGATGTCCCCAGCAGACCGTGGGAATGTTGCACTGTGAGGGACTGTGAGCTCATGTTTCAGGCAGAACTTTGTGCTTTGAGCAGGTGGTGTGAGGGGTGTTGAAATTAAGATTCACATGTAAATTCTAAACCAAAGTCATCTAGTCTCTACTTCAGATTGACAAACCTCTAGAACAGGTCATGGGCTTATTGTCTCTGCTTTGTTGCCACTCAGCCAAAAAATGGTGTTGTGCCTAATAAATTTTATTTACATGCAAAAGTGCAATGCTGCATGTTGTCTGTACACTAAACTTGATTCAGTCACAAAGGTGGCACAGAACTGCCCTACCCCATGAAAGGTACTTAACATTTGGATACTTGCAATAAATATTTGCTTTTGAAAATGCAACCTCTGTTAGCCTGAAGGCAGAATTGTTTGGCTTATCAGCTGACTGAGTACAAGTAGAATTTTTGGAATGACATTCAGCTTCATGTGGTCTGCTATCAGCATCATCTTCAGGCTCTGAAATGCAGCGTGTGAATTGAAGGTTCTCCTCTTGATGGCATATCCTGAATTGGGAACCTAGTATATTTAAAAAAAAAATTGTCCCTAATGTGTCAATGAGTGTAGAATCTGGGGAGAGTTGATGGGAATATTGAGAGGACAAAGTGGATTAGGATAAGATTGATGTAAATGAGTGTGAGATGGTTTGTTTTGAAGAGCCTGTTTCCTTATAGCACTCTAGTTTTGTCAAACTCAAATACAGTGTACAGCAAGAGCCCACGGAGGTCTGATCCTGAAGTTTGAGCTCTAGCAGCCGGGCCAAGCTGGTATTTCTTCATTTCCATCTTTTGTTTGGTATAAGTACTTGGCTAATGAGGCAGCATCAGTGGAAAGCGAATCGGTTAAAGCTTTGGTTCAATGAGAACTGGAAATGCTTAAAAATGAACAGGGCCTTATGACACAGAGAAAATGGGATGAGTTGAGAGAACAAGGTGAACATCTGTGAAAGAATGAAGTCCAAAATGGACTGATTGATGGTGTTGATGTTGGTTGAGGAAGCGGGGGCGTGCTGAAGGCCACTCTCGTTTAGCAACAAGTCTTAATACCCTCTGTCACCCAGCACCAACATCATTTGTGTCATTTAGTCTCGCTTAGTCTCCATCCGATCCCAGACCTTCCCATAGTTGTCTTTCCCCTCCCCCTTCTCTGCAACTTTTAAAAACATGTCTGATTATCAACTGTTCCTGGTTCTAATGAAGAGTTATTGACCTAAAAATGAATGTGTGGCAAGGCACAGTTCAAGTGGCATCTATAAATTTGCCGACGACACAGTTATTGTTGACAGAATTTCAGATGGTGATGAGGTGGCGTACAGGAGTGAGAGAGGTCAGCCTGTTGAGTGGTATCACGACAACAACCTTGCACTCAGTGTCAGTAAGACGAAGCAATTGATTGTGGACTTCAGGAAGGGGAAGTTGAAGGAAAACCTTATTGAGGGATTGGAAGTGGAAAGGATGAGTAGTTTTAAGTTCCTGTGTGTCAACATCTCTGAGAATCTATCCTCAGCACAACATATTGATGCAATTGCAAAGAAGGCATGACAGCAGCTATTTGTCATTAGGAATTTGAGGAGACTGGGTATGTCTCCAAAGATACTCGTGAATTTCGACAAGTGTACCATGGAGAACATTCTAGTTGTTTGCATCACTGTCTGGTATGGGAGGGCCTCTGCACAGGATTGGAAAGAGCTGCAGAAAGTTGTAAACTTGATCTGCTCTGTTATGGGTACTAGCCTTCCCAGCATCCAGGGCACCTTCAAAAGGCCATGCCTCAAAAAGCCAGCATCAATCATTGAGGATCCCCATGGCCCAGCTCATGCACTCTCATTGCTACCATGAAGGAGGAGGTACAGGAGCCTGAAGGCACTCAACATTTCAGGAACAGCTTCTTCTCCTCCAGCATCAGATTTCTGAATGGACAATGGATCCATGAAAACTACCTCTTTTTTTTTCCCCACTCTTTTTGCAGTACTTATTTAATTTAATTTTTATATATAATTTACTTATTGTAATTTATACTTGTTATGTATTGCATTGTACTGCTGCCACAAAGCAATAAATTTCACGACATATGCCAGTGATATTAAACCTGATTCTGAACCACTAACTGTGCTTCACTTTCCACAACAGCTGTTTCTAGAACCTTCCAGTTTTTGCTCTTCAATTCATTTAGAATTGTAGAAACCCGAGTGCCTCAGAATAACTAGTAAAACGTGACTCCCTTTTAAACATTCATGTCAACATGTGTGACAAGTTTAATCGTCAACTTATTTCGTCTGCTTGCTCTTAACTTGTGGGACCGATATCCTTGATATTCGAACTATTCGGTTTACAGTTCAACAGTCGTTGTAAAATAATGACTGAACAATTCTGTCCAACACATAATTATGCCAACTTAGTTATAAAGGGTTTCTGGATTAAGATGGCGCCTCTGAAGATGTACAACAACTTACTGGTAAATCATGAGGCAAGAGATTCAACTAAAACGTTACTTATAACAATTTTTGAATAAAATTGTGGTGAACTATCTGCATAGACAGTGAGGAGGCAAACGGAGGTAAGGTTGGTTTGGAGGATGAGCTGTGCTAGGGCATTGCGAGGCGCAACATGTTCAAGCTGGGGTCGCGGATGGAGTTGGTATCGCTGTTGGAGATGGAGTGAGCGCTTTGGAGAGGAGTCAAGGGGGAAGGGTTTCAATGCCTGCCCACCTAATCTGGGTGCAAACGCTGAGTTGATTTGGTTAGATCGAGAACAGGCTGGGTGGCTCCAGTGTATCGGGGCTCCAGGATCCAGGTCCTAGAACGTGGTACTACTCTGTGCTCGGACAATTTAAATGTCAGTCCGGGTAGACTGGAACCCCAAATGTTGGGTACAGAGGCGAGGGTTGGGCTGATTTCACTTCTCTCCCACGAATGTTTATTCCTTACTCCATGGCGCCGAGGTTGTGAACTCATCCGGCTGCTGAGCACTTCTGCTCTGCTGGTGTGATGAACTGGGGACCAAGGCTTTGGGCCTGCTCCAGATGCTGCAGGAGTGGATCTGAGACTCAGTCCAGTTCAGTATGCTGTTGGCTTGCATCTATTGTTTGCATGATGCGTGCTTCTTTTTCTCTCTCTCTGCGCAGTGGTGTTTGGGTCTTTGTTTTACTGGGTTATTCAGGGCTCTTGCTCTGTGGCTGCCTGTAAGCAGACCATTTTCAAGGTGCATAATTTAAACATTCTTTGATAATGTGCTTTGAAAGGGCAGGCTGTTGTATTAATAGTAGTTTGAATATTTCAAACTACATTTAGCTCCTTGCATACTGGGGCATACACGAAAGGCAAGGGCAGCTAATTGTAGATAGACCATACCGACATTTCTCTTCAGCCAACCCCCCCCCCCACCCCCACCCCCACATTCGTTATCTGAGCAACAGCTGTGTTCTCATTTGTGACTATAGAGTTTGCTCTCACAAGCTGAAGATTGTGTTTAGTAGGTTGGCTTACCAGGTGCGAGAATAGATTTTTCCTTTGTATTTCAAGTCAAGCTGGCAGTCCTAACCCTACCATTGCTTCCATTGCTCTTCCACTGTCAGGGAAATTCATCCATTCATAATGTTTCTGATCACTGTTTGAAAATAATTTACTGGTTGGCGTTGGGAACGCTGATTGGCAAATGAGGACGGAAGAACAGACAAACTCAGTCTAAAAATGTTCAGGTTGATCTCTTCCTTCACTCCATTTGCCTAATTTGTTTCTAAATCATTACTACTCTTCCCAATCACATTATGGAATGCAGAATGAAACCCAGGGGATGTCTGGAAGTGCATATATGATGGAGAAAATTAAAATAAAATGGTTGAGGGGTTGATGTTATTAGTTTTATTAGTCAATCAAATCCCATAATTCTATGTCATCTAGTGCTTCTGTAAGGTAAATGTTGATTTTGTTTGAAAATTGCCCTGGTTGTGTTCAATTCACAAAAAAGGCAGGCCAAATTAATTAAAGTTAATTGTTATGAGCCTACTGTCCATCATCAGCCATGTGTCTAACAGGGCTGTCAGGTGGCAGTTACTTTCCAATAATTTGTTCACTACTTGCCCTTGAGTAACCCAAGCAGGGCAAATGCAGTCCACAAAAACCTTGGTCCTGTTAACCAAAAAGCAGCACAAATGCGATCCAGTTAGCAACTGCCCAATCAGCCTGTTCTCAATTGTCGTTGATGCAATGGAAGCTGTCATCAAGTTCACCAATAATCTGTTTACTGGTGCATAGTTTGGGCTTAATACTTGACCTCAGGTCTTGGTCCCAGCATGGTGCAAAGAGATGTATTGTGGGAATCCGGTGAGAGGGACTGCCCTTAACATCAAGGGGGCATGTGACCACTATGGCATTAACATGCACTGGTAAAATTGTAGACAATGGGTGTCAGGCTTCTATTGGTACATCCTCCATTGGTTGGAGTCATCCAATGTACAGAAGATGGGTTTAGTTGTCACAGGTTGGTCATACCAGCCTCATGACTTTGCTGCAAGAACTCCTCAGGGCACTTCCTAACTCAAACATCTCCAGCTGCTTCATCAATAAACTTCCTTTCATCATAAAGTCAGATGTGAGAATGTTGGTTGATGATTGCATAAATGTTAAGATCCATTTGTATCTCCTCAGTAAACAAAGCAGCTCATGCCTGCATGTAGCCAGACCTAGGAAACATTTAGGCATGTGCTCATAAGTGGCAAGTAACTTTTGCTCCACAATAGTGCCAGGCTTTGACCATCTCCAGTAAGAGAGACCCTAACCACCACCTATTGGCACTCAGTCCCTTTAGCATTGGCAAGTCCTTCCCATCAACATTGTGGAATATTTGGCCAACGTCATTGACCAAGTGTTCTGTGGGACCAGCCACATAAATAGAATGGCTTCAAGAGCAGATTGAAGGTTGCATATCATGCCCCAAGTGACTTGCCTCACGACATCCCAATGTTTTTCCACCATCAACAAATCAAGAGCATACTCAAAAAAACTCTCCACTTGCCAGGATGTGTGCAGTGCCAACTCCCAAGAAGCCTGACTCCATCAAGGGCTAAGCAGCCCTCTTGATAAGCATCCCGATATTGTCTTTCCACTGGCGGTGCCATCAATAAAATATATTGCATTTACCTTCTTAGGCTTCTCCAACCGTACCTCACAAACCTGCAATGTCTACAACCGAGAAGGACAAGGGTACAGGAACACCTCCACCTGAAGCTTCCCCTTCCATTAGCACACCATCCCAACTTGAAAATATAACACCAGCCATTCTTCATTGGTAGCTCTATCTCCAGAAATATCCAACCCAACCACACTGTGGGGCTACCTTCACCAGAAGGAGCCCAGCAGTGTAAGAATGTATTTCATCGCTATCATTTCAAGTATAATCAGGGGTGGGTAATACATATTGCTCTTGTCAATGAGTTTCAGACACTTGAATTTCAAAAAAAAAATCGTACTAAATACTTCACAAATGTGTAGGGAATATTGTCAACTATGTCTTAGTAGATAATATGGGTTCCTCTCTAGATGAGACATAAATTGTGACAGTGAAAGAGGGATCCCTCAACTGGTACAGTGGTAGTGTTGGGGGGGGGAGGGAGGGGTATAAGATTTCTGGTTAGCAAACCCATTGGGACATATATGCAAGCAACACACATCAAAGTTGCTGGTGAACGCAGCAGGCCAGGCAGCATCTCTAGGAAGAGGTGCAGTCGACGTTTCAGGCCGAGACCCTTCGTCAGGACTAACTGAAGGAAGAGTGAGTAAGGGATTTGAGAGGGGGAGGGGGATATCCAAAATGATAGGAGAAGACAGGAGGGGGAGGGATAGAGTCAAGAGCTGGGCAGGTGATGTTCATGCCATCAGGTTGGAGGCTACCCAGACAGAATATAAGGTGTTGTTCCTCCAACCTGAGTGTGGCTTCATCTTTACAGTAGAGGAGGCCGTGGATAGACATGTCAGAATGGGAATGGGATGTGGAATTAAAATGTGTGGCCACTGGGAGATCCTGCTTTCTCTGGCGGGCAGAGCGTAGATGTTCAGCAAAGCGGTCTCCCAGCCTGCGTCGGGTCTCGCCAATATATAAAAGGCCACATCGGGAGCACCGGACGCAGTATATCACCCCAGTCGACTCACAGGTGAAGTGTTGCCTCACCTGGAAGGACTGTTTGGGGCCCTGAATGGTGGTAAGGGAGGAAGTGTAAGGGCATGTGTAGCACTTGTTCCGCTTATACGGATAAGTGCCAGGAGGGAGATCAGTGGGGAGGGATGGGGGGGACGAATGGACAAGGGAGTTGTGTAGGGAGTGATTCCTGCGGAATGCAGAGGGAGGCGGGGGAGGGAAAGATGTGCTTTACGGAGAATAATATGTTGGACCTGGAGGCTGGTGGGATGGTAGGTGAGGACCAGGGGAACCCTATTCCTAGTGGGGTGGTGGGAGGATGGAGTGAGAGCAGATGTACGTGAAATGGGGGAGAACGCCATCCCCTTCTCGCAATTCCTCCATCTCCGCCGCATCTGCTCTCAGGATGAGGCTTTTCATTCTAGGACGAGGGAGATGTCTTCATTTTTTTAAAGAAAGGGGCTTCCCTTCCTCCACTATCAACTCTGCTCTTAAACGCATCTCCCCCATTTCATGTACATCTGCTCTCACTCCATCCTCCCGCCACCCCACTAGGAATAGGGTTCCCCTGGTCCTCACCTACCACCCCACCAGCCTCCGGGTCCAACATATTATTCTCCGTAACTTCCGCCACCTCCAACGGGATCCCACCACTAAGCACATCTTTCCCTCTTTCCCCCCCCCCCTGCATTCCGCAGGGATTGCTCCCTACACAACTCCCTTGTCCATTCGTGCCCCCCATCCCTCCCCACTGATCTCGCTCCTGGCACTTATCCGTGTAAGCAGAACAAGTGCTACACATGCCCTTACACTTCCTCCCTTACCACCATTCAGGGCCCCAAACAGTCCTTCCAGGTGAGGCAACACTTCACCTGTGAGTCGACTGGGGTGATATACTGCGTCCGGTGCTCCCGATGTGGCCTTTTATATATTGGCGAGACCCGACGCAGGCTGGGAGACCGCTTTGCTGAACATCTGCGCTCTGTCCGCCAGAGAAAGCAGGATCTCCCAGTGGCCACACATTTTAATTCCACATCCCATTCCCATTCTGACATGTCTATCCATGGCCTCCTCTACTGTAAAGATGAAGCCACACTCAGGTTGGAGGAACAACACCTTATATTCCGTCTGGGTAGCCTCCAACCTGATGGCATGAACATCGACTTCTCTAACTTCCGCTAATGCCCCACCTCCCCCTCGTACCCCATCTGTTACTTATTTTTATGCACACATTCTTTCTCTCACTCTCCTTTTTCTCCCTCTGTCCCTCTGAATATACCTCTTGCCCATCCTCTGGGTCCCCCCCCCTTGTCTTTCTTCCTGGACCTCCTGTCCCATGATCCTCTCGTATCCCCTTTTGCCAATCACCTGTCCAGCTCTTGGCTCCATCCCTCCCCCTCCTGTCTTCTCCTATCATTTTGGATCTCCCCCTCCCCCTCCAACTTTCAATTCCCTTACTCACTCTTACTTTAGTTAGTCCTGACGAAGGATCTCGGCCTGAAAGGTCGACTGCACCTCTTCCTACAGATGCTGCCTGGCCTGCTGCGTTCACCAGCAACTTTGATGTGTGTTGCTTGAATTTCCAGCATCTGCAGAATTCCTGTTGTTTGGGACATATATGCAAAATTGGTTGTGTGTTACCGAAAACAACTCAAAAGCACTTGATTGGCTCTAATGTGCAATATAAATTTTTTTAGGTCTTTAGGAGGAATCACTTGAACTGAGGGTTTAAAATGTACCAGTGAGAATCAGTTATGAGTTTGCCATATTTTTCTTCTCTCACAACTCAAAATTATCAAGAGAAGAATAGGAGACAAAAGGAAGTTTGTTTTCCTGATTTATTTATTTATTTATCTTACACACACACACACACACACACACACACACACACACACACACACACACACACACACACACACACACACACACACACACACACACACACACACACACACACCCCCGTTCCCCTCAGGCTTCCCCAGAGAAGGAAGGCTCCTAACAAGAGTTAACTTTATTCACCATATACATTTACATTTGTTAGGAATTTGCTGTGGTGCGTTGGTCAGGGCATGACATGCAGTAAAAGGCAAAGTTCAACCATTATAAAATATAAAGAATCTTATTTAAAAAAAATATAAAGTGGGGGCAGATCTGCAAGCTGGTGCCTCCTCCAGGTGCTGTGCTTCATGTGGACACTGTAGCATTCAGAATCTGTTCTAGTAGCTTCCTGCCTTAAAGTAGCTCACATCTGTACAGATGACACCCATGTGCCTGAATATTCTTTTTTTTCCCAGACAAGTTGAGGTCTTCTGCTTCCCTGAGTGGTTAGCAGGCAAAGGTTTTGATATTGTTCCAAAACCCCATCACTTGAGATCGATAGCAATGAGGTACAGGAGTAAACTCAATATCTGTAGAGAGCAGATGAATTAACTTTTCCAGTGTAGACATTTTAATTAGAACTTCATTGCCTGATGAGGACAGTGTTTTGAGTTAGAGAATACCTGCTATAGTAATGGGCTTGGCTCACATTGAGGATATGAAGCTAAGACATTGTTCTCCTCATTGATTGGAGTTCTTAACCCACATTTCCAAGAAGAGCCAAGCAGCCTACTTTTATACTGAGATTCTCTGATTCTTCACACCTTCACCTTTTTAGAAGTTTACAACTCGAATTTAAAGTTTGCAGTGGGAATTTTTAGCCACGTCTCCCATGAGTCTGGACTGTATTATTACTGGCATTAAAATATTTGGAACTCTTCTTTCGTTTCTTTTTATTTTTGTTTTTGACAGATTTAGGACGAGGAAAGAGAAGGCTGTTAAGCGCAGCCTTTAATGCATGTGTGTGTGATTTCAACCCCAGATTAACTGCTCTGGAGTGGAAAGAAAGCAGGGCGGGATTAGAGGGGCAAAGCTTTGACTTTTATGTTTATGTTCCTACGATGGATAGAAAGAATTTCCAAAAGGTACAGTATAATTTATTACAGATCAGCATTTTCTGAGAACAAAGCTGCCAGTGCTTGCCTACTAACACAAAACTATAATTAATTTCCCTAACATGCTTGTATATTAGCTTGCAGAGCAGGGTTAAAGATCTGTGTTCTATATCTGGGAGATGCTTCAGATAATTTAATCGGAGTTACAGTCCTATTCTAAAATATCCATTCAAGTTGCTGCATATTAACCACAGATCCTTAATTTCCTCTCAGAGAATTCAATTTTGTAGAGAATCTCATATTCTCACTTGCTTGCAAAGGTGATGAGGCAAGGCAAGATTTTGGGGATGTTTAAGATTGTTTTTAGTTTGTACAAATGTTTTCTTTTCTCTAGGTGGTTATTATGAGGTGCAATATTTATTCTGACATTCAGTGAAGTGAAACCTGAGCTCCTGTCTGCGCTATATGGTTTGAACACAGGAGCCATTTGTCAGCAGCTGTTGTCTCCACAATGTTCAATGTCATTGACCGACTAAAAATTCAAATCCTTGCAGGTTCTGCATAAAATAAGAGTTCACCAGGCTATTAAGTTTTCCAAAAGTGGTAATTTTTTCATCTACCTCCAAAATCTCTGAGCTTTTCAATTGTGGCTTGCACATTCCCAGTTTTCAGTGCTGCACCAATGGCTTCAGTTATCAAGACCAAACACAATGAAATTGCTTCCTGAACTACAGTTTTTCTATCTTGTTCTTTCCTTTGGTATACTCCTTAAAACCTACAGTTGCTCTAATCAGGATTGTAATCACCTGGCCCTGTCCTAATGTTTGTCATATTTATTCTGATAATTATCTTCCTATGTTAAAGCAACAACATGATTGGAAGGTCTTTATTTATAACTTGCTACCTAATCATGATCTGGTTTTGTTGTCTAGATCAAACCCAGCGCACTGAGGTCTGGCTGCTTAGTGCGACCCATTGCACCTACAAAGTTGCCTGGGCGATACTTCGCCCACCAAAAGTCTTTGCCGCGTCTGCCCGTTCCTCCTCTCCAGCAAACTCTTGAATGCTACTTGCTGACATTGGAGCCTATCCTCAGTCAGGAGGAGTTAGAACACACTAAACAAATAGTGAAGGAATTTGCTGAAAAGGGTGGAGTGGGAGAGAGGCTTCAAGCAAGCTTGGAAAGAAGAGCAAGGAAGACAGAAAATTGGGTACGAACTAAGATATAATTTTTTTTAATGTTATAACCTTTGGAGATTAGAGGAGTGAGAGTGATTGAAAACACACAAGAGCCTGAGAGGAATTGACAAAGTGAATATGGAGAGAATGTTTCATCTGTGGGAGAAAATGGGCCAGTGGATCACACTTAAAACAGAATTTGAAGGAGTTGACCATTTAACACAAAAAGGTGACATTTTCTCAGTGGATTTAGTCTTTGTGAGTCTCAACCTCCAGAGGATGGTGGAAGCGGAGTCTTTGTATATTTTTAAAGCAGAAGTAGATAGATTCTGGGTAAGAAAGGAGTGCAAGATTGCTGCTGGTGGACTGAAATACAGAGATGACATTTGAGTAAATAATTGGTAAATTTGTAAATTTATGTGCTAAATGCATGGAAGCTCATTTTGCATGTTTTTTTTAAAATGTTTCTTTATTCTCTCTCCCCCTTTACGTGTTTCATCAGTTTGGGGAGTAATTCAGCCTTAATGCTGCGGAACTCTCAAGGGATGAGTATCTATTTTGTGGGGGGAGTGGGTGATACAGGCAAGGAGGTAGAACCACATATCGGGAAGTTAACTCTCCATTGCTGGAAAGCCTTACTCCACTTGCAGTCTAGGTAGATACTTGAACCATGCCCCTTCTGGTTTACTTTCTCATTTCTTTTCTGTTCAGCTTTCGGAGTGGTGGCTGAGGACCGCTTACCTGGAATACAGACTTCCTGTGGTAATTCATTCCAGTCCCGGTGTGGTATTGCCAAAACAGGATTATCACGATCGTCAAGGACAGCTCAGGTAATGGTGTGGCAGTGGACTCGTAGTAGAATTTAATTTACTTCTGCTCGTGGCTTACATGGGAGGAAAATCGCTCTCTTCTTGAGCGCTTTTCTGTTTTTTTCTTTGGAAGGTGTTGACAAGTGGGTTGTTTAACCTATTGTGCTCCCCCTTAATAGTTTGAAGGGTACTGACTTCCTGTTCTTTGATCATTACCCTCCTTTCCAAGTGCATTGTTACTTCGCTTTTGATTATTGTAATTGAATTAGCTTTCTAGATCCTAACAATTTGTGAAGTTTGTTTTCTTCCCTTTGTTCCTTCGGCCAGTTTGCTTAGACCTACAATAGCAGATGATAGTTGATTATATTAGAAGCTGTAAATGTTTCCTGTTCTCACTGGCCACCATGATCTTGTAGCGTGAATGAAGTCACCGGAGAGAAGTACTGGTAGACATGAAGCAGTCTCTCTATTTGACAAATATCTCCAATAAGCTGACAGCCTTAAGAGTTATGAGAGAGGGGAGAGAAAGAGGGAGACCCTTTCGGTGCAGGAGGTCTGCTCAATCCAGCACTACACAACATTTTATGTGCTAAAGATCAAAGAAAATTCAGGAGAATTCAAATAAATCCATATTTACGATGCTTCCTTTGAACTACTTAGAACAGTTTCAAGCCACACACACCAAAGTTGCTGGTGAGCCCTTGAGTCTCAGCCCGAAACGTTGACTGTACCTCTTCCTAGAGATGCTGCCTGGCCTGCTGCGTTCACCAGCAACTTTGATGTGTGTGGCTTGAATTTCCAGCATCTGCAGTTTTCCTCGTGTTTGCGTTAGAACAGTTTCAAGTGCCTGGATTTTCCCACCATCACACCCAAAATAGGTGTTAATTACTGTTGTGTCCATGCAATGGGATTGAATTGATTGGATTCAAGATTCAAAAACTTTATGTCATTCTAACTGTACATCAGCTCTGCAGGGCAGAATGAGACAGCGTTTCCCAGGAGCAGTGCAATCATAACATAACAAACGCAACACTAAATAATCAACATAACAATAAATAGTAAAACACAACAGCCACATGTCAGTTAAAATCAAGTTATAAGTGTCCAGTGCAAGTTAAAAGTGTCCAAAGCAGAGTCAGGTAGAGCAGCTATTTAGCAGTCTGACTGCCTGTGGGAGGAAGCTGTTTAGTAGCCTTGTGGTTTTAGTTTTGATGCTCCTGTAACGCTTGCCTGATGGCAGAAGAACAAACAGTTCATGGAGAGGGTGTGAGGGGTCCTTAATGATGTACCGTGTCTTCTGGAGGCATTGACTCTGAAAGAGGTCTTGAACAGAAGGTAGGGAGACCACAATAACCTTCTCTGCTCCCCTAACCACCCTCTGCAAGGCTTTTTTGTCGACAGCACTGCAGCTGGAGTACCAGGTTGTGATGCAAAAGGCCAGCACAGTCTCAACCACGCCTCTGTAGAATGTAGTTAAGATGTTAGTGGGGAGTGGTGCTTGCTTAAACTTCCTCAGAAAGCGCAATCTCTGCTGGGCCCGTTTCACAATCCCAGTGGTGTTCCTGGACCAGGTGAGATTGTCCGAGATCTGCACCCCAAGAAACTTGATGTTTTCCACTCTCTCCACTGTGGAGCCGCTGATGCTGAGGGGTGTGTGCTCAGGCTGAGACCCTCTGAAATCGACGATCATCTCCTTGGTTTTGGTGACATTAAGCATCAAGTTGTTATCACTGCACCAGCTCTCTAGGTGTTTGACCTCCTCCCTGTACATTGTTTCATCATTTTTGCTGATGAGCCCCACCACTGTGGTATGATCTGCAAATTTAATGATCAGGTTCTCCTTGAATCTGGCTGCACAGTCATGTGTTAGCAGTGTAAACAGCAATGGGCTAAGCACACAGCCTTGTGGGGATCCAGTGCTCAGTGTGATGGAGTCAGAGATGTTCCTGCCAACACTGACTGACTGTGGTCTCTCTGTCGTATGTAGACAATTAGTGACGTACCTGTTTCCTGGTGTGTCTGGTCTGAATTTCTGAGCTGCATTTTCAATTTAATCTTCTATGCATATTCAGACCTGAAGGCTAGTGGCTGAAGTCAGTTAAAGTTAATTGCTGCATGTCCTAACCACAAAAATCACTCTAACAATCTAAATTTTTACTGCCTAAATCCTGATGTTTGTCTTTATTTTGTAAAATGTTATTGTCTTCACTGGAGCTCTTGAATAGCTCTGTGCGTGTAGCTGAGTTTGGTGACACAAAGCAGGTTTGATTCCTGATATGATTTGAGTTAACAGTCTCTATTGGAATAAGGGTAGCATCCTGCATTTAGCTTCAGTTAGACAAATAATCAACCATGACTCAACCATTGAACAATCTGTATTCAGCATAGCAAGTCTGCCTGTGGACAGGGCGTTGGCCAGAATTCTTTCTGACAGAAAGAGATTTAGCGAGGGTATTCCAGAACTGAAGGTATCACCACCAATGGTGGAGTCATAGCAGTTTGGGAATAATATGCAAGAAGCTGCAATCAGCGAAGCACCGTCACCTTGGAAGTTTGTACCGTTAGAGGAAGTCATAAAGAACCTATGGAAAGATCTGAGCAGAAGGGTGTGAATTTTTAAAACTGTGCTAGGGCCAGAACAAGAGCTAATGCTACAGAGGGCGTGTAGGGGATTTGCTATAAACTAGGATGAAGGCAGCAGATGTTGGAATTAAAGTGCATGTCAAACAAAAGGTGAGTGACAGTAACACCCAGGCTCTCAAAAACCATTTAGCACGTCAGTGTGTTCGGGAGCAGGATTGATCATGATTCCCAAGGGTATGGGATTTCCTGTATATGACGAGAAAATTGTGTTTCTTGCTTCTTATTGATTTGCCAGTTTTCCTGTAAAACTATTAAAGTTGTGGGGGTGTGGCTGGGAGTCTCCAGGCCTGACCCTGCTCTTTACAAGGGGCGGCTGTTATCTGACAGGAGTATGTGGATTTCAGGCATGCTCTGGAGGCTATGCTGTAGTCTGGAGACAATGCTTAATTTCCACAGCTCTCAGCCCATCCCCTGAATCTATTATTGACTACGGACAGCTCTTCGGCATAGTCACAGTGACTGAAAGGCCAGGGAACATAACGCACTACCTTCAACCTTGCAATGGAATGTGGATAATATCAGGAGTAAGGGGAAGGATTAGAAATCGGGCTGGAACTCCAGCAAAGTGGTAATTGGACTACCAGCTTCTACTTCAGGCTGCCGCCCCCCCCCCCCCCAATGAGAGATGGTCATTGTTTATTTCTCTCACCTCACCACTGCTTAGTTCAGTCTTTGTGGACACAGTCTGTTAATTGTGTTTCTATAGTGATATTAAGGCTCATTCTTGCATAGAAACAAATTATTTGGTCCAAATGATCTACAAAACTATCTGTGTTCTGCATTATCATTCTCTGACTCATCTTCATTTCTCTGTTTGCCATAATTTCCCTGTCAAATTAGTTCAAAACCTTCCCCAACAACATGAGCAAACCTCCCAGCAAGAATGTTGGTCCCATTGTGATTCAGGAGCAACCCATCCTGCTTGTACTGGTATCTCCTTCTCAGAAGCATCCCAGTGATCCAAAAAGTCCAAAGCCCTTCCTCCTACATCATCTCTTTATTCATGCGTTCATTTAACCTCTCTTCACCTATACTCACTCTGCTGTGGCATTGGAGATAATACAGATATTGCTTTGGAGGTCCTGCTCGTTAATCTGACTTGGCTCTTTAAATTCATGTTGCAAAACAGCATCCTCTTTTGACTTCTGGTGCTTCTTTCCATGTACCCCCACGTGTATAATGACAAAATCAGGAATTCATCCAGGCAGACCTACTAATATTCTCCAGCACATCTGTCCTAGATATGAGACTCAAAATTGTTCATAACAGTTCTGACTGTAAAACAAAAATATCTCAACATTATTAGGCTCCTGTTATAATGCAGCTGGGGGTAAGAATTTCTTCAGAACAAGATGCACCAACATGCAGCACATTAACATTGAGACCTGTTCCGGAGTAGGATATGTATGTAGTTTTAATTATTAATATATGTAGTTCTAATTAATTGTCTCTTCAAAAGAGACGTGGATGGATTAGAAAAGACCAAAATGTTTGACCAGGATAATTTGGGGCTTCAAATAATGGGATTGATAACTACAGTTTTTATATTTGATTGTATTTAATAACTGAACACCTACCTTGTGCAGAGAGTTCCAGTGATTCACAGCTTTATTGAATGAAGCTCCCCAGTTCTGTCTAAAACAGCCAACCTCGTGCTATGAACATGCCTTCAGTTCTGGATTCTCCAGCTAGGGGCACCAATCTTACATCATCCAAATCAATCCACTCCGATCACATTTCAATGAGTTATCCTGGCCAATATTTTTATTTACTAATAAATGCTTATCCTTCAACCAAAATAACAAGAATATCTGGTCATTATTGTATTGTTGGTTATAGTACCTGGTTTGGCACAAATTTCCTGCATTACAACAGTGAAAAGAATTCAAAAGGACCACATGGTTCTGGCAAACAGGAGAAAATCTGCAGATGCTGGAAATCCAAAGCAACATGCACAAAATGCTGGAGGAACTCAGCAGCCCAAGTGGCAGCTATGGAAAAGAGTAAGCAGTCGACATTTCAGACTGAGACCCTTCGTCAAGACCGGGGGGGTGGGGGAGATGAGAAGGTGGTAGGTGATAGATGAAAGTGGGTGAGGGGGAGGGTTAAAGTAAAGAGCTGGGAAGTTGATTGGTAAAAGAGGTAAAGGGCTGGACATGGCGGAATCTGATAGGAGAGTTCAGAAGACCATGGAAGAAAGGGAAGGGGGAGGAGCACCAGATGGATCACCTCCCTCTGCCCCCCCCTTCCCTTTATTCTATGGTCTTTTGAACTCTCCTATCAGATTCCCCTTTTTCCAGCTCTTGGTCTTTCACCAATCAACTTCCCAGCTTTTTACTTCACCCCTCCCCATCTCCCGGTTTCACCTATCACCTACCCCCTTCCTCCCCTACCCCTATCTTCTTACACTGACTTCGCATCTTTTTTTCCAGTCTTGATGAAGGGTCTCAGTCTGAAACGCTGACTGTTTACTCTTTTCTATAGATGCTGCCTGGGTTGCTGAGTTCCTCCAGCATTTTGTGCCTGTTGCATTGGTTATGGAATGCTTCAAGATATCCTGAGAGCATGAAATGAAAATCCGTTTGTATGTGAAGTTCAAACATTAGTGAATAAAACTGCCCAGGGCAATGTAAAGCAGTGCCTGCACCTGTCTAATGTGTTCTGTTGCCATTTGTAAATGTTCAGTCCCAATCTTCTCTTCCAGATTCGCTGCCAAATTGATCGCTGGTGTGCTGGATTTTAAATCTATGATTGACAAGTAAGTTTTGCAAATTTATATTGCAACAGTGTATTAGTGTCTACATGGTTTACTTTTTGTGTACTAATTTAATAAAAAGATTTAAAAAGAAAAGAAAGAAAGACAAGTAAGTTCAAATTATGACTTCACTGAGGAACACGGGGAAGTTGGTGGAAAAAAAAAAGAAAATATAGATTCTTAATACAATTTCTTTTTTAACTTAATAAAATATTCCAGGCACTTTACCATAAATTGGAGTAAAAATTGACGTTGAGTTGCAAGTGGAGTTATGGAGAGGGCTCGCAGGTCAGACTGGTAGGAGTTAAGAAGCATTTTGAAGGAGACGAGCAAGCTGGAAAAGTGCATGGAGTGGTCATTCCAAGCACACCTCAGTGTCTGCTTTGATGTGACAAATAAGGCTAATCTTTAAAACCTGGACCTGCCAGCCAGTGGTGTAGGTGTAGTGGCATCAGCACCAGACTTGGAGGCAAATGGTCCCGGGTTCGAATCTGTTCAGCTCTTAATATGCTTTCCATCCATGCTGGATCGAGCTAGCTTCGCGGCCTCGTAAAACAAAAAACAGACAAAGAAAGGGCAAGGTTGTCACCCGATGCGCCACAAGGCATAGAGAGGAATAGTAATAGTAATAACCTGGACAGGTGAAGACACGTAATCAGTAGTAGAAATGGTGCAGGTTGAGGTTGGAGGCATTGCAGAGTTAGAAAGGGTCAAACTTTATAGTCAGACTTTAAAACCTACACTCATTGGCCACTTTATTAGGTACAGGAGTGGAACCCGGCGTGGTCTTCTGCTGCAGTAGCCCATCCGCTTCAAGGTTCGACGTATGTGTGCTCAGGGTTGCTCTTCTACACACCACAGTTGTAAAACATGGTTACAAGTTACTGCTGCCTTCCTATCAGCGTGTACCAGTCTGCTGTTCTCTTCTAACCTCTGTCATTAACAAGGCATTTTTGCCCACAGAACTGCCACTCACTGGATGTTTTTTGCTTATCTGTCAATTCTCTGCAAACTCTAGAAACTGCTAACGCGTGACAATCCCAGAAGATCGGCAGTTTCTGAGATACTCGACCACCCCTTCTGACACCAACAATCATTCCATGATCAAAGTCACTTAGATCACGTTCCTTCCCCATTCTGATGTTTGGTCCGAACGACTGAACCTCTTGACCATGTCTGCATGCTTTTATGCATTGACTGGTTAGATATTTACATTAACGAGTAAGCATACCTAATAAATTGGCCACTGAACGACTGAAAATTTTACGCATTTGTAGTTTTTATCAGATCATTGTGTCTTGTTCTGAGTAAACACTTTCCTCTTTTGTTCCTTTGCTCAGTGAGACCCTTCCTGTGGAGAGTCTAGGCGGGAGCCCGCTCTGCATGAACCAGTATTACCAGATCCTGTCATCCTGCAGGATCCCGGGTTCTAAAAGTGATTCTTTTGTCAACTATGCCCAAACTAAAAAACCAACCCATGTAACAATTGTGCACAACTTCCAGGTAGGTTGGCTTGCATTTGCTTGAGTGTGCTAAAGGTTTTTAAGTTCTCCTTGCCCATGTTTCTGCCCTGAAGTAACGTTTGTTTCTTTTCTGTCTCGCGTTGCAATTCAAGGTCTGTCTAATTCACCTTGTATCGTGGGGCCACCAAGGTGCAATAATTAGTTGAAAACAAACCACAGGAACTAATCTATTTTTTTAAATCATTGACCCAGTGGGGAAAGCCCCACAACACGCAATGCTGGTCAAATCCAGCTGCTACATTTTACTTTAATCAGTAGTCATGAGAGTTTAATTCTGCCATCGATTATTAGCAAGCTGATGGAAAGTCACGCTATCAGTGCTACCAATAACTTCCCACTAATAATTCGTGCTTCATTTGAGTGTCATCATGACCACTTATTTGCAGACCTTTCCATGACCTCGATTCAGATGGTAAAACCATCCAAATTCCAGAGGCCAAGGGTATCACAACATAATTTGACCCGGTGTGACATCAAAGAACCTGGGTAAAACTGACCACTGGGATAGCTTCACTGATTGGAGTCAGTCTTGTATAAAAGGTGATGGTATAAAACTAGAAAATGCTGGGAAAATTCAGGTCAGGCAAAAAAAAACTTGGAAAGAAACAATTAAAGATTTCAGGTCAATGACCCTTTGTCAGAATCTGATCGGAATGTTTCCAGCATTTTCTGTTTTTTAACATCCAATTTCTTTGATTTGATTCTGCAGCGTTCTTTGATTTTTTCAAATAAGAAAGTGGTTGTGTTTGTTGGAGATCCTTGCTACCGGAGTTCTTGGGGGCAGCAGTGAGATTCTGATATCCTGCTTCATAAATCACCTGACCTCCTTGTTGAGTCAGCAGTTGAGTTAATCACTGATGATTGTGCAAAAGTTAATTCAATACTCAAATCATCAGAAAACAAAACGTGCTTGTTTGCAGCAGGATATGAAGGACCCAGTTGCCACAAATGGAGTGTAGCAGATTTTGTAGTGGACCGTATAATACCTTCAACTACTTTTTCCTACCCCCCCCCACCCCCACCAACAAATTCCACATGTAGGCATTTCTAGTGAGAAGAAGGTGAGGTCACTTTGTGGTAATCGGGTAGGAGATCTAGACTAATTTTGTCTCCAGGCTGGGATGCTGAGACTAATTCAAACTCGTGAGCTTCAGTCCACACTTTCAGTTCACGATTTCCATCTGTATTTTGCAGTTCTTTGAGCTCTTTGTGTATAACAGCGATGGTAGCCCCTTAACTGTGGACCAGCTTTACATGCAATTGGAGAAGATCTGGCATTCCTCACTCCAGACAAACAAAGAGCCAATTGGGATCCTTACAACTGGCCATCGAAACAGCTGGGCAAATGCATACAACACGCTGATCAAAGGTTGCTCTTCAGAAAATAATTGCTTCATTCATTATTATCTCAGTGATTATAATTCAGAAGTTTATTATTGAATGTAAATACCGTTGGAGCATTGAAATTGTCAAAGGAACTGTACTTTTACAAAAGTTTCTTAGGTTTTTTTTTGCATGATATAGCTCCGATAATGATCCATGTTCATTCTTCTCACAGAGAATTAGGATCAGGTTTAATATCACTGTCTGTGTCCTGAAGTCCACACATATTCCTACACTTGGGAATTGTTCGAAGGGGGTCAGGAACGGTTTGCATGGGACACCGGCTAGCTTTAGCATTTCTGTCAGAATCTTGGCTAAGCTGATCTACAGGCATGTTAGGAGTGTGACGCAATACTTGTAGATAAAGGCAGTGCTGCTGAATACTCAGGAAGCTTAAGACAACCCAGGGCAGAAGCTCTGCACTCACCCAAAATCTTGGACCTTACACCTTCACTCCCTCCAGTGTACTGATTCACAGTGCCAAGGCTTCTATGATACCACTTCTGAAACCTGCAGTTTTTACTGTTTCGAAAGCCAATGGGAGTGGGTAAATGGGAACCTGTTTCTCCCTTCACCCCAAGTTCTCCTCCAAATCAGATGCCATCCTTACTTGGAATTATACTATATCACTATCCCATTTTGCTAACTCAAAATCTTGGAAGTCCATATCTGACACCAATTGGACTGCAACTGTATGTGGCTTAAAACTATTTTTCATGGGGAAGTTGGGAATGAGTTGGTAGGATTGCCCAGACCCAGTGTAAGAATTTGAAACAACAGGGAGTTCTCCTAGTCTCCTTGTTCTTACTGAGCTATGCACTTGAACCCAGTGATTGTTTGCCATTATATTGTGATAACGGAATATACTAGATCATTATTTGTGTGAGCTAATTTTAACTTCCTATAATGCCTCTCTGCAGAATTTTAAAATTGTGCTTACTATTTCTTCTTCCCCCGGGCCCCTCCAGATAAGGTTAACAAGGAGTCTGTGAAGTGTATCCAGCGGAGCATCTTCACCCTCTGCCTGGATGCTCCAGTGCCAAAGGTGTCAGACGAACTCTACATGAGTCACATTGCGGCACAGATGTTGCATGGTGGAGGTAGTCGGTGGAACAGTGGCAACAGGTGGTTTGACAAAACCCTGCAGGTATGTGAGGGGTTGCAGGTATGTTGAGGGGCAGGTATGTGAGGGGTTGCAGTCAGCCTCTGGGCAGCAACTGGGTCAGGCTCTGATCAAGCATAATCAACACAGGTGTTTTTTTTTTAAAGTTGATGTGTATGGCTGTATTTGTACATATATCTGAAGAGTATATAGGAATATTGATCTGGGACTAATTGGGGATGTTACTGTGTGCATTGGCAGTGTGACTATAGCTGCTCCATGAATAATTTTCTTTCCAATTGTTTTAAAGATCTTTGAAATGTTCTTTGCCTACACTTTAAAGGTACTATTATTGTTTTCTGAACTCCTTCAATTCCTTCGCAAGCACCAGCCTTAAGGGCTGGTTGAAGCAGGGTGGAAGGGTTGTGAGATAGGAAGGGGGAGGAGAGATAGAACAGTAACATCATGTGAGCTCAAAGTTCAACAAGGTAACAGATAGCAACCTGAAGGGCCTCTTCCCTCCTATTCTCCTCCTTGCACGCATTCTTCCCTCTGTTTCCATTATCTGGACTCCTGGAGTGAACCATTTCCCACTTTAACTGGATCCTTAACTTGCTGACCAATAGACCAGAGTCAGTAAGGAAAGGCAGCAACACCTCTGCCACGATTATTCAAAACACTGGTGCTCCACACTGTTGTGTCCTCGGCGCCCTGTTCACTCATGACTGCATGATCAGATATTGCTCCAACCCCAGATGACAGCACTGCAGTGGGTGGTATCTCAAATAATGATGAGTCGGAGTAAAGGAAGGAAATAGAGGGTTTATGGTGTTGTGACAACAACCCATTCCCTCAAAGTCAGCAAAACAAAAAGAGCTGGTCATTGACTTCAAAAGGAGATACATTGTGCTTGCTCCTGTCTACGTGAATGGTGCTGAGGTTGAGAGCTTCAAGTTACTAGGAGTGAACATCACCAACCGCCTGTCCTGATTCGACCAAAACCGAAGATGTTCACCAACGCCTCTACTTCTTCACAAGACTAAAGAAATTTGGCATATCCCCATCAACCCTTCAGCTTTTATTGATGCACTATAGAAAGCATCCTATTTGGGTGCATCACAGCTTGGTGCAACAGCTGCTCAGTACGTACCTCAAGAAACCGTAGAGTTGTGGACACAGCTCAGCACCTCACAGAAACCAGCATCTCCTCCATGGACTCTGTATGCACTTCTCCCTGCCTCGTATCAAAAACCCACCTATTCCAGACATTCTGTCTTCTCTGTTGTTCAGCTGGACAGAAAACACAAAAACCTTTAGGTCCGAACCACCAGACTCAAGGGCAGCTTCTATCCTGCTGTTATAAAAATATTAAATGGTCCCCTAGTACGGTAAGATCAATGTGCAAACAACTTTGTTATCAAAGTATATATATATATGTGGACATTTACAGAAAAAAATACAAATAAAATTTATGAGAAACTGTATTAAACGGGCAAAGATAGATAACAAATGTGCAAATAAAATAAATGCTGAAAGCATTAGCTGTAAGAAATTCTTGAAAGTGAGTCTGTAGGTCTTAGGTCTGTAGTTCAGAATAGTGTGACTGAAGTTATACACGCCGGTTCAGGAGCCTGGTGAACTTGGTGAAGGATTAGTGTAAATTGATATCATGTTTGATGGTTAACGTGGACTCAGTGGCTGTAGGTCTTGTTTCCATGTTGTATCATTTTGTATGAGTGGTGGTGTGGGCCTTAAGGCTTCTGTACTTCTTGCCCAAAGCCGGTAGGAAGAAGATGCAGTGGCCTGGATGGTGGGGGTGTTTAATGATGGACGCTGCTTTCTTGTGGCAGTGCTCCATATAAATATATTCAGTGCTGCGGAGGGCTTTGCCTGTGATGGTCTGGGCTGTGTCCACCACTTTCTGTAGCCTTTTCTGTTCCTCGGCATTGGTGTTTCCACTCTAGGCTGGGATGCAACCAGTTAGGATCCTCTCCACTGCACATCTATAGAAGTTTGTCAAAGATTTTGATGACATGCGGAATCTGCGCAAGCGTCTAAGGAAGTGGAGGTACTGTCGTGTCGCTTTTGTGATGACACTTGTGCGCTTGTCCCAGGATTGGTCCTCTGATGTGTTACCACCAAGGAGTTTAAAGCTACTGATTGAGGGCCTCTGGCTGCTTCCTCCTGTAGTCAGTAATAAGCTCTTTGGTTTTGCTGATGTCGAAGGAGAAGATGGCGTTATGGCACCATTCAACCAGATTTTCAGTCTCCCTCCTACATGCCGATTTGTCACCACCTTTGATTCGACCAACAACAGCGATGCCATCAGCAAACTTAAATACGGTACAAGGTTGGAGCTCTTGACCTCACAATCTACCTTGTTAAGATCTTGCAGCTTGTTTATCTGCACTGTATTTTCTCTGTAGCTGTTAGCTTATTCTGCATTATTTTTAATTACCTTATTCGACCTCAATAACTGTGTAATGATTTGACTTGTATGAACAGTATGCAAGGCCAGCTTTTCATCGTATTCCACTCAGTACACGTGACAATAATAAGATCAATTTCAATTCCAATTGTTTACTCCACTCAGTTATTTGTATCTGAGCATCAGCTTCCTGCAGCCTAATACCAGCAGAACTTTGGTATTCACTGTCTGGTTCTTGGTGTTCTAATATATCAATAAAGCAAACAGATTGGGGTGGGGGTGGGCTTAATGGGGTGAGAAAACTCTCCAAAGCTGCTACCGTTTTGTATTGGTTAGAGATCTATAATGAAAGTCAAAGTCGAGTTTATTGTCATATGTACAGGTGTGCACAGGTGCAATGAAAACTTTATTTGCAATAGTACCGCGAGCACATAATATATAAACAGTGTTCAGGAGAGAAATATAAACTACAGAAAATATAATTAGGACAAAAAATTTAAATTTTAGTACAAAGTGATCAAAGTATACTGTTGATATACTAAGGTAGTGATTAGGGTCGTGCTGGTTGCTTCAAGAACTGAATGGTTGAAGGGAAGTAGCTTCCTTTGTTTTGGAACTTGGTGGTATGAGACTTTGAGCTTCTCACCTGATGGTAGCTGCACGGCCCAGGTGGTGAGATCTTTGTTAGGTGTTGCCACCTTGAGACTGTACCTCATGCAGATACTACCGGTGATGAGGATCGATGTGTCTGTGATGTATTTGGCTCAGTCCACTACTCTCTGCAACTCCTTGCGTTCCTGCGCATTTGAACTGCTATGCCAGTCCTTGATGCAACTAGTCAGTATACTTTCAACAGTATATCTGTCGAAGTGTTCGATGATATACCAAACCTCTGTCTTCTAAGAAAGTAAAGACATTGGTGTGCTTTCCTTGTGATTGCAATGATCTGCAAGGTCCAAAACGGGTTATCTGATATGTTAATGCCCAGGAATTTAAAATGACTGATTTTCTCCACCATTGGATTTTGTTCCTCTCTCTTCTGCCCCTCCAACCCCTCTCCCCCCAGTGTGGATTGGTGTATGTTCACCCTGTTTCTCCTTCCTGAAGTCACCAATCAGTCTTTTGCTGATGTTCAGCAGGAGTCTGTTGTTATAGCTCCTCTCAACTACAGTAGGTGTCCTATCCCACTTCTGTATACTGACTCGTCGCCAGCTGTGATTCATCCCACAATTGTGCTTTTGTTGGCAGATTTGTGTATGGCATTGCAGCTGTGCTTAGCCACACAGTCACATGCGTACAGAGAGTAGAGTGCAGGGCTAAGCACCAGCCTCGAGCTGCACCTGTTTTGGGAGTCATTTAGGAGAAGATGTTACTGATCCTCACCAGTTGAGCTCTGCTGATGAGGATAAGTATCCATTGCAGAGGGAGATGCATAGTGCCATCATATCACTTGTGACAAGTGGCTTCACACAGGGGACGTTCTAGTTGAAACTGATGTTGTTCTCAGTGAAATTCAGCCAGCACACAATTTCTAGTAGAGATCACTGGATAATGATCAAGTCAGAATCTCAGCTGAATTTTCTTTTCCTTTTTCATATTTAAAAATATCAGTGTCTAAAATCTTGAGGTACTGATGGTACTTTCATCATCTCTGTCACTCATGCATCAAGACAGCCCACTAACGACGTTGCCTTTTCATGTGTTTTCCACAGTTCATTATCGGAGAGGATGGATCTTGTGGTTTGGTCTATGAGCATTCGTCATCAGAAGGACCTCCCATTGTTGCTCTATTGGACCATGTCTTTGAGTATTGGTAAGAGTCGGTTTATTTAGGAAGTAGATTGGGCGGGGGGGTATCGAGGCAGTGTTGGTTGAAAAGCCCACATAATGAGAAAACGGATCAGAACACGTACTTTCTCCAATATTTGGGTGGGCATCGTATTGGGTGGATGTCTGACCATCTCTAGCCAACCCTAAATATCTGTTCTGATCATTTAACCTCCTGCTAGGGCTTGATCAGTGCAGGGCAGATGGCAATCACTAATATTATAAAACCTTGCTGTACTAAAGAAGGCCATTCATTGAAAGAGCTCTCGGTTTACAGTTGATCTACAATCCCATTGTCCAGAAATTCCAGTGGTTTGGCATCTGCCTTACAGGCTCGGTGTCTTGCACTCACTAAACATTTTTTATTTCAAAAATATATTTTCTTTATAATTGACTGTAAATACAACTAAGGTCATGTCTGTCCCAATGATCTTTTTACCATCAATTTAATGCATTCTGTGCCAAGCCTATTCGTGTTGTGTCCTTGATGAGTACAGCCATGAAATGTCTGACGGTCTGTTACACAGGGCTCACTCCTTGGTATCCAATGGCAGCACAGTCCTTGACTGGTCTTTCCCAAGAAGCCTTTGAGTTGTCTGCTGCAAGCTTCAGTGCATCCCTGAGCAGATGTCAGCAGATTTCACTTGTGGACATCTCCTTGCGCTGGAAGTTCAACAGATTCAGGCACCCTTACCTTTAAACTGCCTTCGTCCCATTTCCTACGCTACCTTTCAACTTCCAGATTTCACAGTATAGCTTGTGTACTACTGGGTAGTCACTTCAAGTGAATTAAATGTGTTGGATTATAAATGGGAGTAATATCCAATAATCTGGAAAATCGCATGTCTACCATCCGATAGTCCCAAGGGTGCTGGTTTATCAGGGTTTTACTATAGTGCTGTATCCCAGATATACAATATATGTATCAAGAATGTTTCCTATTTATAGAGCAAGCTGTTAAAACCTTAAGTCTCCCATAGGGCAGTACAGCCAACAGGATGTCTTTTGAAATGTAATTGCTGTTGTAATATGGTTAACGCTGCGACTAATTTGCCTGCGGCCAGGTCCTACTAACAGTGGGGAAACACAGAATTCACTATTTTTGAAATTGTACTTTAGTCAGCACTTATCTGCTGCAGCTTCATGACTTAATTAAGAAAAGTGTTTGAGATGCAACTAGTTCTCTTACCTGCTGACTGTGATTCCATCTTTGATGAGGCAAACAGAAAGGAATTCAGTAGGATAAATATACTATTTTTCTCCGTGTGGTGGCGGGGGGAGCATGAATATTTACACAACCACGAATATTTCCAGTAGGAAATTCAGTTTTATTTACCTGGCAAGTAGTTATAATGTGCAACAAAATTATTACAACAAATAACGTTTGTATTTAAAAGATGACTGGAGATGCTTGTAGGAAATAAGCAAGTTTATTTGTAGAGCACTTTTCAAACACAACGGTTCAAAGTGCTTTACATAGAACGATATAAAAACCAAACATCAAATTTCAGACAATATTTGAGAGAATAAAATACCACAAAAAATAAATGTGATAAATAGAAGTTACAGTGCAGGAGATTCTAATTAAAAGCTACAACAAAAAGAAAAGTTTTGAGCCTCAATTTAAAAGAGCTTAAAGTTGGGTCAGACTTCAGATCCTCCGGCAGATTATTCCAGATCTGTGGAGCTTAGTAACTAAAAGCTGCTTCACCATGTTGTTTTGACCCTGTGGGCGGTAAGCAGACCCACACAGACAACCTGAGAGCTCAGGAAAGTTCGTAATGTAGCAGGATATCAGAGATGTATTTTGGCCCTCGACCATTCAGTGCTTTATAAACCACTCCCGGTAGCCACCCACTTCAACTCTGCTTCTCATTCCCATTCAGATATGTCCATACATGGCCTCCTCTACTGCCATGATGAGGTGAAACTCAGGTTGGAGGAGCAACACCTCATATAACATCTAGGTAGTCTCCATCCCCTTGGTATGAACGTAGAATTCTCCAACTTCCGGTAATTCCCTTCCCCTCCCTTCCTCTATCCCTGTTTCACTCTGCCCCCTCCCCCCAGCTGCCTATCACCTCTCTCATGGTTCCGCCTCCTTCTACTACCGATTGTGTTTTCCCCTATTCCTTCTTCACCTTTCCTGCCTATCACCTCCCTGCTTCCCCCCCCCCACCCCTTTATCTTTCCCCTCACTGGTTTTTCACCTGGAACCTACCAGCCTTCTCCTTCCCACCCTCCCCCCCACCTTCTTTATAGGACCTCTGCCCCTTCCCTCTTCAGTCCTGACGAAGGGTTCTGGCCTGAAACGTCGACTCATCGTTTCCACTGATGCTGCCCGACCTGCTGAGTTCCTCCAGCGTGTTGTGAGTGTTGCAGTAATTGTTTGTACTTTAAAGTCAGTCCTCTGATGGACAGGAAGCCAGTGTAGTGATCTGGGAACTGGGGTGATGTGTTCTACTTTCTTAGTCTTAGTGAAGACTAGCAGCAGTGTTCTGAATGAGCTGCAGCTGTCTGAGGGATCTTTTACAGAGACCTGTGAAAACTTCATTACAGCAGTCAAGCCTACTAAAAATAAATGCATGGATGCGTTTTTCTAGATCTTGCTGAGGCATAAGAAATAGGGTAATGTAACATTGGGCCAAATGACATGTTTTCTCTGTAAATTCTACAGGAGTGCTACATGGTCAAGTGATCAGTGCTTTTTTTTTTAAATTCCAGCAACAACTTGGAGATGGTTCGTTCTCCTATGATTCCATTGGCCATGCCTCGGAAGCTCCGTTTCAATATCACGCCTGACATAAAGAGGGACATTGAGAAAGCAAAGCAGAACCTCAACATGTGAGAGCTTTTTCTTTTAACTCTTAGTGGGGTTGTGGATGCCACTGGCAAAGTTAGTATTTATTTCTCCATCCCCTTAAATGTGCTTAACATGACAGCAGGTTGCTTTTTTGCATTGGTGCAGTCCTGTGTAGTGAAGGTGTTCCCTGACTGCTGTGAGGAAGGGAATCCCAGGATCTTTACCCAGAAATAATGTATGTCTGAGTGAGGATGGTAGGCAGTTTGGACAGAATGCTGGGGAGCTGCCCGCTGTCACTTGGAAAGAGTTGATTATTCTTCGGAGGAGGTGGTTATACTCATAATACCAAGTCACACCAACCACCAAGATACACTGCCCCATTTTCCTTTCATCTTGCCCCCAAAGCAGCTGGTGGGGCTTGAGAAGGGGGTGGTAATGCTGCCATTGGCTTGGGATGCCCAGATCATGTGTGGAAGTTGGCCGGGGGGGGTGTGGGAAGAGAGGAGAAAAGTCAGAATTCCTTTCTTTTACTGCTATCCAACAACCCCTTGTGATGTGTGCACAAATTCAGTAAGAGCAGGATTGGGTTCTTCTGCAATAATGAAAAGGAATGGCATAAACAAATGGCCTTTCAATGTCATTCTGTTGTTCTATTATAAGTCTCCTGAACTTTTACATCAATTCCACTTTCCCACTCTGTAGAGTTCCATAGATGCCCAACCTTCCAATTTTCTTCAAGATGTTGTTTCACTTTTATTCTTGTATTAAAGAGCTATCCCACAAAGACTACGAGTTTCTCATTCTAAGTTGTGTATAGACTCAATTCTCCTCCCTCTTCTCTTCACCCAGGAATCAATCAACTGAATTTCTGTTGTAACCATCTCCTTGGGTAAGACCAAAAACACTATTCTGGTGGTGTAGACCCACAAAACTCCTACATAAATGTAGAAAATTCTTCCAACCCTTTTGCAATAAAGACAAATATATTGTATGTTTCCTAATAATTGCTGTACCTTTTTTTTTGTGATCCATTTGCAAAGGGCCCAGATCCAGATCCCTCTGAATACAAATGATTACGTTTCCCACAACGTAAAAATATTTGCCAGTCTTCAGATCAAGTTGAACGATGTCACATTTTCCCACATTGTATTCCATGATAACTTTCTACTCGTTCACTTATTCTGTTGGTATTTCTTTGTACACTCTTTCTGTTCTCTTGACAGTTTTTTTTTTCTCTCACCTTGCTCCTCGTTATCAGCAAACTTGGAAGGATTAAATTTGGTCCTATGATCTAAATTGGTGGTGTAGATTGTAAATAGCTGAGGTGCACGCACCTTGCTGCACTCCATTAGTCACCTCTCACCACACTGAAATAACCTCGCAATATATTCCCCATTAACCAACATTAAACATTTGAATAGCCCATCCAGTATTGACTGCATTTGCACATGAAGTACTGCTACTGCTGAGAGAACCATCACACATAATTGCATTGTGATACAATGAACGTAATGGCAGAGGTTAGGGAAAATGCCAATGTCATTTGAAGGTGATTTGAGACTAATGGTTGTCTTCCTTTCTTACTAGGATGGTGCGTGATGTGGATATAAAATGCTTTGTGTTCCAGCATTTTGGGAAAGAATACGTGAAGTCCCAGAAGTTGAGCCCAGATGCGTTTATCCAGGTTGCTTTGCAGCTGGCTTATTACAGGTATGAGTAACGTCATCTCAGATCCAACGTACTCAATAGTCCCTGTGTATCTAAAAGTCGAATTTTACACCATAGAAAAGAAACTCTTTGCCCCAGCATTGTTGTGCTCACTCGTTGAAAAAGCTCATTTTTTTCCCTCCTTTAATATGTATCAATCTCCCTTTAAAGGTTACCATGGAATTTGCTTCCGCCATCCTTTCCGATGCATTATAACAGCTCATAGCAACATGCTGAACTTTTTTTTTAAAAAAAAATGTACTTTTATCTTCTTTTTGCTACTTCTTTTATGTTCCATTAAGACAGTTATCAAAATGTCTTATTAATTTTGAAAATCTCTTTAAACTCCCCTTAAGCTTTGCAGTTGTGTGGAGACTGAGCCAATTTTCTGCAGTCCACATTAACCGAGCTCTAACATTACTACTCAAGTTGATCTGCTCCACACCCTTCCAAAGCCCTAACAACTCTCTTGGTGTAATGCATAGAAATGGATCAATATCTTTTGCTTAATATAGATTCATAAAAAAAATTTAGCACAATTTCCTTTTATATTTTTATGCTCCAAACTATAAAGCCCACAATTCTGTATGCTACTTTAAATGTTATTTTAAAAACCTAGTAACATTTTGTATCCTTCTGAGCACGTACTTTACCTCAGCCCTAGAACGTTGAGTAGCAGGTGATCCTGGCCAATCCCATATTAATGGTATCACTGACTGTGTCCCAGAATGAAGTGAAGTTGGTCTCTGTTTTGTATCCACAAACTCCCATCTCCACCTTGCATGTTTCATCCGGAGCTGCCTCTGTGTTTTGTGCGGCACAAACATTCTGTAGGGCATCATAGCAGTATTCTTCTCTGCCTCGTAGAACACTTCTGTTCACTGGAACATAGTACCTCAAATAAACCATTCAGTCCACCATGCCTCTTCTGCTATTCAAAGTCGAGTTCATTGTCTTGGCACAAGTACAGACACGTATGCCCAGGTGCAATGAAAATTTGCAGCAGCGGTTTCAGGCATGTAACATTAGATACACAACACTGAAAGGGCATTTTATTTAAGTACTTTTTAAAGATTGAAACCACTTCTAAGATCAGAATTGGCAACTCTACACAAGAACTTATGAAAGGAATTGAACTAGTTACAAACCTGGGTGTTCCTGCGCTTCCCACAAACGTAAAAGTGTATTTTTTTTTAAAGTGTATTCACTACAACTGTAAAATCTTCTTTTAAATAGATGAGCAGATATAAGACGTCTGAGTAGATTCCCCATTTTAAATACTGGAGACTTGCAGCTGCTGCATGAACAGTCCACCGAACCACTCCACATGCAGCCAACTTCCCTGGAAGAAATCCATCAATGTGTTCAGGATCTTTGCAATCAGATATACACCTACATGAACATGAAATTCTTAACATTCATTGTTTGCATTCTGACATCCCTAGCAAGTAGAGCATTTATTGCTCATGTCCAGTTATGCTTGGGAATGTGGCAGTAAGCATCGTTTTTGAACTGCTGTAGTGCCTTCTGCTGAAGGTACCTCTGAAATGATTTGGGATGGGAAATTAAAGGATTTAGCGATGACGATGAATAGTGGCATATTTCCAAGTCAGGATTGTGTGCAACCTGGAGTGAAGCCAGAAGCCAGTGCTGTTACCTTACGCCTTTGCTTCTTCCTTGGTGGTGGAGGACATAGGTTTGGGAGGTTCTGTTTGACTTTGTCTACAGATGATATGCTCTGCGGCTTTGGTGGAAGGACTGCTTTGTCCTTGTTGGTATTTAGCTTCCTGCGGACTCCATCCAGGGAAGTGTAGAGTATTCTATTACGTTCCTGACTTGTGCCGTGTAGAAGGTGGAGAGGCTTGGGTGTCGGGAGATGAGTCATTGAGATGATGGTTTCTGGACTCTGAGCTGCTATTTTTATGTGGCTGGTACAATTAAGTGACGCCCATACCAGGACAATGGCAGTGGGGCATTCAGTGATGGTAATACTGAATGATTGGACATGATCATTGACTGGCACTTCCATGTACAAGTCTCTGCCAAAATGACGTCCATGTCTTGGTGAATGGAGGCGTGGATTGTATCATCACTGAGGAGTTGCTCGTGGAATAGAAACAGCAAAATGGTAGTGGGCCAAAGCATATTTGTCTTTTGTGGGAAAGACAACTATTTGGTACATGAATATGCAGGGAATGGAGTGATGTAGACCATTTGCAGGTATAAGGTATTAGTGTAATTGGGGATCATTAGATTAATTAATTCAGCACAACATCATAGGCCGAAGAGCTTGTTTCCTGTGCTATAATGTTCGAACACATCTCTTTATTGTGAAGGAAAGAAGGCGACTGATGAAGCAGATAAAAAATGGGTATTGGTGCTACCCTGAGGAATTCCTGCAACAGCACGATGAAGTCCAATATCTGTAATCATCATCCTTTTTGTACTAAGTTTGTTTTGTCTTTTGCCCACTAATTTCATTTTTACCAGGGCTCCTCAGTGCCATTTGGTCAATTGCTGCCTTGGCGTCAGAGGTGATCACTCACTTTCAACTCTGAAATTCAACTTCGACCAAGTTTTGTGGAGCTGGGTGGTTACGGCAAAACCAGGCTGGACACTTGATCAGGTTATTGGAGAGTGACTTTAATTGATAGTACTGTCAAAGACACTTTCATCACATGCAGATTTAGTGATTATTAGCTGTACTCAATCTGTCCTGCTTTTTATGAACAGGGCATACTTGGGCAATTTTCCAAATATTAAAAACCACTGATACTTATCCAAAGGAAACATGCTTTCTGGGTAGAATTGTCCAAAATTAACTATTAAAATCAATCCCTTCTCCACCTTGTAGTCATAGAATACTACAGCACTGAAACAGGCCCTTTAGCCCATCTAGGCTATGCCGAGCTATTAATCCACCCAGTCTCATTGACCTGCACCTGGACCATTGCCATCCATACCCCTTCAGTCCATGTACCTATGCAAATTTCTTTGTTGAAAGTGTTGAAATTGAATCTACGTCCACCAATTCCACGGGTGGCTCATTATACACTCCCACCACCATGTGAGTGAAGAAATTCCACCTCAGGTTCTCCTTAAACATTTCACCTTTCACCTTTAATCCATGACCTCTAGTTCTAGTCTCACCCAACCTCGGGGGGGGGGGGGGGTGGGGGGGGGAAGAGAACCTGTTTGCATTTACCCAATCTGTGCCCCTCATAATTTTGTATACTCTTATCAAATCTTGATTTTAAAAAAAGTCAGGTTGAAAAGATCTTGATTGAAAAGTTCAGGGTGTTGGGGCCTAAGGCGAGGTATGGGCCGGTTCAGATCATTGCTCCACAGCGTTTACTTGACTCTGCACTGAACTATGGGACTCTCTTGTGGACTTCAGTTCAGAAACACTATTTGCTTGTAGTTACTGTTTGCATGTTTTTTTTTCTCTCCATTGCATGTCGGGTGTTCGACAGTCTTTTTAGGGGTTATAATATTCTTTTGTTTTCTTATGGACATGATGCTTTTTTATTCCCTGCAATTGGGTGTTACCAACAGTCTTCTTTCATATACATGGGGTTTTCTTCTTGGGTTTCTTTGTTTCGTGGCTACCTGTTAAGAGATGAATCTCAAGGTGGTATAATGTATACATACTTCTGATAAAATGTACTTTGAACTTTAATCTCCCCTCATTTTCACACACACTGTAGGGAATAAAGTCTCTTATTCAACCAAGTCGTTAGATCACAAAACTGTCCCCCTTCGTCACTTTGGTCTGCTTCTGTGTCTCGGCAGGATATACGGCATGCAGTGTGCAACCTATGAAAGTGCGTCCCTGCGGAAGTTTCACCTTGGGCGCACTGACACAATTCGCTCAGCCTCAGTCGAATCCTCAGTCTTTGTACGTGCCATGGATGACCCACAGGAACAGGTACTTGTATCTCTGAAATGCCACATTCCTATCACAAACAAAACCACTTGGAGCAGAGAAGCTTGACATAATTTGAAAGCTTTATTTTCTCACAACATCTCCAATTCACGGATTCAAACATTATTAGCAATCAGTATTCAGAAAAAGTGTGATGATACTAAAAGGATTTGATAAAGAAAAGGTTGTGTCCATTACATACCAGATGTTGGACTGCTCAATTGTCCTAGCATTTCATTACTTGATGCCACGAGTATGTGACACTTTACAAAAGCATCAGCGATGGGGAGAAGTTGTAAGAGTGATGGAGTCACTTAAACAGAAAATGTGGAAAGGGTGTTAGATAAATAAAGTGAAGGATGAAAGGATATAGAGTTGTGATGAAAACCCAGGAAAAGTGAAAATTGATCATTCGCAGAACCAGAACAATGACATGATGGGCCTAATGGCCACCTTTGTTTTGTCCGATTACACATTTTTAAAAGTCTGTTTAAATTGATTGTTGGGGGAGAAGAGACTTTTTCAAATGCATGCATTTTACATATAATGTTTGCTGCTCCCTATCCTACTCCCAATTTCTCTGGCCTTTGACTTGCATTAGCTCCTGACTCTGCAAATTAGAAATACAGCAGCCAACTTGCACACAGCAATACACATTGGCTTTAGGGGAGTAGAATCAATAATTAGCAGCAAGTTGAAAAGAATGCCTTCGTTTTTCTTCAAAGTAATGATTGTGGGATCATTGGCATTCAGTCAGGAGAGCAGACCAGTGTCAGTTTAAGTTGGTGTTGTTTTCATTAATGTACATTGCCTCAGAATTACACTGGTGTGGTGTCTTGGGCGATGTTGACCATGCGCTGATTGAGGTAAAACTGAGCTGCAGTGACAAGAGAATACATCCAATAGATGAATGAGATGGACACACAAGTTCTGCCAAGGTCACGTAGAGTTTAAAGAGTACCAGCAAAAATTGATTGGCCACCTCTTCTGTTGCAAGGCACAGTGGTTTGCGAATCTGATGATCCTTTTTATTTATTTATGGGAGATAGATATTTTTAGAAGTGTTAGTGTTTATTATTACCCTTCAACCATCAGGCTCCTGAACCAGCCTGAACAGCTTCACTCATCTCAACACTGAACTGAATCCACAACCTGTGGACTTGTTTTCAAGGACTCTATGACCCATGTTCTCAGTATTAATTAATTATCTTTTTAAAAATATATTTACAGATTGTCATCTTTTGTAGATTGATTGCTTGTCAGTCTTTGTGTAGTTTTCCAGATTCTATTGCATCTCTCTGTTCTAATGTGAATGCCTGCAACAAAATTAACTTTGAACTTTTTAATTAATTATCCTCAAACTGATGTAACTAAATTGATCAAACTGGAGGGTGTTTAGATTAGACTGGGTAAGGGGAGTAGATTTTTTCCCTAAAGGTCATTGGTCAGATATATGGGATTCTTGCAGCAATTTGGAGGCTTTATTGGGACTATTACAAATTCAGATATCAGTCTTGAATTCCAGATTTTAGTTACTTGCATTAAATTTCCCCAGCTGCCAGGTAAGATTCAAATGCTTGACACTATTTCAGTTAACACAAGGAATTCTGCAGATGCTGGAAATTCAAGCAACACACATCAAAGTTGCTGGTGAACGCAGCAGGCCAGGCAGTATCTCTAGGAAGAGGTACAGTCGACATTTCAGGCCGAGACCCTTCCTTAAAAAACAAAGGAGAAATTATCAAGAGTAAGGACTAATTCTGCTAGACGGAGCAGAGTGGTGGTAGAGGGGAACTGATTAGGTCTGGAATCCAAAAAGAAGCGTAGAGCTTTGAGACCTTCCTGATGGGGGATGGAAGTATATAGGGACTGGACATCCATGGTGAAAATAAAGCGGTGGGGGCCAGGGAACTTAAAATCATCGAAAAGTTTAAGTGTGTGAGAAGTGTCATGAACATAGGTAGGAAGGGATTGAACAAGGGGGGATAAAACCGTGTCGAGGTATGCTGAAACGAGTTCGGTGGGGCAGGAGCAAGCTGAGACAATAGGTCTGCCAGGACAGGCAGGTTTGTGGATCTTGGGTAGGAGGTAGAAACAGGAAGTGCAAGGCGTGGGAACTATAAGGTTGGTAGCAGTGGATGGGAAATCCCCTGAGCGGATAAAGTCGGTGATGGTGTGGAAGACAATGGCCTGGTGCTCCTTAGCGGGGTCACGATCGAGGGGTAAATAAGAGGAGGTGTCCGCGAGTTGTCGCTGTGCCTCGGCAAGGTAGAGGTCAGTACGCCAGACTACAACAGCAGCCCCCCTTATCGGCAGGTTTAATAGTAAGGTTAGGATTAATGCGGAGGGAGTGGAGAGCAGAGCGTTCGGAAGGAGTAAGATTGGAATGGGAACAAGGTGCGGTGAAGTCGAGACGGTTGATGCCCCTTCAGCAGTTAGCAACAAAGAGATCCAGAGCAGGCAGAAGACCAGAGCGGGGTGTCCATGAAGAGAAGGGTTGAAGACAGGAGAAGGTGTCATCGGTGGGGGTAGAAGAGTCCTTGCTGAAGAAGTAGGCTTGGAGACGGCAGAGGAAGAGTTCCACATCATGGCGAACACAGAACTCGCTGAGGTGTGGGTGAAGGGGGACAAAGGTTCTGACAGAGCGTTCTGCCTCAGACAGTTGAAGGTCAGAGGGGATGGTAAAGACTCAGCACGGATGAGAGCTGGGATCAGAGAGGGGAGGGAGGAGGCTGGGGGTGTCAGTGGAGAGGGGGCCTCTGAGGGCCCAGGAAGGGTCTCAGCCCAAAACATCGACTGTACCTCTTCCTAGAGATGCTGCCTGTCCTGCTGCGTTCACCAGCAACTTTGATGTGTGTTGCTACTATTTCAGTTATACAGGTCTCTGGTTGCTAGTTCAATAACAGGTGTATTGTTAATTTCTGAACACTTCCTAGCCCAGCTACATTTTCTTTCCTCCCTGAAGAAGCTAAGTTTTGTTACCCAATTCTTAGGCCTATGTACTATGGCAATTCACTCGCGTTGGCGTAACAGTTCTTCATGCTGGTGCAGCATGGACCTGGGTTCACTCCTGACACTGGTACTGTCTGATCAAGAGTTTGTATTTTCTCTGTAAACCATGGGGTTTTCCTGAGCGCTCTGGTCTCCCCTCACAGCCTGAAGATATAATGGGTAAATTGGCTACTCTAAATGACCTACTTATGTAGGTTAATATTAAAAAGAATCAATGGGAAATTGATTGGCTTACTGTATGTGAGAGAGTAAGTTGCAGGGGGATGAGGGAACATGACAAATAAGAGCAAGGCGCAAATGGGCTGCTTCTGTGTTGTAATATGTACAATAGGTTCAGCATCTCCCATCTTGTATGCTGTTTCCTAACCTGGATCAAAGTATACCGACCTATTAACCCAGTACCCTCCAAACTTCTTCAACTCTGTTTGACAAAATTTCATTTAAAATTACATTCTTTTCAAACCCTCCATAGTCTTGCTGCTTCCCCAGCACTGGGGGAGTTCAGTATTGATAGATGTCTGGGTTCTAAATTCTCAGATTTAATTCCTAAACCTTTTCCATCCAGCTTTCTCTCCTTTAAAACTCTGATCATGATTTTTTTTTAAAAAAACCCAATAACTATTGTTTTCAGTCCAGGTTACCAAAACATGAGCAAGTCCTCAGTTTAAGGAAATGTGACCTGTTGATTTCTTCCTTATCAATTGCTGACTTGGCTGCTGTCTGCTTTAGGTTCTGTGATAAAACTTTTGATTTATAGTGCAACTATAGTTGTTTTGATTCTTTATTTAGGATCACAATAAAGTGGCCTTGATGAGAAAAGCTGTCACAGCACACAGAACTTACACAGACCTGGTAAGGAAATTATTGATCTGTGCTCGACATTTCTCGTTCCCAGATGTACCTTTCCTCCTCTAATAATCGTTAATTGTAAACCAAAATGACTGAACACCCATCCTTTGTTCATGAAGCACTTCCAAATCAATCCTGTCATTACTCAAGGCATTATTATTGTCTGAAGGGTGGGGAATGATATAAATCAATCAGTTAATTGGGAAGGACTATTAACTATAGTTTGCCATCTTATACAACATGACCTGTTCAGTGACAAATTAGGTAATTCACATAGTTATTAGCAATGCTATGTTATGGCTGTATAAACTCAGTGGTAAGGGGGTAGTGATGACATAGGAGTGAAGCTCGTGAAAAGATAGGAAGTGGAATTTGTAAAAGAGGTTTTATAGCTACAGATAGGCTGCTGTGGTACAAAGTACCATTGTGTATATAATAGGTGATCATTTTATTTTCAGGCAATAAGAGGCCAAGCAATTGATAGACATCTATTGGGCCTTAAACTTCAGGCGATAGAAGAGCTGGTCCGAGTCCCAGAGATATTCATGGACACATCCTATGCTGCTGCCTTTCATTTCAATTTATCAAGCAGCCAGGTGAGGCGTTCTGTTTTCTCCTTGTTCAATAAGTAACAAAATAGTACATGAATCTGCAGAGGAATCAACGTCACTCTGATATAGTCATGTCTCAATGGAAAAAGAAAAGATCAAACTTCTGTTTCTGTTGCAATCTGGGATGCCCCAGAATGTTTTCCAAGCACTTAAGCAATTTGTGAAACAGTCATTCATGTTCATTGGCTTTGTGAAGTGAGCTGTTGAATTTCCTGCAATACAACAGAATGAGTGATTGGATGAATCATTTTTCTGATGTTATTTCAGGTATAAATGTTAACAAAAGATAATGAATAACTTTCATGCTTTTCAAAGTTATACCTTAAGCCCAAAGGAAAAGCTAGGGTTCTAGAGATTTTGGTGATGTTTAACAAGGTTTGTAAGCTCCAGCACTAGCACTGAAACTGATGATTAATGATTTCATTGGAGGGTGAAGTTCAGCTTCTCTAAAGTTGGGTGGGACAAAATCAAACACTCTACCTCAATGAAAATGAGGCTGGGTAAGTGACAACTTTTAGTAGAAGAACACCTTGGGAATAGTGACTGTAATTCTATTACTAATTAAAAATAGTTGTTCAGAAAGACAGTACTCATTAAAAATCCTAAATTGGGCCAGGCAAAGTTTGAAGAAATTAGACAGGAACTTGCAAAGGTTGTTTTGAGAGAGGCTGCTTGCCAGTAGAAGTTTTCTTTAAGTGAGATGGGGAGAATTCAGGGCAGAATATTCTTGTTAAAGTGAAAGGCAAGGCCAGCAGGATTAAAGAAACCTGTTTGCCAGAAGATATTGACACACTGGCCAAGAAAAAGGAAGCTTATATCAAATATAGACAGCTGAGTTCCAGTAAATCCTTTTTTAATTGGAGATGTAGGAATACACTTGAGGCAAATCAAGGAAACAAAAAGGAAATAACACAACAAATTCCTGTGATATTTTACAAGTATATTTAGAGCAAAAGGGCAACTAGGGAAATAGGCCTCCTTGAGGATATACTGTGGCATGAAAAAGTTTGGGCACCCCTGGTCAAAATTTCTGTTACTATGAATAGCTAAGCAAGTAAAGATGAACTGATCTCCAAAAGGCATAAAGTTAAAGATGACACATTTCTTTAATATTTTAAGCAAGAAAACTTACTTCCATCTTTTACAGTTTCAAAATAACAAAACAGGAAAAGGGCCCGAAACAAAAGTTTGGGCACCCTGCATGGCAGTACTTAGTAACACCCCCTTTGACAAGTATTACAGCTTGTAAACGCTTTCTAGAGCCAGCTAAGAGTCTTTCAATTCTTGTTTGGGGGATTTTTGCCCATTCTTCCTTGCAAAAAGCTTCTAGTTCTGTGAGATTCTTGGGCCATCTTGCATGCACTGCTCTTTTGAGGTCTATCCAGATTCTTGATGTATAGGTCAGGGGACCGTGAGGGTCATGGCAAAACCTTCAGCTTGCACCTCGAGGTAGTCCATTGTGGATTTTGAGGTGTGTTTAGGTTCATTATCCTGTTGCAGAAGCCATCCTGTTTTCATCTTCAGCTTTTTTACAGACGGTGTGGTGTTTGCTTCCAGAATTTGCTGGTATTTAATTGAATTCATTCTTCCCGCTACCAGTAAATGTTCCCCATGCCACTGGCTGCAACACAAGCCCAAAGCATGATCGATCCACCCCTGTGCTTAACAGTTGGAGGGGTGTTCTTTTCATGAAATTCTGCACCCTTTTTTCTCTAAACATACCTTTGCTCATTGCGGCCAAAAAGTTCTATTTTAACTTCATCAGTCCACAGGACTTGTTTCCAAAATGCATCAGGCTCGTTTAGATGTTCCTTTGAACCTTTTGAATAGAACTTTTTGGCCACAATCAATTATTTTGTTTAATAATTAATAAATTCAGACCAATTTGTAGAAATGTTTTCACTTTGACAAAAGTTTTCTGTTGATCAATGTTTAAAAAAAGCCAAATTAAATCCATTGATTCAATGCTTTAAAACAATAAAACATCAAAACTTCCAAAAGAATACTTTTATAGGCACTATGCGTAGAGCCTTGAGATGGGTGACATGTTAAATTAATATTTCTCATATGTATTATGGTCATGGAGGCTTGGGAATCAAGGGAAATAAGTGATATTTCAGAACAAATCCAACTTAAGTGCTGTTAGTCTTACTGAAAGTAAACTGGATAAATCCCTCGGGCCTAATGAAGAATTTCCTATGACACATTGCTGTGAACCTGGCAGATATTTGCATAATCTTTAGTGTTTGATGAGATACCAATGGACTGCAGAATGGGTGATGTAAAGCCTTTTATTCAAGGCCTACAAGGACAAAGTCAGGAAACTTCAGGCCAGTGACCCTAACATCAGGGGTAGGAAAAGTAGTAGAGGGGATTCAGTGAGACAGAATCTACCAGCATTTGTAAAGGTAGGCACTGATGAGGGATAGTCCTGCCTCACTAATTTGAGGTTTTTTTTTGAGGAGATAGTGAAGATGATTGATGAGAGCAGGGCAGTAGATGATGTCTACATGGAATTTAGCAAACGTTTTCACAAGGTACTGCATAGTAGATCACATGGGCTACAGGATGAGGTAGTCAATTGAATACAAAATTGATTTGATGGCAGGAGACAAAGGATGGTAGTGGAGTGTTGTTCTGTTCAGATTGAAGACCTGTAACCAGTGGTGTGCTACAATGATCGGTGCTGGGTCCATCTACGTTAACAATTTGGATGACAATTGGAGAATTACCACAGAATCTAGATCATCTGGGGAAGAATAGCAGATGGATTTTAACTTGGACAAGTGTGAGGTGCTGCAGTTTGGTCAGTTAAATCAGGGCAGAACTTGCACAGTAAATGGTACGGCCCTGGTGAGACAGAAGGGTACAGGGTGGAGGTGTCTGGTATATTTTGCCTCATTTGGTTAGTGCAGTGAGTACAAAAGGTAAGACACCTTATTGCAACTGTACAAGCCATTGGTGAGAAGCATGTTATTAAACTGAAAAGGGTGCAGAAAGATTCATGAGGAAGTTACAGGGCAGCATGGTAGCATAGCAGTTAGCACAAAGCTTTACAATGTCAGCTGTAAAGATCGATAAAGGTTCTATTCCCACCAGTAACTAAGGCGTTTGATTGTTCTGGGTTCCATCAGCTTTAGAGTGTTTCATTTACTCCCACATTCCAAAAAGACGTACAGGTTGGGTAAGTTGCAGGCATGCTATGGTGGTGACACACAAAAAATGCATTGACATAATGACAAAAAGCTAATCTTAATCTTACACTGGGATTAAAAGTTTAAGAATAGGCGTGAACATTTTCTCTCTGGAGTGTAAGAGGTTAAGGGGTGGCCTTTGAGGTATATGAATTTAAGAGGGTCATGAATAAGGTGTACACCGGCAGTCTTTTTCCCCCAGGGTAGAGGGCTCTAAAACCAGAGGCCATAGAGTTAAGAAGAGAAGGGAAAGATCTGAAAGGGACCCAAGGAGAAACTTTATCCAGAAGGGATGGGTCAAGAAATGCTGTAGAGGCAGGTATAATTATACTATTTAGAAGACATTTAGACAGGTCACAAATTTTAAAAAAACATTGAAAGGACATGGGACTTGCTCAGATTGGCATTTTAGAAGGCATGGATGCGTTGTGTTGAAAGCCCTGCTTCCATCCATATTACCTTGATGGCTGTTTTGGGATTGAAAGCTGTCTGGAGCTCCTGTTGATGGCCACGTTAAACATTTAAACTCAGTGGAGTATCTGACCAAACACAAACCACAGGTTATTATCCCCAGGCTGTCCTTGATTTGATAATGTCATTTGATAATGTCATTTTCTCCACACTTGTGGAGAAAAACTTCAAGAGGAAACAGGATGAAAGGGAGAAATATCAGTAAGGTACATGGTGGTTAGAACAGATGCTTGAAGTAGTAAGGGATCCTGACAACCTACACATTAAAGTCCCTTCCGTGGGTCTGTACTTTAAGGATGCCAGCTGAAGTGTCTGTTAATGTATCCTCTGTAGGTTCCTGCGAAGACAGATTGCTTGATGTGCTTTGGGCCTGTGGTGCCAGATGGTTATGGCGTGTGCTACAATCCTATGGACAACCACATCAACTTCGCGGTATCTGCTTTCAACAGCTGTGCAGAGACTAATGCAGCAAAGCTCGCCCACTACTTGGAGCAGGCACTAGTTGATGCAAGGGATCTGCTCATGTGGACACACGGCTCAAAACTCTGAAGCAGTAGGGTATTGAAGTTGAATGGACTTCAGTTGCCCTTGGCCATATAATCATTAACTGGCATCCAGGCATAAGATTACCATTTGATCATGATGTAAGAGTTGGTATTTGCAAAATGCTGTCAGGTACCCTTCCATGGGTACTTATTGACCAGAATTATTTTTTTAATTGCCTAAATATTTCTAGGAAAAATGCTATTAATGTTGCTTAGGCTTGTTCAATCAATGGAAGTTGCTTGTTTTCTTTTCAAACTAACTCCATCCACAAGTGGCTACAATGGTGCCTTTCCCTCTGGAAACATGCAGTTAGACCATTCAGGCCATTGAATCTGCTCAGCCATTTGATTATGGCCAATTCATTTTCCTTCTCAAACCCATTTTCTGCCTTTCCCCCATGATCTTCCACACCCTTACTAATTAATAGCCTATCAACCTCCAGTTTAACTGTACCCAAATACTTGGCGTCCCCGGCCACGGGGCACTGAACTACAGATTCGCCACCACCTCCTTGTTATGCAATGTACTCTCCTTGCATACTGATACTTACTTTTCATCAATTTGCAAGCTGGTGATTAGTAATTGAGTTCATGTGACTCCTTCTCATCTCAGAGACTTACCCATCTCATCTAGATGCTTGTCTCCTGTTCCTATATTTGATGGCCATTCTCCAGCAATAAACCTGACTTTTCTGATCTGATCCAACTACTTTTGCCAGTTGTAAGTACCAGATGAAGTTATTCAACATAATTAAATTGCTGGAATGCAGAACAGCATATCTCTGTATACAAATATAGAGTATTCAAAATGACTTGGGACTTGTACTCATGGTTGATGCTGCAAATCACCTAGGTAATCAGTTATCTGGAATATATACACAATTTCATGCTTTTAAAGATGATTTGTAAAATTATCTTGTATTTTTAATATTGGCATTGAATTGTTGCAGTCACATGCTATTGTAATATTAGTACATCATTAGTTTGCTACCTATCCTTACTGTACAATTAATGCTGCAACTCCAGATAGCTAGTTAAGGGGTGGAAGAGGAGATGTGGAAATCACCAACTCTATCTTGCCCAAAGTGCTTGCATCCTGTATTTTTATAGCAACAAGAATTGAGCTGTAAAACATTAACTGTAATGGCTAAGTTTGATTGATTTTTGCATTCTGCAAGACAATGTACATTCTAACCTTGCACAAAGGCATTTAGCCCTTTGATCTCTGCTGGTTCAATATACGTATCAAAGTAGGTCCAATGGTAGTAGGCTATTCTTTAAGGGGAAAATCTGCAAGAGTATGGGTAATGGAAAGGGGGGTGGGGAGAAAGTAGCTGAATGAATTTTAGCTACTATAAAGTACCATTTCTTTAGTTTTTTTAAAAAATGGGGTTGTTTGTTTTGTAGCTGCTTGTAAAGAGACATACAATGTTGTAAATAGTATACATAATTCAATAATAAATGTACTTTGAACTTTTTGTACTTAGTTACTAAGCTAATGGTTGAATTTAAGCGATTACTTCTTAACTCATTAGGAAAATGACACTAGACAATGGGCTACAAGTTATTTATCCTATAAATATGCATGAAATAGGACTGCCAAGAGCATCCATGCCTGTTTAATGCTGACAATGTATTTAATTCACTTGCCTGATAGCTATTTTTACTAAAATACCACATACCAGTTCATGCACTAAATGATAATAGTTAAATGGAATGGAGGGTTGCTTTCCTAAGAATTTGCTGTTTCTAATCAAAGGCTTTGTGCTTAGGTAAATCTAGGGAGGGACAAAGTGCCTTATTGTCTCTGAAGTAGAGAGCAGAAGCGAGTTACTTACACCACAATTACCCAAAGGACCTATGTAAAAATAAAGTAACATTGCTAGGTGGCCAAGAAAAAAGTTGCAAGGTTCTAAATATAGAAAAATTACAATTACATGAATTGTTTTTGGTATATTTTAAAAGGTGTAGTTTGAAGTGGCTACTAGATACTTTATCTTTTAAGTTTGGTCATCTCTAAACTTCAATATTTACAGAATTGTCCTATTTCTGCTGTCAGTCAAAAGCAGCGACTTTAAAGCAAATCTATTTAACATCAGTCTTTCACAAGTCAGTGATTAAAACTAGAAATCTTGCTGTGAAGGTGTTCAGTTTCAATTATGATGCCTACTATTAATTTTTGTCACCCAGCACTTCAGTAAAAATAAAGAGATAATTAAAACACCACAGGTCAGGTACTAGCTGGAAACAGATAAATTAACTTTCAACAGAATCAGCATTTGAAATAGCAAGTTTCTTGCCACATTAACAGCATTTGCCTTAATTTCATATTTCTAGTATCTGCTATTAAAATACAAATAGAGTTGACTGTTCATTGACAAAGCACTGTTGGTGCTCCATTTAGATTCATTGCTTTTGTGAAAATATTAAACTGTGGTCAGCTCTATTACTCCAATTAAAGATTTGAGCGAGATTAAAATTGACAGGAGTGGAAAACAAACTGGTGTTCAGTGCCTCCTGCCCTCTCTTGCTACTTCCGTTGGGCAGGAGGTGCAGGTTTTGGTTTCCACATTGCCAGATTTGGGAGCAGTTGTTGCCCTGGATAGGCTTAGGGGAACTCAGCTGTGGACATATTCCATGTGTTTTTCTTTATTTTATTTTACTATTTGTGCAATTTGATTAAGATGCCAAGACCAATAGATGAACCGGTGTTCAGCTTGCTATCCTATGAGGTTTACTCACTTCAGCACTGAAGTGACTGCAGCTGTGGCTTGCCGTCATCAGCCCTCAACTCAGCGCTGAACATGGGTGTCTATGGCCAGCAGCCCTTCGGTTGCTGAACTGGCTCCATGACTGTGGACTCAAGCGGGATTCTGGTCAATATTCTATGTGTTACTTGTTTACTTTTGTTTGCACACAATTTGTCTCCCCCCCCCCCACCTCCCCCACACATGGTGTTTAATGGTCTTTGTTTTTTTTTAAATCTATTCTATTGCTTTTGTTTTGTGGCTGCTTGCAAGACAAATCTCTTGTATACAGTATACTATATACTTTGAAGCTATTGGCCCCTAATGCTTCTAGTATTTACTTCATAAATATGTCATTGCCAATATACTTAAACTGTTTAGACATGGTGTTTGTGAATATAATAAAATCTTTAAAAGGTGCATGCCACCAATTTTTAAGTTGCTTTGTACGAGTAGCAGTCTTACCTTTTGCGGTAGTCCTTCAAGGATCAGTACCTCACTTATCTCACCTGAACTGTATTTCAGGCTCCTGGCCTAATGTTGCAGTCAATTGAGGCAGAATCCTGGTTTATGTGCAAGCTTCACAAATAGAAAGAAACCTTAATGTGACCAAGAATTACAGTCTTCAGCCCATTCCAGGACTGGAATGCAAATATACCCTTTGTTTAGACTACAACAGTCATCCATTCCATTCACCCAGAGGAGGTAGAAAAGGGGACAGTCTATCTTGTTAGTTTTTCTTTACAAATAGTTTACCTTGACTGTAAGGATGTATTAGAAACAAACCAGGACTCTATATCCAACTTACCAGTTTGTGTCTCCACTCACTACAACTCCTCACCTATTATCACTAAAACAGGCAAAGACCACAGCAAAGAAAACATTATGACAGGCAAGCATTGTATTTGCCATAAAATACAATTGGAACATTGATGCACATTTCCTTTAAAGTTGATGCCTTACAGAGACTTGTTCAACCAGCTTAAGATAGTTTCAAACCAAAGTCTAAATTAGATAGCAGCTTACTTTTACCCCAGAGGCACAGGAGATGAATTATTATTATTTTTTCTTCAGAGTCCAATTCCATTCTGGTTAAAATAAGTTTCAAGCAGATTGATTTGCTTTAAATATTCAGTTTGGATACTTGACCCATATTACCAGTCTCAAGTTACTACTCACTTTACCAATTTCACTGCATGCTGATGGTACATAGTGTCACTCATGAAGGGGGGGGGGGGGGAAGAGAAGAGAAGAAAACTTTGAAGAATTGTGATTAATGGAGAAAGCTGCTGCATTGCTAGGAAAACAAAACTACACAATCCAATGTGTACTTTGATCCAAAATGCCCCTGACATTTGTTTCCCATAACAAAACTTCTAGCTCTAAAAACTTTTTTGTAAAGAGTTAAATTGGAAATAAATGTCTGGTCACTCAGAAAGAGCAGAGGCTTTGACTGCATCAAGCTCAGGTGAATTCAATTGCAAGTCTCAAACATCAATGGAGGTGGAGGACTCACTAGCTCTTGCTAAAAGCCAGCATTTACATGACGGTACAAATGGTCTTCAGCATCATGTTTTTAGAGATGTTAAATCGCTAGACCCTTTTGATTATAGCATTGTTAGCTTAAATTACTGCTCAGGGTAGGGTGCAACATCAACTCAGCCTCCACCAATCTTTCCAAAGATAAACTAGAGTTCAGGTATACAAAAAAAATTACAGCACCGATAAAGTATTTCACATTGTTAACTATTTAGTCCCAAAACAGTAAGATAATGAAATGGCCAAAATAAACAGAAAAAACATAGACAGAATGATACACATTCATCTCCCCAAACAGAAGGCTAGAAATGGAATGATAAAACATACTAGTTTAAGTAAGAATCAGTTGTGAATAAAGTAATATTCTAAGGTTTTGCTATATGTTTCAAGCAATAATGATTTTAAAACCTAAAAGCCAATTACAGTCACCATATAAAACACTAAGCTGCATTTATTTGTTGCAAACCTACCTATCCCTACTGGGAGAAGAAAGAAATCAATGAGAAAAATCTTGCCTACCCAATACAGTGACCTGATTTTTCACAAAAAAGTTATTTGACTAAGACCTGACTACATGCACACACATTTTTAAAGAGTCCATTCATTTACACAGGGTATTCCATAATATTAAATATTAGTGATTACTTGATTAAAAAGTACCTGCACATTCTATATTGAAGTGGAAATTGTGATTGTCCTATAAATGGAGTCAAGGTCTGTTGAGCACGATCCCAGTAGTTTGGCATTAGCTTCTGGAAAGGAGTAATCTAGTTTAATTCTACCACCTAGCTGTAGGTATCCAGAGGGAGCAATTCTTAGTGAGCATAAGCTCCAAACTTCAATTTATGCTGTATTCTCAATGAATATTTTGTTCATATTTGATCTCGGGTCATACAAATCCAAACCATAATAAATTCAGCATGGAATGTTAATAGTCTATTAAAAAAGGAGACTATGTAACCAGACAGCCATCAACCTTTCACCTGTGGCCTCTTTTCCAATCCCCATCCCCACATTAGAAATTGATTTAAGTTTACAAACAGCAATACAGAGCATAAAAAGGTACAGTGCACCATATAAGGCAATCACATTGTGAACACCACACTAACAGAATACAAGAAGCCAAACTACAAAAACGTGCTACATCTAGAGGAAGCACTTTTCAAAATAGCCCTTCATTGTGTACCTGAATAGCAACTACTTTAGATTTTTTGATTTGATAAAAACAATGGAACATTTACATAGCAGACATGTTCCTCACCAGACAGTGAGAGCTGGTTAGTTATCCAACCAGAAGGATCACAGCTTTTAAAAAATCTACTATATCCAAGAAAAATTACAAATTCTCTTATGTATAGATCTGACTGAATTCACTTTAACCACCACCCCAGCCTTTTGTGTGCACTTCTGAAGCACTGATCTGTGAGCTGCCAAACAGACTCCCACTTTAGTATTCATAAATTCTACTCTTATAGTGACTTGGCTATTATTTGCTCCGAGCTGAACTTAGAAACATTAAACAATTTGCCTCTCTTAAATTAGGTTTATTCTATAAGATACTTTAAAAATGAACAAAAACTGGGCTTTGATCACACTGTGGTAAAACACATTATAATACTGCCTCTACCCCTATTAAAACACCAAGGATATTTTAAGCAATATGAGACTCTAGGCTGGGGTAACATCCTGCCAGTCAAACCAGCAGCAAATCTTACTGCAAGATTTAAAAGACCTAGAATATATCAAGGTTTCAGTATTTTCCTCCAAATCATTTAAACAATGTATACTTTACATTCAGAAGCTACTGAGAATATGCAAGATCTAAAGGATGAAATGGCAAGTTTAGCATCAAACTGAAAGACTAAGTTATCAGAGGCTAGCATTCGTGCCATGTCTGTGGTTCTAGATTACTTTAGAAATACAACTCAGTAATTTATGGAAACAATTTACCAAGAGTACTGATGATTTAAGAGGGATTAAAACAAACCCACCAGGAATGGATAATTAACTTAGCACTACTTAGCAATATCAGGTTAAAGTGATTACCATGACCTTAGTAATTAGTGATTATTTCCATCATTTTGTTTTTATCCTGCTTGAAGTAATGATCAGCACACTATATTTGTTTATACTCAAGAACACTAGCATGTTTAAAACTATCAGTATTGCCTTATTTTGACTCACAATTTTGTTGCAGAGATATAATGAAATTCAATAGGAACCACTGCAAAGTCACATAAAGGATCAAGGGTCATGAACAATAAACAGAAATCAGTTATACAAGCACCAACTCAGAAGCATGACGTTTTAACAAGTAAACAATACTTAAAAAAACTTATAACACACAAAAGAAATATAATCACACACTACTATAGCACCTACATAAGACAGGTGTTTTTCCAAGTTTAAAAAGATTAAGCTAACTGGAATAAGTACAATTTCCCTATTCTGGAAAGTCACTGAAGTGTACGAAGTCTTTACAACAGACTGAATTAGTATAATATGAAAACGAGCCAAGGTGAAAGAATAAATGAACACAAGATATAAAAAGCTAGGCCAAAATTAAATGCATTACTTCAAAAAAAAAACATGCAGCCATCACTTGTCAGTCTCCACTGTTCTCTTTTCACATATTTTCAAATGCAGATCATTCAAACTATTAAAACTATGTTGCCTATCAGACCAATCCCATCACCCCCATTCCACCACTTATTCCCTCCTCTCTCACATAGTTCCACCATGATTCTCATACCACTAACAAACACTAGAGATAATCTACAGTAACCAATTAAATGATCAATCTTTGGGATATGGGAGGAAAGCAGAGTATCTGCAGAAACCTAGAGTGGCAGGGAGAGCATGCAAACTCCACACAGACAGCAGCAGGGACCAATTCATCCCACTCAGCCTTTTCCTTTCCAGAGGAATAGTTCTACAGATTCTAGGTAATATATCCAATTATTAATTCTTTGCACTCACTGCTAGGTTATCTAGCTGCAGGTAGCACACAGCCAAGCTTGATACTCACCCTCATGCACAAACTGGTTATGGGACAGTGATCAGAAACAGATGTTTCAATCAATCTATTACCTATCTCCTTGACTTCATCTCCACCCTAAACATCTAGATTAGAAAGCAGAGTAGCCATTAAGTCTTTAAGCCAGTTAGCTACCCACTTAGTTGTATTTGCAGAAGTAAAGGCCGTACTTCCCATCCTGAGTGACTTAAAATTCTAATGAGCAAGTTGGTGTGACATTTTACACTTATTTCTTTGATTTTAGTATACACGTTTTATACTTAAGCTTACTTATTAGCAAGCAAAACAGCACCAATTGAAATACATATCATAATAAAATTAGGGAAATACATCACATTAAAATGAGAAATAACCCAAATAAAAGAAAAATAAAGAACATTATTGCATACCTTGCTACCTTTACGCAAAAATCAATTATTCCTTCACACCGCTCAAGTTTATTTTTTTTTATATAAATAAACTCACCCATGTAGTGAATATGGTATCTGGCAAACGACAGGCAACTGACTAGCAATCCACAAACGTTTAGAGAGAATGGGTAGTCAAAACTATTCTGCTTGAACTATGCAAAAACTCCCTCCTTCCTACATACAACTTGTTTCTATGTAATTTCAAACACCTTAATTTTCAAACATTTATTTAAAATGAGAAATACATTACAAGAAATCTTTTTAATCAAAATATCAATTGTTTCATAATTGTATATTGAAATGCTAAAAATGAACATGATCCTACCTAGATACTAGCTAATACAGGTGACAATGACCCGCTTTGGAATTCTGTCTATAAACAGGTTTAGAATAGATCTTTCACTACCAATGGCCTGTACATCAAACAATTGCCCTGTGATTTTACTCACATGGTCACTCATTGTAGTACATGGATCCACTGTTAATTCCTATCTCTAAACAGCATTAGGTTAATCTTGATGACCAACCAACTCAGAGAAACATAGCAAACCAAGTTGCATTGTTCCAAGGTAGATATTTCCATAAAAGGGTATTACCAGCTGCCCACACAGTTCCCTGTTACTTATGCACTGTACCCCAAATCAAAAACTAAATCTAAGTACTGATTTTCCCATTAGGTTACTAATATGCAAACAGGTAACAGGGCTAAATAAATTCCTCATCACCATGGGCATACTGGATTAGGATCTGTACCACAATTGCAAAAAGGTGGGTTTCAGGTGAATGTCAAGTACTCAAGAGAGCAAAATTTGACAACTCACATTGTCCGAGAGTTACTCTATGGCCTCAGAAATAAAACGTTCAAGATAGCTGAATGCTACATTTACATTTAAGCAGGCACATTCCCAATTCAATTGACAGTATTTCACTGGGTTTAATGTTTGTACCATCTATGGGCAGCAGTGGTCAATATGATCCACGTCTTCATTGCAGGAGCACGCAGGAATCTAGAATGTACCACAATGCCAGGAAATTCTATCCTAGTACATCTTATATATGAAAAAAAACAGGAAGAACTGTGTTTGTGTAGTATATTTCATGCCCTTTGCAAGTCTACCATAAGCACGTTAAGGCATATCGTCACTGTTGCAAAGAAACGTGCCTGGTATGATTCAACAAACAATGCAATAATGATTGAATAATTTTGCTTTTTTTAACATATTGAATAAAGGGGAAAATGTTGGCCATAATGTTGTGGAATACTCCAGTGGTTCTTCCAAAAATAGTACTGTAGAATCTTTTACATCTACTCAAGAAAGCAAATGGGGTCCTGGTTTAAACTCTATCCAAAACACGTTGCTCTCTAAAGTACAGCAATTCTTATTTGTGTTCTGGCTTTGAGTGCCAACTGAAACCAGTACCTTTGGTGATTGGAAAGGAAGTAAGTACCAGCTGATAAAAAAAAAAACAAACACTGGCTGTGAAATAAAAAGAGACATGATGCACTGTTACATTGGTAAAGGTGTGGCTATGTGGTTTTAGCTTGGAACGCAACCCATGGATTCTACTCAATTGACAAAAATCAACAATGTCTGTGGAGTAGGGAATTAATGTTTTTAATCTACAGACTTATCAATGTAGGACAAACATGTGAAAGATGCAAACTACTGTCTTTGCAAATGAGATGAAACACTGATTTCAGAATAAAAAGTAGCTCCCACCTCAATACTAAAATAAATTGTACACCTTGCCATGGCAGCAGCAAAGTTAGGGTGCAATTTGAGGTCAGTTTTTGCGCAAATGAATATATCCACACGATGCAAGAAGTCTCCAAAGATCATCAAACACACAATTCTGAGAGGAATGAGTCTCTTATATCCTTCTTCACTACAAAGTTCCGGTTCTTTTAGCATTAAACCTGGCCCCAGATAAAGTGCCTATTTCTGAACTGCACAATATTTACCAAGATTAAGATTTGAATAATAAATCATCAAATCAAAAGGCCTGGACCAGTGATTCTGACAGCATTAAGAGTTGGGAGAAAAGGGTAAAACATGTTGAATATCCTGTTTCTGTGTGGCTAGACGATGTTAATGTCAAAATGTACATAATTAGTCCCTTAATATAATGCAGGGAAAAATGCCAAATTCTGCTTAGTCAAAGAGTTCTTAAAAGCCACATTGTTTATCACAGGTAATTGTAACCAATGAAAAAAAAACATTAGTTTTTCTCATTCATACCACTAGTGTCTTTACAAAAACCTAATTAATTTTCCTAAAGTGCAACTTGATCCCTTATAATATTTCTGGCTGCTACAGAAGTCTAGTATGTCAGACACCTGATTGACAATTTACAAACTACATCTTTCTTTTCTTCCAATATGTTTTTAAACCAGTGTCATAAAAATATCACTTCTCCACAATATTTCATACTCCTATATTGTGAAGTATACTCCTTTCCCCTGCTGCCCTTCTCTAAAATAAAAATGACATTCCTGAATCAGATGCAATAATATCACATTTCACTGGCCCTGTGTGCACGTGCTTCATTTAAACTGGTTCAGCCCAGTACCCACGTGACTCTAACATGCAGTAGAAAGCTAACAGCAAGCTATATCAACACCGACTGCAATCACAGAGGGTGTCTGGACTGCTGACACAGATCTCAGCTTGCCTTTGACTGTCTTCCAAAAGAATAATGAAATTTCAAATGACATGTTTTTGTTGCTGTTGATTTTCCTTTCATTCGAGGTTCGCACCACAGTCCTGCCCCCAAGTGAAAGATGCTGACTTTGCATCACTGCATCTTGGTGCCTAGTTTCCGTTGTCTGTTTCTGAGGGGAAGACAGAAAAAGATGGAGAAATTTAAACATATTTGTTAACACTTTAATGAATTTACTGTAGTCCTCAGTTTTAAAATGCTATAGTTGGGGGGCATAAACAATACACAGAAAACTATTTCCTCACTAATCCACCAATACCACATAGGATAGAATGGGAATGGATATATTTAAAAAACAGTAACTTGCACTTGTATAGTACCTTTTATATGATGATGCATTTTGCAGGAACATTAGGCAAACAATTTTCATATCTTGCTAGTACACATTTTGGAGTAGGTGACCAAAGGTTTGATCAAAGTCTTAAAACTTTGAGAGGCTTAAAAGAGTGAAGAGAATTGAAGAGGTTTAGAAAGGAAATTCCAGCATTTTAAGTGCACACAACTAAAGCAGAGCAACCCATGGTCAGCTACTGAAATTAGTCAATTGTTTCACTCTTCCTGACCCCAAGGAACATGATCCAGGCTGCATAATTGGCAATGGTAGGGACGGTTTTTTGTTTATCATGTATTGCATGATACTGCTGTTGTAAAGTCAACAAATTTCACGATACATGCTGGTGATATTAAACCTGATTCTGATTCTTGAAGAAAGGTGGCCAGTAAAGTCACCTTTACCACCTTATAGGACCAAAATGATCTATAATGCCTTGACATTTACCTGCAGGCCTTCTAAGAGACAGCTTTCCCTGTCATGACAGAATAAGGAATCAGCATTTGGCGAGAAGGGAGATTTACTGAAGAGGCTGTAAGTTTGAAATACTCAAAGGAACAGGATCATAACTGGATGCTCTGTCATGGATAATAATGGAATTTTAGGTACTGAGAGAATTAAGAACCATGGGAAAAGGTGGAAAAAGAGTTGTTCCAAAAGATCAGCGTGGTCTTATTTAATGGTTTAAAGCAAAAGGGCCAATACAGTTTATATCTCGGCTCTTTTTTTATTAAGAAGCTAAAGAAGCTTTTATGTACAAAATAATATCAACTGAGGGTGAGGATGTGACAAAAATACATGGATATTGCAGAGTGAACTTTGTGACAGCAGATAATACTGTATGAAGCACAGCACCTTTTATTCACTTCATCAAAATGCTGCTCAATGTTAGTTTGTTCATAACACACAATTCTGATAATTTTAACATTAATAACTATCCACGTATTCCCTGTACAGTGTTGTTCAGTTGTTGTTTGGAAGCAACATCCTCTTTAGCTGTGAATTAGCCCACTGCTGGGATAAGTAACTCTCATATCAATCAGACACAGAAAGCAACTGATCACTGGATCCATCTGGAAAGGTAATTAATTCTGTCAAAGAGGTATAGAGGAAGCATTGCAGGCATTCTTCCCAAATTGCCTCAAAAAATTCAAATTAATGTCCTTCTGAGTGTAATAACACTGGATGGCAAAATAGAAGGCTTCTGATGCTGTGTTAGCTGGCTATATCAAAGTAATACTTCTTTGCATGCAAAGTCCTGAAAAATTGCCTCATTCTACTCACAGTTAGGCTTTTACGCAATTAAAGAACTTAATATCAACTCTTCCATAATGTCAAGGCAAATCAGAGCTTTAAAACAAATTGAGTACATTCAAAGTATAATCTCTTTTGAAATCTAGGAAACAATCACTAATTTCATTTAAAGCAAACCCACACAAGCCATGTTAATTATTGATATTTCTTGATTGATAAATATCTAGCAAATATTGGAGAGTTATCTCTCCTGCTCTTTGACCATGCCACATGATCCTTTACATCTATCTGAGACCACAGATGAGGCCTCTATTTAATATTTCATCTAAAATATATGGCATCTCTCAGAGTGAAGTATTTCCTCTATAATTCCACTGTAAGTATCAACCTAGATTATGTGTGCTATCCCTCTATCCTTCACCCTCTATCACCTTCTATCCACTAGTCAAGAACGTTAACACTAGAGTGTTCTCCCACTAATGATAGTGGGTAGACTCCTTAATTAGACAAACAGGAACACCAGTGATCTTTCTCACTCAGTTGCTCCTTAAGAAGCAGAAATAATATTCCTATGTTTCAGGCACCCAGATGACTAAGTGTCCTGTGAAAAATGTTGACTGGCATTCATATATAAATATTCCCCTTCTTCTTGTGGTTAAAAAATCTCTTGCAATTAAGAGTTTGACTTTTTTTATATAATGCTTATATTATTGTCATACAGAAAAACTTGAAAAGATACTTAATACAAAAGCAATATCTATTCAGAACAGCAGGAATGCAAGTATTCAAATTTATCACCTTACCTTGCTTCTGACCTTGTGACTGTGTACTCAAACCAGAGAATATTTGGAATCAGGCTTGTGTCCCGTATCAGGAAAAATTCTGAGATTGGCCTAAGTTATGAGGAAAAGTAACAGTACAATAAGAATCACTGACATTTGGTCCCACCTCAAATTGCAACAAAGAATCCAGTGAGGCATAACTTCTAATGAACAGCATGACATCCAAGTTCACTAGTCACAACAAGTATACTGTTTCTTCCAGCATGCCAGAGTACACATTTCTCCAAAGGGAGGTGAACCTGGCTTCAAATATACTGGATCTTGACACCTTACCTTCACTTTAAGTCATCTTCAAATTCATTTCAAAGAAAATCAATTTCATGTTACTTTTCAGTAAGTTGTGATGGTCTAAAACCAGGGATTCCCAACCTGGGATCCACAGACTCCTTGGTTAATGGTAGGGGTCCACAACATAAAAAAGGTTGGGAAACTCTGGTCTAAATCAAAGTGGTCAGCTTTCCGCATATCCTATCCCAACTAGATGCTAGCTGCTTTTTTGTTTTCTAGATACACAGGGAGGCCAAAGCACAGGTTCACAACTTGCATGCAGACTAGTAGCACAGGCCTATTCTCACAAGTCTGGTTCTCTTGATTAGAAGCACCTCACACTTGGAGAATCTCCTCCTTTGTTTTTGGCTAGATGTTAAAATGAGGAAATAAGTCACTTAACCTAGTGCTCATTTCCCCCTCAGCACTGCTGAAAACAGGAGTCGTAAGCAGTGCCTCAGAAACATCAAACCATTTCTTGCTGCTGGCCAAAAGGCACACATTCCAGTGGTCTACGTGCATCGACTCTAGTCAACAATGTCTGGATTGTTAGTTGTAAATGCTGTCTGCCTTTTGGCCCAAGGGCTGTTCAGTGTCAGGAGGCAGACTTTGCCCATATTGAAAACAAAATAACAAACTGGAAAACAATTGTTATGTATACAATTTGCCATTCTTCTGGCAAGAAAAGCCCCCAAGTACAAGCAATAATTGAACTACCTTTCACCAGGCTTTCAGAAGTTCAGCCCACATTAAAAACTTGGTAATGAATTGCTCACCTAAATCATTAACCTATCTTTTCCTCTCAGAGACTATTAACCAGCAGGCAAGGAGCAAGACAGTGGGGTTGAGAAATTGTTTTAACCCTGCTCTTTTTAAAATATTTACTTTGAGATACAATTCCATAAAGATCTAAATGTGTCTGTTCTAATCCTAAAAAACAGACTATGTAATCTGGTTTTAAATTAACAACTTTGTATTATCCGCAAGTGAATGCTAAAGTTTAGGACACTTACCATGAAGCTATCCTAGGGAATAGTGGCGTTAGTACCTCTTGTGTAAAGATAAACCAGGCTGTTCCCACTGCCCCACCTGCTATAACTCCGTATATCACTTGGCTCCAGGAATGGTACATCAAATAGACTCTGTAAGACCAAACACAGAATCCCTTTGAAAAAAAAAAATTAGCTGTAGAATCTTACAGAATGACCTAAAATCTTGATTGAATAACCTACAATGCAGTATCTGCACCAACTATTCAGCTCTGTTGGGATAGATGGCATGTTTGTAAATGACACCAAACTTGGTAGCATAATAAACAGGGTTATCCAAGTTTATAGTGGAATCTAGACCAACAGGCAAAGTGTGCAAAATAAATGGCAAATGTAATTTAAATCTGACAAGTGCAAAGTGTTAAAATTTGATATATTAAACTAAAGCAGGACTTAAGGCTGATTTATACTTGTGCGTCAAATGTAAGCCGTAGGTATGGCGTAGTGGTGCACCCTACGCTGTACTCTACACAAACCCTACACCGTAGCCTAACGCACACCTCTCCCAAAATGTAACTATGCATCGCGGCGATGCAGACTGCAACAACTGTGATTGGTCCACTTGGTAGCATCGCATTTCCTCCTTCGCGCAATAGCTTCCCATTGGGCGACTGAAGGGCAGGGAAGGAACTCTGGCTGCAATGCTTTCCATAAAGCCTTACAGACCTCCGAAATTATGGAGGATCCTGTGCACGACGACAGCTGCTACAGCTAAAACTCAAATGGTGATTGCCCGTCTCTGAGTATACAGTGCGTACAATAGTTGGAGACGATGAACCAAATTGTCAAATCTACCTGCCGACACCCGAAAATATTTGAAATGCATTTTCTCGTCCATGTCTCTCAGTGGCCAGACAAGCACAGAAAATTCACCCTCCTTCAGTTTCAGTCACCATTGTTTGAAGTTTGAGTTTCTTTGTGTTGAGTTTCAACACTAAGAAACTCAGCACAGTGGCATAGAAACCTCACCGCCAACTAGCGTTTTGGTGGTGAACTGCAGCATGACACAGACACACCAACGCACAAATATAAATGTTCACAACAGCGTAGCCCACTTGCGTAGGCTACAGTGCAAGCTAGTATGCACAAATATAAATCAGCCTTTACACAGACCGAGACAGGACAAGATAGGACAAAATCAACGTGGTTTCCTTAAGGGAAAATTTTGCCTTACTAACTTGTTGGAATTCTGTGAGGTTACATGTAGCATAGATAAAGGGGATGCAGTGGGTGTTGTACATTTGGACTTTCAGAAGGCCTTTGACAAGATGCCACACGAGGCTGCTTACTAAGTTAAGAACCCATGGTATTACAGGAAAGAAGCATGGTTAGAGCATTTATGCTCTATATCAATGGTTTAGACGGTGGAATAAATGGCTTTGTTGCTAAGTTTGCAGATGATACAAAATTTGGTGGAGGGGCAGGTAGTGTTGAGGAAACAGGTAGGCTACAAAAGGACTGATTAGGAGAATGGGTATGTGAGTGGCAAATGAAATATAATGTTGGAAAATACACGGTCATGCACTTTGGTAGTGGAAATTAATGTGCATATTATTTTCTAACAGGGAGAAAATCCAAAAATTTTAGATGCAGAACATCCTTAAGGTTAACTTGTAGGTTGAGTTGGTGGTAAGGAAGACAAATGCAATATTCGCATTCATTTCAAGAGGTCTAGAATATAACAGCAGGGATGTGATGCTGAGGCTTTATAAGACCAAGGTGAGGCCTCACCTTGAGTATTGTGAACAATTTTGGGCTCTTTATGTTAGAAAAGATGTGCTGGCATTGGAGAGGGGTCGGAGGAGGTTCACAAGGATGATTCTGGGAATGAAAGGGTTATCATACAAGGAATGTTTGATGGCTCTGGATCTGTGTTCGTTGGAATTTAGAAAGTGAGGGGATTTCATTGAAACCTTTCGAATGCAGAAAGGCCTGGAGAGAGTAGACTTGGAAAGGATGTCTCCTATGGTGGGGGGGGGAGCAGCTCAGGATATAGGGGAGTCCATTTAAAACCGAGATGCAGAGAAATTTCTTTAGGCAGAGGGTGGTGAATTTGTGGAATTTATTACCACAGGCAGCTGTGGAGGCCAGGTCATTGGGTGTATTTAAGGCAGAGCTGTATAGTTTCATGATTGGATACGGCATCAAAGTTTACAGCAGAGAAGGCTGAGGAGGGGAAAAAAAGGATCAGCCATGATTAAATGGTGTAGACGCGATGGGCTGATTGACCTAATTCTGCTCCTATGTCTTATGGCCTAAATGGTAGGGCCCCAGAGAATGTCAAAGAACAGAGACCTAGGGGTACAAATACAGAGTTCCTGGAAGCAGACACACAGGTAGACAAGGTAGCGAAGGTGGTGTTTTGGCATGCTTGTCTTCAGCTTCACACTTGCTACAGAAATTTATGCATGTCAGGAATTACTGATAAAAATATGTATTTGCACTCATGCATACTTGCTACCACCAGGATTATACAAGTTTTATGAAAATCTGACTTGTGCAAAATATTGAATATGATGCTGTTATCTATCATATTTTGTTAAAGATTAAACATTTTTATACAAAGGACAATGGTCCCCTTAATGTTGGGTATTCCTCATTAGAAGTAAGAAATTCTGCAGTTCCCAGGTAGTTACCTCATCAGATCACTGAAAAATTAAAACATTAGTGTGTCCAAGGTTGTTTACTTAGGAATCAGACTATGGCCTGAACAAAACACTTTCACACTTTAATTATATAATACTAGCAAACATCACACCATAGGATACATGCATAACCACTGTTTTCATAAAGAAAAACAACACCTCAATCTATTGGAAGACAAGATATTACCTACCTACTATAGGAGACGAGGAAGGCCACAGTCAGCAAACAAATGGATAAAACGTGCCTCCACAACAGGTCTAAACATCTAGCATTGTTTGTTTGGTGCATTCTAAAGAAAGGATCAAATATGACTCTTTTTAAATATGTTGAAATTTTCACCTCATGACTCAATAATATAGTTTTTGCAGCTGCAAAGTTCTAAAGTACCCAAAGGACCCTGCAGAGGTATTATCGAAAAAATGCTTAAAAGCAAAGTAAGGATCTGTTCAGACATATCAAAATCTAGGTTAAGGTGGTAGATTTTAAGCAGCAAGCTTGAACGAACAGTTGAGAGGAGGAGCAACTAAGTGAGGAAATCTATGCTTTCAGACCAAATAGGTGAAAAGTACATTGTCAATGTTAACGCAGTGAAAATTAAGGCACAGTCAAGGAGGAATGGAGGATTTGAATATCATCATCATCTTATATAACCGCTTGGGATTGAAACCATCTTTTTCCACATTTCAGTCCTGAGGTGGTTGATCAGGCTACTGAGAATCTTGCAGATTTTACCACAGATGGGGGGGGGGGGGGGGGGGGGAAACAGTAAGTATTTAATCTCTTGCTACATAACTCAGAACTCAGAATAAAGCATCACTTTGGAATTTGGCCTGCCCCAGGGAGCCAAATAAAAAATAATTAGGGCCTCAATGCTGAGAGTGTTGGCCCGGGAGCTGATCCTAACACTGGATTGCCTATCTTTCCAGCAGTACTGGTGAATTTTACATTGATGCAATTGATGGTACTTTTCCATTGCCTTGACCTGCTGCTACATTCAATATGGAGAAGGAGCATTCAGGGCAGTACTCAAGTCCACGTACCAGGAGCATACAGTAGCCCACACAAGTGACAGAAAGAAACACATGATTTCACATCATACCTACCCAACTGTCTCAGGGCAAAAAGTACCTGATATCTGTAACAAGGTTAGGGTTAAATTGGGGATTGCTGGGCAGCATAGCTCAAAGGGGCTGAAGAGCCTACTCCACACAGCATCTCTACATAAAGAGTCTGACCTCAACAAAACCAATCCTCAGGGACTACTCAAGATGAAGCAGCAGTTTGACAAGTGGGTACCAACTGGAGATGGAGCTTTATGCATTCACAAGGTGCCCTACCACATGAATATCCCTGTCAATTTGCGCAATCATGGTTCAGGTCTCCCACAAATTGATGGGGAAGTCAAGAAATCTGATGGCTGAGGAGAAGAAGTTGTCCATGAAATGTTCAGTGTGTGTCTTCATACTCCTGCACCACCTGCTTGATAATAGCAATGAGGACATGTCCTGGGTGATGGGGATCTTTAATGATGGATGCCACCCTCTGAAGGTGTCCTCAGTGCTGCGGAGCCAGTGGCCATGATGGAGCTGGTCGAGTTTACAACTTTTGTGTTTTCTTCTGATCCCGTGCAGTGGCCCCTCCATTTCAGATAGTGTTGCAGACATAACGATCTTCATGGCACACAAGACCACAGATACAGCAGCAGAATTAAACCACTCAGCCCATCGACTCAGCTCCACCATTCCATCATGGTTGATTTATTGTCCTTCTCAACCCCATTCTCCCGCCTTCCCCACAAAACTTTTAACACTGACTAATCAAGAATCTATCAACCTCTGCTTTAAATATACTTAATGTCTTGACCTCCACAGCCATCCATGGCAATGAATTCCACAAATTCACCACACTCTGGCTAAAGAAATTCCTTTCCATCTGTTCTAAATAGACATCCCTCTAATCTGAGGCTGCGCCCTCTAGTCCTAAACTAACCCACTATAGGAAATAACCTCTCCACATCCACTGTCTAGGTCTTTCAATATTTGATAGGTTTCAATCAGATTCCCTCTCATTCTTCTAAACTCCAGCGAGTACCGGCCCAGAGCCAAACGCACCGCATGTGTTAACCCTTTAATTCCCAGAATCAGTCATGTGATCCTCCTCTGGACCCTCTCCAATGCCCACATCTTTTCTTAAATAACGAGCTCAAAATTGCTCACTATACTCCAAGTATGCTCAGACCAATACCTTACAAAGCCTCAGCATCACATCCTTGCTCTTACATTCTAATCCACTCAAAATGAATGCGAACATTGCATTTGACTTGCTTCCCACCAACACAACCTGCAAGAAACCTTCAGAGAATCCTGCACATGTTCTCTCAAGTCTCTCCTTTAATCTTCTCCATTTAGAAAATAGTCTACACTTTAATTCCTTCACCAAAGTGCCTACACTATATTCCATCTGCCACTTCTTTGGCCACTCCCCCAATTTGTCCAAGTCCTTCTGCAGACTCCCTATTTCCTCAACACTACCTGCCCCTCCATCTATCTTTGTATTGTCTGCAAAGATACGCACAAAGCCATCGACTCCATCATCCAAATCATTGACCTACAACGTGAAAAGAAGGTCCCAATACTGACCGCTGCGGAGCATCACTCGTCATCAGCAGCCAACCGGAATAGGTCCCCTTTATTCCAACTCTTAGCCTTATGCCAATCAGCCATTCTTCTATCCATGCTAGTATCTTCTGTGTAATACCATGGACCCTCGTCTTGTTAAGCAGTCTCATGCACAGTACCTTGTCAAAGGCCTTCAGTTCCCCCTCATTCTTCTAAACTCCAGCAAGTACAGGCCCAGACAGTGTACGACATGCATATCAAACTAGGAAATCTATCAAAGAGATATACACACCTTAAATAAAGGAATAGGAGTGAGTAGATGGAAAAGAACCATATGAACTGGGAATGACTGGAGGGCATCCCATATTCTGTAAACAAGGTATCATGACCACCTGTAAAAGTAATTAAGAAACATTTGCAACATGAAGTAACAATCTTTCTCACAATCATGGGTATTAACATATGGTTATTACAGTTAGTACAGGTTCAACCCTTCATTAAGGGGATTTATATTATGATGTCAAATGAACCTCCAACACAAAACCATGATAATCAGAGGGTGCAGAATTAATGGAGGTCTATTTATCTTTTTTAGTCTTCAGTACTTTTTAAATAAATATTTGAATAGCTTTTAAAAGAGGGAAGATGCTATAAATAATGAAGTCCAACAGCATAGGGGGAGTGAGAAACATTTAATAATTCAGATCAATGACCTTTCATTGCTAATTCTACTTCCCACTTTACAAATATTGCCCAAGAACTTCAGCATTTTCTGCTATTTCAGATTACTGTTTTACACTTAAACAAAAAGTCCGTGCAAATTTATCAACCTTAATATTACAGGAGCCTTTGCAAAGTGGCATTTTGAGTATCATCTGCCTCTGAACACAGAATACACCTAGTGCCACTTCATTTTTGTTTTAAAAGGTGAGCAGCTGTATTACAATAATTGGATTGGATAATAATATTATTAAATTCCAATTCAAAGAAAATTTCACCATAAGTAGTGAACTGCTGGCAACATTACTAATTCAGTCTACCAGGAATAAAAGTTCCCTGATGTCACAAAATGATTAAGTGCTCGGATTGCTTTTATTTAGACATTATAGTAAGTAAAATAGTACTACTGGATGTATGCGGTGTCCAGTCCTCACCCTTGGTCCCCATTTAGCTCTCACCTGTGGCTCCAAGTAGCAGTTTGCATGTGACTGCAGCCACACCCCAGTACACTGCTTCAACAGGCAGGCAAAACCAGATGAGGGTAGCTGGTGGGTCTTATACCCCGGTGAAAGTGAAGTCAGCTATGTGAGCAGATGAGATCTACAGTGAAATCCAATGGCCAGGATGGTAATACTGCAACACTCCATGGACAGTGACGGGCACGACAAGGCACAGAAAGTGTCACAACCATCCACTGCTACCAAGGAAGACCCGTTTGTGACATTTGTTCAGACCACTGGTCGAGAGAGTGGAACCGCCCCAGTGCAATGGCTTTTCCACTTTAAAAACTCATCCGCTCAGGTTTCCTGTCATTGTCGACACAGCAGACAACCACCACAAAGTACAGAAACTTCATACAAGCAAAATGACAAAGACACCAACTAAATGATAAATCTATTCTTCAGCGATTCAGCAGAATCAATCCTAAACGATATTCTTCACCCCACAAACTCTTTGTCCTTTGCTGAAAGAACTGCTCAGTACTGATGACTAGTTTTTCTGGGACGTGTTGTGTTATGGAGCATTTTAAAAGCCATTCTTTTGAGCTACATCTTGTTTAGTGCCATTCTCTTCTGTTCACTCAGTCTGCCATTAACAAACTCTAATGGTTCAACCAATAAGGGATTACTAAATCAGATGAAAGGCAATGGAATCAACAAGTCATGCCAAAGTTTGACAAGTAACAAGTTACAAATCCAAATCCACGACTATCAAGCTCAGTAAATACTTTTAACTAATGTATACACACAAGGAGGTCTGCAGATGCTGGAAATCCAAAGCAGCACACACAAAATGCTAAAGAAGCCGAAGAAAGGTCTCGGCCCAAAACATCGAGTTTATTAATTTCCATTGATGCTGTCTGACCAGCTGAGTTCCTCTAGCATATTGTGTGTGTTGTTTTAACTAATTCATATTCAATTCTTAGACTTTAGTATCATAAATGCTATTTTGTAAGTCTGTCCAGTACATTTTCAGTACCATTACAAAGAACAGCAATCTCATTTTCAAAGAAAGATCTCAAAAGGAGCATTTTTTCACTCCTAAAAAAGTGAAAAACATAATGTCCTGAATGGGGCTCACCTTCACAAGGTCTGGGCTCTTTGATAACATTCTTAATTACCCAGTTGAAGCCTTCATTTAGTACCAAACCACAGAGGAATGAAATCTGAAACATAACAACAGATTTTAGATTTTTGACATTTTCAATTCACACTTCAAGCCATTCCATCATCCAAAACAGGAAGGTATTTCCTGTGCTTTAATAGCTTGATTGCAGAGGACTTGTCCTCTTTCACTTTTTACCATTACACCTGACCCTAAAGAAAGACACTTTCGAATCACTTCAACACCTGTAGATAAAGGAGGAGGAGAAGATGGCGGCGCAACGCAGCACACAGCGGCCACTCCGATGAATATCTGTAATCCGTCAAGTAGGGTGCCGTGCACAATCCTGATTTGATGGAGACAGATGTGAGAGCACAGAGGAACATCGGGAGAAACTTCTAAAATGCCTTCTTCGCTGCCGCTTCTACTGTGTGATCCAGAATCTCTGGAGAAGGCCCAGAGTCCTCGGCTTTGCTTGTTGCGGCTCAAAGCGCTCGGCAGAGGATGGTGCTCGGGAGGCTGTATCGGAGGGGCTGGTCGGAGGCTTGAACTTTTCGGATGGACTCAGAGTCGGCTGTGGTCAGGTGCTTCCAATGCATCGGCAGTTGTCAGCGTCTAGAGGTTTATGGCAGGGAGAGTTTCTCCCTTTTGCTGCCTGCTATCGGGAGTCGATCAGAACTTTTGACACTTGTTTTTTTACCGTGCCCATGGTCTGCTCTATATCAAATTATGGTATTGCTTTGCACTGCTGTAACTATATGTTACAATTGTGTGGTCTTGTCTGGGTTAGTCTTTGGTTTGTTCTGTTTTTTTTGTGATATCATGCTGGAAGAACATTGTATCATATCTTAATGCATGCATTTCTAAATGACAATAAACGAGGACTGAGTGTCCTCATAATCTAATCGGAGCAATCCAACAATCAATTTAACAAAGCAACTTGTGAAATGTTCAGAGATTACCACAAAGTAAAATTATTAGAAACTATTATCATACATTATACATTATCCTTTGAGATGTAGGACAACAATCGAAGTTTGAGACAAACAAGGCAACTGAGAAGGTAACAGAATGGGCAAGCAGTAATATTCCACCAGCTTCCATTTTATCCCAGGGCAATGGCAAGACAATCAGGTTTTCATTTGTTTTCTCAATGTCCACTTCATCTAATTCAACTCCAATTCTTCATCACATCCTTAATCTCATGCTTGTGCAGTATTAAAAATTGCATAGTTGAGAGTTGCAGAGTGGGCAGGATTCCAGAGATAAAATTACTTGTACACGAGTTGGTATTGAACTGTAGTGTTAATTGCACAGGACAATGCATGTTTATTGTTGCTTTGTGTTTACAAATTTTCTACTGAAGTTCTCAGTTTGCTTGGATAGACCAACTACTATTTTTAGGGAATGACTGACAAGAATATCTGGCTCGGACAGAGAAGAACAATGTGAACTAATGGGTTAAGAGTACAGTGTTAAACACACTGACCACACTAGAGAACAGTGCATCTTTCATTTTTTTTTTGCACTCATCACATATTCCATCTATTCTACTTCTTGCTCCAACGCCGCCCACCAATGAAATGAGACTCTTCAAAAACAACTCATCAATTTGCTCTTGGGAACTGACAGTGTACAGAACAAAGTGGAATACATGCACACAATCTCTATAATTCTAAGATACAAAGAGCATAGATTAATAAGTAAATTAATGATACATGAAATGATGAACAAATCAAATTGCAGTACTATATTTTAAGAATTATCAAATATTCATCACTAAGGTTATTAAAATAGCACTAATATTACGCACTATATTAAAAGGCAAACAGAAGTTGCTTTCAGTAATCAGTCCCAAAATGATAACAAACATTCCTAGTTATTAACATGAAAATATTTTTTAAAAAATTTCTAATACTTACAGAATGTAGCTCCCTTTTAAACACGATGAGTGTGAGGAAACCAATAAGGATAAATACTGGTACGAGACTTAAATATGCAAGCACCTTTCCTGCAAAGTCATCTGAAGAGCCAAAAATATTAGTGCACTTTTAGGATTATGCAACACAATGATTTAAAAAATGCAAATGTTTAGTATTTAAACTCTTCCCAATGTTGTTCAGTTGAAAATTTTCTGGGCTGAAAGTGACAATAATGAAAAACCAGGGATGCTGCTCTAGGAAAGGCATGGTGAAATTAAGTATTGGCAAGATCAAATCCACTGGTTTCTTTCCCCACTACAACTCTATTTCCCAATTACTCGCTTTCTCCCTTTCCCTTTTACTAGAGGCTTAGAACTCTACATTCACATAATGTTTAAAGTACCAACCAACTGGTAGCCAGACTTTCAGCTGCATTATTTCTAATTCTGGAATTCTCTCCCTCAACCGCGCTCTCCCTTATCCTGTAAAACACTCCTTAAAACTTATGTTTAAACTTGCTTTTAATGTGATTCAATAAAAAATCTAATACTCCGTGAATCATTTTACTACATTAAAAAGCTGTAAATAAATTCAAATTGTTATACTTCCACTCTCGTTACCATTTTGTCTCGAGTCAAATGTTGCTGGTTCAAGCACCAATCCAATATAAATAAAACATCTGTGCATACAGTACAAGCACAGTACTGAAAGAGCACAGTACACTCAGAAGAACATTTCTCATTCAAAATATTAATAGAAAAATAACAGCTCATTAGGGCTAATAAACTTACAGTCACCATTTAATAACCTATTGTAGATGTCAAGTAAGGGTAGAATTGCATCTGACTACAGCATAATTTCCATACTACTGGACAATTATTTTTACTCCATCACCACATGCACATTGAGCCAAAGGGGTTCCTGCTTTGCATCACTTAATGATTTTTGAGGACAATTTTAAATCTGTTTCAACCAGCCTCATAGGCTGTGTATTTAATAGAGATTACTATAGGAAATTATCAAGAGCCAGAGCAGAGGAGCTTTATTTTATGCACTGCTTTTGAAATAGTGTTAGTAGTTAATGCATCATGAATGTGTCTATAGAAAAATAAGATCAAAAATGTGGAACGTGACAAGTAGAACATTAAGAGTTGAACGGTCTCCTTCTCCATGACATAATTGAGAGAATATACCTTCCAGACAAACAATTAACCTCCATCCTGACAACTTGTGATGGGGATACAAAATGGGCAAGGTTGTACTATTCACTCCCAATTGTGGATAGTGTAGAATCAGTGTACACATGGCACTTTTCTACAAGAGAAAAGAACAAAGTAGAAAAATACTGAAAGGATAAATAATTTTATTTTTTGAATTTGCAAAACACCTCTTTAGCATTTCAGGTTCTTCATTGGTAATGCTTCACTGAGCTTTAAATACACACTCTTGATTTTTCAAATCAATGTTTCTCATACTAAATGAAACCACCTAGTTCATTTCTCTGGGGCAAATTAATGCTAGCCAAATTTCAGAAGACAGAACTCACAACATTAAAGGCCCTCAAACCTACCAGTATAGTTCAGTTTCTTTTTGATGCCTCTCTGCTTGCACAAGATTTCTTAAATGATTTTCTCTTTGAGCATAAAACATAGAAAACCTACAGTACAACACAGGCCCTTTGGCCCTCAAGGCTGTGCCGAACATGTACATACTTTAGAAATTACCCTCTATTTTTCTAAGCTCCATGTACCTATCCAGGAGTCTCTTAAATCAGTGGAGCTAGCAGGACTTGATGTTTCAATCCCTATGGAATGTTGGCACTCTCGATGTTGGCAGTGGGTTTGGAGTGGTGACAAGGAGGGAAGGTAGGTACGTCATCGGGGTCATCAGGTGGGCACCCGCCTTCTTTGACATTTCGTTGATAAGACCCTATCGTATCCGCCTCCACCACTGTCACTGGCACTCACCACTGTCACTGGCACTCACCACTCTCTGCGTAAAAAATTCACCCGACATCTCCTCCATACCTACTTCCAAGCACCTTAAAACTGCATTCTCAGGTTAGCCATTTCAGCCATGGGAAAAAGCCTCTGACTATTCACACGATCAATGCCTCTCATCGTCTTATACACCTCTATCATGTCACCTCTCATCCCCCGCCGCTCCAAGGAGAAAAGGCCGAATTCACTCAACTATTGTCATAAGGCATGCTCTCCAATCCAGACAACATCCTTGTAAATCTCCTCTTCACCCTTTCCATAGTTTCCACATCCTTGCTGTAGCCAGGTGACCAGAACTGAGCACAGTACTCCAAGTGGGATCTGACCAGGGTCCTATATAGTTGTAACCTCTCAGCTCTTAAACTCAATCACTCGGTTGATGAAGGCCAATGCACTTCTTAACCAGTCAACTTGCACAGCAGCTCTGAGTGTCCTATGGACTCCGACCCGAAGATCCCTCTGATCCTCCACACTGCCAAAAGTCTTACCATTAACACTATATTCTGCCATCATATTTGACCTACCAAGATGAACCACCTCACACTTACCTAGGTTGAACTTCATCTGCCACTTCTCAGCCCAGTTTTGCACCCTATCAATGTCCCACTATAACCCGACAACCCTCCACACTATCCACAACACCCCCAACCTTTGTGTCATCAGCAAATTTACTAACCCATCCCTCCTCTTCCTGGTCATTTATAAAAATGAAGAGAAGGGGGTCCCAGAACAGATCCCTGAGGCACACCACTGGTCACTGACCTGTCTACAACCACTCTTTGCCTTCTGTGAGCAAGTCAATTCTGAATCCACAAAGCAAAGTCCCCTTGGATCCCATGCCTCCTTACTTTCTCAATAAGCCTTGCATGGGGTACCTTGTCAAATGCCTTGATAAATCTATATACACTACATCTACTGCTCTACCTTCATCAATGTATTTAGTCACATCCTCAAAAAATTCAATCAGGCTCATAAGGCACCACCTGCCTTTCACAAAGCCATGCTGACTATTCCTAACCATATTATGCCTCTCCAAATGTTCATAAATCCTGCCTCTCAAGATCTTTTCCATCAACTTACCAAACAATGAATTAAGACTCAATGGTCTATAATTTCCTGAGCATCTCTACTTCCTTTCTTGAATAAGGGAACAACATCTGCAACCCTCCAATTCTCCGGAACCACTCCCGTCCCCATTGATGATGCAAAGATCATTGCCAGATGCGCAGTAAACTCTTCCCTCGCATCTCACAGCAGCCTGGGATACATCTCATCCGGTCCCAGAGACTTATCCAACTTGATGCTTTCCAAAAGCTCCAGCACATTCTCTTTCTTAATATCTATATGCTTAAGCTTTTCAATCTGCTGTAAGTCATCCCTACAATCACCAAGATCCTTTTCCATAGTGAATACTGAAGCAAAGTATTCATTAAGTACCTCTGCTATCTCCTCCGGTTTCATACACACTTTTCCTCTGTCACAATTGATTGGTCCTATTCTCTCGTATCTTATCTTCTTGCTTTTCACATACTTGGTAGAATGCCTTGGGGTTTTCTTTAATCTTGATTGCCTTGGCCTTCTCATGGCCCCTTCTGGCTCTCCTAATTTCATTCTTAAGCTCCTTCCTGCTAACCTTATAATCCTCAAGATCTCTATCATTACCTAGTTTTTTTGAACCTTTCATAAGCTTTTCTTTTCTTCTTGACTAGATTTTCAACAGCCTTTGTAACCATGGTTCCTCTACCCTACCATCCTTTCCCTGTCTCACTGGAACTCACCTATGCAGAACGTCACTCAGATATCCGCTGAACATTTGCACATTTCTGCCATACATTTCCCTGAAGACATCTGTTCCCAATTTATGCTTCCAAGTTCCTGCCTGATAGCTTCATATTTCCCCTTATTCCAATTAAACGCTTTCCTAACTTGTCTGTTCTGACCCCTCTCCAATGCTATGGTAAAGGAAATAGAATTGTGATCACTATCTCCAAAATGCTCTCCCACTGAGAGACCTGACACCTGACCAGGTTCATTTCCCAATACCAGATCAAGTACAGCCTCTCCTCTTGTAGGCAGATGGGAATAAGTTGGCTTCTCAATTATATAATCAAAATTTTGGATGCTGTGCCTCCCTCTGATCAAGATTACATTAAGCCTCAAACTTGAGAAAATTAAAGTGGAGTCACAAATGGATTCCAGAAAGCAGTTTTCCTTCATTGCAATAGAAGTAATCTTTAAGATTGGATTGCTGTCTATCTGTTGCTGAAAACAGGGGAAGATTTAGAACATACTAAAACGTAGTAAAACTACAGACATGAGAGAGACTACAGATGCTGGAAATCTGAAGCAACACAAAATACTGGAGGAATTCAGCAGGTCAGATAGCATCTATGGAAGGAAATAGACAGTTGACATTTCAGGTCAAGACTTCAGAATCGGAAAGAAAAAGGGAATATAGCAAGTATAAAAAGGTTGGGGTCAACAAGGTTGAGGGTGGGTAAAGTTGTGAAATTAGGTAATCAATTTGCAACCTTTCAAGTTGATTCTAGTAACGTAGGCTCATGCTTGCAATTTTTCACATAACCATTCTTAATGTTATGGTAAGATACATGTTAATAATATAGGGATATATATATTAATACTGTACACTTTAATATGAAAAGTATCCAGGAACATTATAAACATGAAGGGCTCAAAGATGTATCTGGTCCTAAGCTACCCCTGAAGAGTAGGAACTTCTTAAAGATGCTCTTACATGCTGTTAGATAGGAAGTTACAAACTCTTAATTCTGTACTCATAAAGAAATGGCAAAAAATGTCTAAAATGTATCTTTTACAAAGCACATACTACAATGGGCTTTAAAGGAGCATGTTTACAATAACACAGGAAAATGTGTCCATGCTGAGCTGTCCTTTCCATGAGGATGAAACTCCGGCAAGTTGGAGTTTCAGTCACCGCTGGTTACATGACAGGTTGATGCCACGACTGCATACTAGTCTGGGAAGTGAAAGAGGCCTGTAAAAACAACACTCTTGCAAGTGGACAAAATTTTAGGTGAAATAACTAAGCAAAAAAATACATACTGTTGATGGAGTTCAAATTAATAATGGAGGTCCAACCCAGATTTTTAAGAGACAATTTTTGCTAGACTTCCCCAACTAAACTTTCTTGTAAGTTTACAGAGAAAGTTGAAGACTTAAATGGACACAATCTAAATTGACTTTCAGAAGACATTCGATAAAGTTCCACATAAAAAGTTGGGTAGCAAAACTGAGGGTCCTGAATGAAAGGGTGGGTGACAACATATATTAGGAAATAGGTTAGATCAAAATGGTGAAGTATGTTAGGAATGGTTGGTTTTCTGTCTGATTGACAATAGTGATCATCCATAAGGATCTGTACAAAGACCAGTGCTGTTCTGACATTAGAAACAATTACAAATGGCCATACAGGATGACATTTCAAAATGCACAAATTTAAAGGTGGGGGTAACCAGTACAGAGAATAGTAACAGATCGCAAGATGACACAGACAAACTGGTAGAATATAAAAAACAAATGAATGGTAGATTAAATTTAATACACAAGCATGAAGTGACACATTTTGGCATAAAGCCCAAGCAACTATACCATGTAATTCTAAACAATGTGGAGGAACACAGAGAATGTGAAGTAAAGACAAATATTTTAAAGCAACAGGATAAGTGTAGGATACAAGATATATGGATCCCTGACTTCATAAACAAATGCTTTAAGTGTAAAAGCAGGGTAGGCATGTCCAACATTTATAAAGCACTGATTAGGCCATAACTAGATACCATGTTTAATTCTGATTAACAGATTTCAAGAAAGATTGAAGGGTTTGGAGAGGATACCAAAAAATAAGTACATTTCAAGTCACACAAGATTTTAGGCATTTGGGTAGACTGGAATATTGGGGCATTCTCCTTGAAGCAAAGGAGGTCAATAGTTGATAGAGGCAGAGAACATCACGGTGAATTTAAGTGGAGTAAACAAACTGAAGCAGCCGGGTAGTCAGTAGGGCATATTCACCCCCCCCCTTGTGCAGCTGTGTTCTTCCAAGTTTGCTGAAATTGACAAGACCCCTTGCCAGCAAATCTCATCAATTTCAAAGCAGTGAGATAGCAAAGCCAAAAAGAAATACCTATTGCCATCAGCCAAGCACATCAGATCAATTCTTAGAATTATTATCACTACACATATTTTAAAATAATTTCAACCACTAAACAAGGTGCCAAAGGTAACAAACTTCAACATGCACCTCGTTTTCACTGCTGTTTAACAATACACTGGCAACTGGCAGCTCAGTTATGAAACTCAACACTTTATTGTGCACGCAGAATATCTAAAAACTGGGCAAGCTAAGGAGGGAGTGGGGTAAAAAGAAGGGAAACGACTATATTTCTTAGGAGATGAAAATGCTAACGAAGCCTTTATACTGAACTAAGTGTGCTCACCTTTCTCAAAAAGGTTAGTATTATTAGCTTCTTTTATAGTGATCATAAGCATTCTGAATTACTTTATTTACAATGCTCTCAACACTGGTGCTTTTACTCAGATAGTATTTCTATACAGATTCCTTCAGGTTATTGTAGCCGGGGGTGGTAATGGGGACAAGCTCCCGCTACCTATTAATGCTCCCAAAAGCATACACCTCAAATAACCTCTGACAAGCAAGTCCAGCTCCTGGCCTTCATGTGTGGCTTAGCTGAGCACAGCAGAACAAGGAGCAAAGACAGGTTAATGGTACCTTATAACCGGTCGCTTCGGCCAGATGGGGCTCGTCAGCCGTGGTTGGCTGCTCATCTAGAAGGAAAACTCTGATCTCAAACTACCGCTGCCTTGTGGCTATATCCTCTCATGGGGAAGGCTTCGGGAGTAAACCTTGAGGGAAAAATCCAGAGCTGGAGTTCCTAAGCCAACATTGAGTTCAATGCTGACTGGCAACTCCTGCGATGCTGCCGGTACCAAACTGTACCAGCCCGCTGTTCAACTGGGTTCATCAGTTGCATGAAGAGGGGGGAGTTGCTACTCAGGCAACAGCTTGCTCTCCGTATCGTACTGCCCACGTTTGTGTATTTAGACAGCTAGAACACAATATTCATGGTCAACTCTGACCGACGGAGGCCTCAAATTTCTATAAAGAACATACTGTATATTATTCCTCATTTATTATAGGCAAGAATGTCACAAGAGGAACTTTTTAAAGAAGAAATCTTTCTAAAGTGGTGATCAGCAAACAAAAAGTTTGGGAACCACTGGGTTAATTAACTAGTAAGCGTGATACAACAATTGACAAATGTGTGGCAGCTAGGAGCATGCATATAATTTGCTTAAGACCATACACCTAAAAGAATAGTCAAAGACCAGGGAAATAGCTATCCATTTGTTATCAGGTAACCGGGCTGGGGGGGGGGGGGGCACGGGGAAGGAGGCGAGAAGACAGAAGAAATGAAAATGAACATAATGAAATAAAATATTAACTGGAAGCTGGAATTTTACCAATTAGGCAAGTTGTCAAGAAATCAAGTAACTTTTTCTATTAGCCAATCCCCCAATTTTTCAATCCTTGCTTTAAGCTGTGCCACATATTAAAATTTCTAAGAAAAGTTGAAGAGACCAAGCTTTTATTTATTCTAAAAAACAGAACATGGATAACTGAGCCAGTGATAGGCCTTTAAGATAATGAATCCAGAATGATACAAGGACTTTTGACCTATGTATTGAGGGGCTGGATGGTACCAAAGTTAGAAGGCATTATTAACATATCCATCAAAAAATTCAATAGGGAACCTAAAGAATTTATGAAACTCTACCAGCAAAAACAATTGATTCAAAATATTAACTTTCTCCTGTCACAAATATTATCTGATCTGCTCTGCAGTTTTTAATCTTTATTTCAGGTTTTGAGCATCTGCAGTTTATTTTTTGGTTTTAAATGACAAAGAGCTGACAAATAGGATGGATAATTCCAATTTCCTCACAAAAATAAGAAAAAAATGAATTCAAAGCCATTAAATAAACTGCGCAAGTCTTAAATTGACCATGAACTTTGGTACATTGTTAATTCTCATTGCTACCATCATGGAGAAGGTATAGGAGCCTGAAGGCACAAACTCAACCATTCAAGAACAGCTACTTCCCCACTGCTCCATAAGGAGCACAACCTTGTTGTGACTTGGTGGCTCGCGTGCCTCAAAGACCCAGAGAGCTGGTGTTGGATGGAGTCAAGGCTTTATGCTTTGGCTCTTGGTAGGGTCACCCATGTCAACAAGGTCAGACTAAGAGTGGTCCATTTGTCCTCCAGTTTTGGGGTTTCAGCTCAGGAATTACAACACTGAACAGTAAAACAAAACTGTTACGGAAACAGCAATGAAAGACCCTTCTCTGAATGCAGTTGTATTCCTGACTCTCCACCCAGAACTTGCGTGACTGACAGTAGAGAAAGCATATGCCAGTGATATTAAATTTGATTCTAATTCAACGTAAAGACAAAACTTGGCAGCATATTAGTTATTGTATTTGGAGCCTGAGAAATCACCTTAAAAAAATGGAGTCAATAAACTCAAGAATTTTGAATGTTGTTAGCAACCACACTGGTCAAAATGTAAATATTACAGGTGCTGCCTGCTCTGATGAATATTTACAGCATTCTTTTAAAATACAAAAACAGTGGATGAATGTGTACAGATGAAAATTTTAATCAGCAAAAGAGAAATTCAATACACGAGAAGCATTATAAATTGCAGAATGTCAGATGCATTTGGAACATATTGTACAAGCAACAACAGAAGTGACCTGCTCCAACAAAGCAGTTTATAGCAAATGCCATTTTGACAGTAGTACTAAATGCACATTATATAGTAGAATATCAGTACAATGGAATACAAAAGAAATTGGCACATTGAGAAACTGAACATGAAATTACCCACAATAAATAAATGGACTTATAAAGTACCTTGAGATAACAAAAAAAGTTAAAATGTGACCTCAATAGAATGTGAAACTCCTGAAAAGTGGCATAATTCAGGGTGAATGGCAGGATTGTCAGCAGTGTGGAGCAACAGGGGGGATTGCGGTCCACATCCACAGATTCCTCAAAGTCGCCATGCAAGTTGATAGGTGGTTATAAATGAATGTATGTTGGTCTTCATTAATAAGAGGATTGAACTCAAGAACCACAAGGTAATACTACAGAGCTATAAAGCCCTGGGTAGATCACACCTGGAATATTGTGTTCTGTTCTATTTGCCTCAATACAAGGAGGATGTGGAAGCTTTGAAGTATACAGAGGAGATTGACCAGGATGCTGCTGGATTAGAGAGCATGTTTTATGAAGAAAAGTTGAGCAAGTCAGAGCTTTTCTCCTTGGGGCAAAGGAGGGTGAGGTGACTTGATAGAGCCGTACAAAATGAGAAGAGGCATAGAGCGGACATCCAGCATATTTTTCCTAGTGCAGAAAAGGCCAACACAAGTGGGCATAAATTTAAGGTACACACATCAAAGTTGCTGGTGATCGCAGCAGGCCAGGCAGCATCTCTAGGAAGAGGTACAGTCGACGTTTCAGGCCGAGACCCTTCATCAGGACTAACTGAATGAAGGAAGAGTTAGTAATCTCTTACTAACCCTTCCTTCAGTTAGTCCTGACGAAGGGTCTCGGCCTGAAACATCGACTGTACCTCTTCCTAGCGATGCTGCCTGACCTGCTGCGTTCACCAGCAACTTTGATGTGTGTTGCTTGAATTTCCAGCATCTGCAGAATTCCTGTTGTTTGTATAAATTTAAGGTGACTAGAGGAAAGTATAGGTGGGATTTCAGAGATAAGTTTTTTTTAAAATACATACTGTGGTGGATGTATGAAAGGTATTGCCAGGAGTGGTGACAGAGGTAGATACATTAGGGTCATTTACAAGACTCTTACATAGGTACATGATGAAAGAAAAATAGACAGCTATGTGGAAAGAAGTGTTAGAATGATCTTGGAGTAGGTTAAAAGGTCCGCACGTGTGCAGAAGGGCCAACACTTTGCTGTACTGTTTCATGTTCTAACATTAACCAATCCAGAATAAATATTTTCAAAGAGCACTAGGGGATCTTCACTGAGAGTGAAAACTGGTTATCACTTAATATCTCAACTGAAAGAGTAGCTCAGTACAGCATTCTTTGAATATACATTATGTTGGAGTGGAGTTCAACTGACAACCTAAAGATGCAAAGATGAGATAAAGATGCATAGTCCTGAAACCTAGACTGGCTGACAGAGTGATAATGTGTTTAGGTGCAGATAAGTTCACTTGGTATGCATTAAAGCTGAATCGTGAATCAAACCAAGTCCCAAAATATAGCTATTCTGTAATTAATTTTTATTTGTACATTTCTCCTCCCTTTCCACACTGCAGCAGTAAATGGAAACTCAAAACTGGAAAAATCAGAAATAACAGGCTGACTTCCTCCCATTCCTTGGTGCTGCAGACTGATACATCAAACCTCCACTCGACTTCAAATGTTCAAGCCCAATTAGAATACAATCATAACACATCTCATCTTCCTGATTCCTTTAAAAAATGTAGTAAGGCCATTTTTTTCAAGCCCATGTTGGACAAGAATTGAATCAGTACTCCAGCCCGCAAGAGTTTACCTTAGTTCAATGACAGCATACTTATCCCTCAATAGATGGTTGATTTTTCTGTTGAAGGTACCATATTTTAAGAGACATTAAACCAAGACTTTGCTTTGCTCATTTCCCAATGACCAATCATAAATCTTGAGCAACATGACTAAAGTAGATCACTTACTACTCACTCTGTCAATTATGGGGACTTACCTTGTGTAAATTAGCTGCGTAACTTCCTACAACAGTGACTATACTTCCAAAATACTTTATAATAACAGTTTTTAGATCAAGAAAGCAGTTGTGTAGACGTTTTTCTTAAAATTATCCTTACCTCACCCTGTTTTGAAAAAAGAATAAACTATTTAATCTTTAAAATGCTAATTTTGCTAATCTGCTGCTCACTTTTCTTAAAATCCCTTTTAAAAATAATGGACTTTGATAAAGTAATAAACAGCCTTAAAGATAATAATAGTAGTAGTAACAGTCTTCTAAACCTCTAGTGGTGCAGTCAATATAATCCCTTCACATTAGTCATTGCTATAAATATTTTCACCATAACTCTTCACAACCTCGTCGATCGCTGTGCTGCGCACGCGCAAACCTACGCGAGCCAATCTGCGCGTGCACGACAGCGACTGCGCGAGCCTTGACCATGCATGCGCGATATGGTCTTAATGAGAATAAAATTTAGCCAAATTGGCTCGTGAATTTGCAAATACGTAGCTTGAGGCAGGCGCCGAGACACCAACAGCACCTAATTTTGAGGTTACGACCAGCGAAGGTACTTATTCCACAACCCGACCCCACAATCCGGCAAGGCCTGCAAATAAGGCTGCGACTTCTCCATTCAACGCCCTGGCGGTATATTCCATATTCGCAAAAATTTCTGAAGACAGCTGAGAATCATTCTTCCAGAAACCCTGCAGGACAATAATTACCTGGGGGATATTCGACGTACGTCAAGGACAGCGGCTGCCACCGCTCTTTCTCCACAACAACCGAGCACTTTCCAACAGCCGCCATCTTCACCGCATCACGGCGACCTGCCGACAGCCAATCACACATTCCGTGATGAAGGCAGCACAACCGAACGTCAACCAATCAGAGGCCGGTCACTATGGGGAATCGAACCAATTACAGAACAAGTTTGGTATTTTTCTAACAGGCTTACCACGGGAATTGAGCTGGTACCGGACAAATGGGAATTTTTTGAACCTCGTTGCTTTCGCTACAGAACCAAGGTCACTGCACTTTTGGTCTGATGTTCGATAGCTGCATTTTGCAATGATGCCTACGAGCACAGAGACCAAGCTCCAAGTCATCGTTACTCAATTGTTGACCCATGTGTGAAAATATACCTTCCACGAAATATCCATACGCCTAAAAAGTTTTAAGATCAAGACCTGAAACCCAGCAAAAAGCTTGTTGCATAATAAGTAGCAATAAACTCTGCTTTGTTATATGCTTCTATACCATGGAATAGACATGACATACATCCCAGGCACTGGAAAGTTATCACTATGCCATCTTTGCAAAGTCTTAAAAATCCAGTTAAACAAAGGCAATGTCCTCTCCCAGGCCAACATGTTCAGTAAAGGCCCTAATTACATGCAGCCAGCTTTGATGAGCAGGCCATGTGGTTCTTTTTGTCAAAGATGGATTCCAGAAACAAGCACTCTACTCCAAGATCCATCAAAGACCAAGGAAATGATTCAAGAACATCCTCATTAAGTTGCCTTGAAAATGTGTAATTCCACAGTTTTATACAAATCCTAGGGCCATGGCTTGTCAAAATTCAAAAAGGAACATTGAAAACCATATTGAGAACCACGTACTTTGGGTGAAAGTAAGTGGAAACCTGCAAAAGTGAAGTAGGGAATACATTACCTCCCACTGATCATGCATCTGACCATCAAGCCCCTCCTGCTCTACCTGTGGTAGAGTCTGCAGAATCTATATTAGCCACTTTGCCACTGTAGAACCTTCATAATGATTGCAAAGTTGCAGTTTCATCCTTCCCCTCCATCCTTGGCTTTAATCTACAGCTGCAGAAGCAACTATTTGCTTTCTGTTATCATGGCCCCTAAGTGTCATTCTCTTCTTCGTTAGATACTTTTCCTACATTTTAAATCAAACCTTTGATTATTTGTTCATGCAAGTTGTGATCTCTGCTTTAAAATACTCATTCAACAATAAGTTACAATATAACACCCTTAACTTAAAATACTCATTCAACAATAAGTTACAATACAACACCCTTAACTTAAAAATGGGAGTTTTATTTGGACCATATTTATGGTCCACTATTCATTGTGTCCATTGGGTTGATATAGCAATCATAGCTGTGTCAAGGTTTTGTCATTCTTAATACCCTTATGAATTGTAAGACCATAAGACATAGATGCAGAATTAGACCATTTGGCCCATCAAGTCTGCATAGCTGATTTATTATCCCTCAACTCAATTTTCCTGCCTTCTCCCCATAACCTTTGATGCCTTTATTAATCAAGAACCTATCAATTTCCACTTTAAGTATACTCAATGGCTTAGCCACAGATTTGCCACCCCCTGACGAAAAAAAAATCATCCTCATTTCCGTTCTAAAGGGACATCCTTGTATTTTGCTTTATCTCCAATAAAAGAACCGATTCTACTTTTACAGATGTTCATGTCGATTTTATCCAGAAGTCAGAAAATTGACAAAAATCACTTATTGTAATCATTACCTTCACAGTATTGTAATGATTTACATCAAAAGCATTCAAGACTGGTAAAAAATAAACAATTAGTACAAGTGGAGAGGAAGAGGAAACTGGTTCAGCTGAGCGTACATGTGTACTTCAGAATTTTAATTTTAATGATAGTGTGGCAGTTCACCTATACATGGGGTGGCCATGTTGGGTGTTCTGAGCCCAGTGATAACCTCCACTCAGATCACTTTGCTTTTCACTTTTTTTTTAATGAATTGAATGGTACAGGGCAGAAGTGATGATTTAAAAAATAAAAAAAATACAATTTCAATTCACAAGGCAAAGACTTTACACCAAAAGCAGTAATAAAAGAAATAGGCACACATTTATAAATAAAGAACAACTATTGTGGATTTGTCCTTCATTCCTTTCACAGTTCCTAAATATCTCAAATTTCTGAATTTTTCAGAAAACTCAACAGCAGTCCTAAGACTGAACTCAACATCACCTGCAAGAATTGATCCATACCCGCTGCCATAAGAGACTTCTGTAAGAGTAAATGTGGGAAAGCCTCAAGTAAACAAGACTGTAATTGGAAAAGGAAATGATACTTATGCAGCATTATAGACCAGATCTCATTACCCACACCAAAAGGCGTCTCTAGATCAACCAAACTAAAACCAACAGTTACAAACTTTAAAATCTTTGCAGTTTGATCTGTATATTATTTGTCTTCACTACTTTCTTCAACTTGTCCACCATCAATTTCTCTTATTCAGAATAGATTTGGTCATTAATGAACATCAGTTATATTTTGGTAATGACTTTTCCAAAATTACTGTCCTGTTTGGAATTGAATGAAATGAATCAAAGAAATGGGATGGACAAGGTGAGGATAGTAGGGATGTCTGTGATGGTCAGATCGGACTATTATGGTTCAGTTTTTGAATTTGGGATTTTCAGTTACTGGTTCCATTTTCACATATCCAGATTTGTTGTTGGTAAAGAAAGGATCAGCATCGGTAGGTCTGCTAGGGGTAGGGTAATAGGTCTGTGTTCAAAAGCAAGCATCAACCTTTCTCCAATGAATTTATGTAATTAGGATTTGTCCCATCTACAATTACAGCAGCAGCTTTAGATCTGTTTTCTGTTACACTCTCAGCATCTTACACTCTTTTCCCAATATGTAACATTCTATAAAAGGAACTTAAACCATTAGGAGATGGTAAAGTAAAATGATTATGGGCACAGAATGAAAAGAGTAGTGAGATCTAATGCACCTACAACATCCAGTTGTCATATACAGACTTCATCAATTTCTTTTACAGGTACAAAACAATTTCCCATATTTAATTCTATAACCTGAGCTAATAAACCAACTAAGGAAAGATGGATCATTTGCTCCAGACCAATTCCTGTACCATTTGAAAGGTGGCGTATCAATCTAGCTGGAGGATGACTTTTCACAGAATTTTATTCTATTGCTCCCTTTCTTTGCTTTATTTCCCCACCATTCAAAAGCTGTAAGACTCTTATTACTTTGTTCCAAACAGGCAGGATGCATACAATTTCTGTTGCCTTCCACAAGGTAAAGTTATAAAAATCCCATTACAAAATCTAACATTACCTGTTACAAGCATCCATAGACTGGTTAATAATGCATAATCATCATATACTGATTACAAAGCAAAACACAACAAACCAAGACCTGGTACAATTGGTACATGGATCAACAGAATGAGTAACAAAAAATAGCAAAATAGAATACACTTTAAGCATAGATTGGACAGGCAATGTTAATTAAGGAGTTGTAGGTCAATGAGTTAAAAAAGCATTTCAAAAAACTTTCAAATATCAATAATACTCACATTTTCTTGTCAGATTATGATACAAACTCAATTTCTGAATCCAAATTACATTAATTTACAAAATACAGTACATCATATTCAAATTCAACACAAAATCCAATTATGTCTGCTATTTTCATTTAAACTGAAAAAAGATTGATTGCAGTGGATCAAGGTATAAATGCCCACTCCACAATTTTGTAAGTTCAGTTTGTGCAGCTAACAGAAGGGCCACTGACTGCACGTTTTAAAAATTTTATTAAACTAACTTTTCTCGAAGTATTCACATTAGTGTCTTGCTCAAATGCCATTCTAGAAATGCTCCAGCGTGCACACTTCATGGATGATATGAAAATAGGTATAGCAGGAAAAGGCCTCAGAATCTCAGCAGCTTACTGATGGTGTCAAACTGAAGTAGGACAACATCAACCATACAATATTAAAAATTATATCACCAAATCAGTTCAATGCAAGTCACAGGATGTAATGATCATGTTTTACAGGCTACTGATCAGACCACAGACTCATCCACTTCAGACTGCAGAACCACAAAGAAGAAATTCACAAGGCTTAGGGAAGGTGTGCAGTGAAAAGCTGAGGCTAATTATTGAGGAAAGATTTAAATGAATCATACCTTTCATCCTACAAAACTCCTAAAATCTCAAGATAGTAAATGATACTAAAAAGGATAATTCTGCAAATTAGTTTAAATAAGCTAAAAAATAGTATCTTCAGACTGATATATGATAATTCTACATGCAAGGAGTAGATAACCAGTAGGAAAGGTCATCCTAGGAAAGGGAGGCAAAAGTTTTTGAATGATCTATAAAATAGTTTATACTATAGGATACATTTAAAAGGCTGAACACAGGTCAAATGGTTCTCTTGCGCGATTACCATCATATCTCAAATATGTTATCGTTGTGGAAAAAGGAAGGAACTTCAAGATTGTGAGCTTCACTGTTGGTATGGTCCTCCTTTCCAACAGTATTTTGCAAGAAAGCAACAATGCTGTTTACCAATTATGGTACCAACCCAGCAGTAGGAGGTATCTGCCAAAGTCAAAGGTGTAGGTCAGAAATAAGTATGTTGCCAAAACAAATACTCCATGCAACAGTAATGGGCAGTTCTCTAAATCTTCATTATCTCACCCCAGAGCAAAGATTTGTGGCTGATATATCCAAATGAAGAACTGAGTGTAGATAGATGCCAGCTAAATGATGCATTGTTAAACAGGCTCCCATCAGCCATCTTAGGTGAATAATTCCATAGCATTATATAAAAAAATGGGGAGTTATCTCTTGTGCCCTGTCCAAAACTTACTCCCTCGATAACACACAAAAAAAATCCGTTCTCAATAACTGCTGTACTTCACTATACAATTTGTGTTGAGCTAAAAGGGTACTATTGGCTATAATATTTCCTATATTCTGACAGCAACTAAACAAAGAATATTTTGTAGCACACGAAGCCTTTGTAAAGTCCTAAATTCATAAAAAGTGCTGCATAGATACAGGTCTGTCCTCTTTAAAGTGGATATGACTTGATAAATTCAACAATTTTGCTAACTTCTGGAGAAAGGTGGTGAGGGGTCAGGATAGAGAATATCAAAATTCATTTTAGATCACAATAACATTAAAAGTATGGTAAGAAATCCAATCTGTGCATCGATTAAATTACCTATTCTTTTCAGATATTAAGACATTTTTATGGGCTTGAACATATTAAGATAAGCAGAACAGTTCAAGTTTGGCGAACACAAAGTGAGCATTCTAATCAGACGAAAATGTAAGGTGTTAAAGCTCCCAGTGATGCATTTCAACCCAATGATAACTTCAACTGTAGGATCAAACTTCCTACTGTACAAATGACTTGCAGTATTTCCAAACCTAGCTCCTTAAAAGTCCTCAAGACTGAAACTGATAGGTTAGCTTAAAAGACACTTAAGCATTAGGGATCTACACAGTCTCAAATTGCTCACAAAGCTCCTATGCCAAACATTTAGCTAAAGAAAAAATTATTCCCAGAGTGATATGGGATTTTGACTCAGGAGCTAGTAGATTAAGGACATGCGTCTTCATAGGTCTTATCAATCTTTGCTTAACATGGCAGCTTTTATTCAGAATTAGCGAGATACTTGATTCCATTAGCCATTGTAAACTAAAAGAATATTCTTTTTGATTTCAATCACTGCACTGTCAACTGTTTTTTTTTTTGAAAAGCCACCCAATAGTCACCTTCTCTAACTCTTCTGAACACATAGTAGGAACACACTGTATCCAAGACTTCTGAGAAAGCACAACAGAAAGACACAAGGAAATGCAACATTAACGGTAGAAAAAAGGAATTCTGATTAAATTGATTTCTCCCACAAATCAGATTATCTCAAAACCAGATTATAACAGAGAGCCCAAACTAAGCTCCAGATGGACAAGCTCCAACAAACTGCAAATTGAAAACTTTTACTTCCATTCCCACCAGAAATACTCCACACCTTCCAACACCAAATGGTGGCCTTTTCAGAGTGGTACAGGGAGCTAATTATTCCAAAAGTCAGAAAGGGATACTACAGCAAATAGAATCGTTCCATTTTAGTTAACACCATAACTGAAATTTAAAAGAAAACTACTATTGGTTGGTATCATCTAATGATCACAAGAAATAAATATCAAGTATTAATACACTAGGTCTCTTTATTTGGTAGGGGTGGAAATAATACAATTACTAAGCCTCACTTGAAACAATCCTGAAGCATATTAGAGATTCTATTTCTTACCTCCCTCCCCCCACCCCTACCCGCCAGCACTTCTGCACTATAATGTGCTGGAAGGTACAGGATTAACTGGATTTGGTAAAAAGGAAAATAAGTTTCCAGCTGTGTCAAATATGTATGACTTCAGCTCCTGACATGTAACTTTCTTTTCATTTAGTCTTTTAAAACTATATTTTGTAACCAGAGAGAGAAATAAAAGGAATCTACCTCAGCTTCTAATATTTGGCACACAGTCTCCCATATGGTGTATTAATTTTCTTCACTATCAAGGTCCGAATAACTAGATTATGTTCATTCCCAAGTGAAGAGACCTAATATATTGATACTCAATATCACAAAATACACTGATGAGACAACCTGACAAAGTTTAATTTTAGTTGATTGACTGTCTTTGATAAGATTTAGAGTAATTCTATTTGCCACAAGCAGGATCACTTCTTTGAATCCCTTATGTCTTTTAGAACAATTATCAAGTATCTGGTTAGGCAATAAAGAAACATTTTTTTTTAATGTGGAAAGGCAATTTACAATGAAATACAGCATCAAACACAGGCTGTTTATATTGTGGAACATTCATTTCCTGTTTTAAAACTGTTTTATCCTGTTAAAATACAGAAGTGAATAAAGGCTACAATCCGTTGGTCCTTCCTCAGTGACATCATTTAGGACAGAACTGGAGGATATTTGGTTGGCACAGGTCAACTAACAATATCAAGTATAGTACAGGTATTATATTTTTACTATTCATTAGCATGAATAATCAAATTATTTTCTTAAAACATTATTAATCTGCAGGTTCAGGTGCTTTTTTTTTCATTTTCATTCAGGTGAATGTTTCATTTAAAAGTGCTTTAAATTTCATGGACAGTTTTGTCAAGAATGAGTGCCTCTGCACTGTATCAGTAGTAGTATGGGGAAATGAGTGGACAGGGAACACTGGATAAAGTTTCTTCCTTCTTAGCCCAGGTGTACTAAGGCCAATTGTAGTGCACTCTTTACTGCCCTGATATCCAGTGATCACAACCACATTTTCTGGTCTAAATAGCTCAGTGATAGACCAGCTAATGTATTACCCAATACAATAATGCAACTCTTTAAGGATTGATCCATGTCCCTGTATTTCAAAAGTATTTTAGAGAGAAGCATATTCCTGGTTCTATGATTTGTCGGCTATCCATTAAAGAAATGCCTTTTTATTCCTGGAATATATTATATTATTGAAGAAAAGCATTCTTTTCCTTCTTTCCCCAACTAATACCATGTCAAAATAGTGATATCCAATAGAATGAGCCAACCTCAATGTATGTAGAGTATTCTGATAGACTCTTGCAAGTCTCTTCAATATGGATTTATCTAGGAATCAGATACAATCCACTGATTCTCAGTTGTTTGATTAATCTCTTTCCAACATTGATTTTTTAAAAAATATCCTATGTGGCTGGAGTTCACACAAGATTGCCCTCTTCCAAAGGTCCATTTTCATTTGGTATTGTCCCATTCACTCTCATTATTGCATCAGTTCCCAGGTAACCAAGGAGAATCTCACTGCGACGCTGCGATAACTGAACAATGTCATCTGCCAGCAAATTTACAGTTGTGTATCGCATTTTGTCCAAATCAAACATGTCCTTCAAATACTGGAGAATTTGTTGCTACAAAACAAAGTGACAAGTTATAAAAATTGTTCACAAAAATATTTTACAGTATGCACAATCATCTCCACCCTTTCTATACTGATAGAGATATCCCTACTTTAAATATTTTGAAATAAAAAATACATTATTGCACAAATGCTGTAGTATTATAGAGCTCCTATGGGTGGCAATAATAAAGACTGACAGAAGCATTACAATGTACGTATATTTGTCTAGATTTGAAGATCAAAATTCACATGGGATTCACCAACATTTCAAAAAGGGAACTGATTGTCCATTTCAAAAAAATGCTACAATGTCTACAATCACAAGAGGTTCTGTAGATACTAGGAATTCCAGAGCAACATGCACAATATTCTGGAGGAATTCAGCAGGGCAGGCAGCATCTATGGAAATGAATCGACGTTTTGGGTCAAGACCTTTCATCAGGGCTGGAATCTAGTATTTCTTCAGGATCCTGGCAATCCTTCCAGAAATCAGATACAACACACAGTTGAAACCCACATCAAGAAGCACAGGAGGTGTATCCATTTCGTTTACTCAGAGAAATCGGCAGCAGCAGAAAACTGCATTTGCAATGGCCATAGGATTGACATTGATGACACAAAACTACTGTGCCATGCCAATGGCTTTTGGGACCGCCTGGTGAAAGAAGTCATTGAACTAAAACTAGAGAAAAAGAATTTTAACAAAGGCGAAGGTCTTGCTCTAAGTAAAAACTGAAATTCAATTGTAAACAAAGTGGGACCTCAGAAACCTGATTGGATGAGGACCAACAGGGGTATAAATACCACCAGACTTGACATACCCAGTCATCACAGAGATGTCATTGAAATGTTGGTTAAAATCGATGCCTATACCTAGCTGGAAGCCCGAGAAGAGTTTATTTGTCATATACGCCAGAAAGCACTGGATCCTTTTTCATAGTTTTATTACTATGCATTGCAATGTATTGCTACTGCAAAACATCAAATTTCAACCTGATTCTGATATACTTCTGGTTATTCAAAACAACAGATCGTTACTACATTCTCAAGGGCACCTGGGATGGACAATAAATGCTGTCTTTATCTGTGACGTCTTCACCCCCAGGACACCTGAAATACTGATTGTAAAGATTCTAATTCCCTTTCTTTCCAAGTTGTTCTGGGGATGAACTCCCTTTTACAATCACCCACGATATAATGAAGAAAAGGATTTTAAAAGGAAACCTCACCTTAAAGATAGTGCAAACTTCACAAAGGTGCTGCTTCGGCCCTAGAAAACCCCAGGCAAGTACAGGACTGACATGTTCAGAAATCGAATAAAAGTGGGAAATGAAGCCATCAGGGACCTATAATCACAAGAAAGAAATTATCCACCTCTAGTCAAAACAAGGATATTGTCCATTTTCAATATCTGACCAAATTTCATTCCTTTCCAGCTGAAATGCTATCATTAGTCTTCATACTCATTGTTTCACCCACCACACTCACTCATTTACCAACCTGTAATAATCGCCTTTTTGCTTTCAACACGGACCAACAAGCTGTAGCAAGAGCCTGCAGAGAGAAAATGAAAGTCAAATCAATGGATATTTTAAGGGAAAAATATACACAAGACCAAAATAGCATTTTCAGATTTAAGCAGAAGATGGCTGTAAATTATCTGTTCTATTTGTATCTAGCCTAAGCCTTTTAATCTCAATATATTATTGTAGAAACTTACAACAGATAAGAAACATACAATATTAATTTCAAACTCACTGAAGTTTTGCACCTCCAACAGGACCACAACCTTGTCGTGGTTTGGAGGCTTGTGTACCTCAATGAGCCAGAGAGCTATGTTGGCTGGAGTCAGGGGTTTATGCTTTCACTCTGGGCCAGGTCACCCATGCCAAACAGGTCAAAGGGTAGAGGTCAGACTAAGAGTGGTCCACCAGTCCTCAAGGTTCAGGGGCTCAGCTCAGGGCTAACAACCCTGACTGGTAAATCAAAATTGTTATGGAAACAGCAATGAAGAATCCCTCTGCATACTCCTGAGTCTCCACCTGGGACTTGCATGACTGATGGTAGAGAAAACTGAGAGGAAGCTACTGACATGACGAAGGAAGCCCTGGACACCGGCTAAGATGGAAGACCCTCATTTCATTGATGCCCTAAATGTCAGCGACATAACAGCCAATAAGCTAAGGTATTACAGAATTCCCACAGACCAAAGTTGTATGTGGGGTTGAAATAAATGCAGGTGCAATCATAGAGGGAAAATCTTAATCAGTTTCCTTCTAAGTGTCAACATAGAAATTATGATCCTCTCATTTCAAAAAGGTAACTAATCATCTTTGTGCAATCTGACTCAGTGATTCCTGGATCAGCAAAGCCACTTCATCTGAAAATTAAAATTGGTAATGATGGAGATGGATGTTAAACATCCATCTGTAGCAACTGCCATCAGAACAATACAAATGATTTTAAATCATTTTTATACAACACAAGAGTTTTTGAACAACAGGAACTCTGCAGATGCTGGAAATTCAAGCAACACGCATCAAAGTTGCTGATGAACGCAGCAGGCCAGGCAGCATCTCTAGGAAGAGGTACAGTCGACGTTTCAGGCCGAGACCCTTCGTCAGGACTAACTCAAGGAAGTCCTTCAGTTAGTCCTGACGAAGGGTCTCCGCCTGAAACGCCGACTGTACCTCTTCCTAGAGATGCTGCCCGGCCTGCTGCGTCCACCAGCAACTTTGGTGGTGTTACAAGAGTTTGTGAATCCTTGCTCCGGTCAACAATGTAGGCAGGATAAATTACCGTCTCCTTAAAACTATCTGAGAGCCATCGGTTCCGTAAAACAGCAACCACAGATGAAGGTGGGTTTTCCAGGTCTTCAAAGGCATCCATCAGAATAAAATCCAACACAATGTCAAAGAAGTTCATGCACACAACCTGTGGATAAAGACTTTCCCAATTAGTGAAATTTTCTTTGCACAAATATACATAGAAAATACTTTGCAGATCAGTCAAAGCCTGCAAACAGAGAAACAGAGTTAACACTTCAGTCCAACTAATTCATCAGAACTTCTGCTTTCCACATCTTCAGGGTATCCCAAGTATTGCTTAATGAAAACAGTCAGCTAAAGTGCACGTCACAAGATCCTATAAAGTACAATGCAACCAGGCAATCATTTATTTGAAGCCATTTAACCGATGGATGAATACTAGCTAAGATACAAGGGAAAACTTCCACCCCTCCCCGCAGTATAACAGCATAAAGATCATTTACATCCACTTGAGAGGACAGATGCAATTTCATTTTAATAAGCAGATCCTGTGACTCAATATCTGCCTGTCATTCAGCTTTCCCAAATTAGTCCTGCAAGCTGATCCCATGGCAAATTCCATACCACTAGGTGATTATCAGATCATGTGACCAGCCCTAAAATGCAAACCACGCAGTATGCTTTCACTCTCTGATGAATGACATGGAAACCCTTGGTTATGTTTCTCAACAGTGTCCTTCTTGGTGGGGAATGACCTCAAATCTGTACCAATCCCATAAGAATGGGTAGCTGAGAAACATAACTACATTTGCATATCCTCCCTCTACACTCTCAGTCTTGATGCATGGTTTTAAGCCAAATTTGAAACAATATTCAGCCCAGCTTGTTTTTGATCAACTGTCTTTCCTTGTTCACTGATATTTTGGACAAATAATCTCACACACACTTCAATTGATCAACAAGAAACACACCTCCTACCCCTACAGGCTGAATAAAAGACCAAATACATGGTCTCAGTCAGATACGTCACAAACTTCAATGTTCCAGTTGCATTGAAAAGTCTTGGTGAATTACTTAAATGAAGGGATCACCTACTCAAATAAAACAATGGGAAATTCTAGTTCCGGGATGGAACTGTTTTCACCGACAACAAGGTGGTCAAAGTATGGTTGGCTCAATTACTGGCAAGCTATTTTGCTGATTCGACCATCATCTGAATGGAAATGATGGTTGATACCAGCAACTTGGATAACTGTGCCACAGCATCTCACCTGAAAGAAAATGTTCTCTGATAATGCACATTAGACTGGATTTCTACTTAAGGTCCAGAAACTATGACCATGGATTCACAGATGACGTCACTACAACTTGGCATGACAATGACTAAAGTACAGCACAGCAGTCCTGCCTCACAGTTCCAATCCCAACCTCAGGTGCTGTTAGCTTCCTTTCGTATCCCAAAAGTTGTGCTGGGAGTTTAAACAACTGCTATAAATTACACTTAGTGCAGGTTAATAGCTATGCAGGGGGAGAATAAACTCTAGAGGTACAACGAAAGGCAGAGGGAGTGGGCCTAACAGGATAACTCTTCTCAGAATCAATGGGCTGAATGTCCTCTTTTTGTAGATGTAAAAGAAAGGAATAAATCAAAGGCTTCCATAAAAATGCCTCAGTTATTACTTCATTTTCTCTGTTACTTTTAATTAGGGGAAATTAGCATCAGAATTCACATGTATGTAATACAGGCAGCACCCACAGTACAGGAGGGAGGGATGGGTTGCATTATTAGAAAACAGTCCATAATCACAATTTTCCATAACATGAAGTCACATTTTGTACATGTCAAAAAGGTGCCAGTTGGAAAAAAAATTAATTTGTAACATGAACGTGGAACAGTACAGTAAAGGCCCTTCAGCATATGTTGTGCCAACCTTTTATGGTTCAATCCAAATTAGGAGACCTTTTAACTCCAAGATCAATCTAATACTTCCCTCTTACATAGTTCTCCATTTTTTTTCTGTCGTCCATGTGCCTATCTAAGAGTCTCTCAAATGTCCCTAATGCATCTGCCTCTACCACCACCCCCAGTATAGTGCAAACCAGGCACTTTAACACTTGGTGTAAAACCCTGTTCTGACATTCCCCCCCCATAATTTCCTCCAATCACCTTAAAAGTATGTCCTCTCATATTAGCCATTGCCACTTTGGGAAGAGGGTGCTGGCTGTCCACTCTACCTATGTCTCTCATCATCTCATACACCTCCATCAAGTTGTCCCTCATCCTCCTCGCTCCAAAGAGAACAGTCCTGGCTCGCTTAACTTTTCCTCATAGGGTAAGTTCTCTGTTTATTTATTTACATTTGCCTCTCACATAATTTCCTTGAGAGCAAGCTTTATGTCACATCTCAGATACTTTTGTAATGAATTGTGATTTCCATAAGGGCAAATTTCCATTACCCCAGTGGCTGTGACTCAAGGGTTACCTGTATCTTTATCATAGAAAAAATATTTTTAAAAAAAATTCAGACCAATCCAAATTAAAAGACCAGGAAGGCATTTGTAATAATAGAGTGCGAAAAACATTGAAATAATTTTACTGGCAAATGGACAAAGGTAGACACAAATGTAGTAAACCAGTTCTACTGCTATAGCTGAAATGAGGAGGCAAAATTGAGTTGTTTTTTTATAACTGTAACATTTGCCATCTAAAATCTTGACATAAAATTACTTGATATTTTTAGTTCATTGCATTTTGATACAAAGAGGCAAAGGAAGAAACTGCAGATACTGAATCTATAATAGAAAATGCTGGAGGTACTTAGCAGGTCAGACAGCACTTGTGGAGAAAGAAACTGTTAATGTTTCTGTTCGGCTTGAGAAGTGAGAAAACCAGAATGCCTAATTTGTAAAGAGGGGTTCAATGGGGACCACAGGGGGAGTCTTGCGATTGGGCAGAGACAAAAGTTGTCCATGTGACACAGTATGTGTCAGGTAAGAGGGAAATGATGATCTGTCTGGAGAACAGGAAACTGAGGGAGATGAATGAAAGCCAAAAAAAAAAGATGAAATATTACTGGAACTATGAGAGACAGAAAATAGAAACTGCTTGGATATTGGAAACACAAGAGACTCCTGGAAATATTCAGTACATTTGCTAGCATAGTGGAGAGAGAGAAAAAAAAACATTAATGTTACGGATGAATGTCTTACTCAGAACTGACCGATTCTGATCCAAGCAAACAAGGTTGGTTATCTGAAATTGTTTAATTCTATTATTGAATTAAATATGGCTATACAAAAGATGAGGTCTATTGATTAATCTAACATTATGCTTTATTGGAACAACATAGGAGGCCAAAAACACAAGTCCAAGTGGGAGTAGGGCAGAGAATTAAAATCACAGGTGACTGGGTTCTCAGTTACACCTCCATGGAGTGAATGAGTATGCTGCACAAAGTGATCATTCATTCTCTGTCTGTTTCTCCAGTGTACAGCAAACCACATTGTAAGCACCAAATGTAATACACTAGGTAGGGCAAGTGAATTGCTCTCTCTGGAAGAATCGGTTGGGTCCCTGGATTCTAACTAGGGACAAGAGAGAAGGTCAGTGCTGCAGGTCCTTCTGTTGCTTGGAAACTTGTGAGATATGGGGAACAGAGATTAATGAATAACCATAAAGTCGTGGTGGGAATAGTCTCTACTGAATGCTGAAAAAGGAGAAGACAAAATGATGTGTTTGATTATGACACCTTCTTGAAGATGGTGGAAATTATGGAAACTGATGCATTGAATGTGGAGGCTGATGGGGTGGAAGTTGAGTTAAAGGGGAAGTCTATCCTTGTTCCAGCTGGTGAGAACAGAAGCACAGGACACAGAAAAGGTGCTTGAGAACTCTGTGAACAAAGGTCTGGGGTAAGCCATGGTTAGGGAAAAAGTAAGACATTTCCAAATTACTGATGTGAAAAGTTTCATTAATAGAACAAATACAAGAGAGCGAGGAAAATTCAGAAAGTGGAACAGAATCAGAGGTGAAGTCAAGATAGTTGTAGGAGTTTGTAAGATCACAATTTGTGTTGGTGACTAACCTGTAACCCAAGACATTTTAGAGGCAAAGAAGGTGAAAAAGATATGGACTAAGAGCAGTAAAAACAACATCTAAGTGCAGGAAACAGCATCAGTACAGTCAATGTAATGGAGGTGAGGTGGGGGGGGAGCTAATGATGACAGAAACAAGTACATATCCCATAAAAGGAAACACATGGTAAACATGGAGAAAGTGACTGGAGATATAGACACTGTTCAACATAAACCTATCCTATAATGAACAATTTCTACTCAGGCAAATGATGGTGGTACTGGCTGGGCTTATATTCAAGGAATTGATGGAGAGTCCTAATGCCATCCTTTTGTGGGATGGAAGTATGGGAGAAGGAATGAATCTCAATGGTGAATACATCAAATGGGACCTGAAAACCGTCAAAGCAGCTGACAGCATCAGAGGTGTCACAAGTGGGAAAGGACTGGACAAGGGATAAACAATAAAGACAAGGTAGAAATAAATCAGTTATATGGGACAAGAGGAGGCTGAAACAATGGGCCTTCACTGACAAGGACCTTGGGGAAGTAGAAATGAAATATGCAGTTAGGAATTAGAAATTGGAGACCATGGAGGGAAGATCTCCCAAGCAAATAAGCTTAAAGACTGTCTGGGAGACAACAGCATTTTCTATTCATACAGGAGTTGCCAGTTCTGATGCAAGATCATCCACCTATAACATCAATTTGGGTTTTTTTTCCCCCTTTTTTCCACAGATGCTAGCTGACTTGCTGAGTATTTACAACATTCTGGTATATTTCAGATTTCCAATGCCTGCTCTGACTGCAGTTCATAGTTCCAGCATTGCACTTAACTCTTCTCCCTCTACTTACACTCCAGACAGACCAGCTATAATTACAATCATTTATCACTCTTCTTAGACGGCAGCAACAATGTGTGTAATCTGGACAGCCTTTGTCTTCACCATATCACATTCTACCCCCCCCCCCATTTTTTTCTCTCCCATTTTTCCACTTACAATGAAAGGTTGTTGAGCTGAAACGTTAATTCTGTTCCTCCCTCCACAGATGCGACATGACCTGATGAATAAATTAAGCATTTACTGTTTTTGTTTCATCCTGATGTGGATGATTTGTTTCAATGGAATGTCGATGGGGACTGACATGTGTCATCGAAGCCAATAAAGCAAATTAAAAATATTATGACAATAAGATGATAGCTCTGATCTAAATGCTCTCCCAAGCAACTGCTAAAATTAATCATGATAGCTACCCCTCGTCCCTTTAGTTCTCGCTCTGTCGTATCCCAGGTTTCTTCTCTTCCTGCGTAGTGCAACATTTCTTTGTAGGTCTCAAGGAATCTATTTACATTCTGTAAGAAATGAAGACAGACAAGGAACAATGTGATTATTTCTTACGTTACAGTGATGGGAGTTTCATATCATTCCTGTCCACAATCACCTCTTTTTTTCAATAGTCTAACCATGCCGCCATTCACTTTCACCCAACATTACTCTAAGTTGATTAGAGTTACTCATGATTGGGGGGGGGGGGGGGGCGGTTTTATCCTACATTGGGATATACTCAAAGAAATGGAGGAATATTTGCTGGAATTTCCTCTCCTAGTATTTACCACTTGCAATTTTTCAACTTTATCACTTGATAAACTTGAAATTGTGGCTGGTGAAATTACAGCTCCAGCAATTTAGTTATTTTTTCCCCCATTTCTTCAGTTCCTCTGCAGAAGAGGTTATGTTGGGATTTGACTAAGTACCAAAAGGATGAGGACTGGCATAAGATTAATTACAGAAGGATCTAGATGAAGGTTATTAGCAAAAGGATCAGAGGGTGTTTATTTTTAGAAAAAAACACAGCAATTTATCATTGGGCCTAACGAGGTGGTGGAAGACAATTCAATGATAATCTTGTAGGAGCAAAAATAGGGGAATGGATTTAATTGAAAACAAACAAGAGAAAGTCCGCAGATGCTGGAAATCAAAGTAATACACACAAAATGCTAGAGGAACTCAGCAGGCCAGGCAGCATCTATGGAGAGATCCTGATGAAGGGTCTTGGACCAAAGCGTCAACTGTTAACTCCTTTCCATCGATGCTGCCTGGTCTGCTGAGTTTCTCAGCATTTTGTGTGGATCTAATTGAATGCCTCTTCCACTGAGAAGACAATGCACTTCTTACCTTACTGGTAAAATTCAATAATTCTATTTCGCTCTTTGTGGCTATTATTCCCTCTACTTCTCTTCTTGGTTATTGTTCCATAAAAATCAGATGCCTTGTCCTACTTCACAAGCTACACATTTGGCATAGATGCCACAACCCAGAAAGGCTCTTTCATTGCCCTTACTCATAAGTACTACGTAAGAGTCAATAGGTAATGGTCAAGATCCCTTTCTCTTCCTCTGCTATTAGAACCCAACAATAATACCCATTTATAATCACAAGAAACTAAGCAAGTGCTAGAAATCCAAAGCACCAAACACAAAATGAAGAACCCAGTAGGTCAGACAGCATCCATGGAAGTGAACAGTCGACATTTGCCCCATCTTCAGGACAGGAAAGGAAGGGGAGAGATGCCAAAATAAAAGGGTGAGGGGGGAGGGGGAAAGGATAGCCAGAAGGATAGGTTAAGTCAGGTGGGTGGGAATGGTAAAGGGCTGGAAAGGAAGGAATCTGATAGAAAAGGAGAGTGGATCATAAGAGACAGGGAAAGAGGCAGGGCACCAAGGGAAGGTGATAGGTAGGTGAGAAGGGGTAAGAGGCCAGAGTGGGGAATAGAAGAAGAGGGGAGGAGTAGGGAAATTATTTTTTAACCGGAAGGAGAAATTCATATTCATGCCATCAGGTTGGAGGTTACCCAGACAGAATACAAGATGTTGCTGTAACTAATTTTGTTATTCTTTAGAGCAGGGTGGTTCCAATAACTCCTGTGAGCATTGGGGAACCTTACTTTCAGAAGCTTATTCCTACTTTCCAGTGTAAGCTAGGGTGTCCCCATCATCCTCTCACCCCTCCCCGATCTGCCAAGGCACCACTAACTGAGACATTTTTGTCCATCCTCCCAGTGAATCTGTCACCCCACAACATACCCTCCTATATTCTACCAGATTAATAGTCTATTTTTCAAGTCATGAGAGTTAAGACAATGAGATGATGTTTGACTTATTTACTTTATTTAGAGATACAGTGCAGAATAGGCCCTCCCAGATGAATGAGCCACACTGCCCAGCAACCCACCTACTGAACTCTAGCCTAATCACAGCACAATTTAGAATGGCCACTTAACCTACTAACTGGTATGTCTTTGGACTGTGGAAGGAAACTGGAGCACATGGAGGAAACCCACATTGTTACAGGGAGAATGTACCAACTCCTTACAGTCAGCACTGGAATTGAATGCTAAACTCCAATGTCTCCAACTCCAGTGTCGAGCTATCCACAGCATTACAGTGGGACCCTATTATCCTACCATCCATCTATAAGCACAGAGTACAGGATTAATTACAAGTAGTTGGTGGAGGAGGGGTGGGGGTTGGGGAAGGTGCAAATGGAGGGGGGAGGGCAAAGAGAGGAAGGAAAAGTGATATTTGTTCAACCTTTCCTGCAGTTGACATCAGTCCTGTGATCATTTGCTTTCCAATTTCACTGAAGTATAGTCTGTTTCCCTCCTCTTGCAGTAGTATCTGTGAACATAGGGAATTTTTAATATTAGTTTAAGCTGAGTATTCTCCATTACACTGCCAATACTACCATATAACACAATGAGAAAAGAGCAGTGATACCCATAGCCAAGAAAAGGGAGAAAACCAAGTTCTTTACAATTCATGTTTCCCTAGAGTGAAACACGTTAAACAGAGAAAATACACATTTAGCAAAATTAATTTCTTATTCAGGTTCTCTTCATTGTCTTCACTATTATGAAGCATTTTCCATGCAAACTTCTGTCATCCTAAATTGAAGGCACTGATCCAAAGAAGGCAAAATCTTCACCTGCAAATCTCTGGTACATCATGTGAGCTTTGCCTTGAATAGTAGCTGACCAGAAGACACAACAGCCAACAATCAAGGAAGCTCTTTGACGTGCATATATTCTTAAACTCCAGGCATTCAAAATACATCAGAAAAAAGCTGTCAGCAATGATGTCAATAGTAATTTCTGTTTTTGCAGTAAAATTCAAGATTGTTTAATGTCATTTCCAGTACATAAGTGTAAAGGAGAACAAAATAGTTGTTACTCCAGATCCACTGCAGCATATAGATAAGATAAAGAACACAATAATAAAATAAATATAGACATCTGATAGCTTGTATACATAGATTACATACCTATGTACATGAAGTCTCACTAGGTACCGGAGTGTCTGTACATAAGGTAACTCTGACAGGAAATGATATAGTGGTGGGGTGAGTTAGTGGGGTGGAAGTGTTCAACCACCTTACTGCTTAGGAAAAGTAACTGGTTTTGAATCTGATGGTCCTGGTGTGGATGCTACGTAGCCTCCTCTCTGATGGGAGTGGGACAAACAGTCCGTGAGCAGGGCGGGGATGCTCAGCAGTTCAGGCAGCATCTATGCAAAATGAAGGATCTCGGACGTTGACTGCTTACCCTTTTCCATAGATGCTGCCTGGCCTGCTGAGTTCCTCCAGCATTTTGTGTGCGTTCTTTGGTTTTCCAGCATCTACAAATTTTCCCTTGTTTGCGATTGTCCACCCCAGTTCAGTTTCCATACCATGCAGTGATGTAGCATGTTAGGATGCTCTCCACTGCACATCTGTAGAAGTCCATAAGTATTGATGTGCATAGTCCAGCTCTCTTCAGCCTCCTCAGAAAGTAGAGGCTTTAGTGAGCTTTCTTGATTGTGTAGGATGTGTTCTAGGACCATGAGTGGTTGTGCAAGATGTACCCTCCTAAAGAAATGTGGTAACATTTGGGCAAAAATAGACCACTGATCCATTTGGCCCCACGTTCGAACCCTTTCAGGAGTCCATTATGTGACTCAGCAAGTATTAACCTCTACGACTCTTTCCACAAAAGGAAGTTCACCAACTTCTTTTGTGACTCTCTAGTTTCTGCAACTAGAAGCATCTGTTCTACCTCTACCTTAAAATATGTGAACTCTTTCATTATGTCATGTCTTAACTTGCTCTTTTCTGCACTGCACAAGAAGAAAATATGCTCTTGGCCCCCAGCCAAGCAAAAACATGACCAGCCTCTACTATCCCACAGTTGTGAAAATGAAGTGCATTTTATTACAGGTTTTGTGGACTTGCAAATTACTACTGTACTTCAAGATTCATTAAAGAGCCTCGTCAGTAAGATTACCTCAAAAGCCTGACGCACACAATGTAGTTTTGCCAGGAAGTCTTCATCACTGTAGCACTCCAGGATCTCAGTTCTGAAATACAAAAATGCCCATCAGCTTCTCTGACTGTAACAGGCTAGAAAAAAAACGGAAATCTTAGACTGGTTGAAGAATAGTGCCATTACGGACTGTGATCACAGATCACCTTTGGGTCTAACCTGCTATAGTAGACTATATTAATAATGCATTTAATTTAGTGAATGAAATGCACTCTGATTTTGTGAAATATTGCAAGTTACTTTACAATCTGTGCATAGAAGCGTTTACAGATAGCACGCCTACCTCTAATTTTAAGAATCCCTTGTACAGGATTCTTCCATTAGATGTACCCAAACAAAGCTTTTGATTATTCCAAACACCTTAGGTGACTGCCTTACTAAACCCATAATTTAGAGATATACAGCAGGAGAGCGAAGGTTGCTGACTGCAAAACAGTGGAATGAAGGAATCAGGAACTGACAAACAACCTGAGATTTAGTTTCATAAGCATTTTTGGAGGATATCAGGGCTGGAGGAGTTTACAAAAATAGTGGGGGCTAAGGAGAGGGAGTTGCAAAGCTACGAAGGATTTAGTAAACAAAAGGTGGGTTTCTTGTGCTAGCTGGGATCTGGGAGCAGTCAGACAAGATTCTTACTAGTTAGCACTGCTTGCAATGTCGTCTGCTGGGACATCAAATGTAATTATATGCAGCAGAGCTTCATCCATCCAATCCCATTAGTTAAACAACCTGCCACCCTGACAGAACACCAGATGGCTGCTGACATCACCCCCACATTTGCTGCTCTCCAGCAACTATTTACAGAGAAAAGTTTTGAGGCAAGAGAACCCAAGACAATCAAAAATTTATTACGTACCTGAAAGACCGACAAGAGACTCTCTCGTCCTGAACAACTCTCATGGCTTCCTCGTATAAAGCAGACGGTCTGGACAAGTGGAATCTCTCCTCATCATATGAAGAATCAAATAGCTGCAGATATAAAAAGCTTGAATGATATTTAAATCTTATTTTTTTTGCATGGTAGCTTAAATGTTGCAATTGGATACAAATCTGAGTCAGCTTTTCTTTTCCTCGGCTTGTCCTTCTATGTCCAGAGTTATCTGATAGAGTCTGCAGTTTTGTAATTTGAATCTGACTTGGATGTTTCTGCCAGAGCCAATATGCAAACAGAGGTCTGGTCCTTTTCCAACCTACTTACAAATGCAGGATTTATTTTACGCAGTTTTCTTCTCTTCTCATTGCAAGGTCTCAGTCAACTCCCTCAATGATCAAATGGGTAACCAGTCATGCCCCAAGTCCTAGGTTCAGTCTGTGGACAAAATACTAAATGTAGAGCAACAATTAACAATCCAATCTCCCTCATGTCCAACTTGCACTCTTCATGAATTGGAGCTCATTCAAAGCCCATAAATCTAACTTGCATTTGTTTATACATTGATCACCCACTGCCTTCAGAAACCTACACTGACATCTAGTTCAGCAGCAGGCAAATTTCTTCACTGATCAATGTGCATTTGGTCCTGGATGACAGGGAATCAGCCAACTGCACACAGAACATTTAGTCACCAACACAAGCAGTGATGAAGCAGAAGGAGCTGACACAGAAATAAAATGTGTTCTTCAGGTAAAGAAAAATATTAATTCCATCAAATATTGAACTCAGTAAGAGAGATCAATAGCTGAAACCAGTGATATTCTTAAGAAAGTTTTGAGGGCCAGGATATCATGTTTTATTTCACAGAAGACCATATGGCAGGTACTATTGATGCACTCAATTCCACCAAACAATAAGCAGCACCTGAAAGTTACCAGGAGCAATTTTCAAGCCAGTGTGCAACTTGAGCATGGCAAATAGTGACCAGCGAAGAACTACACTGGTGAGGATACCAAGTGACATCTTCTGCCAAAAAACTGTACAAATGTGATCTATCCAGTGTCACATAGACCAAGAGAACAAATCTAGCTTCTACTCACAGCACTACATGTTACTTTGTTTGAATATGACAAAACTCAAAAGTTTTGGAAAGCAATCGGAATGATAAGATTTGATAATCATTTTCAAGATTACAAAGGGCTTCACTAAGTAGGTAAAAACTGATTCCACTTGTCATATAATTGAGATAATTAGCAAAAATAAAGTTAAGCAAATGATTTGGAATCCACTGCCTGCAAGGACAGAAGAAACTGTTTCACTACTAACGTTCAATATGTAACTAAATGTACAATTGTAATGGAAAATAAATTGGAGGACTACTAGTACAGAGTACAAGAGAAGGATTAATTGGAAATCTCTTTCAAAAACCTGGTCACCCCTGTAGATTTAACCCAATCTTCACTTAGTTTCTCTAATGTAAAGCAGCTCATCAAATGTAGTCCGGATTGGATGAAAGTACAAGTAAATCTCTACTTCACCTGGAAGGACTATTTGAATCACTGGATGGTGGGAAGGAAAGAGGAAAAAAAAGACAAACGTTACATCTAAAGAGTCCTGATGACAGGTCTCGGCCCAAAACATCAACAGTTTACTGTTTTCCATAGGTGCTGCTGAGTTCCTCTAGCATTTCGTGTGCATTACTTCAGCTGTCCAGAATCTGCAGATTTTCTGCAGATGTGTCCTGATGAAGGGTTCCGGCCCGAAACGTTGTCTGATCTTTTCCACAGATGCTGCCCGACCTGCTGAGTTCCTCCAGCGTGTTGTGAGTGCTGCAGATTTTCTTGTGTTTGTGAAGCACTACATCTCCCCGAGGAGGGAAGGTATTTGTGAAGATGGGACTAACAGGGAGCTGCAAAAGGAATGGTCCCTTCCAAATGCCAGAAAGGAGGCTGGTGATGGCATCTTAATAAATGTGCTGTAAATTGTGAAGCATGACGCATCGCAAGTGGTGGAACGCAAGGACCAAGAACACTATCCTTGCTTTAAGAAGAGAGGGGATGAGAGAAATAGATAAGATTGACTTAAGAGTTCTGATAAATATGACAGAGAGAATATACACGTTATAAAATAAGAGATAACTCAGAAATAACTTTGAGGTAAATCTCATCAACTGGGCAGATGCAATGTAGGAATGGTGAAAATGGAATGATGTCCTTACAGAAGGCAGGGCTAGTTGGAGTCTAGTTGAGGTAGATGTGGGAGTTTGGGGGCTTGTAATGTATTTTGATTATGATAACCGAAATTTCTACCATCATCTGATAGAAATGATGACCAGAAACTCACCTAAACTAGCTACATGAATAGGTCAAAAGGTTAGTATTCTCTCAACTTCCTAAAATCTCTCCACGATGACATTACTTATAAAATGCACTGCAATTCTACAGCACCTATTAAGTCCACAAGCTCTAACATAAAAAATACACAACATAATGCAAACATGTGCAAAAAACCCCCTGTAACACACAAACCTGATGTAGAAATATCACCATACCTTCATGCTTCCAAATCAGACTCCTAGTTAAATGAAATGACGATGAGGTGTCACCTTCTATAAGGAAATGTGGATGGATAATAAAGGCTGGGGTCCCTGGACACTCAATCTCATGAATGGCTCAGGAGATATTACAGCAAAGAAAAATGATCAGAATGTAAACTTTAGGGTATTAAAGGAAATGATAGGAAAGAGCTTGGGGAGGATTTGAAAAGGAAATTCTAGAGCTTAGGGCTGAAACAGCTGAAGAAAATAACTGCCGATGGTGGGACTACGTGGCTGGAGTATTGACAGAAGTATAGATTAGAGCAGGGTTTCTCAACACAGGATTCTAGCGCTCGCAGTGGTGGGCAGTGACCGAGCAGCCCATTAGCAATCTCATTAGAGGTCTCTCAGCCCAGTATGGCAGTACACAGTAGGGCCGCGTATTTAGTTGAGTCCATTCTCAGTTTTTGTCACGGGATGGGTGAGTCTGAGGATAATTGGTGAGTGCTGTATTGCACGGAGGGGAAAACGGTAGGCTGATGAGGAGTGTGATGTTCATTTTCCGAGCATTGAATGGACTTGCCCAAACTGGGCTGTGACGTCAGCCTCTCCCTCCCGAGTTACCTCCCCCAACTTCCCCTTACGTGCCGCCAACTGACTTATGGGAGCGAACAAACTCTACTGGTATAGCAGAAAATTGGAGGGAAATTTTCATTCTAAAGAAGGAACTTCTTACGCACCGCGATTCAGCTGCTGGCCTGCTGCTTTATTGTTGCAAACATTGCAAAAGATGGATTGTGTAAGTTAGAAGTGAATTGTATTATGAAATCTTCATATTTTTTGCAGCTTTCTCACTTAGTTATTATGTTGTTCTTTTTTATATTTTATTAACCCCTGTTCTTTACAGACATGTCTGACAGTCCAATGTCTGACAGTACAATCTTCTGAGTCACTCACTACACTCATGCAGCAGCAGACACAAAAAAAGTCCGTCTTTACAATGAAAGCTACTTATCAATGGGTTTTACACCGACTGGTGATCCATTGTGCTAAGTCTGTGGCAAACAACTTACAAATGAAGCAATGGCTCCAGCAAAATTGAAAAAACACTTAACTACAAATCACAGCCATATGACACATATAAGCGCCGATTATTTTAAACGGCTATTGGAATCTCAAACAGAGGAAAGCTTTTGTTAATAAAATCACAGTCAGTAAAATGATTCAGGAAATAAGTTATTTAGCAGCAGAATTTATTACCTGGAAAAGAAAAAGTCACACAATTGGTGAGAAACTTAATAATGCCAACATATAAAATTATAGTGGGTAAAATGCTAGGACAAGATGCAGTCCAAGAAATTGAAAAGGTTTCACTGTCAAACAGTCAATAAGTCGATGTATTAATGATATGTCACACAATGCTGAAGAAGTTTCTATGGTTTCTATAGGTCAGTGGGACTAGGCAGAAAATGGTTCGGCACAGCCAAGAAGGGCCAAAAGGCCTGTTTCTGTGCTGTAGTTTTTCTATGGTTTCTATGGTTTTTCTAAGTGTGGTGTGATAAACAGAAAAACAACAGTTTCTCTATCCAGGTTGATGAGTCAACAGATTGCACCAATAAATGTCATGTTGTAGTATTTGTAAAATTTATAAATGATGGTAAAATTCAAGAAAACTTTTTCTGTTGCAAAGAACTGCTCAAAACAAGCAAAGGGCAAGATATATTTAATGTTTTGTCTTCATATCTGGAAACAGAAGGTCTGTCTTGGAGGAACTGTGTTGGCAACTGTGCTGCTTTAGTAACTTTACTATTCAACTTTATCAATAAATTTTCATGATGTAAATAGCATTAATTAAAATCAATTTACAACCTTTATTGAAATCAAATCTACTGAGCCTACCTGTAGAAAAATTAAATCCAATTTTGGCTTAAGCCAGTTATTTAACAGAAATTTATTATGTTTGCCTTGAGTTTTTAAAATTGATGAAAGGGAAAGAAAGAGATAATTTCAAGAAAGGTAAGCTAAACTTAACTACCTGTTTTTTTTCAAGAAAGGTTGGCTAAAAATTCATTCTCTACTAAAAAGAGCATTGACAATTATTTCTGGATTATTAGATCTACAACTTACTGATCATGCTAATATACCATGAGCTGCAGATATAATAATTTTTTCCCTGGGGTTCCCTGAGACCTGAAAATTATTTAAAGACCACGGAGGGATTAATATGCAAAGATAATCGGCAGCCTTTCCGGACATGGAGTCAGATCTCAATGTAGAAAACTGAGATGGAACAAGGAGCAAACAAAGACTTGACAACAATATGATTTTACAGTGGATATAACTATGACTAAACTCACCTCCGCTGCTGAAACGAACGAGTCCTCTGAAGTCACAGTGATATCATCATCCAGATCATATCTCATGGATTCCTCTCCATAGGGAAGTGCCAGTGCACCAACACACTCTAGGCAAATACAAAATCCAAAAGGTTTCCACTGCTCTGTACCAAGTAACTCTAATTAAAAGTCCATTGTAATTACACAGTCCGCTTGGCAACAACAAGCATCTTTCCTCATCTTTGAAATAGTAATTTACCAAAATCAGCCAGCAGATTGTTTGAAGGTACAGTCTCCCCAAACTGTTCTTGCAGTCGGTAGGCTTGATGAAGTAGTGCTTCCAGCTTCTGTGAAAACTCTTTTCTTCTGGATTCCTGTTTAATTATTTGAATTTGAAGATTTTCACATGATGTTTATTTCATATTTTTCCTCTCCCAACTCAATTTTATCAATTTTCTGCCACTTCACACTACCCCCAACCACCCAAGCCAAAATAATATCGTGGCATACAAGTCAGTACACTTTGGCACTGACACCAAACACAAGATGCTCACCCCAATTGTGACCAGTTAAATCAACAGAGGCAAAGCATGCAGCTGGTTCAGTGAGATCCTTCATTTTAGTTCAGATAACACTGGTGTGTTGCATGATGCTAAAGTACACAGACAAAAGGTCTCAGCTAATCTTGGCTTGGTCTGAGGAAAGCCTCAGAATCTCATTGTTAAGAAGGAAAATAAATCAGTCAGAATTCCTGCCCTGATCACAATCTCACAGAAAAAAAGAATGCTCTTCCTACCCTTTCAATATGCTATGACACTTCGTTGTTTTAAGTGTGTACTGAGATAGTTTGATATTTGTTCTTAGTCAAATCTATCAGAAGCATTGTCCTGTTTAAAACCAAAGATACAAAACATTGTCACAATTCAAAGTTCAAAGTAAACTTATTATCAAAGAACATATATATCAGCATATGCAGCCCAGAGATTCATTTCTTACAGGCAATCACAGTAAATACAAGAAACACAACAGAATCAATGAAATAGCACACCCAGCAGGACGGACAACAACCAATGTGCAAAAAAACAAACTGTACAAATACAAAAACAAAGAGAAACAATAATAGTAATAATAAATAAGCAATAAATATAGAGAACATAAGATGACGGGTCCTTGAAAGTGAGTCCATAGATCATGGGAACAGTTCAGTGATGGGGCGAGTGAATTTGAGTGAAGTTATCCTTCGTGATTCAAGAGCCTGATGGCTGAGGGGTAATAACTGTTCCTAAACCTGGTGGTGTGGGTCCTGAGGCTCCTGTACCTTCTTTCTGACGACAGCAGCAAGAAGAGAGCACTGCCTGAATGGTGGGGTTCCTTGATGATGGTTGCTGCTTTCCTACAACAATGCTCCATGCTGATGTGCTCAATGGTGGGGAGGGCTTTACCCATGATGGACTGGGCTCTATCCACTACTTTTTGTAGGTTTTTCTGTACAAGGGCATTGAATTTTGTCAAAGTGTTAGATGACATGCCAAATATTTGCAAATATCTAAGATGTGGAGGTGCTGCCGTGCTCTCTTTGTAATGGCACCGACATGCTGGGCCCAGGACAAATCCTCTGTAATGATAATGCAAAGGAACGTAAAGTTGTTGACCCTCTCCACCTCTGATCCCCCAGTGAGGACTGGCTCATGGACCTCCGGTTTCCTCCTGCTGAAGTCAGTAAACAGCTCCTTGGTCTTGCTGACATTGAGCGAGAGAAAATTGTTGTGGCACTGCTGAGCCAATTTTTAATCTCCCTCCTATGTAGTGGTTTGTAACCACCTATGATTCAGCCATCAATAACAGTAGCGTCGATGGCATATTTATATATGACAATGGAGCTGTGCTTGGCCTCAGCCACAAGTATAAAGCGAGTAGAGCTGGGGGCTAATTACACAGCCTTGAGGTGCACCTGTGCTGAGGGAGATTGTGGAGGAGATTTTGTTGCTGGGGTCTGAAGTGAGGATATTGAGGATCCAGTTGCACAAGAAGTTTAAGACTTAAAGCTTATTGATTTAGTTTTGAGTGGATGGTAGTATTGAATGCTGAGCTGTAGTCAATGAAGAACACCCTGATGTATGCATTTTCGCTGTCCAGATGTTGCAGGATTGAGTGAAGAGCCAATGAAATGGCATCTGCTGTTGACTTGCTGTGATAGTAGGCATATTGGGGTGGATCCAAGTCGTTTCTCCAGCAGGAGCTGAAATGTTTCATCACCAACAGTGGATGTAAGTGCCACTGGATGACAATCATTGAGGCAGGTTACTACTACATTCTTCTTTAGGCACCAGTCTAAATGAAGCCTGCTCGAAACAGTTGGGTACATCAGGCTGCCAAAGCCAGAAGGTAAAGATATCAGTGACCACACCAGCCAGTTGATCAGCACAGGTCTTCAGTACTGGGCCAGTACTTGGAGTGATTTTTAATTCCAGATTTAGTTAACAACTTAAATTTAAATTCTCCACTTGTCATGCTGCAATATGAATTTGAATTTGGGTGCCATGGTATCGACACTATTACAGCTCAGAGCGTTCCAGACTTGGAGTTCAAATCTAGTGCTGTTCTGTGAGGAGTCTCTGAATGTCCTCCCCATGGAATGTGTGAGGTATCCCCAGATGCCCCAAAGACTTATCAGGTAGATTAATTTGTCATAGTAAATTGTCCCTTGATTAGGTTAGGATTAATTGTGGTTGTGGGGTTACTGGGGGTAGTATGGCTCAAAGAGCCAGAAGGGCCTATTCTGTACTGTATTGCTAAATAAAATAACTCTTTAGTTCACATACAGGGTTAGCATGTCAAATTGGTAATCTTATTGCTGAAAGGTGATAAATTTATAAAAAGATAACAAGATGAGCTTTATTTGTCACGTGCACATCAAAATATACAGTGAAATGCATTGCTTATGTCATCATTTGCGATGCACCGAAAGCAGCCCACAAATGTCACCATGCTTTCACAACATAGCTTGCCCACAACTCACAAACTAAATGTGTATCTTTGCAAAGTGGGAAGAAGCTGGAGCACCAGGTTGAAACCCACACAGTCACAGAGAGAACATACAACCACCTCGTAGACAGCGGCTTGATTCAAGCCCTGATCTGTGATCACAGGCGCTGTAAAGCAATCATGCCAACCATCAACCGTGCTACACTACTGTGCAGCCCCGCTATGTTTTTGTGCTGCATGTGTGATGTTGACTTGTATTTCCCTCCACAGATGCTGCCAGGTCTGCCTAGCAATTTCAGTTTTAGGATAACTATCAGAGGTAGTCATTTTCTCATTTGCTTCAGTCCACGATTGGCAAATGAACTGCACAAAATCACTGTTGGCTTCTGCATCAGCTTCTAACCGAGCTGAATGTTCTGAATATTTTGTGCAAAGGCTTGGCAACTACAGTCACTGCGCACCTCTGATGGAGAGACTGAATGTTTACAATGGATGATGGAGTATAAATCAAATAGGTTGCTTTGCCTTGGATTGTGTCCAGGATATTCATGTTAAGGTATTCACTGATGGTGATGCCACTGTATTCTAAACATAGGTAGTGTTGGATTAGACTACTTAATTATTATTTTCTTTGTAGTGAATGTTAAGTTAGGCTCTCTAATTCTCGTTTTCTTTTCAGTTTGGCTTTCCTATATTTGTTTGTATTTTTATATACCTATATGCATGTAACTGTTCAGTGTGTTTTCTAGTGGTTGCAGTTGCTTTTATAAAAACTTGGTGCTAGTTGCGATTATCACATTATTTGAATAGGGGCTATTGGATTGGTTAACTTTTATCTATAAATTTGAATGGAATGGCTATTATCTACGGAAATTCAATGGAATTTGCAAACTGGTATAAGAGGCCAGAGATTGTAGGCTCTTTTTTTTGTTCTCTTTCCCGTCATCACCTTCTCTCTGTTCTTGCTACCCTCCATTCCCAATTCCCTTATTCACTTCGCTCTTAATAAACGATTATGAGCAACAAGTTTTATGGCTCATTCTTATCTTTAGAAAGAACCTCAGATCAAAAACATCAGTACCAACAGTGGTTAGTTTCTCTCTTGCCAGAGCTCATTACCACCTGGCACTTTTGTGGCATGTATGTACTTGTCACTTTTTACACCTTGCCCAAAATTAGTCTAGGTCTTTCTAGTTGGAGTTGTGAATGGAAATGAACATTGTGCAGTTATCAGTGAACATGCTTCCATGCAGTGCACAAAAAGCCTTCAATCCATCAAATCTATGCTGTCACCCAGCAATCCTATTCCTTCATGACTTATTTTTGTAGCTTCTATGTCTACAGCCTTTGTCACGTCATAAGTCGAACCATTTCATAGGCTGTTCTTATCAAGGAATTTCCTTATCTGTCTAGTTTTATGTTGCTTTGAATACAAGATGACCATGACTTCTTTGTTCTTTGTCGTTGCTTTCTTTCTTTCATTCTTACTTACAATGGAGCAAGTTGTTTAATGTTATTTCTTTGATATGAACACCTAATATATGGCTGTAACCAGAAGGTTAATACCTCGTTCATGACTCCCAAAGAACCTTTGGATAGTATCATCTCCAGATTCAACACCAACCACCAGCACATGTTTAGATGGTGAGAGGAAACCAGAAAGCTACAGAAGATCCATGCAGACATGGGGAGAATGTGTAAACCACGTGCTAAAGGCACTGGAGGTCAGAACTGAACCAGAGTTGCTGGAATTATGAGACTTCTGCACTACCTGTAATGCCTCTATGCAGCTCATCTTATGAGACAATGGTGAAATAAATGAAGATAGTTTTGCCTACTTCAAAGGCAACTAGGAATGGCAAGCAACATTCAAATTCTATGAACAATTAAATGAAAAGTAATAAAGCAGTCCACGGCTAGTGCCTTATACAAGCACATTTCTGCTAGCATGGAGTACCTCACAGCCATCCCCCATTCCACCACTTGCTCCCAGGTTCATCAGACAATTCTTCTTTTCTGTTTCAGAACTACTCTTCTGCCGCCGAGTGAGGGCCAGTTCCCACTTCTGCAATGCTTCTTCAAACAGCGTCATCCCTAATCAGTAAATGGAATCCCGTATTATAGAAAATACAACAAACATTTGACTCAACCAGTGTTTTATGCTCCACCAGAACCTAAAATAAATCATTAATTCATGTGGTAATATATTAAGTCAATCTGCTGAATTCCAAATTGGACTGATTGGTGACTTTCATCTTTTTGGCCCCTATTTTTTACAAAATGAAACACTTGGGCACTCTAGAACAGGGGTCTCCAACCTTTTTTGCACCGCGGACCGGTTTAATATTGACAATATTCTTGCACACCGGCCGACGCGGTGGGGGAGGGGGGGGTTCAAGTTCAACAGTGCGTGACAGAGAATGAGGAAAGGTGCAGCTGACTCATATTGTTATATCGTTTCATACCACCAAATCATATTGTTTTCTCGCGGCCTGATGGTTGGGGACCACTGCTCTGGAATGATAAATCAGCATCACTATTGTAGGGAAATCTCTCTCTCTCTCAATTCATTCCTGAGAGTAATCTGTTCAGTCAGTCCCCAAGTAAACACACCGAAGAGCAGCATAATCGATTTTCTTCCCCCAATTTCATAGCAATGGTTTAAAGAAAAGAAGCACTCAGATTCAAAACAGGCAACCCAGTTAATCAAAGTCAAAATAATAATCTACCACCATATACTCCAAATATTTTTTTAAGCTCTGAAAGATTGCTTAATCAGTTCATTAATCCTTACAAATTTAATGGTCTAATTAAGCTGGAAAGTGTGTGTAATTCTGGGCACCAGAATGAGATTATACAAAGATACTGTAATGGAATAAAGGGCTTCAATCATGAGTCTGATAGAAGTTGACTCTGTTCATGCTACAAATCCATCAAAGGGGAGATTTAATACAATATATATGAAGATTAGGAATTATTTATGTGCAGGAAGATTCGGATGTTACAATAAAACCAATAAAAGACAAAAGGGAACTGACAATTCTTTTATGATCATCTGGAGTACACTGCCTATAGAATGGTGGCGCACAATCTTCCTGAAGTGTATTGGGTGCATAGCTAAAAAAAAGACAAAAAGGAATTTGATGTGGGGAGTGGGAATAACTGGACAGTTCTTTTAAAAAGCTGACAGAGATACACCGGGCAGCATGATTTATTTACTTTAACTGCTGACCAGAAAGAAGCAACCACTCACAGATAATACTTCAAACATAACTCATCCACTGACTGCATTCAGCAAATAAAGGATTTTTGCACTCTGCTGGGTCAATACTTCTATATTGAAGGATATTTCTTCAAATATCCTTCAATATAGAAACAAATACTATACCATTAAGTTATAGTTACTGCATACTTTGGTTCTGTAATCAAGTACAGCCTTTTTGTTCTACCTGTTAGCATATCTGTGCACTGAGTCAAGAGTACAAAGTTAATATTTGATTGTAATGAAAGCTTCCTACCCATGACATAGAGATTCTCTACATTGGCATCCTCTGTTGTCTCATTCTCTTCCTTAACTATTCCTGTTTCCCATGCTTCAGTTGGCAGGCCCGGACTTGGTGAGTTTGCTGGTCGTACCTTTCAGAAATCATGGTAAAAGAAACAAAATTTACACTTAGCTCCTTTCAGCAGTTCAAAACATAATAAAGCATTCTATAGCCAAATAAATACTTCCAAAATGTATCCTTGTTGTTAGGGAATTAGCAGCCATTTTATACACAGCAACGTATGGAGAGCAGATCAAGTCAAAATTACACAGGGATCATTGGTATCAGGAATAAATCTGCTTCGGCTCAAAGTAGATAGATAGGCAAAAACTATATAAAATGCATTTCATATATCACAAATCAGGCAAAAATAAGACTAGACTGAATATTTCTTACAAGCTACAAAATTTACATAATTTTACAAAGCAGCGGGCAGCCATTTGATCCATTCTGCCAGCTCTCTCTGTAAAGTATTTCCAAATGAACTCCAATTCACTTCCACAATAAATCTTACATCCAGCTAAGTTAGTAGAAAAAGAGTTTGAAAATTCCTTACTGATGTCAGACTGTGGCAAGAGTTGGAACGCCTGCCAAGCACGCTGGAGGAGACTGCGCTGAGCGTGTCATTACTCTTACTTCCTGTTGCTGCAGAAAAGAGCGACATCATAACACTTTCAGTCTGACTGCAGACTGGACGTTACTCACCATTCAGATTAAATGGCAAGGAGGAAATACATCTTGCTCCTTCACTTCACTGGTAAACTGAATAGAAATACACAACCCAATGGATGCAGTAGTGAACTAAAGTACAAGTATCACTAGTGACGGGCAGATTTTCACTATAGTGTGCAGGAGTATTAGTCATTTTTTGTTTTAATCTAATCGCCCAATGGTTTTATCAGCAAAGGAATCAGTAAGGAATGTTGCAGAATTTTATTTCCTTTCACATATTTCAAGATAGGTTGCAAAAAGCCAAGCTCATGAATACGTCCTACACACAAATAAGCTCCTATATGTATTAGTTAATTCAAAAGAGAACCACCCTTCAAAAAAACTGTTCATATGTAACTTCCTATAATAATCAGACCCCATTGTCTCTTAAGAACACAGGTCGCTATTTTCACAAGAGGCTGCTCGAGAGATTTGCTTTGGAAACTGACAAGGCGAGCGATAGTTGATACCTGTGCAATGACACTCTGTCAAACAATATAGCATCCACTGACACTTTAAGTCTATTGAAACCAGCCACTGGATGTGAGACATCTCATACTGTACCACTGTAACTAGGCAATAAATAAATGAACATGTTAACTGACCCTCATTGAAGCACCCACTGTTAGACCAGAGAATGCATTCCATGGCCATCTTCTGCATTAACACATTGTTAAAGACATGTCTCTGCAACTCAACACATTGAAGCCATGTCTCTTTTGTCCGTTATTATTCTGGCTGCTTGTATATTCAGGAAGTCATCCCTCAATACAAGAGGAACATTTTGGGTGTCTGGGTTTTTGCACTCAAAACCCTTGGACCATCTACCAGTATTTGAACATTCAAAGCCATTCCATCGGCTGGAGTGGGCAATGCATTTTAAATATGTATTTCTACAAATGTTAACGTGTGTTATTATAATCAATGAAACTCTTCTTAAATTGCTTATTGTTACTTCTATGTTTGAAATATGAAACATTCAGATTTGCTGCTCTTGAATGTTATTTAGTGCAATGAAGTGCATGGTAGCATTTGAGTATGAATGAGATCATATCTTTATAGTTGCACATTGTGACAATATTTACCTTCTGGGATCAATCACAAGAATAAAGGTCACTTGGCTCATCTCCTGTACCATTGGTATCCATTGCCACAAAAGAAGTTAGCTCCCTCTGGAACAAAGTGAATTAAAAAAAAAACACAAATGCAATCACTTTCTTACCTCTGCGTAAGGGTGCAAATTTGCCCAAAGCAGGGAGCTGAGACTCCTTGCACTTCTCTGCATCTTGTTTTTTCCTCCGCCGTCTCCTCTTCAGCTGGTGCGCAGTCAGGGCCAAGGCCACTGTACCCAAAGCAGTTGCAAAAAGCACCTTCTTCAGCCCTGGAGATAACTTCAGTTGCGAGAAGATGGACTTCAGATAGAGTCAAAAAGAAAAAGTTTAAAACTCATCATTGCACATTATGCAGGAACAAAAATCAGAGAAATAATCATTTGACTCAATGTTTCCTCGTTCCATCCTTCATTTCTTTTCACTGACAGTCATACACTCCAGCTTTTCTCAATATGAATTAGAAAAGTACCATAAAGAAATCATTATCCCTCCACCCTGTTACAAGGCAGCCAATCTGCTGTTGTTTATAGCCCAAGTTAGTAGTACATATTATTCAAAAGCAAGAGCTCCTGAGCATCCTGCTAGGATATCAGTGAATTATGCAATCAAATTTATTCCATCTTGGTGGAAGGCTGAGGATGAATTAGCATGAGTTGTGCGACTGGCAACCCATCTAACTTGAGAAACAGCACAAATGCCACAAAAACAGAGCAAGCAACACTTCTGATGAACTGCAATCTGCAAACATGGCAGATATCAAGTGCTTTCTGACTCACTAGTAACTAAATAGGGAAATGCACTAACCGGCAAGTTTCTTCTCCAGTAAGGTCGCAGGTGTTACACTTTCCGTCTGGACTGAGTGATTTCAATCCCGTTGGCAACGCATACATTCAATATCCTCAGTGAATTTTAACTTCAGAGAGACACTGGTAAAGGTCAACCAGGCATACACAGCGACCCTCACCAAGCGAGAACTGGACCAGGCAAAACTGTAATGATCTTAAGAATTTTGCTGATTCTCACTAAATAAGCTTTGAATGATTTCTCAAGCAAAACAATCAGATTTTCACAAGTGTGAAACCTAGTGTCTGAGTTTCTTCAGAAGAGACGGGGGGGGGGCCAGGGAACTCAAGGTTACAAGATGCAGAATTTCAAGTTATTTTTGTGAAACATAATTACCACATTGTTTTAAATTACTGATGAACAATCCCTCTACTCCCAGTCCAATACTGTACCTCCCAAACTACAAGTGCTTTCAAATTATATTTCATTTAGTACCTGTCTGAAACAAAGAAACCGGAAAGTTTGTTTTGTCACACAAGTTTATGTGGAGAAACATTTATTGGTATTACAGTATATACTTTGGCAAAACATTGTGATCTGAACACAAGTAATTTTTTTCCCCCTAAAAGTCACCCTTTTGGTTCGTTTGTTTCTGTGCTACGTTTTTTAACTCTCACCCTGAAAGCACTATTTCTCAGGAATACAGTACTGAAAAAATACCTTGTGTAAATACAATGTGTTAACAGGACACTGGATCTAGATCTAGAGTTGACCATAAGCAATGGGGCCGTGTATGGTAATAAGGAACAGGAATACGGTGGACTGTCCCAAAAGATCACTTAAGAAAAGAAATCAGGAGAGCTAAAAGAAACCATGAGGTTGCTCTAGCAGACAAGGTGAAGGAAAGTCCATGAGGATAAGCAAGCGACAAAATTGGTCCTCTTGAAGATCAGAGTGGTCATCTATGCATGGAGCCAAAAGAGCTGGGGAAGATCTTAAGTGATTTTTTTTTTTTTTTGCTTCTGCATTTACTTAGGAGATGGACACAGAGTCCATAGAAATGAGGCAAAGCAGTAGCAAGGTCATGGACAGCAAACAAGTTACAGAGGAGGTAGTGTTTGTTGTCAAGGGAAATTAGGGTGGATAAATCCCCAGGGCCTAATAAGGTGTTCCATATGAGGCTCGTGCAGAAGTTGCAAAGGGATATTTAAAACATACTTAGCAACAAGTGAGGTGCTGGAGGAACGGAGGATATCTAATGCTGTCCTGTTGTTAAGAACAGCTCTAAGAATAAGCTGGGAAATCATAGGCCAGTGAGCCTCACTTCAGTAGTGGGCAAGTTATTGAAAGGTATTCTAAGGGACTGGATATATACAGTAAGTACTTGCATAGACAGGGATTGATTAGGGACAGTCAGCATGGGCTTTGTGCGTGGTAGGTTGTGTTTAACAAAGCTTATACAGTTTTTTTTTTGAGGAAGTTACCAGGAAAGTTGATGAAGACAAGGCAGCAGATGTCGTCTACATGGACTTCAGAAAGGCTGTTGACAAGGTCCCGTATGAGAGGCTGGTTTAAAGGGTTCAGTTGTTTGGCATTCAAGATGAGGTAGTAAACTGGATTAGACATTGGCTTCACAGGAAAAGTCAGAGAGTGGTAGTAGATTATTGTCTCTCTTACTGCAGACCTGTCACCAGTGGTGTGCCACAGGGCTTAGTGCTGAATCTATTGTTGTTTGTCATCTAAGTCATCAGCAAATTTGTGGATGACACCAAGACTGGGGGCAGAGTGGACAACGAGGAAGACTACCAAAGCTTGCTGTGGGATCTGGACCAGCTGGAAAAATAGGCTGAAAAATGGCAGATAGAATTTAATGCAGACATATGTGAGGAGTTGCACTTTGGGAGGAAAAACTAGGGCAAGGCTTACACAGTGCAAGGTAGGACACCGAGGACTGCCCCAGAACAGAGGTATCTGGGAATACAGATCTACAATTCCTTGTAAGTGGAGCCACAGATAGATTGAGTCATAAATAGAGCTTTTGGCACATTGGCCTTCACAAATCAAAGCACTGAGTACAGAAGTTGGGATGTCATGATGAAGTTGTAAAACACATTGTTGAAACCTAATTTGAAGTACTATGTGCAGTTCTGGTTGCCTACCTACAGGAAAGATATCAATAAGATTGAAAGAGTACAGAGAAAATTTACAAAGATACTGCAAGGGCTTGAGGAGCTGAGTTATAAGGAAAGGTTGAAGACAGCATAGGAGAATGAGGGGAGATTTTATAGGGGTACGCAAAATTATGAGGGATATATATATATATAGTAAACGCAAGCAGGGGTTTTTAACTGAGGTTGGGTGAGATTGGAACTAGAGATCATGGGTTAAGGGCGAAAGATGAAATGTTTTAAGGGAAACATGAGGAGATCTTCACTCAGAGGATGGTGAGAGTGTGGAAAAAGCTGCCAGAAGTGGTTGATGTGGGTTTGATTTCAACATTAAAGAGAAATTTGGATAGGTCCATGGATGGGAGAATGTGGAGGGGTATGCTCACAGTGCATGTCGATAGGATAGACAGATTCATAGTTCAGCACAGACTAGATGGGCAGAAGGGCGTGTTTCTGCCCTTGTAGTGTTCTACGCCTCCTTTACAGGGCAGTGCTGAAGCCAATCACAACATCTCATCACACTACTGCTGACATGGCACAAAGAAGGGATGAAACCCAAGGGCTTCCTAGCCCACTTGTAGACCAGCAGCTCAACTGGTAAAGCTTGTTATTATTTTATACTTCCACAAATTTCTGATTACAAATGTGGGAACTTTATCAAAAACACTCAATTTGAGAATGTTTCCTGTACATATGTAATGGTTATGAATAGTTTTATGGATTGGATTGTTTCATTGAGTCTCAGGAACACTATGTGTTCTTCATATGCAATGAAATAATACAAAAAAAATTACACATATATACAATCTTGTAATTCTTTAGCATTTTAAACCACTCTACATCTAATGTTCTTCAGAAATGCAGCTTTAGTAATTAATGAATGCTCAGGAAGCTTCTGCAAATGGCAATGCCGTAATACTCATTTTCTTTATAAGCTCTTGTAATTTATAGGAATTTTTATGTCTCGGCACTATACCTGCACAACAAATTTCACAACTTAAGAATGAGTGATAATAAACCTGATTCTGAATCTGATTAGTGCAGAATGAAGAATAAATATTGCTCAGCATACTAGGGGGAGTGACTTCAAGACCCTTTAATGTCATTTCCAGTTCACAAGCATAAAGGAGAACGGAATTATTGTAACTCTGGATCTGATGCAGCACAAAAAACAACACAAAACAAAAAGAACACAATAATTTAAAAAAACACAACATATATAAATACATAATAGCTTATATACATAGATTGATTGTTTGTCCGTAAGGTGACACAAGGCACAGAAATGCCTCTGCGTAATGTGACTCTGACAGGAAATGATAAAGTAGTGGGGATGAGGTACGTGGAGGGGTGGATCAATGGGTGGAGGTGTTGATCAGTCTTATTGCTTGGGGAAAGTAACTGTTTTTGAGTCTGACGGTCCTGGCGTGGATGTTACGTAGCCTCCTCCCTGATGGGAGTGAAACAGTCCATGAGCAGGGTGGGTAGGATCCTTCCAGATGTTACTAGCCCTTTTGCAACACCTTTCTGCTTATAAATCCTTGATGACAGATAGGCTGGTGCCAGTGATGCATCGGGAGGTTTTGACAACCTGTTGTAGAGCCCTCCTGTCCGCTGCAGTGCAGTTTCCCTACCGTACAATGAAACAGCATGTTACAATGCTCTCTACTGCGCATCCATAGGAGGACACGAGTTTAGATGCGCATAGTCCAGCTCTCGTCAACCTCCTCAGAAAGTAGAGGCTGTTGGATCCAGCTGCTTAATTGTAATTTTCTTTGCGGTTTAGCAATTGTCTGCTTGTATTTTATATAATTATATGCAATTAACTGCCTAGTATGCTTTCTATTGGTCACAGTATGTATATATAGTTGTTCAGTCTACCTCCTCGTGATTATATTGGTATAATTCTGAAAAGTCCGGATTGCATTATTTGAATAATAGCATGCTCATTGGCCGACTCTTAACTACAATTTCAATGAAATTTATCTTATCTATTGGTATGAAAATAGCTGATCACAAGGCAGCGCCATCTTAGTCTCTTTGTTCCTTGGTCCCTCCCTTCACTATCACTTCTATCACTGTCTATTTCAATTTTCCTTTGTTCTATCAACGTTTACTAAAACAACCATGAGGTAACATGTTTTGTGCCCCTTTCTTGACTTCTGAAAAAACCTTCGATTGAAAACATCAGAATCCAACAAGCTTTCCTGATTGTGCACGATGTGCTCTGAGCCCATGAGAGGTTGTGTAAGATGTGCACTCCCAGGAGTTTGAAACTGCTCGGAATTTCCACTGTTGTGTCACCAATGTAAAGCGGAGTATGTGGATTGAGTTCTCCTGAAGTTGACATTGAGGAAGAGGTTACTTGCTTAACATCAGGCCTCGAGCTCTTCCACTTCCTCTCTATAGACTGTCTCATTGTTGTTGGTGATGAGCCAAACCACTATCCTATCGTCGGCAAAACTGATAATGTGATGACTCAGGTGTACAGCCATGTAGTCACATGTGAGCAGAGTGTTCAACAAAGGGCTCAGTACACAGCACTAGGGGGCACCCGTGTTGAGGATGATGGAGAGAGAGGACCAGTGGTGCATTCTGACTACCTGAGGTCTGTTTGTTCAGAAGCCCCACATCCAGTTGCACAGTGGAGTATTTAGACTGAAGACAACGAGTTTGTTCACCAAGGTCTGTGGGAAAATAGTGTTGAATGCCTAAATGAAATCCAGAAACTGCATTCTGACATAAGTGTCCTTGGTTTCTAGTTGTGTCAGGGCCAGGTGCATGACAAATGCTATGAACTTCAAGCAGTGCCTTGTGATTATTTACATCCAAGGGTAGTTAAGAATTCTGTTTAACATCTCATGCAAAAGACCAGCAGCTTCAACAGTGCTGTGTGCAGTAATTTGCAGACGACAACAAAACCTATAATACAAGCAAATGTACTTGGGTATATTTCAATATATATATACCTCTAGTGGGGTGTGTGGGGTATCCAGAGAGGGATAGCACCTTTGGTGAAAGGGCTTACTGTGTGTCCATTCCTTTGGCCCCACCGGGCACCCAGCTCTCACCTGTGGCTCCAAGTAGCTGTTTGCATGCGACAGCAGCCCCGTGCTGGTACACTGCTTTGTCAAGCAAGCTAAACCAGCTGAGGGTAGCCAGCAGCCTCATTCCCCAGGGAGATAGGGACAAGCCAGTCCTGGCATGCGAAGTCAGCTCAGGCAGACTGGGCAGATGAGATCAACAGAGAGATACAAAAGGCAGTACTCAAAAGCTCCGTGGAGAACGAAGGGCACGACAAGGCACAGAAGACATCATGGTCGGTCATCAACTGCCACCTAGGAAGACCCCAGTTTGTGATGTTTGTTCGTACCATGGACTTGGACTTCTGAGATCAAGAGAGTGGAACTGCCCCAGTGTAATGGCTTTTCCACTTTAAAAACTCTCCCACACAGGTTTCCTGTCATTTTCGAACATGGTAGATAACCACCACCCCAATCCTGTACTACATTATATGCATGAATCTTCAGTGAGGCACACATTTCAATCCATACCACTGTTTTATGTTCCATCTTCCTCTAATTTACTGTATTTACAAAAAGGTAAAGCCATACTCAAATTTCCACATGTAGTAACAGTCCAAAGTGGTTATACAGAGACTGCTCAAGATGTTCCAGGAGTCCATTTGACAGTTATCACCTTTTAACTGCCCTGATGAATCTCTCAGCTGATGGGCAGCTAAAGATAGACAATAAATATGGATTTATTAACAGTGTCCTAATAATGCTTTGGGGAAAAGCTCTCCAGAAAAATAGCCAGTTTGTAATATGATCGTCTTTTGAAGCAATTCTAAAATATGTGAGATTGAAAGAAATTCATTGAGAAAAAAACTAAACAAGATATGAACATTTCTATTATTACTTCTAATATTTAAAAGACAATGTTCAAAACATTCAGTTTAAAAGTTTAGAGGGAAGAAATCACACATGCACAGTAATCAAGTAGGCAAGCCAAGTTGTTTTGATTAATTTGTTATTTTTGATTATATTTGAAACACTGAAATAGATTTGAAATGACAGCACAAATTAGCCAAAAAGACACTGTACTATATAGATAGTAACTCTGCTTCTAATTTGATAATAACTGTTAACATTCACACGAATCAGCAATTTAAGACTCACCAACCCGGTGGAATTATAAGTCCCCATCATAAATTGGCACCAAAAACAAGTGCGAATTGTGTATAGAATGAAAAAAAGAACTTCATTCCATGATTGCCTCAGATGAGGCAGTGAGCTGTTGAACTATAGAGTCTTACAAGTTCAAGTGTGGGTAAGTAATAAAGCCTGTTATACAAATGCCATTGCTTCTGGAACATAGGTTTGAATCCAATTAGTGCTGGTAAGATGAAATGTGTTTTTCTGTATTCACTATGAGGGTCTTTTATGAGATGATTTCAGACAGCCTAATCTCAATCAAGAATGATCACCGGTCATTATTAGGGAAAAAAAGTACCTGGGATGAAAGCACCTTTGTGGAACAGGGTTTGGGATCTTTACATAGTATAAAATGCACTAAGGAAATCTTGTTGATGGAATATAGGGTATGATGATATAGAAGGCACTGTCAGAGTTTGACCAAGTTCAATCTATCTCAAGAGGAAAAGTCTGCAAACTAATAGCACTAATTAGACAGCTTGTCAGAGAGCCAGCACAGGCAAAACAGACTCCTTCTGGCTACCAATACTAGAGATGGAAAGAATTCTGTATCCTACGAATACTACCACCACCACATCTTTCTTTAATGACACTCAAATGTTACTACATGGTCAAGCAACCAGAGACCAACTATAAAAATATGCTGTAATATATTTTTTAAACGTAAAGAATGGACCAAAGTAAGGGAAAGACCACACATCTACTTTACTTATGGGGATTCAAGAAATTAAGAACATTGCGAAATCTGCACAATGACTGCACCAAACAAATAAGTTCCTGGCAGATTATTCTTCTCTGCAAAGTGTACCAGACTCTTGGTTGATACTGGGAAGATAGTCTATTTAGATAATACTTTTCACAGTTCATTAGCGGGTGACAAAAATATGTTTACAGGTTTTATTTATCTTCTGCTTGCAGCTTCTGGAGAGAGGAGTGAGAGCACCAGAGTAGTAAACACTGTTCCTAGCAGCACTTGGCCACACAGATAAAATAGTGAATCCACACAGAAATTGATTCCTCAGCGCAGGTGCTAGAGAAGATATCTTGTAAGTCTCTAACTAGTAGTTAACTCTAGGTTAAGTTTAAATCTATCCTTTTGAAAGTGAAGATTATGACATCTTCCCACTTACCAATTTCCAATACTAAAATTTGAAGAATCTCAAAGACAAGTGACAATAGTTAACTTTAGATATTGCTGTCTAGATACAAGAGTATTATAAATATAACAGATTTGTTTCAATTTGTCCTTTTACTTTTATTTGTCAGTTAAATGCACATCAAAATTGACAAGCTGAGTTGCAAAACAATCCAAGATAACTAAGCTGACTACTGGAACCGAACACAATACTGCAAGGTATCACTGAAGCAAATAAGGAAGAGCCACTAAGGCTGATTAACTATATGAAAGATACCTACAGTGAAAGATTTCTCTCTTGGATATGATAAAGTGAACAGGACTAGAAGGAGCAAATGTGGAAGATTATCTTCAACAGTTAATTAATTTGCTATCAATGCAACAAAATGCAAAACTATGTAACAAACAGCCCAGAAGGAAAGGATGAATGTGTAATCAACTTTAGCTGTTCACATTTTCAACAGAATTAGCTGAAACAATCTCAAGCATTTAACTAGATCCTAAATGGCACAATTTAACAAAAATAAAAAACACACAGGGTCATTAGTGTGTTAACTTTATAAACAAAGAGGAAATATGCTGAACTTGAGGTGTTTGGGGGACGTGAGAAGTGGCACCACTGAGATTAGAAAATAATTAATTCCAACAGGACATTGAGTAGAATCTAATTAATATATCACATGAAATGTTACAAAGTATTAGTTAATGTCAGTTTGAATTGCTATTTATTTGTGACACATTTTACAATTTTTGATCCACTAAATTAACACTGTTCAGCATCAATTAGCCTGTGTACCCCCACAGCTGAAATACATTCCTTAGAATTTTCACCAGACACTAGCCACTGAATGAAGTATCTGTTCCTGTTTTTAAGCTCTTTCCAATCTCATTCTGTACAATATCCTCCTTTCTTTCTCATACACTTAACTAATTAGCCTTCTAATATTTACCTGAACTACTCTTCGCAAAAAAACTCTAGAGATTCACTATCCTCCAGATAAAGGTTCTCCAATTTCTTTATTACATTTATTAGTGACTATGATTTATTCCTGGTGCTGGGTTTGGATGTAATGGTGAAATGGGTAGATCCAGGTTTGAACTGGTCTGTGATGATTTAGCCCTTCTTGTGTCTCATACAGGTAGGACAGTGGACATGAAGCTACTGAGAATGGTCTGCAGTGAGGGAGGAGAACAATTTACCTGTATACTGATAAAATGAGGGTGGTAAGTTCAGAGTAACTGGCTACAATGCCATATTTAGGAAATTTAATTAATAAAAATTGTGATTATAAACACAAACTTAAGTCAAAGATTAAACTTGGCGTACCTACTTCAAAGACAATATCCAATATATAACTCAACGGTGGGAAGAGGTGGCAGCACAAAATCAAGGTCCTTCATCTGCCTTCTCACCCCCCCCCCCCCAAAATGGAAAGCAAAAATGGACTGCTTATTTGGATGAAAACATACCTGTCCAAATGTGGAGTACAGAAAAACTGGAATCTCAGCCACAGTCATTGCCAGGGCTTGGATAATGGATGCTCCATCTGTTCTCCTCAACGACATTGCGCACAGAGGTTAATTGCTCCTGTATGTCTGCAAAGCAAGCATCTGGTTGCTGAGATTTTTGTCCTGTCAGTTACCAAGGGTCAGCAAACTGAGGCGTATGGGGTAGGGATGGGCCACTGTTGATAGCTTCTCAATGTGTCTCTAAATTCTGTACTACAAACCAAGAAGATGAAATGGGATAATGACAGAGTCATGGGCCCACTCTGTGGCTCCTTCTGATTTCAGTGGTTCGGAAACTTAATGACAGAGTTCCAGTCAGATCTGCCACCCTACCCAAATCACTTGCTGTTTTGAAAATAAAACAAACATATGATGAATTAAAAACACAAAAAAGCACCTCAGTGTTTGTTTTTTCTTCAGCTTACTGCCAAGAAAAAGCCATGTGGTTTTCTATAAGGATTACAAGAGTGGGACAGAGATGCCAACTTGCTCAGAACACTTCAATAGAATTAATCACCTATCCTGTGTCTGAATCTGCATCAACCCTACAGCACACACGCACGCACACACACACCCCAACAATCTCAGTACTCAATTCCACCTTATCAGACAAAGGTAGGTGGCATTAAAAGAAGAGAGAATTTTTAAAGATGAAAATGAGCCAAAAGCTAATAATTATGCATGCATTTGAACTGCTTACACCCCAAAGAGGGTCATTCAGCTCATCACATCGTTGTACCAGCAATCTAAACTTAAGTCTCTCTGCCCCAGAATCCTGACTCATTCCTGACACAAATACAAATGCCAAATGCTATGCTCTTTTCCCTCTAAAGAAACAATGGTTTCGCTGCAATTATTCTCTATAGCCAAGCACTCCACAGCTTAACAACTCTCCTGAACACTCAGCTCACTTTTAAAATGGTGCTTTTGCTTCACTGACTCCAGAGATCTTCTTTTTCTCATTTATGCTACTAGCAAACCATAACTTTAATATTCTTGTAAATTACTCCTTTTCTTTGCTCTATATAAAACTGTTACTTCTAACTTTAAATCTAACATCAGATAAATGAATCTCTACTATTCACTCTCTGTGGCTTTGATGTAAGCTGCAATGTAGGATATACTATCCCCATGTACACTTACATTCAAGATTAGATCTCATTTAATTTCAATATGATTAGCATTTTAGTTACTTTCATTTATACATAGTTTGTACTTTCAGCTAGGTATGATAAAGACACTCATTACTGAAAAGTGTAGGAAGTTGGATGAAAGCTTTAGCAACAAGAATGTTTAACCGTGAGTCAAAAGTATTCCAGTTAACAAGGATGTATGTATCTGTAACCTCCAAGAGGACCACAACCTTGTTGTAGGGTTCGGAGGCTTGCGTACCTCAATGACCCGGAGAGCTAAGTCGGCTGGAGTCACGGTTTTACGATTTGGCTCTTGTTAGGATTACTCATGTCAAACAGGTCAAAGGGTAGAGGCCAGACTAAGAGTGGTCTGCCAGACTAAGAGTGGTCCACCAGTCCACCAGTTTCAGGGATTCAGCTCAGTGCCAACAACCCTGACAGGTGAAAAAAATTGTTATAGAAACAGCAACGAAGAATCCTCCTATATCTGTAAGCAACTGAAGTCCATGAACCACACCTGGGGCACAATAGAAAAGATGGCCAAAGACAGAGAGATAGAGGAACTTCATTGCTGCCCAGCGGTGTGACAGGCAATAAGTAAGTATCTGTAAACACCAACCAACAGATTACTTCGCAAAATAAATTGCAACTCCTGTCACTCTTAGCAAAGGCAATAAGGAAGTTTAAGTGAAAATGAAGAGCTTTAGTTTACTTAACAATTCACAGAGAGAGACAAGAATGAGGGATTTAATTAAGGGGAAAACTCTTAACCATTAGGAAAGCAAATACGAGTGTTTATTACTATATGCATTATCTACTGTGGCAAAGTTGAGCTAAATGAGTGTTGAAGATTTTGAAGTGGTTACACACCAAGACTGAGGGCAAAGAGCTACATATGTCTCATGCAATGCCATTGAAGGATTTGGAAAAAATAAAGTATTTTTGAAAGATCAGATTAAAAAGGCAGTCATGGACTAAATACAAAAAAACCCATTAACCTTTATTAATTCGCACTACATATGTAAGAACCGTTGTTGCCTCATATAATTCTACCAATATTTCTAAGCCCAGTGATCTCACGCCTTGCCTGCCGGAGTCTTATATAGTGCCAGAGATTTTAATATGTAAAATTATATTCTTTTACAACACCTACTCCACCACTGAATCTACAATTTTTTAACTTTACACTCTTATCAGAGTTCACAAATGAACTGTTTTCCAAATTAGTGACATAAAAATGAACTTAGACTAACCCAGAAATGACTTAGTCTATCAAGTTGTACAGTCAAGTGCAAGAAAGGCAATTATCCAATTCATGAGTTGACAGAGCATCAACACAGTGTGCATCTCTTCCCCCTCTTCCTACATCCAAAGACAAGTTAAGAACAAGCAATTCATCACGGACTGAATACAGGACGAGTGAGGTGTGAAGCAAATCTTTAAAATACAGCTAATTAATTAGTAATAGATGCAAGCAGTACAAAATTGAAAACCAACAAGCAGCTCTACCATATAGCGTAACATGAAGGAGTTTATTTAATCCAAGTCTACAGGGTATAACCAAGAAAGAAAGCTCCCAATATCAGTACCTACAATTTTAAAGGAATTATGACAAGATTCTTAATCTACAACTTTCCAATGCAGCATTATTGGCACATTTCTGAATTTTCCACTAAGGGAAAAAATGCTTTATTTGTAATCTGAAAATGCTCAGTAGTCTGTCTTAGAGAGGCACAATTAATAAAGTGCCTCCTCTTTTGGAGTCATCAGAAGAGAAGATCATTTGTTAACAGTCGTGCATTTAAATTGGTTAAAACTAGGTAACTAAAGTGAAGCTTTAGGGTTGGTTACTAGTGAAGTTTAAAGAAACTAGTTGCTGAAATAATGCAAACAATCACCATAAGAAAGTGTCCTTAGTATAAAGTACCTGAGGCAAAGCATGAGGCTCACTTCCCATGTTCACACCAGGCATCTTCAGCCTCAGAGTTGGAAAATTTACATCATGGTTTGATAGAGAATTAATAGTAGATCCTGTTTAAAAAAATACAAAAAGTTATCAAGGTGAAAAACTGTTACAATTTCTAGCTTTTATATTGATATCTAAGAAATGATTACAAGTAAGGGTGGGTTGATGCATGGAGTTGAGGAACACTGGGAGATCCTGGTGGGCACATATTTTAATTCCACATCCCATTCCTATTCTGATATGCCTATCCACGGCCTCCATCAGGTTGGAGGAACACCTTATATTCCGTCTGGGTAGCCTCCAACCTGATGGCATGAACATTGGCTTCTCTAACTTCTGTTAATGCCCCACCTCCCCTTCGTACCCCATCCGTTATTTTTTTTTCTCTCTCTCCCCCTCCCTCCCCCTCTCTCCCTCTCCTCTTTGTCCCTCTCACTATACTCCTTGCCCATCCTCTGGGTTCCCCCTCTCCTGTTCTTTCTCCCTGGGTCTCCCGTCCCATGATCCTCTCATATCCCTTTTGCCAATCACCTGTCCAGCTCTTAGCTAGATCCCTTCCCCTCCTGTCTTCTCCTATCATTTTGGATCTCCCCCTCCCCCTCCCAGTTTCAAATCTCTTACTAACTCTTCCTTCAGTTAGTCCTGACAAAGGGTCTCGGCCCGAAACGCAAACTGTACCTCTTCCTAGAGATGCTGCCTGGACTGCTGCATTCACCAGCAATTTTTATGTGTGTTGCCGATAATTACACTCATCTATTGAGATGTTCCCACAACCAATGATCTCACTTTAAAGACTCTTTATATTGTTATTTCATGGCCTCATTATTTATTGTTATTTTATTTATAGTTGCATTTCAACAGTTTGTTGTCTACCATGCTCTTGGTCTTTCATTGATTTTTTTCATCCATTATTCTAAACACACGAAAATCTGCAGATGCTGGAAATCTGAGCAACACACACAAAATACTGGAGGAACTCAGCAGGCCAGGCAGCATCTATGGAAAAGAGTAAACAGTTGACGTTTTGGGCCGAGACCCTTCCTCAGGATCGCCAGCATTTTGTGTGCGTTGTACAGTTATTATTCTAGACTTGCTAAGTATGCCCACAGGAAAAAAAACCTCAGGATTATATGTGGTGATATGTATGTACTCTAATACTAAGTTATACTTTGAACTTTTGATGGCAAGACAAAAGGAATAAATTCTAAGAGAAATGCTCAAACGATGATTTAGGGAGGATATTCAAGAGCATTGAACATCAATGGGAGAGTTCTCTACTCGGTCCAACAGGAAATAAAAACATTACTTTCCACCTCATGAGATTCGAAATTAACATAACAATATAAAAGAAAACAAACGAAAATATGAAAATCTAACAATAATTAAACAAAACATGCCAGCCCTAGTTATAAAATACTGTTGTCTAGTGCAGCTACACAGCTATAACTGTAAAAGTAGCTCAAATAGCATGGTAAGCTGTGAGATGTAAACGTCAACTCCCTTCAATTCATTATCATTTGCCTTGCTAGGTGCACAGTGCCTGGCCGAGTACTGAAGACCTGTGCTGATCAACTGGCTGGAGTGTTCACCAATATCTCTAACCTCTCACATTGGCAGTCTGAGGTACTCACCTGCTTCGAGCAGGCTTCAATTATACTGGTACCTAAGAAATCGTGGTAACCTGACTGAGTGACTATCGTCCAGTGGCACTTACATCCACTGTGGTGAAGTGCTTTGAGAGGTTAAGGATGAAACATATCAACTCCTGCCTAAAAAGCGATTTGAATCCGTTCCAATTTGCTTAGTGTCACAACAGGTCAACAGCAGATGTGATTTAATTGGCTCTTCACTCAACCCTAGGATCTCTGGACAGCAAAGAGGTATACATCAGGATGAGCTTCACTGACTACAGCTCAGCATTCAATACTATAATCCCCTCAGAACTAATCAATAATCTTCAAGACCTAGGCCTCAATACCTCCTTATGCAATTGCATCCTTGAATTTCCTTACTTGCAGACCCCAGTCAGTTCCGATTGGGAACAACACCCCTCAACCATCAGGCTCTTGAATTAGATGGGATATCTTCACTCACTATATCACTGAACTGTTCCCATAACTTACAGACTCATTTTCAAGGTCACTTCATCGCATGTTCTCAATATTTGTTATTTATTTATTTATTATTATTTCTTTTGTTCTTCTTTCTTTTTGTATTTGCACAGTTTATTGTCTTTTGCACATTGGTTGTTTGTCCATCCAGCTGGGTGCAATCTTTCATTGAGTCTATTGTATTTCTTGTGAATACCCGCAAGAAAATTAATTCAGGGTTGTATATGGTGACATATATGTACTTTGAACTTGAACTTTGATCTCACCTCACGTTTCCTTTCCAGTCTTCAAAGATACTGCAAAAAGGTAGTAAGGACTCTCTCAGCTGCCATTCTGCTCCTGCATGAACTCTCTCTTACTCACTTCTTCAACTCTGCATCCAATCACCCATCAACCAAAAGCACCATCTTGAACCCCGTTGTCTATTTGACCGCAGCAAATCATCTTAGATATTTTCCACTTTATAAAGATGGTGCATCAATACAAGATTATTTTATGCTGCAGGGAAATCTGGACAAACATTTGGTAAAGTGAGAAGAAATGTCCACATAAAAATCACCATATAGAGAAATAGAACAATTTCTGATGTTTTGTAGGTCTTTTTGTTTCCTTCCAGTGAGCTGCACCTGCCCTGCTAGAATTTGGAAATGGCATTGAAAGAACTTGCAAAAGGTCTACATGATTAAAAAGAATTATCCATGAATTCCCAATATTTTGACTGTTGGAAGGATGGGGGAAGAAAGTAATTCTTTATATTAATCTGTGGCATAGTCAGAATGGACAATTGCTTAGCTTTAACTGGGATTTGACAATAAAGAGGCAGCATGTAATGCCAGTGCCAGCAGATTTTCTTTCACACCCCCCCAAAAAAAAACACACAGACACCCCTCTCTACGCTTGATCCAAGAAACTGCAGAGGGCTGTGGACACAGCTTAGCACTCTCTGGTTCAAAAGTCTGATGGTTGGAGGGATAATAACTGTTCCTGAACCTGGTGGCATGAGCCCTGAGGCTCCAGTACTTCTTTTCCAAGAGTAGTTTCCAAGAGCTAAGTTTCTTAAAATAAAATCTATAGGTCTACAAGTCTGAAAGTAGAGGAGTCAAGCAATTCAGCAAACATGGCATGAAGAAAATGAACACCAGACCCAACATCATCATTTTGCCAAAGCAGAGAACTACGAAGAAACAGACTATGCTGTGTTAAGTTACAAACATGAACAAACAATAGCTGCAAATGTGCTCCGTCCTGGGAAAGGACTCAGGGGATTTAGAGATTGTTATAAATAGCTGTAAAAACAAGTCTAAATAGATCCCAGAGTCATGTGATCCCCAAGTGCAGATCCAGTAAGTGAACATAATTCTGACTGATTTTCATACATGCAAACGAAGAATTGTAGGTGGTATGCAGCCTGTTATTGGGTGGCACGATAGTGTAGTGGTTAGCACAACGCTTTACAATACAAGTGGCCTGGGTTTAATTCCCACCACTGTCAGTAAGGAGTTTGTACGTTCTCTCCACGGCCATGTGGGTTTCCCCCAGGTGCTCTGGTTTCCGCCCACAGTCCAACGATGTACTGGTTGGTAAGTTAATTGGTCATTGTAATTTGTCCCTTGATTAGGCTAAGATTAAATCAACTAAAGGATGCGGCTTGAAGGCTTGAAGGCCGGAAGGGCGTATTTTGCACTGAAGTGCAATCGATCGAAAATCAATAATACGATTGCATTAACAATCTTGTAATCCATTTTGGTGGTGATTTTTATGTGAACAACGTCTCCCTCCTTTTCCACGTTTATCCAATTTTCCCTGGAGCATAAAATAACGTTTGTATTTGTGCATCATCTTTATAACATAAGAAAATATCTAAGATGCTTTCCTGCAGTCAGATTAGGTACAAATAGACACAAGAGCATCAGAAATAGGAGCAGGAGTAGGCTGTCTGGCCCATCGAGCCTGCTCCGCCACTCAATAAGATCACGGCTGATCTGACTATGGGCTCAGCTCCAGCTACCAGCTTACCCCATAACCCTTCATTCCCTTGCTATGCAAAAATCTATCTAACTGTGTCTTAAATATAATCAAGACTCATTAAAATATATTTAATTAGTTCACCTCTGCTGCTTCCCAGTGCACAGAACTTCAGATTCAGGTTCACTACTCTTTGGGAAAAGCAGTTTCTCCTCATCTCTATCTTAAATTTATACCCCAAAATCTTCAGGCTATGTTCCCTAGTTCTAGTCTCTCCTACCAGTGGAAACTTTTTTGTCTCTATCTTATCTATCCCTGTCAATGTTTGGGAGAGTTTGATGAAGGACTTCTCGTCAAGGTCCTCCAGTGCCACGGTGGCCAGGCTGTCAAACTGATGAGGGACTCGTCAGGGTCCTCCAGTGCCACGGTGGCCAGGCTGTCAAGCTGATGTAAGTAGGCCTGTGTGTCAGGGTGATCTTGGGACAGCTGGATGATGGCTTCCGTTAATGGGTGACTGGATGCTTCATTGAAAAGGCAGGGGGAAGACAGAATTAGTGCAGGAGCAGAATTAAATAGTGTAATATAAATGAAAGATTTTGTTTTTATAACAGTAACTACACATCAGAATTACTAATTGATCGTAATCCCCTTGGGCAATCCAGAACTCATGGAGAGCATTTTACTTGCCAGTGTGCTGTAGCAGATTACCTCTCAGATAGAGTCGAAAATAACAAAACACCTGAACAAACAACCCAGCTCCTGCTGGGATTTTGACACTGACTGACATGAACAGCAATTTAAGTACAGGCAAAACACTGCAACCATGTGATGATCAGCATTCATGATGCTGAACCAAATGTGCTCCTCACTTCAAATATGCTTGCAGTATCATTAATTATCTATTTTCTTTAACCTGTTATCTGAGGAAATATACTCAAAACAGCCAGAAACTACGAACTCCCAAGTAACCAATCAAATGACATGTTAACTACAAAAAGAATGTGCCAGCTGGTGGCGTAGTGGCATCAGTGCCGGACTTCAGAGCAAAGGCTCCCGAGTTCGAATCCAGCCGGTTCCCTTGCACGCTTTCCATCCGTGCTGGGTTGAGCGTCGAGCTAGCAACTCGACCTCGTAAAAATAAGAAAGCCTGCTTAAAAAAACGCCATCATGACAGCGTCCCGATGACTCCATTCGGAGTTAAGGGCTTTCTTCTGCACAAAAAGAACATGTCACACAAAAAGAATGCATTTTAGGGAAAACTAAATAGGGACATGAAGGAAAAAGGAATGGAGGAACAATTACTGTTCATTCTGACTTTAAACAGGCTAGTCATTTGGTGACATAAAAATAGAAAATGCTTTAAAACATTCAAAAGAGCAGACAGCATCTGTGGAAAGAAAAACAGAGTTAATGCTTCAGGTTGAAGATTCTTCATCAGGATTGCGGAAACCGAGAAAAACAGGTTAGTTTTAAGTTGTGGAGTGGATGGGGCTGTGAGGAATGGATGGCTAAAGGGAATATTTATTATAAGCTGAGGCCAAGGTTGCCAAGGTAATCCTGATGTTTATGATTGATCTGCTTGACAGATTTATCGAATAATTGGAATGGTACTCTTACAGTAGCCTGAAACCAAAATGAGAATGCTGAAATCCAGTAGTTTCTGTAGAAAGAGAAAAACTAAGCAAAAAAAAAAACCAAAACAGAAACTCACACCACTTAAGTGCACAAGACTAAACAGGCAGACAGAAATCCTGTGTAAAACTGGAGCAGTTTCCTCAGGGCTGACATTCCTAGAAGTGACTGCTCTTTCTGTAAAGTGCATTTGAACGCCAAAGGTCATGAAAAGTTACCTCATACATTCATTTTTTGTTTCTCAAAGAGTAACTGCATAGCAACTGAAAAACTCACACAGTGGCAGATACAACCACCTTTCTAACAAGGGGTGCTAAAGTTAACCATGTTTCCTATTTGAGCTGCAAGTAAAATCAACAAACTTGATACAGCAAAGGAGTTAAGCCTGTCTTGCATGTGATAAAATTAATTGCACACATTAAGAACCACACCTCTTATTATAACGAGGAAGAAGAGTCCTTTTAAAATTGGTCAAATTATCTTTTAGGTGTTTTAAGTACAACTTCAGTACAGTAAAATCTTGTTTACCACGTATTTTGGCATCCAAAATTCTTATGCAACAGGAAAAATTTTCTAGGAATATTAAGCAACTTCATTTCTTTTTCAAAAACATACATTTGAATCTGGTGCAGGTTTCCAGTGCTCAAACTCTCATATTGTTTCACTTTCATCATTTACACAACAGAAGTAAGCATGCCAGAAAACAGACATAAATGATCTATTCATGAAGTCTATTAAGCCTAAATCACCTCAGCCTTTGACCAACTCATGAAAGTTCTGTTGAATCTAAAGAAATGCCCTTAGGCTGTCTCGATCACAGAAATAAATTACACCCTTTTGATCTGTTGCTTGTGCTGGTGGTGTAGTGGTATCTGCACCCAAACTTTGAAACGAGAGGTTCCAGGTTCAAATCAGGCAAGCTTTCCATCCTTGCTGGCTTGAACATCGAACTAGCAACTCAGCCTTATAACTGAAAATTGAAGGTAATTGTGAATATTCAGCACACTGGCTGCAGAAATTTAAGAAAGGCAATGCATTAAATTTGTAAAGATTTGCAGTGATAAAGCATCAGAGAAGCAGCAGAGAAATTAATTGATGAGTTTGCCAAGATTATTGCTGATAAAAATCTAATATACTGAATGGCTCCATCAGTACACATATGTGATGAACAAATGTAAGAGAAAGATTGCTTAAATTCAGAGTCCGGAATGACGGCAGTGCCATAAAGTCACTGACTGTCCACCTGGGTGGCCGAGGTAGTGATAGTTTACCTTTCTGATGGTTCAATGTACACATTATTTCATGCACAAAATCATTAAAAATATTAGCAACGTACACAGAATACTGCAGGAACTCAGCAGGCCAGGCAGCATCTGTGGAAAAGAGTAAACAGTCGATGTTTCAGGCCAAGACCCTTATATAAAACTACCTTCAGGGTATATGTATCAGCTGCATATATAATGTAAATAGATTTTGTGTTTAGACTTGGGTCCCATCCCCAAGATATTTCATTAAATAGATGCAAATATTCTAAGATCCGAAATCCAAAACACTACTGGCCCTAAGCATTTCGGATAAGGGGTGCTTAACCTGTAATGTTATTTAGTATAGCTTTAAATAACAGAACTTCACTGTTATCAAGAAGGGCAAAGTGATGACATGTAGGTCAGCAATTTATTTCAAGGTTAATTCATACAATACTAATATGTAATGTCCATGTATATTTTTGTGCATTACTCATGTAACCAGTATAATTATGCAAGTGGCGTTATCTATTTCCCATAGGTGTTAGATGGCTGACAGTACACTGTCCCTGACATATTTTACAGGTGCTACAAGACAAGTATGTGGTAGATCACTAACTTGCAACATCACTGAGAGGTTATGACTTCAAACCTATGGTGACCAATTTCTTAAAGACATTACATAATACCAAACACACTAGTGAGGTGAGACAACAAGAAGACATTAGAGTGTCTCAGTCACAAAAAAAACTGGACTGCTTTTTTTATCTCCATTTGGAACTTGCATGACTGACAGTGGTACTAAGAGGAAGCTACTGGCATCATGAAGGAAGCCCTGAACATTGTCAGGGATGGAAGATCTTCACTGCTGCCTTGAACGCCAGCAACATAATGGGCAGTAAGTTGAGGCAGGATCTCAGCTCCAAACATCAACTTGCAACCCTTCCTTTCATAGATACCGCTTGACTTGAGTTCTTCCAGCATTGTTTGTTCCAGATTCTCACATCTGTGGACTCTATTGGATTCAGTCAAAAAATTTATGATTACCCCCTACTACTAATAAATTAGCTGCCAAATCTTCTATATTACAAAAGTGGCTGTACATGAAACTGATTTCATTGATTGTAAGATGCTCTTGGATAACTCAAGGTCATGAAGGGCTCCTTCTTAACTGCAACATCCCCACTGATTGAAGAAGGATTGAAGAAGGGTCTTGGCCCAAAACATCAACGGCTCCTTTTTCTCCATAGATGCTACTTGACCTGCTGAGGTCCTCCAGCATTTTGGGTGTGTTGCTGAAGACTTCTAGCATCTGCAGAATCTCATTTCTAATTATCTGTCAATCTTGTTCTCAAACATAATAACTGCATTTGATCCCACCACCTCTTCTGGCAGTACATTCCAGATATCTACAAATTTTCCCCCTCAAATCCCCTTTAAAAATTCTTCCACTTACTTCAAACCTATGCCCTCTTGTTTTGATATCTCTCCTGAGGGAAAAAGGTGAGCACAAAAATTCTAGTTTCGATTAGATTAGCTTTATTTGTCATATGTATACTGAAGCATACAGTGAAATGCGTAGCTTGCGTCAGATCAAACCAGCAAGGTTTGTGCTGGGGGGACCCTAAAATTGTCGTCAACATAGCACGCCCACAACGCTAACCCTAACCCTAATCCTTTTGATTTTGGGAGGAAGCTCATTCCGTCACAAGGAGAACTTACAGACAGCAGTGAGAATTGAACCCCATTCAGTGATTGCGGATGCTGTATAGCAGTCGCACTACATTACCGTGCCACCACGCTATCAGTCAGATCTGAAGCATCAGCAAGTCTAAGCTGATGCTACAGAGATAAACTGATAGAGCACAGACTGTAGGAGATTCCAACATAATACTTTGAAAAGGAGAATTATTTCAAATATCCTGGACAATATTCCTCTCTTAAACAAGACACACTACATAATAATCACATTGCGGTATCTGAGAGTTTGCTTCTGAGGTAGCTGCTTGCAATCAACAACAGCTTCCTTCCACTTCTTGTGGATTCTGAGGCAGATGATGAGGTCACTATACGAAACGCAGACTTTTCCTCACAGATCTGGTGTGTGGTAATTTGTGAGATTGTGTAACTCCTTCCATTGCTCAGGCAGGACTTCCGTGCACTTTCAGAGCAGGAACCCAGGGTACTCAATGCCACCTGAATATTCCCTCCCTACTGTGAACAGACAAGGGTCAGAAATTCCAAGGATTAAACAGTAATGCTATATTTCATAGAAACTGAATCTCAGGATAACCTCTACCTATGACATCTGGGAAATCGACTCCACTACATGCAAGCAGGCTGTGCCTTTTTTTATGCTTCAACAGTGACGATGCTTCAAGAAATGTGCTTTGTTGGCCACATAATGGTCTGAATATTCCAAGATCACAAAACACACTTCAGATGTACATGTCTATTTTTAAAAGTTAAACCTTAGAACAAGACAGTATAGATTTACCAAAAGTTGGAAACCACAGTTATCCGAAGAGGCCTGGGATATTAAAGTTCAAAGCAAAATTTATTACCAAAGGACATATATGTCACCACACACAACCGTAAGACTCATTATCCTGTGCGCAGACTCAGCAAATCTATAGAACAATAACTGTAAACAGGATCAATGAAAGAACAAGACAATAGAAGTCAACAAACTGAGCAAATGCAAATATAAATAAACAGCAATAAATAACGAGAGCATGAAATAACAAGATAAAGAGTCCTTAAAGTGAGATTATTGGTTGTGAGAACATCTCAAAAGATGAGTGTAGTATTCGTCTTTTGTTCATGAGCCTGATGGTTGAGGGGTAATAAGTGTTCTTGAACCTGGTACTGCAAGTCCTGAGACACCTGTACCTTCTACTTGATGGCAGCAGTGAGAAAAGAGCACGGCCTGGGTGGTGAGAATCTTTGATGATGGATGCTGCTTTCCTGCAACAGTGTTTCATGTAGATATGCTCGAAGGTTGGAAGGGCTTTACCCGTGATGTTCTGGGTCGAATCCACTAACTTTTGTAGGATTTTCCATTCAAAGGCATTGGTGTTTCCATACTTGGCTGTAATGCAGCCAGTCAGTACACTTTCCACAACACATCTATAGAAGTTTGTCAAAGTTTTTGATGTCATGCCGAATCTCCACAAACTCCTAAGGAAGTAGAGGCAGTTTCCTCCACGAAAGGGATTCTTTTTAATATTGTAGAGAACCAGTGGAGTGATTAACAATTAGACTGAGAAGTCAATCAATGATGGTGATCAATTAAAAATATCAGCAAAGGAAGGGACAAAGAAAAAATATTCTTCAAGGAGTAGCTTAGGCAGAAGCTACTCCTATTTTACTTAAAAACTTAGCGAATATCTATTGCAGAGTGGAGAGGTTGCAAGAAGAGAAAAGAATTGGTTTAGAGTCATAAATGGAACAGGTCCCTCTGCCCATCGAGTCTATGACAATCATCCCATTTATATCAGTCCTAAACTAATTCCATTTTATTCTCCTCACAGCCCACCAACTTGTCCAGATTCCACCACTCACTTTCGTATCAGGAGCCAGTACAGCAATGTGGGATGCCGAAGAGAACCCGAGCACCTGGAGGAAACCCATGTGACCACAAAGGAACTTGCAAACTCCATACAGAGGAATGAATTGAACCTGGGTCAACGTGCTGCCCTAAATGCGCCAATTCTGGATTAATTCTGTGATGGTCTAGTAAAGGCACAATGCTCCATTTTGCACTCTGATATTTCTTCAGTCAACCATTTGACAGGATTGATTCAGGCGATCCACAGTACCAGCCTCTCACCTCCAATGGCAATCCATCCAAGGACCTATTCTGGGGACTTTACATGATGAAATCTAATACAGTACTGACAATGTCGTTCCACATTAAAGGTACTATGGCACTACACCAAAAGACTGTTCCCTAATAAAGTGGAGATACAAGAACACACTACAGGCAATAACAATTCTTTCAATCTTGCTAGATCTAGTCAACAAAAGTAAAAATCAATAGTCATGAAATGGTAAGATATCCTGATGGATTGAAAGACTCCAAACAAAAACAATTTCTCTCAAGACTACCACAGATTTCCAGTAAGATAGTGGCACGTTTGGACACAGCAGCCACTCTAGGTCCAACTAAGGATGTACTTGTTTGTCCTTTACTTTTTTTTAAAATGATCGCAACACACTGCTGCACATTAAGAACATCAAGTACCGCAGTTCTACCCCCATCAGCCAGTTGTTCGACAGCGGAGGGGCTGGGGAGCGAACCGTGTTGCTGCCTGCTACAGGAAGGTGTTGGAGTCAGTGCGCGAAGGTGGTGTCCAATGTAACATACCGAGTGAGCGGTTGTCTTGGACATTTTTCTTGTGATCGCAAGACCCTGTTGGACATTGGTAATGTAGAATGGTGCAACTCCAGTTCACTGGTTCATTGGCAAAGACTGACTGCAAGGCCTCGATTGCGGTACGGACTAGGCTCCCATGCTGCGGGTTCGCCTGCCGTAGCTACCCAGGGAGGAAACGCCGGAGGTGATGTGGTGTGGCATCCAAGCTGGGTTGGGGACTGGCCCCTCCAGTGTTTGCTCAGTGAAAGACAAGCTGGATTGCATTCGTCTGAAGCTGTGCTAGCGCATGACGATCAGATAGCTATGGGCTTGTTCTTGCCAACAACATACCTTGTACCATCAATTTACAGGACACAACACTCAGGGAATTGGGCTGAATTATGTTTACTGTCATATTATACGTGCCTTTTGCTGTGTATGACTGTTGGTGCTGTGTTTTGCCCCTTGGTACCGGAGGAACGCTGTTTCATTTCGCTGTATTGATGGATATTCATGCACGGTAGAACAACAATTAAACCTGAAACACATTTCAGAAGATGTGCAGCTCGGGTGGTTGATGGTTGGGTTAAGTTGTTCCCAAATCTTGGCAATTTACTTGCAAACGTTTGGTCACCATGCGAGGAGACATTGTCGGGGCGCTGTTGATTGTGCCATGTCCTCTGAACGCTCGGCCCTTGCAGACTTCTCATTCAGCTGACTGGACACCATTTCGAAAACTCATTTGTGATGTGGGGAGGAAATCTCATCGCTGATCAGCTGCATGGCGAATTACAAAATATATAAAGGCCCAGCATCCAGAGGACACACCACAACCAACAGCACACTGATGATGTCTCCTTGCATAGTGACAAAATGTTTGAAACATAATATCTGACCTGAGAATAATCATAATAACAAAAAGGCATACAAAGTAGGAAAGTGTTCCGATCACTGATGCCAACAGTCCTAAGTCAGGATTGATAATGTGGATCAGTTTAAATTCTATCAAATGTAGCTGATATCTAAGAAACTCAATCCTGTTCCATAATGAGTCAAATTGATCTAAATTTATGAAAACTTTTTTTAACTAAACAGAAATAGGGAATTCAGATTTGGTGGCCCATACCATGGTTTATGTTTAAAGTGAACAGCATCCCAGCACGTTTCACTAAAACAAATTGTGTTCATTTTGCCTTTACTAACCTCTTCATTAACAATGCGTTTGTTCTCAGAACCAAAATATGAGAGTTAATGGATTTTTTTTAAAAATTAGAAGAAAGGAAACTGCAGATGCTGCAAGCCTGCAATAAAAACCAAATACATGAGAAATACTCAGAAGGTCAGGCGGCATCTGTGGAGAAAGAGTTAATGCTGCAGGTCATTAACAGGTACTGATCTACTGAACATTTCTAGTATTTACTGTTTTGATTTCTGCATTTTAAGTGGTTGATCTCAACAATGGCAGAAGTAAAGATACAACGGGCGAAGGGCAAAGTGTGGACAGGGCAGCAGGCAGAGGACTTAAGGTATACCAAGCAATAGACAGCACATCAAGACACCATCCTCCGCATAACTACCTTCCAAGCTACCAATCAACGTCCAAGAACAAATCATTCTTTTACCACGACCACCTACCGCCCTAATGGAACATAAATCTCACATCAAAGTCCATCACAAAATCAAGAAAGATTTCATTGTTTATTCATGTCTCATTGTTAATATTTAAATAGTCGAGCTGTGCTCCAACCTCATTTCTGTGTCTGTGGAATAGCAGAATCTATCCTAAAAAGGGAAAATTAAAAATAATTTTAAATGGTGATTAATCTTATTGACATTGTAAATTATTTCCACTGCTAATCTACTCACAACATCTATTGTTTCTCACTCACCTACCCTGAATGCTCCACTCTTTTCGTGGCCGTAGAGGACAATTCCTAGATCGCACCCCCTCGCCGGAAGTCCAAGAGACTGACAGCCCGACTCACCAATGGCCTGGCCGAAAGACGAAACAACGCAGGGGATTGAACCAATAAAAATGTCTCAGAGGCGGAAACTACCTCTCAGCGCTGTCGGACCCCATTCGTTTAGCGTCACTACTTTTAAGGCGGGTTACGGCTGGCCATTGGTGAAAATGAAATTGATTGGCAGGTGATGGAAAAAAAAAATCATTCGGAAGAAATTGAGAGGCGGGGGGGTAGCGGCTTTCCCGTGAAATTTTTGAGAAATATTTCAAAGATTCATAATCATAAACAATTTGAAATGTAATTTTTACATTTAAATATCAAATAATATATAAATGTGAACTAAATAATATATAGAGTATGAGAGTTGCAAACTCATTTTCGCTGTATTGGTGCATGACAAATTGTACTATGCAACGACAATAAATACATTTCATTTCATTTATGAAGAAGGAAGAACAGGGAGAACAAGGTATAGGATAAGGCACGCGGAATAAATTGTCCTAAGTCCATGAGTGTATTGAAAACAAAACTTGACACTGCAGGGTGTGGATAGTTTTGCATTTGCTAAAACGCCTTAAAAACGGCATCAATGGCCCAAGCTTCCGTGGAATTGGATTCCGGGAAGCAATACTGATAGACGCAATGAAATACAGTATGTACTTGAACTGATGGAAACTTGTTGATCTTCCTGTGCAAGGCTCTGTCCGAACGCAAATGCTGCTGACTGTGCCTTCCAAGAGACTGAAGGATGCACTAATGTTTGATGCAGCCACAGCAAAATTCTTATGAGAAACACTACAGTATAAGGTTGTGCTGCTGAGGTGCTGTGTAATGGCGTATGAAACCTTTCAACAATTGAATCTTTGAGATTGATGATTGATACTTGTGCATATATTGAATTGCTTCGTACAATGGATAAAGATATGACATGCCCAGATATATTACTGCATATTTTATAAATAATGTATTGTCTGGGGAAAAAGTTTGCACTGAAAACCAGTATAGCGAAAGTTGAGTCCTCCACGTTGTCAAGGGGCATTGCTCTCAGCTCAGCCATTCAGTATATCTGCCCTTGGAACATTTACTTTATTGTCGCCAAATAATTGATATTAGAGCGTACAATCATCACAGCGATATTTGATTCTGCACTTCGCGCTCCCTGGATTACAAATTGATAGTAAATATTAAAAATTCAAATTAAATTACCCAGAGAACATTTTGACTACAAGTCATTCAAGGAGTGATCTCCTCAAAATGTCATCAGAGCCCTGCAGGACAAGAAGATAGTGGATGCTGTTGTGAGGTTCCCTGAGCAGACTGTAAAGCTTTCCTTTTCCAATGTGTCAGTCCATGGCCTCCTCTTGTGCCAAGATGGGGCCACCCTCAGGGTGGAGGAGCAACACCTTATATACTGTCTGGGTAGCCTCCAACCTGATGGCATGAATATAGATTTCTCCAAGTTCCAGTAATGCACCCCCCCCACTTCACCATTCACCATTCCCATTTCCGTCTCTCACCTTATCTCCTTACCTGCCCATTACCTCCCTCTTGTGCTCCTCCCTCTTTTCTTTCTTCCATGGCCTTCTGTCCTCTCCTATCAGATTCCCCCTTCTCCAACCCTGTATCTCTTCCACCAATCTCCTTCCAGTAAACAAATTACCCCCCCCCACCACCACCCACCAATTCCCCACTCTGACATTTTACTTCTGCATCTGCCTATTACTTCTCCCTGGATCCCTTCCTCCTTTCCTTTCTCCTATGGTCCTCTCTCCTCTCAGATTCCTTCTTCTCCAGCCTTTGACCCTTACCACCCACCTGGGTTTGCCTATCACCTTCCAGCTAGCCTCCTTCCCCTCCCCTCACCTTTTTATTCTGCATCTTCCCGCTTCTCTGTCCTGAAGAAGGGTCTGAGCCCGAAACGTCAACTATTTATTCATTTCCATGGAGGCTGCCTGACCTGCTAAGTTCGTCCAGCATTTTGTGTGTGTTCCTTTGGAATAACAGCATCTGCAGACTCCCCTCGTGTCTATAAATCTTTTATTTGAATACCTCATCACCAGAACTTTCAAACTAGCAAATAATGAGAAGGGCCCTCTCAATCTACGAAGACTTTCTCCGAATTTGGTTTTCCTTACCCCTTCATTTCAATGACCTCTTGTCAGTCTTGATATGCAATGTTGTGTTTCAGTTCTATGAATTAAGCTATGATTAAAATGATGTATCAAGATTTAGCATAATATGTAGTAATGACGAAAGGCTTGTCTTCGTACTTCATTACATGGCATAGGTGGGTATAGCAACTTGAGGCACACATTAGCCACAACCAATTTGAATTTGGGACAAGCTCCAGTATTGTATTTGAATACATTCTTATTTTCTATAAACACAAGAGATTCTGCAGATACTGGGAATCCAGAGCATCATATAGAAAATGCTGGAGGAACACAGCAGGCCAGGCAGCATCTATGGAAATGAATATACAGCCAACGTTTCGTGCTGAGACCTGATGAAGGGTCTTGGTCCAAAGCATCAACTGTTTATTAATTTCCATGGATAGAAAGTTCCTACAGCATTTTGTGTGTGTTTCTCCTTTTCTATGTTTTATGCATTGTTTTGCAGTTGACTATATTATCACAAGGAGTGCTTTATAGGTTTTAAAGCATTCTGCATTGTTTTCTTCTTGTTTTATTTTCTCTTTCAAATCCCTCTACAATCCTCTCCAAATTTATGGTGGTGTTCCATTCCTGTGAATTGCTTGTAACCTGGACAGTTTGCAAGTTGGAAATGCAGCCGCTTGTGGAGCTCCATCAAGACAGAACTGCTTGAAAAGCCCCGCAGAAGCTGATCTCCTAAAGACTCATTCGTGTGCACAGCTGTACGTAAGTCAGGATTCATAAGCAGACGAGGACCTGTCTTGCTTCACAGTAACTTCATCCAGTCCTAATCTTCACTAGCCCAATATTGCTGAATGTGTCAAAGGCAGTCTAGGTCCTAAAGTATGGATTTTCTTCTTAGCTTCTTAACTGGACTCTTAATGCCCTCCGACTGTCCGTCATTTTGACAGGCTTTAGATATTGGGATCATTGGAGGGTGGAGTAAAGTCAAGATGGCACTAAACAATGACGCCTTTGCTTGCATCTTTGGAAACAGCTCTATTTCTATCTTTGGTATCACCTTTTTTCCTTTTCAAGGTTTTTTGAAGACCCTGACCTGGAGTTGCATTCTGACCTTGGTTCTTTGCAGGAATGGGACCCTCTCAGGGCCTCACGACCAGCTGCTTTTTGATATCCCAAGGACGCAGCCTGGGAGACTAGTGTGTCTTCAGGGTGCTGGATTTTCATGGCTCTGGAGATGGGCTGATTCAAGGCCAGTGCCCCTGACTGAGGCGTCACAGGAATACATGGAACATCGGGAGCAGCAGTTTGGCTGCTGGTTGTGTATCCAGAGACCTGAGTTCTCTGGGTGCAGAGCTCAGAAAAAGCACCATAACAGACTTCTAACATCATAAACCAGCGAGTTGTTTGTTATGTCTCCCCTCTCACTGTGAAATGGGGACATCTCTTTTTCCCTTATTAGGGGGAGGGGTGAGAGAGAGAGCGAGCGCGCACGCGAGCCTGTGGTATGTTGAATTACCGGGAGAACAAGTAGTTTTGGGGGTACTGCAAGTCTGTGCCTTTATTGATACTTTGCTGCACGCTTGGGTGCTCTGTGGAGGGTGCTGATGCGTTTTGCTGGGGGGGGGATCATTGCCTTGCTGCTTGTGTGTGGGAGGGGAGAGCTGGGGGGCTTTGGAGTTCTAACGTTTAACTGCCATTCATTCTTTGGGGCACTCCTCTGCTTTCATGGATGTTTGTGAAGAAAAAGAATTTCGGGATGTATATTGTATACATTTCTCTGACATTAAATGTACCTATTGAACTGCACCAATATCAAAAGCTTAACAATATTGACTATAGCTCCACCTTCAGTATTATAATTCCAGGCAAATTCATCTCTAAATTTCCAGACCAGGGATTCCGCGCCTCATTTTGCAACTGCAGTGAGGTGCTTTGAGAGGTTGAACATGGCTAGAATGAGCCACTCCCTAAGCAAGGACCAGGACCTGATGCAATTTGCCTATTACGCAATAGTTCTGGAGCAGATGCAATCCTACTGGCTCTCCATGTGGCTTTGGACACCTAGGTAATAGCAATACTTACGTCAGGCTGTTGTTTCAGCTCAGTGTTCAACACTATCATCCCCTCAGTACTAATCAATAAGCTTCAAAACCTGGGCCTCTGTAGCCCCACTCTTCAACTGGATCCTTGACTTCCTCATCGGAAGACCACAGTCAGTAGGGATCAGAAATACGATCTCCTCCTTATTGACAATCCGTACCTAATGCCTGCATAGCCCACTGCTCTGTTTACTCTACACTCATGACTGTGTGGCTGGGAACAGCTCAAACACCGTCTGTAAATTCACCGATAACACAATTGTTGTTGACAGAATCTTAGATGGCGACGAAGAGGCGTACAGGAGTGAGATAGATCAGCTGGCTGAGTGGTGTTGGAACAAACAACCTTGCACTTGATGTCAATAAGTTGAAGGGATTGATTGTGGACTTCAGGAAGGGAAGTCGAAGGGACACACTTTGAGGGGTCAGCAATGGAAAAGGGAGCAGTTTCAATTTTCTGGGCGACAACATCTCTGAAGATCTATTCTGGGCCCAACAGGTTGATGCAATTAGGAAGAAGCCATTCTAGCAGCTATATCTCATTTGGAGTTTGAGGAGATTTGGTATGTCACCAAAGACTAATAAATTTCCATAAATGTCCAGGGAGAGCTTTCGAACTGGTTGCATCACCATCTGGTATGGAGGGTCACTGCACAGGATGAGAAAAATGTGCAGAGGGGGGTAAAATCAACTACCTCCATTGTGGGTACTTGCCTCCCCACCATCAACAAAATCTTCTACAATGCCTCGAAAAAGTGGCATCCATCATTAAAGACCCTGACCATTGTAACATACCCTCTTCTCATTACTACCATCAGAGAGGAGGTATAGGAGCCTGAAGTCACACACTCAACGTTTTAAGAAAAACTTCTTCCCCTCAGCCATCAGATTTCTGAACAGACAATAAATCCATGTACACTACCTTGGTATTTTTGTGTCTCTTTTTCCACTATTTATTTATTTTTGTTCATCTATTTCTTATTATCATTTATATTATACTGTATTTATGTATTGCACTATATTGCTGTCGCAAAACAACAAATCTCACAATGTATGTCAGTGATAAGAAACCTGATTCAGAATCCTTAACTTCCTGTAATAAGTAAGAATAGATAGCAACATCAGCAACAGATTGTTCTCAACACCGATACCTCTAAGGCTGTGTCCCCAGCCGTCAGCTCTACTCCCTCTACAGTTACGACTATGTAGTCAGATTCTGTTTGAACTCCATCTACAAGTTTGAAGGTGATACCACCATAGTGGGCTATATCTGAAATAATGTTGCATTAGAGTACAGGAAGGAGATGGAGTCATGACAACAACCTTTCCCTCGACATCAGCAAAAGAGCTGCTCGCTGACTTCAGGAAGGGGGGGGAAGTGTGCCTGCTCCTGACTGTTTCAAAGATGTTGAAGTTGAGTGCAAATGTATCTTCATGCAGAAGAAATTGATTTATTTAGATTTGCAAGGAGATGAACATGGGCTGCAGCCAGTAAAAGAGAAGATTAAGGCCATTATCAGAGCAAAACGGATGTTACTGAGCTCTGGTCATTTCTAGAGTCGATCCTATACTATGGCGGATTTTAACCGAATATTGCAATAACATTAGCAATAAATGTATCAAGCAATAAATGTATCAAGCCTCAGAAGTGAATCCATTTCAGTGCATTATTTCACCAGCACATGTTAAAACTTGCTTGTGATGCTTCCAACGAGTGAATTGAATCAGAGATGAGCTGTGTCCTAGAAGCATGGGGAAGTCCATTGGTTATGGATCATGCACTCTGACAAAAAACATAACCACACTCAAACGGAGATGGAAGCACCGGCAATTATATCCAAAATTACAATAGGAATATTATTCTGACTAGTACAAAACCTTGCTTGGCCTTTGGTACCTAAAGACTTGGTAGAACCAATTCTAAAATGGCTTGAAATGTGTACATTTTAGCCAGTATTTTAAATCTGACAATATACTACCACAGTGTGTCCCCACTTTCCCACCTTCTCATCATCAAGCTACAAGATGGTCTCAAACTGTATCATGAACACTGAGGATTGAACCTTTTTTCCTTGTAACTTGTAATATGATATTTACATTATTTACACTTCCTTATCTCCACCTTTCACTCTGATTTGAGTTAAACAACTCAATCACATCCTTAGGCTCCTACGTATTAGAATACCAAGAGGAGTATACCCTACTGTGGAGTGTGCTTAGAAGAAATGCTGTGGATGACTCTGCAGTCAGAATGTTATTTCAAATGCAACAGCCACAGAACAAGGAAATTTCTGAATATCTGGGGAAGTTTTCAAAAAAAAATCCTCTTCTATATCGAGTTTTTTTTAAAATCAAATGTATCTCATCTGCCACTGGCAGAGACTAAGTTTAGTTGCCTCTGTTCATTGTGGCTTCTTTATAGGCTAGCCTCAACAAGGCATTCAATGTAGTGGTTTTATTTGAATACTATTCAACGGACTTTGATTTCCACCTCTGAAAAAGATATTTTATAAAGAGAGAAAAAAGAAACCCCCTAAAACTAAAAAAAACACAAGTAAATTTAAAAAAAAGAAACAAAGCTTGGGCTGTCATATTACATTGGTTAAAATTATTATTTGTCGTTAACTCCGCTCCTCTATACATGAACAAAAAATGACTACAAAGGATTCAGAAAGGGTCAACTTACATCATATGAAAATATTGAATAAATGGCCTCCAAGTTTCTTCAAATTTCACCGAAGGATCCACAGTACCACTCCTAATTTTTTCCAAGTTTCAGCGTGCTATCGTTTGGGAAAACCATTGAAATGTAGTGGGGGATTAGAATCTTTCCATTTAAGTAAAATGGATCTTCTGGCTATTAATGTAACAAATGCAATGTAACAAGCTGACAAGGATAAACGACTAGAGTCAATCACTGGTAGTAAATCAATACGCAGAACTACTGAAATAATATCAAAACTATCTTTCCAATATTTTTCTACAAGAGGACAAGACCAGAACATATGTGTCAAGGAAGCTACCTCAGAATTACGTCTATCGCAAACAGGATTTATGTGGCAGTGAAAACGAGCAAAGTTACCCTTGGACATATGAGCCCTATGAACCACCTTAAATTGTATCAAGGGGGTTTCTTTTTTCTCTTTATAAAATATCTTTTTCATGGTCAGTTACTATGAGATTGGGAGGTTAAACTATATTTGTTACTTGGAATCTGTGCTTGTACATGTTCTGTTATTATTATAATCCCAATCTCTATGTCTCATTACTATTATTGTTATGTTTATTAACATAATAAAAACTTAATAAAAAGATTGAAAAAGAACGATTTCCACCTCTGATATGTTAATCAAAAAAAACAAGAGACGAAAATTTCTTTCATGGAAACATCTTTTAAATATTCCAATATATTCTCTTTTCATATGTTGCTGGCAACTGTGTATCAGTGATTAATTTATAGGCCCAATGGGAGTGTTGAAAACACTAGGATTATGTAGCTACCTGAATCAAACAATGCTGGAGATTTCAAGTAACAAGAAAAGACTAAGAGTAAAACTGAAAAAAAAAAATGAATATTACATAAGCAGTAGTTACAACAATGCACAAATATCACAAATTCAAGTGCTGGAGGAACTCAGCAAGTCAGGCTGCACCTACGAAGGTGGGAAACAGTTGACTCCTGATGAAGCACTTTGGCCCAAAACGTCAACTGGTTATTCCCTCTGTAGATGCTGCCTGTTGTGCTGGGCTGCCCCGCTATTTCATGTGTGTTGCTCAAGATTTCCCGCACCTGCAGAACTGCTTGAGTTTACAAATTTCAGTATCTTTATTTTTGGAGCAACTTCTTCTCTGTCCAGGAGAGGGAACCATTGTACCATTATTGATATTCAAATGATATGTTTTCTTTACAGATGCATTCTTCCACTTTTGGGTCACCCCCAAAGTTCTTTACAACCAATGAAATAGTACCCGTAGTAGTGATATGAGAATTGCACAGCAGATTTATACACAGTAAGATCCCTCATGGCTGTATAAACTTCTGCTTTAGAAGAAAAAGATGGTCAAATTGAGGCACAGCTGGTGCATATTGCTTTTCTCTTCTCTCTTACTGAAGATGTGGATCCCTACATGCCCAATAGTGCTATCAAAAGTAAAAGACCGAAGGGTCTCGGCCTCAAACGTCGACTGTACCTCTTCCTAGAGATGTTGCCTGGCCTGCTGCGTTCACCAGCAACTTTGATGTGTGTTATTTAATTGGTTAACTGTTATCTGTTGGCATTTTAATGGCATCAGTGGTCTGATGTAATAAGTCCAGACCACCTTTGTTCACTCTCTTTTTTCTTTAGGGTCTTTCCTTGCCTGCTCTCTCTCCCTCTCTTTTCCCCTCCCCTGCTTTTTCCTTGCCTGCTCTCTCTTTTCCCTTTTGTTATCTTTCTTTCCTCCTTCACTCACCTTGCATTTTCCTTTCTGTTCTTTTGTCTTGTGACACTTAACAATGTAACTGTACGCAACAAGTTTTGCGCCCCGTTCTTAACTTCCGAGGAATCTTTGGATCACAAAAGCATCAGGATCCAATGCCTTCCTAAAAATATCTCAGGATCACTCCAATGCATTTTCCTTGAATGATTGTTTAAAGTCTTTTGTAAACTCAGAAAAGTAGCAGCCAATGGTTGGAACTTTCTAAAATAGTATCAGCTGAAATATAAACATCAGCTTGGACATCTGGATAAACTCCCCAGTTCCCTATGGAGGGCAGTCAGGGCCATGGATAGAGGAATGATTGACAGACACGAGGAAGCAAGTGGGAATAAAGGGGGCCTTTTCTGGTTGGACATCAGTGACTAGAGGTGTTCCTCAGGGGTCAGTATCGGGACTGCTACTTTTCACATTATTTGTAAATTATTTAGATAGTGGAATTGATGGCTTTCTGACAAAGTTTGTGGATGATATGAAGATAGGTGGAGGGGTAGGTAGTGCTGAGGAAGCAATGTGATTGCAGCAGGGCTTAGACAAATTGGATGAATGGGCAAAAAAAGTGGCCAGATGGAATACAGTTCTAAGAATTGTATGATAATGAATTGTGGTAAAAGGAACAATAGTGCAGACTATTATCTAAATGGGGAGAAGGTTCAAACATTAGAGGTGCAAAGGGAATTAAGAGTCCTTGTGCAAGACTCCCAGATGGTTCATTCACAGGTTGAGTCTGTGGTAAGTGCAATGTTGGCATTTATTTCAAGTGGAATAGAATATGAAAACAACAAGATAATGCTGTAGCTTTACAAGACAGTAGTCAGGCTACATTTGGAGTATTGTCAACAGTTTTGGGGCCCTTATCTCAGAAAGGATGTATGGTCATTGGAGAGGGTCCAGAGGAGGTTCACAGGGATGATTCTAGGAATGAAAGGGTTAACATGTAAGGAGCGTTTGGCAGCTTTGGGCCTGTACTCACTGGAATTTAGAAGAATGCGGGGGGATCTCATTGAAACATACAGAATTTTGAAAGGACTAGATAGGGTGGATGTGGAGAGGATATTTCCTATGGTTGGGGTATCCAGAATTAGAGAGCACAGCCTCAAAATTGAGGGGCAGCCTTTTAGAACAGAAGTAAGGAGGAATATTTTAACCTTAGAGTGGTGAATCTGTGGAATGCTCTGCCACAGACTGCGGTGGAGCCAAGTCCGTGGATATATTTAAAGCAGAGGCTGATAGATTCCTGATTGGGCAGGGCGTCAAGGGATATGGTGAGAGGGCAGGTGTGTGGGGTTGAATGGGATCAGACATGGTGGAATGGCAGAGTGAACTCGATGGGCTGAATGGCCTGATTCTGCTCCTGTGTCTTATGGTCTTATCTTCAAGAGACTAGCACTCTCGCAATACCACGCTGGGCTAGGTTGTGTGCTCAGGATCATAGGAAAGGAGCTTTCCACTCAAACTCAGTGGTGAGAGGCCTCAGCCACTGTTGGAAATTAACGTTTGCTGTTGCCCCTGTGAAAGGCTACCCAGAAAAAGAAAATGCTTAACACCAGGCAGAACATAACCTGACAGAATTCTTTTTAAAATAAATGATGATTCTTAAAATATATTTATTTCCAGTTAAACACAAGAGCAGTTAGGGATTTTTCAAGATTGCTGCACTATCCCTGATTACAGGCATTACAGTATATAAAATACAGTGTTATCTCTGCCATGGGGAGTGAGGAAGTGAGGGTGGGGCTGTCATTTATTTCTGGACAGTGCCTATGTTTCTTCTTTTCTAGCAGAGTATGGAGATCAATTGATAATGCCTCATAATTCTGCCGCCTGGATTGATTGATAGCTGGTGCTCTGCACGCCTTTCAGGAAAGAAGAAAAGTGGGTGCAAGTTATTTGGGAGTCCAGAAAGCATTTTATGCTGCACTTCACATTTCCTAAAGCCAGCCTCAGCTATGTAATCCCCAAATTTGTCATGCTTGTACCCGTCGTCAGGATGTGTTCCAGAATAAGCTGGGAAGAGGAGGGTGAGGTGCAGTTTGTTGATTAAAGTGTGATGGATAGCACATTAACCACAGGGTTTTTATCAGTCCATTGCAGTGAGACCCAACCTCCATGACTGAGCAGGTTCACAGAAGCAAGAACATAGCCCTCAAGAAATCACAATGTCAGATTAGAGCCAACAACTGAATAGGAATTGTCCAGAAAAAGAGCACAAGCTTCAGTCCGCTGCTCTTTTTTGTTTCTAAATAAATAAACATGCCAGGAATTGAAGCAGGAGTTTACACAAGTCTTGCTCATTCCGCCATTCAATAAGCTGATCTTCCACCATATTCCTGCATGAACTTCATATCCCATAATCCTCTTCAGAATGCTATCAATCTGTATTTTTAGTATACCCAGCAATCAATCCACCAAGGTCATCTTGTGGAGACAATTTCTAAGATTCAACCCTTCTGGGTTGAAGAAATTACTTTGCACCCAAATTTTCAAAGACCAACTCCTTAGTAAGACTGTGGCCCCCTGATTCTGAACATCCCAAATAGGGAAATGTTATCTTTATATTTACCCTTCCAAGCCTTTTTTTTGTAATTTATTTTTATTGAATTTCATCATCAAACAATCATTTGTGAGATGTATTTCAGACACTGTACATATATATCATATAGTCATATTTGTCACAAATCTCCACATAATATTTATCTGAGGTATACTCTTATAGAAAGGAGAGGAAAGAAAGAACAATCAAAAGAAGAAAACTATGTACTGAGTAGGGAGTGATCTTTTTTTTTTAACAACATATTCATTGACTTGTGAGAATAAAATCAGGCCTATGTGGTGTTATGTAGTTAAACCATTTTTTCCAGTATGAATAAAATTGTTCCAACTTACAATTAACAGATGCTGTTATCTTCTCCATTTTGTAAATGTCCATTGTAATTTCCATCCATATATTTAAAGTTGGGCTCTCCTGTGATAACCATTTCCTGGTAAGGGTCTTTTTACCAGCCACCAGCAGTACATTCATTAAATATTTATCTCTTTTCAACCATTCTTGAGGTATATACCCAAAATATATGGTCTTACTCTCTAAGGGTATTTCACATTTAAAGATGTCTTGTAGGGCATTATGTATCCCACTCCAATAGTCTTTGATAACGGGGCATTCCCAGAAAATATGATAATGGTTTGCATTTTGATTTCCACAATTTCTCCAGCAAACAGGGGGGTTGCTATCATAATGGGATTTCTGAGAGGGTGTAATAAAATATCTTATTGAGATTTTCCACCCGAACTCCCTCCATTTCTGTGAACTGGTACATTTCCATTGATACCTCCATATTATTGTCCAGTCTTCCTCAGATATTATTATCCCTCCTTCCTTCTCCCATTTTGTTTTAATCCATGAAAAGCTCAAATTACCTTTTTGCTCTCAACTCAAGGAAATATAGACCAAGCCTCCTTAATCCCTCTTCACGGGAGTCAGTCTGGTAGAATTTTGCTGCATTTCTTCCATGCCTTCTATCTTACTCAAACCCTATATAATGGGGCGTCTTTACTCTTGCACCCAAATCCTCTTGCAAAAAAGGCCAAAATGTTACTTGCCTTCCTAATTGCTTTCTGTAGCTATGCTTTAACTTGCAGTGACTTGATTGAAATAACATCCAAGTTGCTCTGAACATCAACCCTTTTTAAACTTTAAATAATATTCTGGTTTTTGATTTTTTTCTAACAATGTGGTAGACTTGATAATTTTTCCACATTATTTTCCATTTGCCATGATTTGGCACATTTGCAGACACAAAAGCCATTCTGGCTTCTCATGAACCACACTCACCCCGGCCCCACATCCAGCTTTGTCCCATCTGCAAATTTCAGTTTATCACACTTCTCCCTCCTCATCCAATCATTGGAGTTTGTGAAGAGCTGCAACCCCAGTTCCAATCCTTGTGGCATCTCACCAGTAACAACTCCCAGAATGAAGATGGCCCAGCTATTCCTACCTCCTGTTTTCTGTCTGTTAACCAATCCTCGACGTCTCAGTACTGGTTCGCACAACACTTTACAGTACAGGCGCTCTGGAGTTCAATTCCCTTCAACGCCTGCAAGGGGTTTGTACGTTCTCCTCATGACCACATGGGTTTCCTCCCACAGTCCAAAGACAGACCAGCTGGTAGATTAATTGGTCATTGTAAATTGTCCCCTGATTAAATTTGGATTAAATTGGGGATTGCTGGGTGGCGTGGCTCGAAGGGCCTATTCCGCGTGGTATCTCAATAAATAAATTACTCCCAATCCCATTTAGTAACCCTGTGACTTCCTAAAGATCAAATCCAGTTTTTTTTCAAATCCATTCTCCTGGTTAAAAATATTGTCGAACAAAATTTTCCTTTTATAAACCCAGGTTGACTGGTGAATTTTGTCAATATTTTCCTTAATAATAGCTTCTGCCATTTTCCTTTCTACTGGTATCAAGTTCCAAGGAGATGCTGATGATCAGAAAGACCTGATTACAGCAACCAACCAACGGTGCACAGACTGTTTACATTCACTGCAATAAGATTGAAGTTATGTGTAAAAAAACATCATACTCCGATCAAACAGGACCTTGGTGAAGTACACCTGCAATGATATGAACATTTTGAATTTCATTACCCAAGGATGAGCTTGCCTCAAAAGTGCAGCAAATTCTCATTGTACCAGTTTTTCCCCATGATGAGAGACTGAATAAGTTAGACCTACATGAGACAAAATGAGGTGTCCTCACTGAAACATAACATTTCAAAGTTCAAAGTAAATTTATTATCAAAGTACATATATGTCACAATATACAGCCCCGAGATTAATTTTCTTGCAGGCATACTCAATAAATCCATAATAGTATAATAACAATAATAGAATTAATAAAAGACTGCACCAACTTGGGCGATCAACCAGTGAGCAAAAGACAACAACATGTGTAAATACAAAAAGAAAGAAGTAATATAAATAAGGAATAAATAGAGAACAAGAGATGAAGAGTCCTTGAAAAGGAGTCCATAGGTTATGGGACTATTTCAATGATGGAGCAAATGAAGTTGAGTGAAATTATCCCCTCTAGTTCAAGAGCCTGATGGTTGAGGGATGATAACTTCCCTGAACCTGGTGGTGTGAGTCCTGAGGCTCCTGTATCTTCTTCCTGCTGGTAGCAGTGAGAAGAGAGCATGGCCTGTGTGGTGTGGGTCCCTGATGATGGATGCTGCTTTCCTGCGACAACACTCCATGTAGATGTGCTCAGTGGTGGGGAGGACTTTACCAGTGATAGACTGGACCGTATCCACTACATTTCTTAGATTATGAGAACACTCAGTCCTCTTTTATTGTCATTTAGAAATGCATACATGCATTAAGAAATGATACAATGTTTCTCCAGAGTGATATCACAGAAAACAGGACAAACCAAAGACTAACACTGACAGAACGACATAATTATAACATATATGTCACAATGGGGGGTGCTGGGAACAGACCCAAGTGTGAGACACAGACACTGAAGTACAAGGAACAGGACTTGACTAGAGTAGGGACGTGACAGAATTCAGACCAGGAGCAGGGGACCAGGGACAGGAACGAAGACTTAGGCGAGGGAAAGCGGGACCAGGACTAGAAACCATGGACTAGGAGACAAGGCTACGACTCCGAGCCCGAGACTGGACAAGGACCCAGAACCTGGGTCTTGCCTCGGGCTCAGACCCCGGAACCAGGCAAGGACATAACATGGCTTCAGGACAGGATGTGGCTGGGGTCTAGAGGCTGGAGCTTGGCTGTAGGCCGGGGTCTTGGGTCCTGGGGCTCGGCCGCGGGATCCTCGAGGCTTCGGGTCCTGGGGCTCGGCTGCGGGATCCTCGAGGCTTCGGGTCCTGGGGCTCGGCTGCGGGATCCTCGAGGCTTCGGGTCCTGGGGCTCGGTCGCGGGATCCTCGAGCCAGACTTACCCAACAGAGGCAAGGACAAGACAAGACCCCCCCCTCCCCCACAGGGCAATGGCAGAATGGCCTGACTTACCTCACAGAGGCAAGGACAAGACAAGACAGATCCCCCCACAGGCCAACGGCAAAACAGCCTGACTTACCCCACAGAGGTGAGGACAAGAAGAGACAACACCAAAGAACAACAGACAGTTCCATCTCTGCTCCAGGGTAGCTCCAAGTCTCAGTTCGGCCAGCAACCTCAGCTGGCTATGGAAACAGCCAGATCCCTACCTAGCTCAGAATAGCTGGCAGCCACTCAGCTGGCCCAGGACACAGCCGAATCCATACTGCAAAGACAGCTCTAACTACTGACTGCAAGGCTCCATGAGGGGACGGTTCCCCAACACAGCCTAAAGATGGCAATTGGCTGCTCTAGCCTTCCACCAGCAGGTTGCTCCCAGGTGATCTTAACAAACAAACCAACAGCTCATACTCAACTCCACGGCTACTTATATTCCAAGCCCCAAGTTGGGAATCAGGTGCCTATGATTAACTCAAACAAGGGACAGCTGGAAGACCCGGAGTCCTGAGTCCATGGACTAGACAGTGAACCGGAATGCAGACTTCATGGACCGGACCATGACAATATAGTTACCGCAGTGCAAGGCAATACCATAATTTGATGAAGATCAAACCATGGGTACGGTAAATAAGGACTCAAAAGTCCTCAAGTCGATCGACTCCCGAGTCCCCGATAGCAGGCAGCAAAAGGGAGAAACTCCCTGCCATAAACCTCTAGGCACCGTCAACTTGCCGCTACCTTGGAAGCACTCAACCACAGCCGACACTGAGTCCATCCGTCCGAAAACTTCAAGCTTCCAACCAGCCTTTCCGATACAGCCACCTGAGCGCCATCCTCTGCCGAGGGCCTTCGACCTCACCCCGGCTGCTGAAACACGCAAAGCCAAGGATTTCAGGGCCTTCTGCTCCGGAGATTCTGGTTACCTCACAGTAGCAGCGGCAGCGAAGCGGGCATTTCAGAAGTTTTCCAGATGTTCCTCTGTACTCTCACGTCCGTCTCCATCAAATCAGATTGTGCACGGTCCCCTACTTGACAGATAACAGACATCACCACCGAAGTGGCCGCGCGCGCTGCCGTCGCGCCGCCATCTTCTCCTCCTCCTCCATAAACCCATGTTGACTGGTGAAGGATTTTGTAGGATTTTCCATTCAAGGGGGTTGGTGCTTCCATACCAGGCTGTTATGCAGACAGTCAATATACTCTCCACCATACATCTACAGAGGTCTGCCAAAGTTTCTGATGTCATGCTGAATCTGTGCAGACTCCTAAGGAAGTAGAGGCAATGCCGTGCTTTCTTCATAATTGCACTTATGTGCTGGGCCCAGGACAGGTCCTTTGAAATGATAACATTGAGGAATTTAAAAGTTGCTGAACTTCTCCACCTCTGATCCACCGATGAGGACTGGCCCATGGACCTCTGGATTCCTCCTCCGGAAGTCAATCGCTGATAGGGTAGATGTGGGAAGATCTTTACTTAGAACGTGGAAGTAATAATCAAAGGTTGGACATTTAGCACAAATTTCTGAAGTAAATCTATACCCCGGAGCCCTATGGTTGGCCAGTCTTTGAAAATATTCAAGTCGGACATCGGCTGGGTTTCGAAACAAAGTAAACCAGGAGATGTGAAGAAAACTAGCATCAGGGCAGAGTGTTTGCCATTATCTTGCTGCGCGTCAGAGCAGACATGAAAGTCTGAACAATCTGTTCCTGAGCCTTGCTCTCATGCCTTCAGTATCAGGATACTGAATGTGGGGCTTAAAATAAAAAGGATGGGGAAGAACACATTCAGCCTCTCCATTCTACATTGCCACTTAATTCAATTTGTCTAATCTTAACCCCACTTATCCAAGCTTGATTAGTCTTGTCAGTGTCCTCCAGCAGTCAATAAGGCACCCCAGACTTCCTCTACACTTGAGTTGAAAAATTGCCTCCTGATTTCCGATCTAAACAGACTGCCTCTCATTTTGAGAATATTCTGTATTCTGCTTTGAGAGGAAATAATTTTTCTCCAACATCGTTGTTGTTCTGATCCCATTATCCCTTCAGCTTTCCAAAATTCAAGCCAAGTCAACGCAACTGATCCTGACAATCAAGGTTCAATGAATTTGTATTGGATCTATTGCTGAGGAATTTCTGTGCTGTGGCCCCCAGAGAACAATCTCCCAATTATTAATTAAAAATTGACTCAATCAGAGTGTGGCTAAACTTGGAAACCCCCAGCTTTCACTAGGTAAAGGGCCCCTGAGTAGCAGGGGAACCTCGGAGAGAATGTGGCTGAAGGCAGGGGAAGATGCTGGAGCTGCCAGATAATTTTATCAAACGCCGCCTCACTGTCAACTGCCAGTTCAGTTGTCACAGGTCCGGGAGGATAAGTCTCTTTTGCTGAAAAGATAGAGACGTACTGACATTCAAAACCAAAAGCATGCTTGTTTAGGTTCAAGCAACACTTGAATCCGTTGATTTTGAAACATTTCTCAATTTGAGTGATTTCTAGCTTGAAAAAAAACTGTTCCATATGAGGGAGCGAATCAATATTTACGGACAGGTACTAGTTTGGCAGCAAAACCAATTTTCTGCAAATTAATTAAAAGGAAAGAGAAAAAAAATTGGCCTATGGTTTCTGGTGTTTTAGAATATAGAGGAGGGATCTCATCAAAATGCAAAAGATTCTTTGAACTGACTAGGTCGATGACTAGAAGGTGCTTCCCAACCCCCACCCTTCGGCCCACCAGGGATTCGAGAACGAGCACTCAAAGCCTCAGAATAACAGTGGCCAATCAAGAATGAGATGAGAAGAAATTTCTTTACGATACAAACTGTGCAGCTGTTCCCCCCCCTCCACCATATTTCTTTTCAGCATCAACCCATTCACCCACCAAACCCACCTCATCACCCTCCAGGTTGTGAAACTTTGAGAGTCTTTCCTTCAGTGAATCATGGTTACTCAGACAGTGAGAATATTCACGACTGAGACTGATTGATTTTGGATATTGGGGAAATCAAGAGCTATGGTGGAAGAACAGGAATATGGTATGGTGGTAGCCCAGCCATTACTGTATTAAATGGAAATGCATACTCAAGGGATAATGCACACAATGGCCACTTTATTAAGTACATCTGTACACCTGCTCATTAATGCAAATATCTAATCATCAAACCATGTGGCAAATCTCAATGCGTGCAGTAAAAGCATGCAGACATGGTCAAGATGTCCAGTTGTTGTTCATACCAAACATCAGAATGGGGAAGAAATGTGGCCTGAGTGACTTTGACCGTGGGATGATTGTTGGTGCCAGGTGGGGTGGCTTGAGTATCTCAGAAAATGCTGATCTCCTGGGATTTTCACGCACAACGGTCTCTAGTGTTTACAGAGAATAATGCAAAAAAAAAAGAAACCCAAAGAAACATCCAGTGAGCAGCAGTTCTGCTGGCGAAAACACCGTGTTAATGAGAGAGGTCAGAGAAGAATGGCCAGACTGGTTCAGGCTGACAGGAAGGCGACAGTAACTCAAATAACTATGCATTACAACTTCGGTGTGCAGAATATTTCTGAATGCACAACATGCCGAACCTTGAAGTGGAAATACCTAAAAAGCGGTCACTGAATATATAACTTACCCTAATGTTCTTATGTTTTTCCCTTCCTTCCTGAAAAGCAACACAGTTTCATCATGACCCGAGCACAAATCCTTAGCACAAAGTTACAAAAGCCTCCAATCAGCCATAGCTGAAACCCAATATGCTGGGCATGAAAAATCCTTAGGGTTAATTTTTTAAATCAAAGGATACAATGAATTTTCCAGTTTATAACAGGATTTGGCAATATTGATCTGAGCAAATTGCTTGCTATAGTTAAAATCCCAAACCTGAGGATACAAATGGGGGAATTAAAATTAAGATAGGAGGATAGGGAGAAGTTATTTTTATCCCCCCACAGTGTTATTTTTATACCCCCATAATGAAGTAAAGCAATGGAAGAAATTGCCAAATAACTTCATTCAGGCAATTGTGTATGTCAATAAGTAATCAGCAGCATTTATTGGAGAGATAGGGGGTTGCAAAAATTCAGTGTTGTGGTACGTATGGTGTTTGGGAGCTAGATGCACCTTGGGTTTTTTTAAAATGTGTTATACTCCAATACATATTTGTTTGATCACGGACTTCCTACGTTTCCTACATTCCAGTCTCAAGAATGAATTTGACTAGTTATTTGACTACTAGATCATTGTGGTCAAACCCAGTTCTGTCCACGGTAGACTGATAGAGAGTGGGTGGGTCCAGGGATTATGCAGGTGGATAGTGGATAACAGCTAGAAATAGAAGTCTGGTCATTCCTAGTCCTAGCAGAGAGATTTAAAAAAAAGTTTCCTGCAGATGGGGAATTAACCCCAATGTTGGTCAGCACCTTGAAGAAGAAAGGGAAGAAAAACAAGTTAACAAAAATATCTTCAAACATGTTGTTTCAAAGAAATCTCGACCAGCCCAACTGAAGCAGTTCCTTGCTTTTAAAAGGAGCTCATCTAAAATGAAAAACAATCTTCTTGTCAGACCAACTTTGATTAACAAATGAGCAAAATGCAAAGTTTTCCTGAGCGTCATCTTGGAGTCTGTTAAATGCTCTTTATCTGATTGCAAACTACAGAATCCATCCCTGCTACAAGGAGGTATCTGTGAGTAGGAACAACACCCACAACTCACCACTACTCAATCACTCATCATTCCTATCCCTGTTGCTACTCCTCACTCCTGTTCTCTGCTTCTGCACTTTGTTCTGTCACTTCAATTCCTTCCCTGCTTCTGCCTCACATTTTGTCTGGTAGTGCATCAGCTATTGACTCAGTAGTGAGCAAACATGTGTCACTAAGGTGATTGGATCATATCCCTCTCCAGAGACCTGAGCACAAAACCTAGCATAGCGTACCCGCTCAGTAGTAAGATGAATCACCACTTCAAAGTGTCAGATGTTTTAGACCCTAAGACCATGAGATATAGGAGCAGAATTAGGCCATTCAGCCCATCAAGTCTACTCCACCATTTCGTCATGGCTGATCCACTTTTCCTCTCAGACTCAACCCCAATCTCCTGCCTTCTCCCCGTATCAGAATCAGGTTTATCATCACCAGCATGTGTCATGAAATTTCTTAACCTAGCAGCAACAGCACAATGAAATACATGATAATATAGAAGAAAATAAATTACATTAAGTATATATATGTACATTGAATGGATTAAAAATAGTGCAAAAACAGAAATAATAAAAGAAATGTAGTGTTCACGGGTTCAATGTCCATTTAGGAATTGGGTGGCAGACGCTGTTCCTGAATCACTGAGTGTGTGCCTTCAGGCTTCAGTACCTCCTTCAACAGGCTTCTGTAACAATGAGAAGAGGGCATGTCCTGGGTGATGGGGGTCCTTAAAAATAAATATCACCTTTCTGAGGCACCCAAGATGTCTTGGGTACCACGGAGGCTAGTACCTAAGATGGAGCTGACTAATTTTAAAGTATCCTTTCATGTCCTGACCAATCAAGAATCTATCAACTTCTGCCTTAAATATACATAAAGACTTGGCCTCCATAGCTGCCTTTGGCAATGAATCCCACAGATTCACCACTCTCTGGCTAAAGAAATTTCTCCTCATCTCCGTTCTAAAAGGACGCGCCTCTACTTTTGATGAGATGTGAAACCATATGCTATCTATATGAGCATAAACGTTCCCATTGCATTCTCTCCAAGAAGATCAAGGGACTTCTGCACCAGTTCCTAATATGTATCCCTCTACCAATACCACCTGCTTACTGTCTTATTACTGCCTGTGGGTTCCTGCTGCTTGCGCAATTTATTAATGTAAATGTTCTTCACAAAAATTAAAGTTTAAAAACAATTAGTGATAGGCAATAAATTCCAATGTAACCATCATCTCCCACTCCTATAAATGATTTATTAAAAAATTGCTGTTTAAGATGTCCCAAGTTTTCACGTCAGAAGAAGGGCATAAGTACAGGAATCGAGAAATGTTTCTTCATAGTGCAGTAATTTTGTGTGTACTGAAGAACTTTAATGTAAATTCTGAACTCTAAGTTTGATCAAGGTCATTACGCCTATATCACACCTAGTTTGCCAAATTCGTTCTTAGTCTTGGTCCTTGGCTGAAGTGCCATGGTTACACAAAGACACTGGATACGCATAATGATAACAAATTCCGTCCTGAGGACGGTTTGATGTCACTTGCATAAAGGTCAATTGTACATCTATGGACCATGAACTGTAGAGACAAGTCGTGCCAAGGCGCATCTTGCGAATCAGCTCACATCTGCACCTGCATGAACGAAAGGAGGCCAGCCTTCTCTTGTCCATGGTATCACGCCACGATGCTTGAGTTGCAATTTAGAGAGAGGACCTGATTGCGGGGTCTCGGTGAATGTAGAGTGGATGCTTTCTCTTGTGGAAGCATTGAAAGGAGGGTTAACTTTTTAGAAACAAGGCATTGCCCGCTTAATAAGAAAACTGTGGCAGCTCTTCTTCCTGGGTAGGTTCCGAGTCGTTGGAACCCACCTCCTCCAAGGGCGGTGCACACAGAGTCTTTGAGTATTTGGAAGACAGATAGTTAGATGCTTGCTTATCAAGGGGCTGAGAAGATCCAAGGGATGTAGAGTTAAGCTTACAGTCAGACCAGTTGTGATCTCATTAAAAACCAGAGCAGGCTTGAGGGGCTGAGTGGCCTTTTCCAGCTCCTGATTCACCTGCTCACATATCCAATCTTTTCTCAGGTTGGGAGATTATGGCTAAAGAATTTTCCTTACTGGATTCTCCTATTTCCCGCCATCACCTCTTCCTCCACAAGAAATGAAATGGTCACCCTTCCAAAAACCCCAATTCTCCATCAGGCTGCATCTCTGTGAAAAGACATAATAGCCAGTTGATCCCGTTTCCCCACCCCAACTGGCAGTGTCTCTTCCATCACCCAGCAAATACACGCACCACGAACCCGTGAACGCTACCTCACCTTTTGCACTGTTTTGCCGAGACGCTTCTTCAGTGCTGGAAAGGAAGTGGGACATCACCAGAAAGAAAGGTGGGGGGGGGGAGGGAAGGAGGACCAGCTAGAAGGTGTTTGGTGAAGCCAGATGGGTGAGAAAGGTAAAGGGCTCGAGAAAAAGGAATCTGATAGGAGAAGAGAGAGGACCATGAGGGAAAGGGAAGAAGGAGGAGCTAGACTCCTCAACTCTCTGTGGCAATGAATTCCACAGATTTGGCACCCTCTGGCCAAAGAAATTCATCTTCATCACAGTTCTAAAGCGACTTCCTTGTATTCTGAGGCTGTGCCCTCTGGTCCTAGGCTTCCCCAATTTCAGAGACATCCTCTCTATGTCCACTCTATCTCGGCCTTATTATACCGATACAAGTATAGTATCAATACAATTACAATAAAATTCTAGGATTATTTATATTTGTGGGAGCTGTGCAAAAATTGGCTACCGGGTTTCCTACACACCATTAAATGCATTTCAAAAGAAGCTTCTGTAAAATGCTTTTGAATACTCTGATTTTGTGAAAACCACTATATAAATAAAAGCAGCTTAACCTTTTTCTTTTATTTCTTTTTAACTTGTCACCCTTCTTTATTTTTCACTATTGCTTTCAGGCTTTTTATTTTCCTTTTTCTCTCCTTCTTTTTGCCGTTCCCCTTTCAACTTGTTCTTTTCTTCCTCTCCTGTTGACATACAGGGCTACAGGATCGCGTGCTGACTCTCTGTCAAATAAAAGTAAGGTAACTCTGCCAACAGGTGACGTGATGGTTACTTGCATGGCCCCAAATCTGTACTTGCTGGTTTAATGAGTCATCTTCTCATGAAAATATCTGCACTGTGAGCCATTGTACGTGGTGATTATCTGATTTATTGAACAGAATACGTTGCATGTGTTTAGCCAGTTATTGGAAATCAGGATTAACAATTTGTGCTTCATTTCCATACCATTGTCCAAAATCAACATTGGTGTAGCATACCTTGAGCCTACTTCCTGATGCATAAAACCTGACAGTCAGCTTTTTTTTAATCCCTGTCTCTGAATTCTGATTTGCATATCGAGCTGCCCAGGTGTCTCTCTTTTGAGCTGAAACAAAATTAAGATCTTAGACTCATATAAAACTTTCTCAAAGTTTTGCTAAAGTGCTTTATTACCAATTAAATATTCCTGAAGCACGATCATTTGTTATCAAATGGAAAAGTGGCTGTTAATTTCCATACAGCAAGGTCTCTCAAACATCAATGAGCTGATGAGTTATTTATTTTTAGTTTAAGGTGAGCAATAACTGTTGGCCAATCCAATCTTTTACTTTTCAAATGTAGACCAAGTCTGCTATAAGCTAAAGCCTGCTCCATTATGCATATTAAGTTGGACAGTTTGCTCTCAGGAGTTGACCTCTGCTATCAGTTGTGTTCATTGATAATTAGTCACACTTACAGCTCTAATCACCAGATGGCACCAATTGGAGAATTTACAATCTGGAAGAATATCAACAAAAATTAACACAGTGGATTCCAGTTAATTGGGCCATCAGTTAAACAGGCCAGCCAGTGATTTGGGACGACGCTCAAAGAACAGAAACAAAATCAAGAAAATTGTCAGGATTTCCTTTGTTTATTTGGGACACTATGCTGCTTAATTGGGACAGGAGACTGTTGCCGAACAGGTTCCAATGAGCATCAGTCACATATACTTGCACCGTGCTTAGAGCGAACAGTTTTCAGATAGCACCAGTTGAGTGTGTTTGAGTTAAAAAAAACAGTGATTTTTGTTACTGGTAGTTGGTGAAAAATAAGCAGTAAGGCAATTCCAAACTGTTTTGGTACTGTGGTTTCAAATGTTTAGGCTTGGAGATGCCAGAAACAGCCAGGAGTGAAAATGAAACAATTTCACTACATCAACAAGTTAGGTACTATGAAGAATGTGAAGGTACTGACAATCATCTTGAATGTGACAATGAAAATGAAGATTTGGAGGTTGCAACTGTCAAAAGTATTGTATGAATGCAGTCCATTATCTGCGCTAGGTATCTGCACTGATTTTGTTCATTGCGTATACTGGATGAATTCCTCCTTCGACAACTATTTGGAACATAGTCGTAGTCATAGTCATAGTCATACTTTATTGATCCTGGGGGTAATTGGTTTTCGTTACAGTTGCACCATAAATAATAAATAGTAATAGAACCATAAATAGTTAAATAGTAATATGTAAATTATGCCAGTAAATTCTGAAATAAGTCCAGGACCAGCCTATTGGCTCAGGGTGTCTGACCCTCCAAGGGAGGAGTTGTAAAGTTTGATGGCCACAGGCAGGAATGACTTCCTATGACGCTCTGTGCTGCATCTCGGTGGAATCAGTCTCTGGCTGAATGTACTCCTGTGCCAACCCAGTACATGATGTAGTGGATGGGAGACATTGACCAAGATGGCATGCAACTTAGACAGCATCCTCTTTTCAGACACCACCGTCAGAGAGTCCAGTTCCATCCCCACAACATCACTGGCCTTACGAATGAGTTTGTTGATTCTCTTGGTGTCTGCTACCCTCAGCCTGCTGCCCCAGCACACAACAGCAAACATGATAGCACTGGCCACCACAGACTCGTAGAACATCCTCAACATTGCCCGGCAGATGTTAAAGGACATCAGTCTCCTCAGGAAGTAGAGATGGCTCTGACCCTTCTTGTAGACAGCCTCAGTGTTCTTTGACCAGTCCAGTTTATTGTCAATTCATATCCCCAGGTATTTGTAATCCTCCACCATGTCCACACTGACCCCCGGATGGAAACAGGGGTCACCGGTACCTTAGCTCTCCTCAGGTCTACCACCAGCTCCTTAGTCTTTTTCACATCGAGCTGCAGATAATTCTGCTCACACCATGTGACAAAATTTCCTACCGTAGCCCTGTACTCAGCCTCATCTCCCTTGCTGATGCATCCAACTATGGCAGTCATCAGAAAACTTCTGAAGATGACAAGACTCTGGCAGTAGTTGAAGTCCGAGGTGTAAATGGTGAAGAGAAAGGGAGACAAGACAGTCCCCTGTGGAGCCCCAGTGCTGCTGATCGCTCTGTCGGATACACAGTGTTGCAAGCACACGTACTGTGGTCTGCTACTGTAGTACTATTGGTAGAGTTCTAATGTATTCTTTATTTCATTTAAATACACCATTTCTTTTTCTTATACCTTTTTAACTATTTTCTTAAAACGTTTTAATTATTTCCTTAAAACTAATTGGGGTGGGCTGGCTGGTGGCACAATGACATTGGCGCCGGACCCAGGAGCGGAGGCTCCCGGGTTCGAAACCAGTCGGGTCCGCTCCCAAGCACATTTTCCATCCCTGCCGGGTTGAGTGTCGACTTCGCAACTCGACCTTGTAAAACAAAGGGAAAATACTGCGAAAATGTCTGTGTGAGGAGTGGCGCGCCACACAGTCTCCCTCTCGCTCTGCGCCTCGTAAAAGCCATGAAAAAGACATCATCACAGACACACACACGGACACGCAGATGCAGACGCACAGACACGCACGCACAGACTCGCACGCACACAGGCACACGCAAAAAAAACAACTAATTGGGGCAAATGCATAATTGGGCCAAAATGTATCGGTCCTGATATTTGTGTGGTTTCAATCCTGGTAGTAAAAGGCAAATAATATCTGAGATAACAAAGAGGGAAATGCAGTTTTGTGGTCCACATCAGGACACCACCCATTTCTAGGAAGTTAATAAAACTAAATAAATGGACTGAGAAACAAAGATATCTTGGAATTCAAATCTATAAACCATTAAAATGAACACCACCGTTTGATAAAGCATTTAAAGTCAGTTTTTAGAGGAACAGTAATATTAAATTCATACAAAATAGTCTACAGAGAGTACAGCTCTGCTCATCGTGTTACAGTAGTTACATGGAAGCACTGGATGGATTTGACACATTGAATCTCCCAGAAAAGATTGAAAAGGCTTTGCCTTATTTCATTTGAAGAGAGACTTAGAGAGGAATCTCATGCAATCCTGATGAAGGGTCTTGGCCTGAACTGTTGTGTGTGCTTGTTCCCTTCTATGGATGCTGCCTGACTTGCACTGTCCCTCCAGCATTTTGTGTGAGGCGCTCAAGATTCCCAGCGTTTGCAGAGTCTCTTTAGATGAGAATGTGTTTGATGTCAGAAGGAGTTAAATGGCGTGGATAAATCCGAAACAAGGGGTTATAAGTACAAGACATTAATCAATCTAATTAGGATTTTATATGGAATGAAGGGAATGTCAATCTTATTGTCAAATTATTAAAAATTATTGCCCTTAAGGGGAAGATGCGACATGTATGGAGAAACACAAAGGGAGGTGGAAAGTTCTAATTGAAGTAGAATAAGTTTCCTATGGACTCTAAGTACAGGTTTAATGTTCTATAGTCCAATGCAGGTTCCCAATGGAATCACTGCATAACAATCAAGGGCAGACACTTGGTTGAATGTTCATAGGAAAGGGAGGCTAAGGCCAAATAATCACTGCATTGACCCTTTTGCAAGGATCAAACTTGGTGCAGATTACCGTCATACCCGGGATCATTCTGTATATTTCAGGATGACACTGCAACAGGAGAGGTATCCAGTAGCACAGATGCAACATTCCATCTTGGATCCAGGGGCCACAAGAGTAGTCTGCTACCCTTCAGAGTCAGAAAGTCTTATACTTACACACAAAGTCCTGTTGAAGGGTCTCGGCCCGAAACTTTGACTCCATAGATGCTGCCTGAGTTTTATGTGTCCAGCATCTGCAGAATCTCTAGTGCTTATATTTACACCTCCTTTTCTCAAATCGAGAATGGTTTGCTTCTTATTGCGGCACGGACTCAATGGGCCAAATAGCCTGACTCTCCTGCTATGTCTCATGATGCCTGTCAGCATCATTTGAATCCCAAAGCCTCTTACGGTTTATAGAACATTTTTGAAACGCAATCACTGGTGTAACAGAGAAAATGTAGCAAACAATTTACGCCAAGCAAAGTTCCACTCCCACAAACTGAAACCTGGTAATACCCAGATCATGTAGTTGAATCAATGATTCTGGTTGCAGGATTGTATGCTACCACAATACACTAGGCAAATCTTCCACCTGCCTAGGAGGAACTTCTTAAAGACAGAATACAAAGAGTGCAGTTTGTACTCATCTCTCCAGTGGGATACCTGAACCCACAACTCCTAATTTTGAGGCAATTTTTCTTTACCGTGCCCATGGTCTGCTCTTCATCAAATTATGGTATTGCTTTGCACTGTTGTAACTATATGTTATAATTATGTGGTTCTGTCAGCGTTAGTCTTCGGTTTGTCCTGTTTTTCTGTGATATCACTCTGGAGGAACATTGTATCATTTCTTAATGCATCATGCATGCATTTCTAAATGACAGTAAACGAGGACTGAGTGTTCTCATAATCTAAAAAAAAATGCTTCTCCCTCAGAATTGGCAACGCCGATTCTGACCGATCTGGAAAAAAAATGTTGAGTGCATATTAACCCATCAAGGGGACTGTACTGTTTCCAAAAGAAAGGTGATAATAGGTCTCGGTGTCGAGTCAAACCTCATCAGTAACTACAAGTTCACAGCTGCTGGTGCCTCCATACAATGGTGCAAGTCTTGCGGCTGTTTGCATGTTTGGCAGAACTCTCAAAACCTGTTCAACTTTCCATCAGCTGTTCCAAAACTGATTTAGGACTTTTTTTTAAACTACCTGATTTGGCTTGGGTTGAAATCTGATGCTTGTTCTGTACTGAAATCTTGAGTTATTCACAGCAATCAACGCCCTCGCCACAAGAGCAAATTTGCATGTCAAATAAGGGACCTAGTTTGATGTTCTCTGATATTCCACTTGCCGTCGCCCTCCCCGCAGCCCCAAAGGCAGCTCCGGGGGAAGCAGGAGTTGGTTGGTAGGAGATGAGAGTGGAGCTGTCCGTGCGTGCAGTTCTACAGTTTAAAGGTCGCAGTCAAATGTTACCCAGAGCTGCAGGCAACATCCCGTCACGTGGCAATCTCCAGACGGATGAGAGACAAGGCGGCAAGATATTCAACTCTTTCACTACCACCTGTTATTTTGAGCCAGGACTGTCCATGGAGAGCACACTTCTACTGCCTACTGCACTCAATGAAATACACAACTGTAACAGCGCACTCTTTCCACCTGTCCTGCTGCACACATCTGTATCCATAAGTACTTGTACCTTCAGGTGGCTCCTGAGACCACACTCCTGATCTTGAAACAATGGCCCCTCAAACAACTCTATCACAGTCACGCACTTCCACGCAGATCAGGAGAAGGAATACTCTTTCATTTTCCTTCTCTCCAGAACCGGGAGCTCAGTCACAGCCACCGAATGACAGGCCACACCTGAGGCTCCTTTTCGCCTTTCCACTCAGTCCCAGCTATGAATGAACAGACCGATAATAGCCACAGGACCTGGCCTCTCCTGGCAACGGGGAGTTAAGTGATGCAAGGTTCCGCCTTCTGCAAGGGAAAGGCAACCCATTTCATAGGTCAGAGGTTACAGTCCAGCATGATCAGAAAGCCTCAGGAAATTAGCATTGAAATAAAAGATGAAGCTGGGGGAAGAACCAACCAATACAAAACTGTCAAATCTGTATGGATTTTATTCTGAATAAACATAACTGATATCAATAAGAGAATAAAAAGAACAATGATGAAAATCCTTCTTCACACATGATGGTGCAATCAACTTAGTCAAGTGTAGTATTGGGCAACACACACAAAATGGCGGAGTAACCCAGCAAGTCAGGCAGCATCTGTGGAGGGAAATAAACAGTCGACGTCTTGGGCCTAGACCCTTCATCAGGGACTGTTTATTTCCCTCCACAGATGCTGCCTGACTTGCTGAGTTCCTCCGGCATTTTGTGTGCGTTGCTCAAGATTTACAGAATCTGTAGAATCTCGTGTGTTTATGAACATATTGTTAGTCGGTCAGTTGTCCCTGCTCCGCAAAACCATTAGCTTGCTATAAAATCGTGACCAATATTTCAAGAGGCTTTAAAAAGACTCAAATTATACAGTTAATGCGAACCCACCACTATGTATGCCCACATCCAAATTGGAAAGGAAATCAACTTAGTAAACATTCGGTTGGATGATTCTTATTCTCAGCGAAAGCTTTTCCACAAATGAGCAGGAATGGTTGTGAAGAAAAAGCATTTCAAGATGTATATGTATACATTTCTCTGACATTAAATGTACTTCTGAATGCTCAATTAACAAAATCATAATACCATCCTTTTTATTTCCTGGGAGTTCTTTCATTAGGGTCCTGGAGAAACAGTTTATTTTCCGGAGAATCTTGGGCAACCCTGAATTGCTGGCGGTGCCTGCACCACACAGGCTGTGGGAGGAAAGCAGTTTGCTTGCAGGGTGACGGATCCATTGATTCCCAATGGAAGCTCATTCCGGAAACGGAGCACCGCACACAGCGGCAACAACACTACGTGCTTACAATACGCAAGCAGGTGCAAGTTGTCACCCCACTTCTCAGCAAGAACAAAACTAGGGGCACAGGAAATGGGAGAGCTACTAATAAATCCAGGAGATAGTTTCTTTACCTGGATGACATTAAAAATATGAAACTTGTAAATATATGAACATTTAAAATAAAGAAAAATACAATCAAGAGGAAACTAGATCTGGAAATAAAATAAATACCTAGAAGTTGAGATGGCAAGTTAGGATGAAGTATAAGCGCTAACGAGCATTTTAACATAGTCTTTATCGCACCTTTATTGCTTAACGATCCTACTTATTTAAGTATTGAGATCCAGCATGGAAAAGATCCTTCTGACTCTTCGAGCCACACCATCCAGCAATCCCCCAATTTAACCCCAGCCTAATCATGGGACAATTCACAATTTACAATGACCAATTAACCTAACAACCAGGTACACCTTTGGTCTGTGGAGGGAAACCGGAGCACCCGGAGGAAACCCACACCGTCACAGGGAGAACATACAAACTCCTTACGGGCAGTAGCGGGTCGCCTGTACTGTAACGCAACAACTAAGTGCATTTAAACTGGGCCTTTCAAATAATAAAACTTCTCCCGAAACTTCACAGGGATATTACCAGATCGAAATTGGCGTTCAGCCACTCAACATCAATCAACAACAGAGCGTTAGGCTGTGAGGTGTTTAAAAAGAGGAAGAGTTGGAGAAGTGAAGGTGAGACAGAGAACTCCAGGACTTGGAGTCTGGGTACCTGGAACCATGGCAGAACGAAGGACAAGTGGCTCGGACTGAAAACATGTAAAGACTTCAGATATTTTGTCAGCCTGAAGAAGATATAGGTTGGCAGGAATGGAATGAGTTTTTGGAGAGATTTGAAATTAATGGCAATCTGTGTGGGTCATCATGGGAAAAGGATTCAAGACCATAAGATATAGGAGCAGAATTAGGCCATTTAGCCCATCGAGTCTGCTCCGCCAATTCGTCATGGCTGAACCATTTTCCCTCTCAGCCCCAATCTCCTGCCTTCTCCCTGTATCCCTTCATGCCATCAAGAATCTACCAACCTCTGCTTTAAGCAGACCAATGACCTGACCTGCACAGCTGCCTGTGGCAACGGATTCCACAGATTCACCACTCTCCGGCTAAAGAAATTCCTCCTCATCTCTGATCTAAATAGCCGTCCCTCTATTCTGAGGTTGTGCCTTCTGGTCCTAAACTCTCCCACTGTAAGAAACATCCTCTCCACATCCACTCCAGTGAGGCCTTCAACGTCCTGGTTTCAATGAGGTCACCTCTCATTCTCCTGAATTCCAGTGGGTACAGACCCAGAGGCATCAAGCGCTCTTCATATGACAATGCCTTTAAGGCATTAGAGCAATATTATTTCAGAATTGAAAACAACTGACAGGAAAATTGAGGAAAAACAGCATGTGGATTAAACATTCTTTCTGGTTTGATGGTCCACAGTTTTATTGACCCGTTGAATGTCCCCCTCTGTTAGCAATTCTTTTCTTCAGTGCCATGGCAGACAGAAGACGGGGATCACGTTCATTCTGTCTGCTGACTGTCATTTTCTGCCCTGTTCCCTCCCCCCCACCCTATACTTCAAGTGTGGCTTTTAACACTTCAGACTGTGCTGAGTCTCACAGTGACGGCGAAGATCCACCTTGCGCTGGAATCCTTTGGCACACAGCTCGCAGCCGAAGGGTTTGAAGCCGCTGTGCTTGCGGCTGTGAGTGATGAGGTTGGAGCTCTGACTGAACGATTTCCCACACACCTGACACTTGTGAGGCTTCTCGCCTGAGAAACACAATGAGGGAAATGGCAAAGTTAATAGTGAGTAGAAACTTGCCTTCCGAAGACAATGCTCACACCACAGCCAATTAAACTGCTTCATTTCAGAGAAATTATTATCAAGAATGACAGATGCTCGTGGCAAACTCTCGCAAATAAAAATATAATTAAAGAGAAGAGAATGCTGAAAACACTCATTAGGTCAGACAGCATCCGTGGGGACAGAAACCATGGCCATTGCAATATGATAATGACCATAAGACGTAAGAACAGAATTAGGCCATTCAGCCCATTGAGTCTGCTCTGCCACTCCATCATGGCAGATTTATTCCAGATCAGTCATTTTATTCTGTTGGTTTAGGAATAAAATATTGGCTGATGCTAAAAGAGAGAGCACTCCTATGTTTAGAGTCATAGAGCAATATAACACAGGTACAGACCCTTCGGCCCCACTAGTCCATGCTAACAACAGTGCCCACCCAGCTAGACCCAATTTCCTTTGTTTGACCCACATGACCCTAGGCCAAACCCTACACGTGCTGATCCAAGTGCTTCTTAAATTATGCTATTGTACCTGCTTCAACTACTTCTTCTGGCAGTCTGGTCTATATACTCACCAGCCTCTGTGTGAATTTTGCCCTTCAGGCCTCTTTTAAATCTTTCCACTCTCACTGTATATCGATGCATCTAGTTTTGGACTCCCCTATCTTGGGGAAAAAGACTGTTACTGCCCACCACATCTATGCCTCTCCGAATTTTAAGTGTTTCCCAAGGTTCCCTAGGGAAAAAGGCGGAGCCTGTCCAACCTCTCTCAGGCCCTCTGGTCCAGGCAACATCCTTGTAAATACTATCTGCACCTTCTTCCAGTTTCACAATAACTTTCTTCACTATTAACAATATTTCCTAATAGCATGTCATCTGCAAACTAACTGATCAAGCCTTGTGTACCTACACCCAAATCGTTTATATAAATAATGAATAACAAGGGTCCCAACAATGGCATTCATGCACATCACTAGCCACTGGCCTCCATTTTGAGAAAGAACCTTCAGCCCTCTGCTTCATACCTCAGAGCTATGTTATTTTAAAATAATATCATCCAGTCTCACTAAATCTACCCAAGAGGGCCAAAAAGAAATATTTTTCTAAAGGTAGCAAGCAAAACAAGACTTGTTTTTATTTATCAATTTCCAATGTCATGTCAAAGTATTCTATATATTCAATGAAGTGCTTTCAAATCCAGTCAGTCAACATTGCCCCAGTACTACATTGAGATATCAATTTTGATGTTAAATTTAAATCTCTGGTGGGGAAGTTGAACCTACAGTTTTTATTGCCGTAAACAGTAGTATCAGGGTTGGGAGCAAATCATTTAGCATTAATAATATTACAGCCACAAAAGATAACCAGATTTTCAAAGGATTTTTGAGCATTGCATGAAGTAATATTGTCCTCAAATTCCTTAAATCACATTTGCTCTAGGCTGTAGCCCAGTGATAACATTTTCTCACACTCTGGATCAGAAGATTGTGGTTTCAAATTATTTATTTTTTCTCTCTCAGGGGTTCATAAATCTTTGGAACTCTCTTCTTCAATGCAAAGCAGAGTCCTTGAATGTTTCTAAGGCAGAGGTAGATAGCTATTTAATATGTAAAGAGTGAAAGGTTACCACAGATCGATAGGAATGTAGAGTTCAGACTATTGTCAGATCAACCATCATCTTAATCAAAAGTGGAAAAGATTTGAGGAGCTGCAGACGGTTTACCTACTAGTCCAGTAAAGTGAAGGTTAAACATTCGTTTAGCAGTATAACTGTGCCAACTTTAAGATGAGACTTGAAATAAAGGCTATGTCTGAACCCTCGGGTGGATGTATAAGGAATTTGAATATGGGGTTTGCCTTTCACCCTTTGTCACTGAGCTGCGGAAATCCATTTCCAGTCCCTTGTGCTGAATATACCACACAGTAGCGGTTCCACATTATATCCTGCTTCCAAAGTTCTGTTCTCAAAGTGTCGAACTGTAAAACTGTCACACTAACTGCTACACTAACGTGGTGCCCTCGAAACACGGTGTCCGTGTGGCCAGTCCAGAAGTTTCCAGAGAATGGAACGTCCAGTCTGTTGATGCTGGGGATTTAATGTGGTAACATTCCTAAATTTCAAAAGGAAATGGCATACTTTCTCCTGTCAAAGAATGAAGGCTGCCAGGAGTCCAGCGATGCAAACATTACTTACCACTGATCAACTCAAGCCTGACTATTGGCATGCAGGTGTGGACGACAGTATGTATTACATTACCTCTGTAAATAAATGTGTGTAAGGTGCTTTTCCATACCTGGTTAAATGTATCAGGTTCCACCATACATGCATGAATTTAGGTGTGTACCTCTGTACCTGTGTGGATGCAGGTGCGTGCTACCTGAGTGGGTAAATATACATGTTTCGCTCTACCTGTGTGAATATAAGTGTGCTTCTTCATGTCTGACTTCTGGTGGAATCGCTTTCCACAATACTGACAGGGATATGGCCGGGTGTCAGAGTGAATCAGCAGATGGGTGGAGAGGGTGGACGACCTCTTGAAGGTTTTCCCACACATTTTACATTCAAAGATCCGTTCCTATAAAACAGAGAAAGTGTGAAACCGAAAGCTAAAATTGCACAGCAGGCCAACATATAGAAGTATCAATTCATCAGGCAGCTTTGAGAGGAACGGTCACATTTTGGCGTAGGAATTCATAACTGACTGAAATGGTGAGTTAAACCATTTGCCAGCACAGAATGGACACAAAGTGCTCCTAGTGGAAATGTCTGTCTGGTCTCATTTCCCTCATTGGGGCACAGTTAATAATAATGTATGCAGCTGTGCAGGGGATAAGAAGCCTAGAAATGCCAAGATTAATTTTGAAAATTGCATGACTCATGGAGATTGTTCACATTTCAGCATCTTCTGTTGAAACGGAATTACTTGTTACTCAAAGCAAAATTACATTACAGGATCAAATTTCTAAGCCTATGGTTTTCCTAATTTTTGACAGCTCTCCCAAATACTCTTGTCACTGGGATATAGGTCACTTTCCGATTTCCCTTGCAGATGGACTTTCATTAGGTTCTGTCCTGCCTTGGAAGCACTGGTCCCCTCCACTCACTTGATGTGGAATCTCCCTCCAGGGGGAGGTCACCCCCTCTCCTTAAGGGGCTACTGAAGCTCATGGCATTTCTTTCCTCAGTTTGAAGACGATAACTGAGGTATAATTTGCTTCTTCATGTGAAAGCTCTCCCACCAAAGTATGGGGACCCCTTATCTCTCAAAGATGAATATGGACCTCCCCCCATCTCTCTCCATTTCCACGGGTTCTTGACATTAAAAGAGTCAGATTTCTGCCAGCACCAAGACCGAAGCGGATTAGAATACCTGCGAGTGGATGTTCAGGTGCTGCTCCAGGCTGACGGCGTGGCCGAACGTTTTCCCACACAGGTCGCAGGCAAAAGGCCGCATTCCACTGTGAGACCTCCTGACGTGGACTTCCAGCCCATGAGGAGTGGAGAAGACCTGCTGGCAGAAGATGATTATCAATGCCTGGTTCGTGCGACGGCTTTCCAATTGATGTAAGGACCTCCCCATTTTTCTCTCAGAATCAACGTCACAGGTTGCACAGTTCTCACTCACCTCCACTCCGAACAGATTCCACAACCTATGGACTTAACTTCAAGGACCCTGTGACCCATGCTCTAGGCTTCATTGATTTGTTTGTTGGTATTTGCACAGATTATCCTCTTTTGCACATTGGTTGTTTGTCAGTCTTTGTTTCTGTGTAGCTTTTCATTGATTCTATTGTAATCCTTGATCTACCGTGAATACCCACAAGAATATGAATCTCAGTGTAGTACTTGATTCACTGTTCTTATTCCCACGGCCTTTTAAATTTTTATTCTTATTCTCAAATCCCTTATTCCAAATCCCACTCTCTCCCTTACTCCAATTTAGATTCTTATTAAAATCTCAATTGCCAATCAAATTTCCTTGCATGGTGAGGATTACTCAGAAGCTCCAATTCCCATGGCATTCTAAATTCCCAACATAAACTCTACGGTGGATAGCTTCCAATTCAAGAATTCACCTGGACTCTCAAATGTGAAACAATTGGGGATGTGCTCAAAATCGAACCTTTCGTGACCTTAAGGGATCGCGAGTGATTTATAATCAACGATGTACATTCAATATGCACTTTAAGTACACCTGTACACCTGCTCATTAATGCAAATATCCAATCAGACAATCATGTGGCAACACCCAATGCATAAAATCCTGCAGGCGTGGTCAAGAGGATCAGTTGTTCAAACCAAATATCAGAATAGGGAAGAAATGTGATCTAAGTGACTTTGACCACGGAATTATTGTAGGTGCCAGATGGGGTGGTTTGAGTATCTCAGAAACTACTGATGTAATGGGATTTTCATGCACAACAGTCTCTAGAGTTTAAAGAGAATGGTACAAAAAACAGAAAACATCCATTGAGTGAAAGCAGATTTTTAATGAGGTCCAAGGAGAATGGCCAGACTGGTTCAAGCTGACAAGAAAATGACAGTCACTTAAATAACCATAAGTTACAACAGTGATGTGCAGGAGAGCAAACAACACGTCAAATCTTGAAGCAGATGGGCTACAGCAGCAGAAGACCATGCAGGGTTCCACTCCTGTACCTAATAAAGTGACCACTGCGAGTATTTTCCCAGAGTGTATTCACTGTGGTTGTAAAGGAAATATGAAAGTCAATTTGCACAGAACAAGATCCCACAAACAGCAATTTGATTATGGCTGAGTGGGTGGAGTGATATCTCAACGAGAGTTTGCAAAATCGTGCATGTTCTGGAATGAGTTCCAGGGGAAGTTTTACTTGTAGGACAAGGTCAAAAAACAATCAGCGTTTAGTTGTTGATTTAGGGACAGTCATTGTTTTCCTCCTCCTTGCAAAATGATCACATAAGATCTTTTGCATTCACTTTAAAAGGTAGACAAAGTTTTGACAACAAAATTGCACTTCGCTACTGGTACTGCATTGCAACATCAACATAGCTTTCATGCTGAAGTGTCTGGAGTGAGACTTGAACCCACAGCCTTAGGAAAACACAAAAGAATGCAAAGTATCCTTGCAGCCCCATCCCACTGTAAAACCCAGTTTTACTGAGTGCCAGTAGCAATTACCTTATTACACTTCACACAGTGGTACGACTTTGATTCCGAGGAGTAATGAGTGCTGTAGTCAATGGGTTGATCAATCTCAAGTGGACTTGAAACAGAGGACCTGTACAAACCACCTGCATCCACTAACAGGGTGTTCTGCAAGCTGGGGGAGAGATGGCAGAAGTCATATACATTCTGGAACGGGCTCCAGGGGAAGCTTGGCTTGTAGGCGGAGGTCAACAAGCAATCTTTATTGCCAGAAGATCTTGAGAGATGGGAACCTGAGCCTGCAACAGAAAGGATGTCACATGCAATTTTTTAAATTTTGCATTTCCATCACTCTCCCCGCTACTGCACCGATAACTCCACTCCCCATCTTCCCCCAGGGGAACAGACAGAATGAAATCTCCATAAGCATGTCCAGTCAAAAGACCCTGCCCACATCAAGATCCATTGAACAGACGTAATTCATTTCGGAAGTGTTGAATAAAAACCAATGCATTAAATGGTTTTTATCACCACCAAAATCACACTCTCAGCCCAGGAATCTCGGTTGTTTCCTTTAGGATAACTTATTGCATTTATTCCAGTGTGACCCCCTTCCACTAAAACTGAAACTCTGTTGGTGCTACCCTAATTTGCACCAAGTCTCACATGCCGAACTGGCTCGTGGTTGATGTCCCAAATGAACTCCAAAAGATTAGTACGAACTCTAGCACACCCTCGATTATCATCACTGTGCTTTTGTCAATCGTAACTTTAACAGCTAAACCACTTAGGTCTAAATTACACTTCACTCCCACCCCAGTTAACTCTAACTCTAACTCTAACTTTCATTCTCCATCTCCATCTCTCTTCCCTCCTTTATGAAGTTCCCTGAAACATCCTCTCAAACGATCCTTAATATACAAGTCCTTGTAAGCTTTGCTGTTGATCTTTGCTTGACAAAGATCCTGTGATATATCTATATGCACAAATTCACTCTTGTAAACCATATTCTCTTTATCTGTACATCACACTAACTTATTATAATGCTGAGCCATTACAAAATGATCAACACTAAATATACAGAACACTCCACCAACTCTTTGGTAGTGCTGGGCTGGCAGCCTTTCCAAACTATTATTCCCCATTAATACCCAACGGACTTTTATTCACCATTTTTTAAGATATTACACTCTAGTATAACAACTTTTACAGTCAAAGTTTTAAATTAGCACGGGATCTAGAACCCCCCCCCCCAGTATATATGAAAGCAGCCATTGAAAGAGGACTCCAGTGTGTTTCAAGAGAGTCGAGTGTATAGGATCCTGTTGAGACTAAGGAAATTTCAGAAAACAATATCTAGCAAGTAGAATAGCAAATTATTGGCGTTTTACTGTATTTGTAGATTTGAGAAGAATGCCAGTAGTTCAAGAACCCTGTCTGAACATGCTGTAAATTAACAGTTTAAAAGGAGACAGCCATTCCATTCCGTTCATGACTTCAGGGCCCAAAGGCACAAATTTGCAACATTTTCCTATTATCTTTATTTATTACAGCTCTTGGAGATACCAACAGTTACTGGGCACAAAGATATACAACTGCGGGAGGAGCAAACCCTCTCCTGATTGACTGTTGTGACCACAGTCGATGGCAGTTATGTTATCTAACAGATCTTCAGGAATACCTCTCCACTGACAGTCTGCCTCCACAGCTGGAGATGTGATTTAAACAGAGACCTTAAAGGTCCCATGGCAGTATTTGGGGAAAAAATGCTAAGTCCTCTCCAGTGTCCTAGCCACCAAAATCATAATAGCACGATTTGATCAAATATCACTGTCTATGGGAGCTTGCTGTATATGAACCATGTTTTCAACAATGACCAGAGTGGATAACTTCACTCGCCTCAACACTGAACTGACTCCACAACCAATAGACTCACTTTCAAAGACTCTAAAACTCAGTATTACTTATTTACTTTTTTTTATTATTTGGTCAAATTAGCATATTGGTTGTCAATTTGTTACTTATAGTTTTTCATAAACCGTATTGCATTTCTTTATTTTCCCGTAAATGCCTGCAAGAAAATGCATCTCAAGGGAGGACATGGTGACATACATACTTTGACAGTACGTTTACTTTGAACTTTCAACTCTGAATGACCACTCTTTAAAATAATTGATGTTTATAATTGCCTTGACAGTCTTAGATTATGAAAGGTGCTATAATATACAAGTTATCTTTCTTTCTGTACATTCATAAGATTTGTCTGTAAGTGGGTATAATGAAAATCAGGTTGGCACACGAATATTTCTTTAGTCCTGCTAAGATGTTTGAAATGGGATGAATTGAAGAGCCTGTTGCAAGAGTGCATAAGATCTCGGTACCTGGAGTGAAATCATATGTAGTGGCTTCAGGCAAGCTCAGTGAGGCTCTCTCATAGCCTCTGCCATTCTCCCAGGCAGTGCCCTCCTGCTCATGTTTGCTGTTCTGAATTTTCGCCCCAGCTGAGGGGCCGGTGTGCTCTACTGGAGACCATATGGGCAACTCTACAGAAAAACAGTGAAAGTTAATCATTCGTCTGAAGTCTGACAAAAAAGAATAAAACATTCACATTGGTATTAAGTCCCAACAGTTTTTATTATTTCTCACTTCTATTTCTTATCTCAGCACTCTTTGTAAGGAAACTGGTGCAATTTTGATTCAGGTGATGTCCTTTCCTCACATGAAACCTCCCTCATTTTTGAACTCAGTCCAAAAACGTAAGTGGTGCAAGAATTACTTGTTACCTTCTGCCTGCCATTCAGCAAGTGAGTAGAACAGATTTGAACAAAATTGATTCGAATCTGGTGTCTTGGTTTGACTTCTCAATACCGTGTTTAAAAACCCATTGGGCTTTCAATTTTGCACAAGAAAATATCACAGGCTCTTGTTGCAGAGTTGGATGTTGGGTAAGGAAGAAAAGGTAGCTTATACTGAGGCAGGATGTCCTAAAACACATCATAGATGAAAAAATTTCTTTAAAGCAGAGGTTCCCAGCCTATGTTATGCCATGTACCCCTACTATTAACTGAGGGGTCAGCGAACCCCTGGTTGCGAACCCCTGCTTTAAAGTTTCAAAGGAAAACAGAATCATTGCACCTAATTGGTAGATGACTTAAAACTTGTCAAACATCAACACAAGAGAATCTTTGGAAATCCAAAGTAACATATGCAAAATTCTGGAGGAACTCAGCAGGTTAGGCAGTATCTATGGAAAGGAATAAGTGTTTTGGGCGACCCTTCATTCACCCTGGTGGAGGTCAAAAAATGTTAACCGTTATTCGTCTCTATAGATGCTGCCTGACCCACTGAGTTCCTCCAGCATTTTGTGTGTGTTCCTCTAATACTTGCCGATGTAGTGATGGATTGCAGAACAGTGTACTGTGAGCAGGCTGGTGGAACATTGAACATAAAAGCACAGTACAAGCACTTCAACCCACAAAGCTGTGCTGACCTTTTAACCCACTCTGAGATCAACCTAACCCTTTCCTCCCGCATAGCCCTCCATTTTCCTATCGTCTATGCGCCTTTCAAAGATTTTCTTAAATGCCCCCTAAATGGGCAGGCATCTGGCTGATGAATCATGCTGTAGGAGTATGAGATGGTGGATTTTGATGGTAAGAATGACGACAGGCAAAGGGGTGCAGGAGCAAAGGGAAGTGGGAATATAAATCATTGAAAGTTGCCAGACTGATGGAGAGAAAGGTTAATAGAGCATGTGCAACTCTGGGCTTTATCAATAGTAGATAAGAGTAATGCTATGATAATAGTCTCCGATAACAGAAGTTCTATTTGACGTCTTCATCATCTCTCTGGAACAGTCGACTGTCTCCTCAGGCTTCAAAGCGGCAACCATTGTCCTGGTACCCAAGAGGGCGATACTAAACTGGCCCAGCAACTACTGTCCAGTGGCACTGACCTCAACAACAATGAAGCGCTTTGAGCAGCTGGTTATGGATCACATTAAATCCCTTTTTTTCTGCTACATTGGATGCTTTCCAGTTTGTTTATCACTCAAATTGGTCCACAGATAATGACATAGCCTCTGCACCCATTCCGCCCTGTCCCACCTGGAAAATGGTGCCTCATACGCCAGGATGCTGTTAATTGACTTCAGTTCGGTGTTTAATATAATCATCCCTCGGAAGCTGGAGGGTAAACTGTCCTCTTTGGGTCTCAACACCCCTCTCTGTAACTGGATCCTGGACCTCTTGACAGAAAGGCCACAGTCAGTCCGCGTTGGCAGGAACATCTCTAGCTCCATCGCACTGAGCAGCAAGGCCGCATGCTCAACTCGCTGCTGCTCACGCTGTTGACAGACGATTGCACTGCTAGATCCAGTTCAAACTGAATCACCAGGTTCGCTGATGACACAACAGTGGTTGGCCTCACCAACAGCGATGACGAGACGGCTTTCAGAGAGGAGGCAGAGCAGCTGGCAGAGCGGTGCGAGCACCACAACTTGAGTCTCAACATGGACAAGACCAAAGAGATGACTGTGGACTTTAGGAGGTTTCAGGCTGACCACTCCTCACTGCACATACACGACTCACCCGTGGAGAGAGTTAGGAGTACCAAGTTTTTCGGAGAGCACAAACAGACAATCTCACCTAGTCCCTCAACACAACCTCTTTGGTCAAGAAAGCACAGCGATGCCACCACTTCCTGAGGAGACTAAGGCAAGCAATTTTTTCAGGAGCTCCATCAAGTGTGTCCTGATGATCTGCATCACCGTCTGGTACGCGAATTGCAAGGCATCTGGCGGCAAGTCCCTACAAAGGATTGCAAGGACTGCTGAGAGGATTATTGGGGTCTCTCTTCCACCCATTAGAGATGTTTGTCAGGAGTGATAGGCCCTTAGCATTGTCAAGGATCCCTCCCATCTGTCCATAAACCTCCTGGACCCCTGTCATCAGGCAGGAGGTACCATAGTATTAGGACAAGAACTGTTAGGATGGGAAACTGCTTCTTCCCCCCAGGCCATAAGACTATTGAACTCCCCACCTCCACCCAGGTCTAATCACACATGAAATGCCAGTAGTGTTATACTGTTTACTTTTTAATTCTGTCGCAAATGGACCCCAGTATTTGTTAATGTGATAGTAATCATATTACTTTATGTGTTTTGTGTGTGAGTTATATGTACTGTGTTGTGCACCTTGGTCTGGAGGAACGTAGTTTTGTTTGGCGGCCTACATGTGTACGGTTGAATGACAATAAAGTTAAACTTGATATAGAGTATGAAAACTGAGATAATATGCTGAACCTTTATAAATATAGGCTTGGCCTCAGTTATGAATGGCACTATAGAACCCAAGTGTAAAGTTATAAAACTTTGCATTTTTGATTTCAGGAAGGTGATACCTGAAAAGTTCAATGTGGCCACTTTCTTAGATACACCTGTACACCTGCTCGTTAATGCAAATATATAATTAGCAAATCATGTGGCAGCAACTCAATGCATAAAAGCATGCAGACATGGTCAAGAGATTCAGACCTAACATCAGAATGGGAAAGAAATGTGACCTAAGTGACTTTGAAGGTGGAATAGTTGTTGGTGCCAGACCGGATGGTTTGATTACTTCAGAGCAACACAAAGAATGCTGGAGGATCTCAGCAGGCCAGGCAGCATCTATGGAAAAGAGTACAGTCGACATTACAGGCCGAGACCCTTCATCAGAACTGGAGGAAAAAAGACGAGAAGCCAGAGTAAGAAGGCTTCTCCTCTTTCTTTTTCTCTCCAGTCCTGATGAAGGGTCTCAGCACAAAACCTCGACTGTACTCTTTTCCATAGATGCTGCCTGGCCTGCTGAGATCCTCCAGCATTTTGTGTGTGTTGCCTGGATTTCCCGTATCTGCAGATTCTCTCTTGTTGTTGCTTATCTCAGAAAGTGCTGAGTTCCTGGGATTTTCATGCACAACAGAGTTTACAGAGAAAGGTGCAAAAAACAGGAAAACTTCTAGTGAGCGGCAGTTCTGTGGGCAAAAATATCTTGTTAATAAGAGAAGTCAATGGCCAGGCTGGTTCAAGCTGAAAGGAAGGCGACAGTAACTCAAATAACTATGTGTTACAGCAGTATCGTGCAGTAAAGCATCTCTAAACACACAACATGTTGAACCTTGAAGTGGATGGGCTACAACAGCAGAAGACTACAAACATACACTCAGTGGCCGCTATATTAGGTACAGGAGGTATCTAATAAAGTGGGCACTAAATGTAGAATATGAAAACAGGGATACTATGCTGAATCTTTATAAATATTGGCTTGAACTCAGTTGTGAATGGTACTAAAACCCAAGTGTCAAGTTTTAAAACTTTGAATTTTTGATTCTAGGAAGGTGATGCCTGAAAATTATTTCTACAGTTGCATAAAGTTTCCTCCCTCCTTATGCTCCCGATTCACTTCCTTTAGATGCTCCAGTCTCTGAGCATCCCCAGTATCCCCAACCTGCCAAATGCCAGCAGTCAGGAATATTGATCACGACCATCAGGGGCAAAATTCCATTCCCGGTCCCCTTCCATGGTGTGTGGAGAGGGGGGGGTATTCCAAGTGTAGCAAAGAGATGGCACAACCCCTTCATGAAGGAGAGGTTTAACTTGGTCTCTAGACTTGAAGCCGCTGGACACAGGGAATGGGGGCTTCAATTGGGAGGTCATGGAGTGGACTAGTTAAGGTGAACGAACCCCTTACTATACATCTTGAGGGGTCAGTCGGGAGGAAAAGGGAAGGCTTTTCCTACTGATATTCTATTCAGTGCTGAGCACCTATCTGAGGTGGACCTTCTCCTGAAGAGCCTGTGTCTGTGTAGACAGGATCTGTCTCATGGTGGGTCTACCTTCTTAATGGCTGCTCTGGTGCAGACACCTCATGGAGACCATTGAGATGTGTGATAGCTAACATGATGAGTACCCAGCTGACTGGGCATGAGGGTTTCACATCTGAGCCTGCTGGTCTTTGCACAATATCCAAGAGAAATGCTGCACAACAATCATAGTCATTTTTTCCTCTCATTACATTAGCCCTGCCAAGACTAGTGACGTGATTCCATACTACAGAAAACAATCTATATCATAGCAAACATCCTAATCGAATCAACCCTGCTTTCCAAAAACAAGGTAACAGGGGACAAAGCTTGTCCTCACCATTTAACCCCTTAATCCCATTTAAATGTGTGTCACCTCCTCTCCAAAACAAATATATCCATGCTGAGGTGTGGCACCCGAAATTGAATCCAGTTGGATTCTGATCAACTTCCTCACCATTGTATTCATGATTCTCTCTGGAAAAGACTGTGAATAGATTTGCACAGATTGATGCTAAAGACAAGAGGATTTAATAATAAAGCTGAAAAAAATAGTAAAGTTGTATGACATTTCTTATGATCTCAAAATGTCACAAAATAGACTATAATCAGAATTCTGGTGATCCTAAATCAGGTTTATTTTCACTGACTTTTGGATGTGAAATTTGTTGCTTTGCAGCATCAGTACAACACAAAGATGTAAAAACTACTATAAATTACAAAATAAATAAATATTGCAAAAAGTAACAGGACTGAGTAGTGTTCATGGGTTCATAGGCACAAGGAATTCTGCAGATGCTGGAAATCCAAAGCAAGACACACACAAAATGCTGGAGGAACTCAGCAGGTCAGGCAGCACCCGTGGGAGTGAACAAACAGTTGACGTTTCGGGCCAAGTTGGGATTACGTTTCTGCCCTGAGGAAGGGTCTCGGCCTGAAACGCCGACTGTTCGTTCATTTCCACGGATGCTGCCTGACCTGCTGAGTTCCGCCAGCATTTTGTGCATGTTGTCATGGGTTCGTAGACTGTTCAGGAATCTAATGGTGGAGGGGAAGAAACCTTTCCTAAATCATTCTGTATGGATCTTCAGGCTCTTGTAGCTTCTCCCCAATGGAATCAGTAATATAATAATGTTGATGTTGTGTAAGAGATAAAGTTGATGACAACACAGGAGAACTATCTCCTGTCTGTCTTGATAAGTGTCTTGGGATTCTTCAGATGAAACACACGGGCTTCATCGGGGTTAGGGTCAGAGTTGGTGCAACCTTCTTAAAGCACGGCACTGCGAAATCTCTGTAATTAACTTGAATCCGCAAACCAGAGGTGAAATAAGTAACTCATTGCATCATCATCCCTGAGGCCCGGTGTGCTCATTCCATCGGAAGCCTTGAAGCAGGTGGCCATGGTAAAACTGACAGTTCCTGGGGAAGGCCAGATTGAGGAGGTGTTTGAACATAATAAAGCCAAGCACCAGGAGCTGGTAGACTAGTACCAGAGACAGGGGTGGAGGGCATAATGCGAACCTATAGAGACGGGGTGTAGCCGTTTTGCTGGCTGTTCACTGTGCAGAAGCAACTCCCTCTTTGGCCTTATGGGGACTGAAAAAAGCCATCAGGACTGTCACAGAGTTCGTTGAGCAAGCCTCCAGGTGGCCACAGATCAAGAGGTGTGACCCGTGGACCAATGCTGCTGGGATACAAGTCAGGGCCTGATCAACCCTGGCTGGGTTGCCTTGTCAAGAGTGTCTGATGTTGAAAGCCCCGAAACACCCGAAGACCCGAGGTTACATCACTGATGATGTGTCCCAGCGTATCCCAGGATGTATCTCAACATCGTGAGTTCACGCTCACAGAAAAGAAGTGCCACTGCGGGAACAGCATAGGCATGAGCACAGTTCAGTAACATAAACTAGACTGAATCTTATCATCTCTGACTCCTACCATCCCACCCCTTCCACAAACCCACCATTGCTGGCTTATCCAAGGCCAATCAGAAACTGAACAACTTTCTTCACTCCTTGGCAGGGAATGTCAGGCAGCCTTTATGCCAATGTCCAATAGGTTTCTTGCCAATAATTCTATATTGTTTCATGAACATTTGTTTTGAAAACATCTTTTGCAATCCATTAAAATAAACTATTGATACAGCCACAGCTGTAGTATTGAATGCACTTCTGATTGCCACGTTAGAGGAAGGACATGATTGTTCTGAAGAGCATGTAGAGGATATTGCCTGAGATGTGCTTCAGCTAGGAGAGACTAGAGAAGCTGGGTTTATCTCTCCATAGCAGACATGATTGAGATAGATCAAATTATAAGGTGCTTATGTGTTCGTCCATTATCGACGTCAATGAGGACCTCGACACCATTATGATGGTGTCGAGACTAGCGCGTGGTTTGGATTTAAGTGAGGGAGAGTTGTGCAGTGTCAGCCTCACTCTCTCTTCCCAAATCCCATCTGGATCCAGTGGCAAGACAGAGTCGAGACGGCTGGAGATGGGACTAGGCACAGTGGATGACCAGGACGTCTTCTGTGTCTTGTCCTGCTCTACACGTTCCACGACGCTTGCAGAGACCGCCTTCCTGACCGTTGGACCTTCCATTGGTCTCGTCCACTCAATCCACCGGAGTCTATCTTCACGTTCTGGGATAGACAACTCCCTATCTCACCGAGGGTTTGAGACCTGTCGGCTACCCTCACTTGGTTTAGCCGGCTTGTCGAAGCAGTTGCCCAGGGTGTGGCTGCTGTCATATGCAAATAGCTATGGGGAGCCACAGGTGAGAGCTGAGTGCCAGGTGGGGACCAAAGGTGGACAAATGACGCGACATGTTCCCCCACCAGAGGTGCTACCCCTCCCTGACACCCCATACTTATACAGGGTAGAGAGTGAAAAACTCTTCCCCCTTACCAGAGGTTTCTGTGAGGCTATTGTTTTAAGCTAAGACTTGGGAGATTTAGAGTAGATTTCAGAAAGAATATTTTCACCCAAAGCATGGTTAAAATCTGGAACATACTGGAAACAGATAACATATTATCTTGGAGCATTTACAAGTATTTAAAGAAGCCCCATAGCAAAGAACAATATGGGCCAAGTGCAATGGACAGGTTCTTGGTGGCCAGCACAGACAAGCTGGGCTGAAGAATGGATTTCCATGCTGCATGACTCTAAGAATCTGGTACTGGCTTATTATTGCAGTATATTCAGTGCAAAGCTTGTCTGTCCATACAGATCAATTTGTTACACAATACATTGAGGGAGTGCAAGGTAAAACAATAACAGAATGCAAAATGAAGTGTAACAGCTACAGAGAAAGTGCATTGAAGGTAGACAATAAGGTACAGAATTATAACAAGGTAGATTGTGAGATCAAGAGTCCATCTCAGCGGTCCCCAACCACCGGGCCGCAAAGCATGTGCTACCGGGCCACGAGGAAACGATATGAAATGATATGAGTCAGCTGCACCTCTCCTCATTCCCTGTCACGCAATGTTGAACTTGAAATAACCTACCAAGCCATACCAAGTAACACATAAAACCTAAAATAACACTAACATATAGTAAAAGCAGGAATGATATGATAAATACACAGCCTATATAAAGTAGAAATAATGTATGTACAGTGTAGTTTCACTTAACAGAATCGGGAAGATTAAGCCAAAACTGATTTGTAGAAAAAAAATCGGCACGTACGCGCATGCGCACGTCACGCATGTTCACACAGGTGCCTGTGCAAGGCTTCATGGTCATGGTAGTCTTTCTCCGGGTAAACACAAGTGTCCCGTATTTGACTGCTACTTTTGTCCCTTATTTGGGAGTGAGAAAGGTGGCAACCCTACTTGAACAACACCCCCCTCCCCCTGTCAGCCAGTCGGCAAGAATATTGTCAATATTAAAGCGGTCCGTGGTGCAAAAAAAGGTTGGGGACCCCTGGTCTATCTTATCATACTAGGGAACCATTCAAGTAGTCTTAAAACGATAGGGTAGAAGCTGTCCTTGAGCCTAGAGATACATGATTTTAGCTTCTGCGCCTTCTGTCTGATGGGAGAGGGGAGAAGAGAGATTGTCCAAGATGGGTGGGGTCTTTGATTACGTTAGGTGCTTTACTGAGGCAGTAAGAAGTGTAAACCAATTCCTTGGAGGGCAGGCTGGTTTCCGTGATGTGCGAATATGTGTCTACATCTCTCTACAGTTACGTGCAGTCACAAACAGAGTTCTGTCCTATGTATTGCATATTAGTACAGTATTTAAAATTCCTGGAGACTTCAGAGCCATCTGGGAGGGCAGGAAAACCTTCAATACACTTTTCTCTGTTTTATCTCATTCCCAGGTGAGCCAGCGATCACTTGCCTTTGAGACTGTTCTCTTGGCTTGTTTATATAACAGAACGGAACCTCCTTCACCAGCAAAATTATGCAAATCTCTTTTCCAACTCATTACCACCGGTTGCAGTTGGGATTACAGTTTGCAATATCTTCCCTCATGACAGCTTTGCCACAGATACTGGTCATGAAGAGATAATGATCTGTGTTTACTATTTGCAGCACAAGTGCAACTGTCTACCTAAATCCTCTCCTATCGAAGAGATTAATAATAATCAGGACGGCGTTTACATGTAAACACTTGATTCTTGGCTGGTTGAGATTTTTTTTGGCAGTTTATTCTTCCCTTTCACCTATATCTGCAATAATGTTTAGTTAGAACCAGTTCCAAATCTCTTGACTTCTAAATCTCCCTTCAGCACACTCCCCCAGACAGAACTGCTAACAGGAGCTCCTACTGTTCTGGCAAGTTTTGCTATAGGATCTCCCTTAACCTCCCCTCCCACACTCGCCTGTTATACAGTAGGCCACCTGAGGTGTCAATTCCTGCAATTCTCCTGCTTTGGAATTGAAAAGGTTAGCCAACTCTTCATTGCCCAATTACATTTGAGACCTTGAGACGTTTTTTTACCATGCCCAAGGTCTGCTGTTTATCAAATGATGGTATTGCTTTGCACTGTTGTAACTATATGTTATAATTATGTAGTTTTGTAAGTTTTAGTCTTGGTTTGTCCTGTGTTTTTCTTGTGACATCATTCTGGAGGAACGTTGTATCATTTTTTAATGCATGCATTTCTAAATGACAATAAACGAGGACTGAGTGTCCTCATAATCTAATCTAATATAATCAAAACATTATTTTTGGACTGCCAGCCTTCTTACATTTCCCTTTTTTACAGACCAGTAGACAGAAGTGTCCCAATAAAATGAAAACCACACACTTCTGTATTAACAAGTTATTTCTTCCCAGCACCCATTTAGAACTGGCCAGATTTCTCTGATTTCTTATTTCTACAGGTAACGGTACCAGAATAAATGGGACATAACCTTAAATCAGATCTTCAGGAGCTTCATGAGTAAAGGTCACTTGGCTCAGCTCTAAATGCTTCTCGTCAAGAGATAAAAATCATGGTCCAGGTCACTGTTTAATAAATTAATGAATTTAAGACCTGTGTAACCATGAATGATGGGGCCTTTATTACTACAAGAAAGAAGAAATGGACAAAATAGAGAGAAAGGAGAGATAGAATTTAAGAACGTGTTCAAAAGTAGGTCTTGGACTTGCTTATATCACTTGTTCATCTGTGCCAACTCTTTAGCTTCCCTTTTCGACATCTCAGATTTGAAGTCATTAATTAATTTTCAGGAAGGGTATTTCACATTCCTGTCATCTTTTGAATATTCCCAAGATCCTGAACTCATGATTGTGGTTCAGATTTTAAGATACTGCTCCTTAATTTAATGTCCCACAAGCAGAGGTTTACTCTTAATTCCATTTAAAATCCTAAACTTTTTAGTCTATGGTTGAATCGAATTGTTCTTCAGTCTTATTAATCCATACCGAGACTTGATCAGTACGGTGACGAAATGTTTGCAAATGGATTGCCAAGATTGGAGAACAACTCAACCCAACCACCAACCATCTGAGCTACACATTTTCCAAGTTACTCTCAATCTATTCCTGTGTATTCCCAAAAATACAAATCTTGTTTATCTGGTGCTCATAATTTAACCATGGTAAATATCTAAAGAACTTCACATGTTTTCCTTGTAATATGATAAATCCCTCAAAGGAAGGATTAAGAATTCAAGGTTAGAAACAGTATTCATGATACAATCAGTTCATAAAATCCACCTCCCTCTTTCCCTGTATCATTCTAACATTAAATGTGGATTAACATATCTCACATTTCCCTGCCCTACAGGAAACTTACCAATAGGAGGTGCCAATTCTGGCTCCAGTTTGCTAGACTCTTTATCATCGGTGTATCGGGGCTGATTACATGAGTTTGTCTTTCTGATTTTCACCAGGAATGATTTTGGCATTGTGAACCCTGGAGAAAAAACGATGGAAGAAATTTTAAAAATCATAAGTTGAAGTTGCCAGAAAGGAGGAAGGGCCTCCAAATTCATCTATCCCAAGTGCCCGTACACCACAGAATGTAGTAACTGCTAAAATAATTTTGGTTCCCCCCTACCTCTCCCCAGTCATAATCCAATGAAGTCATTTGATCACACTTAGAGATAAATGCAATGACATTAACATGAACGGTTCTGAGTATGTGGGTCTTCAGTTACAGAGCAGGAACAGAGAAGCTTGGGATGATTTCCTTAGAGCAGAACTGGTTAAGGCCAGACTAAATTACAATTTTGACAGAAAGTAAATAACTTCTTTACTAATATCAGGAACATAATGGAGGATATGATTTAATGTAATTAGCAAAGTAACCTGAAAGTAAAATGAGATTATTTTTGAGCAGCAAGTGTCATGATTCAAAATTCACAACATTGAAGAGTTGTGAATCCATAGATTTAATCATAACTTTCAAAGAAATTATACAGCCATACGAAAAAGGGGAAAAGAGGCAAGGCTCAAGATCTAGTCCCAGTCATTCTAGGATTTGAAAGAATTGACTATGAAGCAAGCAGAATCCATAGAGTAAAATTACAAGGCATTGTGGTCCCTTCATCTCTGGGTCAAGGCCTCATTCTGTTAAGCCAGCATGGGAGCTGGTGTGAACTGGCTGTCCTACGTAAAGAATAATTACATGCTTACAAGTGCCACTCCACAATGTGAAGTTCAAGTCCTGGAACTCCAGGACCCTCCTGGATAATACTGAGCATCGCTCTGCTGTCGGCATTTAGGAACTCAGATACTTTCACAATGACATTGCCATTCTTCAGTTCGCTTGGGTCATTGACATACAAACCTATACAGTAGATGAGGCTTAGTGAAACTTCTACTCTGATCTTGACCTTATCAGCATCCAAGAGGGAGATAAACCGATCTTCCTGGGAAATTGGCAAGAAACAAGAAGGGAAAGCTAACTTCAACAGGGTTCTTCTGACAAAATGCTTAGGAAATGATCTTGTCAAGCAGAAAGATGACAACACTCTTGGTCCAAGTGCTGGAATTTCTTTGATAACCTCATTGTCCAGGTTAGAGACCGCAAGTATGTTTGCGTCACCCCTACTGTGACAGGTACTGATGACTGGATAATCATCCCTTAAACCACTCCATTATCTCCATCAACCTGTTCTCAAAACACTAACGTCAATAGAAATGTGATTAGAAGAAAATAAATGTTGAATCTCTCAAGGACCCCACACAGATATTCCCTCTTACACAGCACCTCAGACAACTTGTCGATGCCTGCCTCTAGGAGCTGCACTATTGTGCACTCTGTATGGACTGCCCTGAAGTCTGCTGGAGTCAGTACCTGTGAAGAGTCTCTTGGTGACTCTTCCAAGGAGAACAAGGATTGATTGATGGGATCCACAGACTAATTAAGTGCAAATACAAGGCATTTCTAGATTGGAAACTCCTTCATATTTCAAGAGAAGACAAAACAGCTCCACAGGCCCCCGAAGGCAGAGGTTCAACCCACATCCATGACCTAAAGAACAGATGGTGGATGGAAAGCATACAGGAGATCCAGCAATTTGCTGGCAATAGACATGCCGGTGCAGACTTCATCGCGGCAAGTATCTGCTATTGCCCAAGCATCTGAAGCCCTATCCCACCGAAAGCCAGGAACAGAGGTGAATTTATCAAGGATAGAGAGGCAGTGAACACATGCAGGAAGGAACAGCTGGAATACCACCTCAACCAGGACTTTTCCCAACCCATTGCAGTCTGCACAGTCCAGCCCTGTGACCAGTCATGACTGACAAGCCAAAAAGGTTGTATGCCAACTAAGGACAACACAGACTGGGGGGGGGGGGGTATGGTTTCCTTTATGAAATGTCTAAAATGTTTTTTGAAGAGATTCAGTCATGAATCCACATCTGGGGAGAGGGAGATATGCCAGTGGACTTCAGAGATGCTGTAATCCTACTTACTTCCAAGAAAAACAATGAATCTGACAATGTTAATCATTGACGTCTCCCTTCCAACTGTCATAGAGTGAGTCATTGGCAAGGACCATCTCAACTACTCCTCCCAGTGACTGAAGAGCTGCATTGCAAATCATTGTCTGGCTTCCATCCATCTGCATGCATAGCAGATTTGTTCTTCACCAGGTGACAACCCCAACAGAAATGAAGATAGCAGCGTTAAATACAAGCAGCACACACACACAAAATGCTGAGGAACTCAGCAGGCCAGGCAGCATCTATGGCAAAGGGTATAGTCAACGTTTTGGGCCGAGGCACTTCATCAGGACTCGGGCACTAATCCTAACCTCACCATCAAACCTGCTACCCAAGATCCACAAACCTGCCTAGAGTCCTGAAGAAGGGTCTCTGCCCAAAACGTTGACTGCTTACTGTTTGTCATTGATGCTGCCTGGCCTGCTGAGTTCCTCCAGTATTTTATGTGCGTTGCTTGGATTTCCAGCACCTGCAGATTTTCTCTTGTTTGTGATAACACGAAATACATTGAAAGCAACACACACACAAAATGTTGCAGGAACTCAGCAGGCCAGGCAGCATCTATGGCAAAGGGTACAGTCAACATTTTGGGCCAAGACTCTTCAGCAGGACTCTAGGCAGGTTTGGGGGTCTTGGGTAGGAGGTAGAAATGGGAGGTGTAGGGAGAAGGAACTATGAGGTTAGTGGCAGTGGACAGGAGATCCCCAGAGTTAATATAGTCAGTGATGCTATGAGAGACAATGGCCTGGTGCTCCTTCGTCTCAGCTTGAGATGTCAACGTTTACTCTTTTCCATAGATGCTGCCTGGTCTGCTGAGTTCTTCCAGTACTTTGTGTGTGCTGCCTGGATTTCCAGCATCTGCAGATTTTCTCTTGTTTTGTGATAACACAAAATACATAATATGTTTTTATGCCCTCGCTAAAACTTGAGATTCTGAAAGATGGGAGAAACTATGATTACCTTCTTCAAAATGCAGCTGTCTGTAGAAATTTGTTTCCGTTTTATACTTGCTTCATGATGGAATGAAGGTTATACTCCTAATTAAACAGTCTAAAATGTAGGTAATCTCATTGAAAACCAAAGTCTACAAAGGCTGTGTCAAAGCCAAACATTTCTTCCAATGTTTTTCACTGCAATGCTGCATCTCATCTCTAGTAAGCTTTCTGCTGGTGCAGAGCAAAGCTTCAGCACTTATGAGAAGCTCTTCAACCTATGCATCTAAACTCCAGAACTTAGGTCACCACTTCCTCAGTCTTCTAACTGTAGGACACAGTTGACTATTACCCATGCCCACATCCGAGACATTGTTGACTTATTTGCTGAAGCATACCAGAGGATGGGCTTTATATTCTCAAGGTGAAAATCCTCTACCAACCTACCAGCACTGTACAGGTCCAACTTCCAACAATAATAATTCATGGTGAGGTCTGGAAAACATGGAGCATTTCCCATGACTCAGGTCCCACCTCTCTGTGAGGGCTGAAACTGATGAGTGCCCTAGATTGGATTAGATTTATCAGCCACATGTACATTGAAACATAAAGTGAAATGCTGTATGTTGTTTGCATTAACAGCAGTCTGAGGGCAGCCCACAAGTGTTACTATGCTTCCAGCACCAACACAGCATGCCCACGATGTCAATATACAACAATACGGACAAATCAACAGCTAAACTTCAGAACTAAGGTCACTCTTCCTCAGCAAAACAAATCCCCCCCTATCAAGAATCACTGGCCCTCACCCTTGGTGTCTGCTGACCACAGTACTAGTCCTTGGGCATCACAGGTCTTCGTTCGCAGCACCTGCTAACCTGACTTCTGATCACCAAAGTCCGATATCTAGACTTGCCAATTGACCACAGAGCTTTGGACCAACCTTTGGCCTCCAGATCTACTGACTAACCTCATGCCTCTGGACCTGCCAACTGATGTTGGACCTCTGGACTTGCCCCTCACTGACCTCTGACCCCAGGATTCACCGACCTTTGGGGTCACCAACCACCATCCTCAGCATCCACCAATTTTGGTCCTTAACCATAAGGTTCACTGGTCTTTGCCCTCAGCACCTACCTAACACTGCTTTGGTCATTTGAAGACCAAGACCTCAAATCCATGGTCTGTTGAGCAGCTGTGATACCTGTCCTCCTCTTTGCTTCTGTAGCTGCATCATCTGCAGCAGGGACCCTCAGAGGACCGGAAGGATAAAGGGCTCAATTTCAGTGTGTCCTCTGACAGGTCTCAACTCCAACACCAAAGCTCAAGTGGCTTTGATTTTGCTCCATTGGAAAGGTTATGCCACTTATAAGTTGACATCGGACTCCTGAAATAAACATCTGATTCCAAGTTCTCTCACAAGGAGAGATAACCAGCTAGACAGAGAAAAAGAGTCAAAGATGTCCTCACAGCATTCTTGAAATAAAATGCATAATTCCTACTGAGTTCTGTCAATCCCTGGGCATTAGGAGCATTTGGGAAGGACTGAAGCCCATGTGTCAGAAAAGAAGCAAATCACCCATCATGTCTGAAACCTCCTATCCCATCAATCTAGGAGACAGTGTTTCCCACAGCGACCTCATCAATCACCCTAGACCACACAGACCTGTACTAGAAGCAGGGCATCTTTGATTCTAAGGGTCTGCCAAAAAAGATGATGATTGTCACTCTCTACAATTCCTTTAGATTTAGAATAGTTTCCATAATTTGGAAGGTAGCTAATGAAATCTCACCATTTAAGTAATGGGGGGGGGGGGTGAGAAATACATAGTTAGATGGACCTCCATTAGTAGGAAAACATTAGTAATTGATATTAAAGAATTAGTGAAATGATATCTAGTAATAATAGAACTGGGTAGAATCAAAGGAAAGGAAATTATATTTGACAAATCTTTTGGAAATTTTTGAGCTTATAACCAAAGGATGCATAATGATGAAAGACCTTGATAAGGTGCAACACAAAAAGTTATCAGACAAAATTAGAACATGTAGGATTGGGGCTAAAGCAATGGTATGGTTTAAGGAGAGATTAACAGACTGAAAACCAAGAGTAGGAATAAACAGGTCATTTTCAAATCAGATTGTGTATGGCCAGGTGCTACAGTGTGGGGATCTCATCTTTCAAAATCTTTTGGCTGAGGGGATAAGCATAATATTATCTGTGTTTTCTGATAGTATACATACATATGTGTGATAGTGTGAGTACTAAAGAGGGTGCAGAGACATTTCAAGGAAATATAGATAGGCTAAGTAAATAAGTAAGGACATGAAATATATAACATAAAGTGGAAAATGTGAAATTGGTAGAGAAAAAACAGATCTTTTTATTAAATTGTGAGAGATAAAAAGCTGCTGACATTCAGAGGGACATGGATGGACTTAAGTTAATATATATCTACAAAAAGCCATTGTGAAAGGCAAACAGTAATTTGGATTTTATGGCAAAAGAATTTGAATATAGTTGCAAAAATATCTTACTGCAATTATACAGGGTGCTAGTGAGGTCATAGTATGCACATGGCTGATCTCCCTACCAGAGAATGGGGGTATACTTGTAAGAGAGCAAGTTCAACATAGGCTCATTTACCTGAAAGTCATAGGAGAAGAAATTAAGCAAAGAGAATTTACGTGGACCTTGAATAAATGAGTTAAATACATAGGAACATACAAAATTCTTACAGGACCTGACAGGATAGATGTGTCTGGAACCAGGAACCTGCTGTTCAGGAAAGAGATGGGGTGGATCATCTTCACCCAGCGGGTAATGGTCCCTCAAAATCCTCTATCAAATAGATTTGTGGAGACTTAGTCACTGAAGGTATTCAAGACAGACTGATATCTTAGGATATCAGGGGATATCATGTTAACAGAGGAAAATGTTACTGAGGTAGAAGTTCAGGCATGTTTTTGTGGAAAAGCAGTGTGAAGTGGAGGGGAATAGTCTACCCCTGCTTTGGCTACTTAATTTTTTAACATACAGAATGAAAAGCTCTTTCAAGGAGGCAGCAGATAATGAAAAGGAAACAAATGGCCTTACCCTGTGTTATATCATTCTGTGAGTCACCTGTATATTCCACCCCAGCCAGACTCAAAGCATCAGGAAAAGTGAACAGGGTGGGGGAGTGGACGTAATGGAAAATGTTGGCAAAAATAAATGATACCTAGATGTTACTTCACTGTTGTGCTTCCTTTCCCTCTAATTTCTTCGCTTCTTTTCACACCTCCCCGAAACCTGACAGAAGCCTATTGACAGAATGGGAAGGTTGGAAGATTGGCTGAGGTTTTTCTGTGAGTTTCCTACATTTCAATGTATTTCAGGCATATCTGTGGTTTTTCGACTCAGGTATGTGTTTGAGGTTGGGGTGTTCGTATTAACAGAAATAACCAGCTGAACCATAGAGACAATGGAATTCGTAGGAAACAATTCTGTTATATTAGAAAGCCTTAACTGTTTCCCAAATAAGCAATGGTCCCTGATGTAAAAAATCACTATGGAATATTCCCAAAGGAAAAAGGGCACCAGAGGAAAACCATGTGGTCACAGGGAGAATGTGAGATCACAGGCCACAGGGACTGCCTTTGTGGAGTTTCCATGTTCTCCCTGTGACCACATAGGTGTTTTCTGCGTGTTCCCGTATCTCAAAGACACGTGGGTTGGTAGGTTAATTGGCTGTTGCAAATTGCCCCTCCTAATCTGTGAGTGTTAAAACCTTGGGGTGGGGGGGGAATTAATGGGAACACAGGGAGAGTAAAATGGTGATTCTGCAGATGCAGGACATCCAGAGTAACACACACAAAACACTGGAGGAATTAACAGGTCAGGTAGCATCTCTGGAAAGGAATAAACAGTTCACATTTTGGCTAAGACCTTTCATCAGAGTAAAATTAGATGAGATAGGATAATTGAAAAATGTGATATAAAGTCTGAATAGACTCGCTGGGCCAAAAGGTCTCTTTCGGTACAGAGTAACTTCATGACTCTCCAACTTAGGGAATTTATAAGAAACTGAGTCAGGATTATTAGAATGGAAATTACGTTTTAAAAAGCCCCAACATGTTGACGTAATGCGTAATTGGGCCAGTGTGCGTGTGATAGGGCAGGGACCCAAGGTAGAGCAGGAGTCACTGACTGGGTCAATCTTCGTCTCAATCGGTCCATTCCTCCTTCATACTGAGATCATAAAATGAGGGGTCCTTTTGTAGAATTGTAAGGTTAGGCTACCATGATTAAGTTATAGAACGAAAGAAAAAAAACAGGTTTTGAAAGCTCCCACCCTGACATCGGGACGCTCAAAACGCACTTAACAGCAAACGAACCAACTCGGAAGGGTGGTCAATATTGCAATGCAGAGGGGAGAATCCGTTTTTAATTTGCTCACAAAGTCCCACTGCTTGCAATGATGTTGGTAGAAGTGTATATACTGGTCAACTTCACCGCACAGAGCTCCTCGGTGCTAAACTAACACCGAGGCACTCTCACGTGCAAAATGCGTAAATACCAGGGAGCAGATGCAAAATCACAAAAGGGCGACGGGACCTTTACCCAACTCTTCATTTGAAACAAAACGCATCCGATCAGGCAGCGCGCCTAATGCAAAGCAGCGGGCCGGAAGGGTATCAAAATCGATCTGATTTAAATACGGCAGTAAAATGCAAGTACAGTAATACATCTGGAGTGAGGTTCGGAGCGCGCATCCAGCTGGCCCAGGAGATAAGAAAGTGGCCACCCTGCCACGGTTGCGTTTACCTCCAATTTCAGTCGCAGTCGGCCTCTGAAACAGTATTTTATTTTCCCGCAAGAGCTGTATAGTTGCCCCACTGAGGGGGTGGGGGTCAGTGTTCTTAATCGTATTAATGCTACCTGGTGGATAGCGGTCATGTTCCAATTTAAACCATCCGCCATGGCCGTAGAGTCTACTGACATTCACTACTTTAGGTGGATAGTAACTCATCGGGCACCGAAGAACTGAATTGAGGGGGCGGGAGGACAAGAGAACTATATCCCCTTTATACATCCTCAATATCAGTTCTTTGGGAATAAAATACGGCACTGATTTCTGGTGCCCTGACGATTTATTTATACCCGGAATCCTCCCAAATACTTTCACACTTTGACTGGTGGAGGTAATTCTCCATTCGGTTTATACTTAGGACTGAGGCGAAACACAGCCCCATTCTCATAATTAATTTTGCCAAGGGCCTGTCGTTGGCCAAAGCAAAGGTGGTGATGAATCAGCGTACAGGAGGGAGATTGAAAATCTGGATCAATGGTGTCGCACCAACCACATCTTCAGCAAGACCGAAGAGCTGGTTATTGACTTCAGGAAGAGGAAATCGGAGGTTCATGGGTCAGCCTTCATCCAGGGGATCAGTGGTGGAGAGGGTCAGCAACTTTACATTCACCAGTGTTATCATTTCGGAGTACTTGTCTTGGGCCCAGCATATATGTGCGTGTACGGAGAGAGCACGGCAGCGCTCGCACTTAGGACGTTTGCGAAGACTCTACAGATGTGTGCTGGAGAGCATGCTGTCTGGTTGCATCACGGCCGAGTGTGGAACCACCAATGCCCTTGGACGGAAAATCCTACGAAAAGTAGTGGACACGGCCCAGTCCATCACGGGTAAAGCCCTCCCCACCATTGAGCACATCTACACGGTGCGCAGTGGCAGGAAAGCGGCATCCACCATCAAGGGCCCTCATTCCCCGGGCCACGCTCTCTTCTCGGGAAGGTGCAGGAGCGTCAGGACCCGCACTCCCAACCAGCTCTTGAACCGGTGGGGATAACTTCATCTGCCCCATCAGTAAACTGCTCCCACAACCTAGGGACTCGCTTTCATCTCATGTTCTCGATATTTATTGCTTGTTATTATCTTTTTCTTCTGCTTTTGTATTGCACATGTTGTGGCCTTTTGTTCATTGCTTGCTCGGCCGTCCAGTTGGGTGCGGTCTCTCACTGTTTCTATTACGTTCCCTTGGATTTACTGAGTATGCCCGCAAGAAAACAAATGTCGGGGTTATATATGATGACTTTGATAATAAATTTACTTTGAACTTATCTCCCTCATTACCAATCGTGACGGGAGGTTAAACAGCCCAGAGACTCACTCAGATTCCAAAAAGATCCCTGAATTTATGTCTACTGGGTTTGATATTAGTATTAAGCGCAATCACCGAGTATTTTTACAATTGAAATCGCGCATTGTAACTTATAAATTAAAATGTAACACAATATTCTCAGCAAAGCAAAAGATTGTGTCATTTACGCAAATTAATTCACCTTATTCCGACTATTGCAGCCGCTCCTAAAACGATTGACTGTACTGTGGGACCGAGTCCTTGAATCAACTGCTCTTTAGCGCCAAATGTATTCTAAACTTTATTCACCTTGTGCTTGGGGACCGGGCAGACATTTGGACGGGGGACAAATGGATTCCGTAGGGAACTGTGAAAGGGGAAAGCGTGGAATTGAGAGTACCGGGGTTCCGAGGAGACAATGATCTGCGGGGAAACTGATATTTAAAGCGATTGGGGAGAATTTGAGATTTGAGAAAGTCTAGGTTGCTGGGCGTGTCGAGAAAGGGATTGGAATAAAATTTGAGAAAGACTGTGGTGGGGAGAGACGGACGGGAGGGGGCTGCTGAATAGAACCAGGAGTGGTTAGGAATAAGGGGGAGACTGAGATCGTGGTCTGTTTCTTCAAGCAGGGACAAACAAGGACCAGGAGAAATTGCCTGTTCAGGTCCGGTTATTTAATTCCGATTCACAAAACGCCCCAAGCACAATGCACTGAGCAAATACAAACGAAGAATGTTATATACCACATCGGTCCACCTTCCTTACTAATTTATATTTGTTTATAAAGATTTATTAGTTGCATCTCAAACACATAGCATGCTGTTTCGCTTTTCCTTTAAGGAAGTTTGTAACTTTTGTGAACGAACTGCTGAGTTTAAAAGCACCAACACTCACCGAGTTTGCAGACTGCAACGGGGGACGTGTCCCTGACTTGTGTTGATTGTTCCCGTGTGAATTGTAACCGGAGTCGGAGCTCCCGGATCTGCGGGACAGGTTGCACCTGAACTTGTACAAACTCCTCGCTCTCTCTCCGCTGCTGAATCTGCCCGTTAAATTCAGCCAGTTTCCCCTCCCGCTTTCTCTCTTTCTAACCCGCCCTGATTTTTCAATCTGATAATTATTTCTTCCCGCAAATCTTTTTTTCTCTCTCTCCCTCTGGAAGCCACGCAGTACCCAATAGAAAAAGAGTAAAGTTCAAAGCTGTTTTGACGGAGAGATCAAATGAGGAAAGAGATAGGGAGACAAGCATGAATCAGTCCTCAGAGTTGTACAAAGACATTATTGATCGGAATATCTCCGTTCTACTCTGAGAACTGATTCGTGTTTTTGCCTATATTTCTTCCATGAAGTCTTTGCCCTGAAACGACGATCTTTTGTTTTCTCACCACGGATGCTGTCTGACCTGATGGGTATATTTCAACATCTTCTACGTGGTCACATACTGCACATCCTACAGATGTAGGCGAACAAGTATTAATATAAAAGCATGAAACCCTCTCAAATATAAGTACAGTAGGTGAAACAGTAATTGTAAACACACACACACGAACATCAGAGACAGAAATATCCTCTCAGATTTTACCTTCATACATCTATTTTTATCTCCTTCATTTCCTCATGCAATGCCCCCTTGATTCACTGTTTTCTTTTCTAACTTGTTTTATTATCAGCATCACTCCAATCCTAGTCTCTTGAATTACACCTGCTAGAGAGAGAGAGAGAGAGAGAGAGAGAGAGAGAGAGAGAGAAAACACGCGAAGTTAGAGCCACAAAGACAAAACTTAAAGCCAAAAAAAACTCAGTTGAAAAGAGAAAGGGGGGGAGACAGGAGTAGAGAGAAATACACGTTTATATGTTGTGAAATAAAAGTGATAAATACACTCATACACAAAACGGTATATACTGTATTCGGTTAAGGCATAAAGTGAACGATGGGGACCGGAGGATGTTCACTGACAAATATTATTAGAAATATTATTGAGAATGTCAATCCCTTTTTTTGTTTTAGAATAAAAATGCATAGATGCATAACATTCATGATAGTCGTCCAGTTCTGTGTACGCATTGAAGCCTGGCATAATATTTCCCCACTGGTAAAGGTTCTGATTTATGCATAAACGATTTATAGTTCATTACTGATACAATAAAAGGACACCATGATTAATATGCAGAGAGGCGATCACTGAAAGCATAAGGCTTCAGAATTAAATTGATGCTCACATACTTTATTAGGGGAATCTCGTGGTTGGGGTACATTGGAATGTGGACATGCAATACACTTTTAGTGTCTTCTTTATTAGATACATTTGCACACCTGCTCATTAATGCAAATATCTAATCAGCCAATCATGTGGCAGCAACTCAATGCGTAAAAGCATGCAAACATGGTCAAGAGATTCAGTTGTTGTTCTGGCCAAGCATCAGAATGGGAAGAAATTTGATCTAAATGACCTTGACTGCTGAATGATTGTTGGTGCCAGATGGGGAGGTTTGAGTAGCTCAGAAACTGCTGATCTCGTGGGATATTCGCGCACAACAGTCCCTGGAGTTTACAGAGAATGGTACAAAAAAAAAACATCCAGTGAGTGGTAACTCTGTGGATGAAAGTGCCTTGTTAATGAGAGAGGTCAGAGGAGAATGGCCAAACTGGTTCAAGCTGACAGGATGGTAACAGTAACTTGAATAGCCACCCATTACAACAACAGTAGAGTGCAGAAGAGCATCTCTGAATGCATAACACGTTGGACCTTGAAGTGGATGGGCTACAGCAGCAGAAGACCACAAACATACACTCACTGTCCACTTCATTAGATACAGGAGGAATCTCATAAAGTGGCCACTGCATGTATAGGTCAATAGTGTATCAAATATAAAACTAACTACCCACCAGGTGCCACTAGTGTTTTGAATTAAATTGTATTTATTCCATTTTTTTTCATCAGAATCAGAAGTTTTTCAGCACAGAACATGTCCATTCATCCCATTGAGTCTATGATAGCTCTGTGCCAGAACAATTCAGCTAATCCCACTCTTCTGCCCTCTCTCCTAGCAACAATTCTTTAGCCTTTTGAGTACTTAACCAGTTCTCTTTTGAATATTGCGATAATTTCACAACCTAACACTGCACACCCCAAGCAAAAGTGAGTCACACATTCAAATGCCGGGTCGGCCTCTACCAGCCACCTGATAGACCACCAATAGACAACTCCTCAGGAGAACTTCTTACCCAACTCGAGTGACCGCACTACTTCTGCTGCCCAGCTTCAGTCTTGTTAAGGTCACCATTAATCAAAACTTCTCTCCATCAACTACTCAAGTACAATGGCTAAGAGGGAAGGGACCCTGTGGCAAGTGATTCACCTTTTGCCAACCAAAGCCTTTCCACCAGTTACAAGGCATAAGCCCAGATGTAATGGAATATTCTCCACTTGCTAAATGGGTTTAGTGTCTACAATACATACAGGAGGGAGATTGAAAATCAGGTTGAATGGAGCCACAACAACCATCTCTCGCTCAATGTCAGCAAAAACAATGAATTGATTATTGACTGCAGGAGGAAGAACCCAGAGGTGCAAGAGCATAAGGGGATTGGAGGGAAAGAGGGTCAGCAACTTTAAATTCCTTGTTATATCAGAAGATCTGTCCTGGGACAAGCATTTAAGTGCCATCACAAAGAAGGCATGACAGCACCTAGTTTCTTAGAAGTTTGAGCAGATTTGGCATGTCATCTAAAACTTTGACAAACTTCTATAGATGCACAGTGGAGATTATCCTGGCTGGTTGCATCATGCCCTGGTATGGAAGCACTGATGCCCAAGAACAGAAAAGCCTAAAGAAATGGTGGAGACAGTCTCGTCCATCACAGGAAAAGTCCTCCCCACTATTGAGCAGATCTACAAAGTGCACTTCCACAAGGAAGCTTCATGCATCATCAAGGTCTGCTCTATTTTCAATGCTGCTACTGGGAAGGAAATTCAGGAGCTTTAGGTCCCACAGCACCTGGTTCAAGAATAGTTATTACCCTTAGACCATAAGACATAAAGGCAGAATTAGGCCTTTCAGCCCATTGAGTCTGCTCTGCCATTCCATCATGGCTGATCCTAGATCCCACTCAACCCCATACACCTGCCATCTCGCCATATCCTTTGATGCCCTTTCCAATCAGAAAAATTATTAACTTCCACCTTAAATATATCCATGGACTTGTCCTCCACCGCAGTGGTAGAGCATTCCACAGATTTACTGTTCTCTGGCTAAAAAAATTCCTCCTTGCCTCTGTTCTAAAGGGTCATCCCTCAATTTTGAGGCTCAATTCTGGGTACCCCCACCACAGGAAACATCCTCTCCACGTCTACCTTAACTCATCCTTTCAACATTCAGTAGGTTTCAATGAGATCCCCACATTCTTCTAAATTCCAGTAAGTACAGGCCCAATGCTGCCAAATGTGAGCCCCTTCATTCCTGGAATCATCCTTGTGAACCTCCTCTGGACTCTTTCCAATGACAACACTTCCTTTCTGGGATATGGGGCCCAAAACTGTTGATAATATTCCAAGCGCAGCCTGACTAATGTCTAAAAAATCTCAGCATTAACTCCTTGCTTTTATATTCTATTCCCTCTGAAATAAATACTAACACTGCATTTGCCTTCTTTGCCACAGGCTCAACATGTAAATTAATCTTCTGGAAGTCTAGTTCGAAGACTCCTGAGTCCTCCTGCAGCTCTGATGTTTGAACCTTCTCCCCATTTAGATAATAGTCCGCACTATTGTTCCTCTTACTAAAATGCATTTCCCAGCATTCTATTCCATTGGCCACTTTTTGCCCATTCTTCCAATTTGTCTAATTCCTGCTGCAATCACATTGCTTCCTAAACATTACCTACCCTTCAACCGTCAAACTCCTGAACCAGCATGGATATCTTCACTTACCTCAACTCTGAACTGATTCCACAACCTATGGACTCACTTTCAAGGACCTACGACTCATGTTCTCAATATTATCTATCCATCAAATTACTTATTTATTTTTGTATGTGCACAGTTTGTATTCTTTTGCATATTGGTTGTTTGTTAGTCTTCGTTTGTGTCTAGTTTTGATTCATTAATTCTATTGTATGTTTGCTCTACTGTAAATGCCTGCAAGAAAATGAATTTCAAGATATTATATGGTAACATAAATGTACTTTGAAAATAAATTTTAAAATACTGAAGACAAAGAAATTTTGGCATTAGTCATTATTCTATGTCATCTGCCTCTACCAAGGGTTCCCAACCTGGGGTCCGTGGACATAAAAAGGTTAGGAACTCCTACTCTAGACCTTCTACCAACAGGAAGAGTTGCTGACTACCCTGATCTTCATGATTTAATCATAGTCATAGACATACTTTATTGATCCCGGGGAAAATTGGTTAAGTGCCAATTTCAAGTTTCAAGTACCCCCATCACATCTCCTCATAACCTCTACTCTTCCAGGGGATCACCTGCAGCTTCTCACAGTAGTACCTCATCACCCTCTTTAAGGATATTAGATTTCACCTAATTCTTCAACTTGAACTTTCATCCCTGCACCACCAGAACACTGCAGCCGCAGTTTGTACCATTTACAAAAGTAGCTAGCCTGGGCTACTCCAGCAGCAGTTTCCAAACACAGACGTTCTACAGCCAGCAAGGGCAAGGACTTCAGGTGGATGGGACACCAGCTCTAAGTTCGCCTCTGAGCTGCACACCACTCTGATTTGGAAATCTTTCCCCTTTCTTTCATTGTTACCAGGCCTAAATATGAAATCTCTATCCACTGTACTGTGGGTATATGTTAACCAGGACTACAGTGGTTGAGGGAGGTGGTCTACCACATCGTCTCAAGAATAATTAAGAATGAATAATCAGGGATGGCCAGTCCTGTTTACTCCGACTCAATCCTTCCACCAAAGGAAACTGTCTCTGTCTACTCTGTACAGATCTTTCACAATTTTAAATATGTCTATCAGTTCCCCCCACACCCTTCTCTGCACAAGGAAAACAACCCAGCTTCTCTAGTCTATTCATATCATATCTCATCCCTAGAATCATACAAGAAAAATTCTCTCTTTGGTCTTTACATATTTCTTAAAGTGTGTTGGCTATAAGTGATACCTTAATGAACCAGTGTTTTATAAATATTCAATAGGATTCCTTGATCTTGTTCTCTACATCTCTATTTATAGAAATGAAGCCCTTTCTCAATTGGTCCAAACCCTTTTAATTATTTATGCATATATACCCTAGCATCTCTCTTTTCTAGCATGTAGAATTATGCCCATTTGTTTATATTGCCACTACCTAAAGAAACACAACACAGCATTCATCTGCAATAAAGTTTATCTTCCCTTTATCCACCTATTGCATCGTCTATATCCAAAAAAAATCCTACTTACACTTTACCATGTTTCCAAGTTCTGAGCAGTTTTGGAAATCATGCTCTGTACAAAAGTCCAAATCATTAACATATATCAAGAAAAGAAAATGTCCGGGTACCCCCTCTAAGGAATATTACCAAAGGTTTCCCTCCAGTCTGGAAAACAACACTAACGTCCAACGTCAAAGCATAATATGTATGTATTTTTAAAGAATTCTTCTTTTTAAATACCACACTTACATCTCCTAGATAACAGAATTCTTATCTAAGCTGTGCAGAAAGAGCTTCGGGGTTGGTGAGACAGAAAACCGCCCTGTTTATGACACGGAGAAAGCAGAGAGATAGACCGAATGAAGGAGAGAGATAGGGCATGAAGAAGAAAGGAAAGCACGAAGGAAGGAAAATAACAAGGAAAGAGAACCAGAAGGGAGAAGATATGATTGCAAGTGGCAGTAAAAATAAAAGGCATTGAACATGCACAACAGCACGGATATAATTTTACATGTAATCCTATATTAATGCATGATCGGTATTGACAGACCCAGCACATCCACCGAGGTGTAAACTAACTGTTGTGTAATATAATATGAAAAAATGTTTTATATGTACACATGGAGCTAAACTATGGTTGAGAATCTGAATAATGTACCAAGAGGATAGATAGAGGCAAACAAAGAAACAGATTTATACATACAGGAACAAACATAGACTGTGTTAAATAAACAGTTATATGTATATGGGATATACAGTACACGGGTTATATATCCAAGGTTATGGGTGGGAGATTGCAAGGGTTCACTGCAGCAACTATCATGTCCATAAAGCTATGACAGCCATGTAGAGAATCCTCCAACTTTGCCACATTCGATGTCTGGAGGCCAGCCACTTCCCAACAGGAACGTCAAGTCCAGAAACAAAGTAACAGTGAGTCATAAGATTCTTCCTGGAAGACTCTCTTGGCAGAAATATTCAAGCCTGAGTTATCTTTCCCTGACAGTGGTGTTCCGCTGGTTAAAACTGACTTCAGGCTTCAAACGAGGGATGACAAATGGAGAAACGGGGGTCTGAAAAATAAGCCTCAATTCTTCCTAGCTTGCAGTTCCCAATAATAGGGTGTGTGAGATAGTCCTCAGTTTGTAATGAGGTGGCAGTAAATTTTTTAAATACTTCATTGATTGAGACCGTGAAAAATACAATAGAAACTTCCCCACTCTTCTTTAAACAGTCCCTTGGCTTTTTATGAGGAATGGTGATCTGGATTATAAGACCATAAGACATAGGAGCAAAATTAGGCTATTTGGCCCATCAAGTCTGCTTGGCTATTCAATCATAGCTGATCCTTTTTTGTCTACTCCTCAACCCCAGTTCCCGGCCTTCTCCCCGTAACCTTTGATGACATGTCTAATCAAGAACCGGTCAATCTCTGCCTTAAATACACCCAATGACCTGGCCTCCACAGCTGCAATGTGGCAACAAATTCCACAAATTCACCACCCTTTGGCTAAAGAAATTTCCCTGCATCTGTTTTGAAAGGGTGCCCCTTTAGCCTGAGGCTGTGTCCTATTGTCCTTGACTCCCCCACAATGGGAGAGATCCTTTCCACATCTACTCTGTCTGTGCTATTTAACATTCTAAAGGTTTCAATAAGATCCCCTCTCATCCTTCTGAATTCCAGCGAGTACATACCCAGAGCCATCAAATGTTCCTCGTATGACAACCCTTTCATTCCTGGAATCATCCTTGTGAACCTCCTTTGTACTCTTTCCAATGCCAGCACATCTTTTCTTAGATGAGGAGCCCAAAACTGTTCACAATACTCAAGGTGAGACCTCAGCAGTGCCTTATAAAACCTCCAGCGTCACATCTTGTGTTCTAGACCTCTTGAAATGAATGCTACATTGCATTTGCCTTCCTCTCCACCAACTCAACCTACAAGTTAACCTTCAGAGTGTTCTACATAAGGACTCCCAAGTACCTCTGCATATCAGATTTGTGGATTTTTTAGAAAATCATCCGCATGTTTATTTCTACAACCAAAGTGCATGACTACATTTTGGAGTGTGACTTGAAGTCACAAACTTCTGCTTCGGTTTTGGAGAAAATGACCTCTAAACCACCTCTGGCACATCCACTTTAAGGCTAAGAACATAGAAAAGCATTCAATAGGTCCAATAGATACATTTAATGTCAGAGAAATGTATGCAATATACATCCTGAAATTCTTTGCAAAAAAAAAAAAATCTGGATTCTTCTTCCCAATGTAGGGTATCTGGAGCAGCTTGGTGATAAGTCTTCTTTACTTGGCATTTAACGATCACATGTGTGACTCCTCAGGATACTCCCTGAGCTTTTTAAATATCACCAGGTTCCACTCTTCCCTGTATTTTTTAAAAATAATAATGGGAAGGCCACTCACAAAGATTAGAATCCATCAACAGAGGAATAGCACACAACTTAATTTAAATTCGGTCACGAAAGACACTAGCAAATTTCAATAGCGGAGAGTATTTGGACTGGTTGCATCGCCAACTAGTATGGAGACTTCAACGCACAAGATCACAAGATGTAGACTCTGCCAGTTCCATCACAGGCACAAACCTCCCCCTCCATCAAGGACGTCAGCAAGAGGTGATCCCTGAAGATGGCATCCGTCATTAAAGACCTTCACCATCTGGGACATTGGGGAGGTGGTACAGGAACCTGAAGATCCACACTCAATGCTTTAGGAATAGCTTCTCCCGCTCTGCCATCAGATTTCTGAATGGTCCATGAGCACTACCTCATTGTTGCTCTTTTACACTATCTATTTATTTATTTATTGATTGATTGTAGTTCTTATGTCTTGCACATTACTGCTGCCCCAAAGTAACAAACTTCATTACACATATGAGTGACAATAAACCGGATTGTGATTCTGAAAAAGAAGCAAGCTTTCAGTCTTAAAACACAGTTGGCAGTATATCGTCACCAGACTGAAATCCTACCAGGTACAATCAAACGTGTTTGGTTTTCCTCTGTTGATGGATAACAATTCCCTTTGCTCTCCATTTTATCCCTACCACTCTCCCAAAGGCAATCTTTCCTTTATTATTTTGATTTTATCAATTATACCTTTCTCTATTTGCCACTGATTTTCTTCTGATGTTCCTCCATAACCACTCTGATATCTCCTCCATATGCAGGAAAATTCCTCTGCTCCAACAACATCTCTCCAATTATCCCTTTGCCATTTTTCCCATTGTTTATGATTTTCCACACTTTCTCTCCTTTTTATTTGTTTTAACTTATCTTGTTTACCTCTGTTCCTCTTACATTTTATCTCATTCTTATTTCTTTCTTCTAGTTGACTTTCTCTCTCGTAGACTTTCCATGTCTCCAAATTCCTCTACTGCTCACTGCTCAGGCCTCCCTTCCCGATTTGATCATCTGTCTTTTCTCCTTCATTTTGTTTGCCTCACTTTTCAAAACACCCCGTGGCTCCTTATTCTCACTTCCGCCCCACCCCACCCCACCCCACCCCGCTCACTTCCTCTGACAGTACATTTCCTAATCCCCTCTGGATTATCCTTTTCTTTGTCTTTTGTCTTCCTGACGGATTGATGCCTTTCTGTCATTGTAAAAGCCATCAGTGTTTCTCACTGAAGCAGAATGATACTCTGCAAACCTGTCATTTTAACTCATTTGCATTGGAAATGACTTCAAATGTTTCCATCTGATTTGTATACAACTGTTGTGGTAACTGTTCATAGAACAGACTTCATGGAAATGATTATAACAATACCTGTGCCAGCAGGTGATCAGTTGCAAATCTGACTGTAAAATCTCTGCCCCACTGGAGTGCATCAATCAAACGTTTGTTCAGACAGAGGATCTCAGTTAACCTAATCTTACCCAGGGAAAAAATGAAACTTATTACTGAAGTGATAACAAGACATCTGGAAAGTAATATCAGGATTAGATAAAGCCAACGTGAACTTCTGGATATTTGACAACCCTGTTGGTGTTTTTGATGTTACAAGCAACACAATAGATGAGGTGTAAACCCTTGTATGTAATGTAGTTGTTTTGTTGGAAGGTCTTTGATAGTGTCCCACACAGGAGATTATTAAACAAAATTACTATACATGGGATTGGGGTTCAGCATTAATGTGGTACCAGATTTGGTCAACAGCCAAGAAACAGGGCAGGAATAAGTAGACCATTTCAGGTTCTAACCAGAGGAATGCAGATGCCCCAGACTACGTTGATAAACTGGATGTAAGGGCCCAGTGCAGTATGTCCAGATTTGCTCATGGTAGAAGGCTGAGAGGCAGTTGCAGTTGCGAAGGAGAACTTGGGGGAGGATGTAGACCGGTGAAGTGAAGTGAACAGCCAAGGACATAGAAGGTGGAAAGTAACATGGAAAAGTATGGTGTCGTCGACTTTGGCAGAGAAATCCAAGGAAACGTGGTGTCTTTCAAGTGGCAAGACGTTTGGTGTTCAGAAGGCCATTGGTGAAACCTGAAGACATGAAGCCAATTATGAGGGCAAAGGACAGGAGTTGAGTATCAGAGCAAATGAGTCCTACAGCTTTTAAATAAAAACAAAATAAAGGAAGGAGATACTTGCAGCAGACAGAATGTGCTGAACGTTTACGTAATGAGTTTCCGGGCAGAGACTTAGGACTTTATAAGAAAGAGAAGTTAAATACACAATGTTCTTCCGGGCCTGACGGGATAGATGTAGGAAGGATGAGACCCCTGACCAAACTGTGTAGAACCAGGGACCATAGTCACAAAGTAGTGAGTCCTCCCTGGTGTACATATACACTCACCAGCCACTTTATTAGGTACTGTACACCTGCCCCTAATGTAAATATCAAATCAGCCAATCATGTGATAGCAACTCAATGCATACAGTAAAAGCATGCAGACATGGTCAAGAGGTTCAATTGTTGTTCAGGCCAAACATCTAAATGGGTAAGATCTGAATGGGTTAGTCCTGACGAAGGGTCGTGGCCTGAAATGTCGACTGTACCTCTTCCTAGAGATGCTGCCTGGCCTGCTGCGTTCACCGGCAACTTTGATGTGTGTTGCTTGAATTTCCAGCATCTGCAGAATTCCTCGTGAATGGGTAAGAAATGCGATCTAAATTACATTCATAGTTGAATGATTATTGGTGCCAGACGGGGTGGTTTGAGTATCTCAGAAACCACTGATCACCTGAGATTTTCACACACAACAATCTCTAGAACTTACAAAGAATGGTGTGCGAGAAACAAAAAAACATCCAGTGAGCAGTAGTTCTGTGGATGAAAATGCCTTGTAAATGAGAAAGTTCAGAAGAGAATAGCAAAGCTGATTCATCCAGACAGGAAGGCAACAGTACCTCCAATAACCACATGTTACAACAGTGCAACTCACACAAAATGCTGGAGGAACTCAGCAAGTCAGACATCATCGATGGAAATAAATGAACAGTCGATGTTTGGGACGAGATCCTTCTTCAGGACTGGGAAGGAAGGGGGAAGATGCCAGAGTAAAAAAGTGGAGGGAGGGGAAGAAGAATGAGCAAGAAGGAGATAGGTGAAGCCAGGTGGGTGGGAAAGGTAAAGGGCTGGAAAAGAAGGAATCTGATAGGAGAGGAGAATGGACCATGGGAGAAAGGGAAGGAGGAAGGGCACAAGGGGGAGGTGATAGGCAGGTGAGAAGAGTTAAGAGGCCAGAGTGGGGAATAGAAAATGAGGGAAGTGGGAGGGGAAAAAATTGCCAGAAGGAGAAATTGATATTCACGCCATCAGTTTGGAGGCTACCTAGATGGAATATGAGGTGTTGCTCCTCCACCCTGAGTGTGACCTCATCATGGCAAAGGAGGCGGCCATGGAGCAACATGTTGGAATGAAAAATGGGGATAGGAATTTAAATGGTTAGCCATTGCAAAATTCCTCTTTTGGCAGGTGCTCAACAAAGCGGTCCCCCAATTTACATTGGGCCTTTTCAATGTAGAGGAGGCCCCATCAGGAGCACCAGATACAATAGACGATCCCAACAGGTTTGCAGGTGAAGTGTTGCCTCACCTGGAGGGATTGTTTGGGGAAAGGAGTGGGGGGGGGGGGGGAAGGAAAGGGAAGGTGTACCATTTTTGTTGCTTGCAGGGATATGTGCCAGGAGGGAGATTAGTGGGGAGGGATGAGTGGATTGGGAACAGGTGCAGCAGAGATGAAGGAATGAGCATTTTTACAGGGGACAGAGTGAGAAGGGGTATAGTCAGGAAGATTGGCATTCCAGTCCAGAACTGATTGAGTGCAAGATCTTCGGAAAGGTTGCATTTTCTATATCACAAGAACAATTACACTGTGAAAGAACTTCAGAAACTGAACAATGCTATGGTTAGCAATGTAAGTCTCAATAATATATGGATGTTGTTCCTTTTCATTTTAGAATGGTGTTGAACTGTCAACAATGCTGTGGAGAGTGTGCCAAATGAATTGAATATACAGAAGGTCCTGACTTGACTGAGATCACCCGAACACTTGAAAGTTATGTTCAAACTGCCAGTGCTCTCCTCAGGACAATCATAGTACCACCAGAAGCATGTAAACATGTCGAATCAATCCATACCAGAGCTGGAGAAAACTCTGGGCGAGGGGGAGGCTGTTCGGGCATGGGGAGGGATAAAGGCACTTGTTCCCTCTCAGCTGTGTGGGTGCATGGCCGCACAGTGACTGAAATGCTCCTGTGCACATAGCCGTTGTTGCCGCACAGCTGGAATTTTCTTAACTTTGAAACGTTTAAAGTACCACGCAGATTTCAGGCCGTGTAAAAATTTCCTGCTCAGAGCAATGGCCGGGCTGCGCAGCTGCAGGAAAAAAAGAGGGAATGTTGGATTCTGAGGGCGGAAAGCAAATAGGCAGTGCTTCAGGTTCAGGGGTTGAAGGTGGAGATGCAGGAAAGATTGTATCTGCATGTATGCGTATGTGTTTTACAAGTGCATGTAGCATAGTAAATAGCACAATCTCTTTACAGTGCCTGCTGTAAGATCAGGTTCTGATTCCCGCCACTGCCTGTAAGGAGTTTGCATGTTCGCTCGGGGACTAAATGGGTTTCCTTGGGGTAATCCAGTTTCCTCCCAATTCCAAAGCCATACAGTTACGGTTCAAGAGTTGTGGCCATACACACTTGCAGGCCGCTTTTTGCAATCCTCACTGATTTGATTGGTTGCAAATAGCACATTTTACTGTATATTTTGATGCACATATGACAAATGGAGCTAATCTATCTTTCTGTCTACAAGTACTTGCTAAGAGTCTGTCCTCTTCTTCATTCCATTGGACAAACACTTCTGTTTCTCAGGACGGCAGGGTAGCTGACGTGCAAAGACTAAAGCACATCAGAATAATCCATGCACAGGGATCTTCCGCTGCTCAGATCCGCAGTGGAAAGTCAGTCATTCTTGATTCCAGGAGGCTGCCTAAGAAACGAAGGGGGGGGGGGGGAAGATTTTCAGTGAATTTTGTCTCCTGAAATGTATGCATTAACACTTCTTAAAGTAAATGAAAATCAACAAAGCTGACAGAAGGCTGCAGACCCGAAACATTGACTATTCCTTCTTCCACTGATGCTGTTTGACCTGCTGAGGTTTCGCAGCATTTTCCATTTTTATTAACGCTTTTTGAAACTGGTATGCCCGCAATACCACTTTCTACCATTGATTGGCGCTGTTGCACCATTCTTACTCTGTGTAATTAGTTAATAACTTCACAGATAAAGAATCCACAGCATCAAGATCAAGAATTCGAGACACAAACACGAGGAAATCTGCAGATGCTGGAATTTCAAGCAACACACATCAAAGTTGCTGTTGAACGCAGCAGGCCAGGCAGCATCTCTAGGAAGAGGTACAGTCGACGTTTCGGGCTGAGACCCTTCGTCAGGACTAACTGAAGGAAGAGCTAGTAAGAGATTTGAAAGTGGGAGGGGGAGGGGAGATCCGAAATGATAGATGACAGGAGGGGGAGGGATGGAGCCAAGAGCTGGACAGTTGATTGTTAATGCCCCTCCGCCCCCTCATAATATATATATATGTATATATACACACACACACACACACATATATACACACACACACATTCTTTTTCTCTCTCCTTTTTCTCCCTCTGTCCCTCTCACTATACCCCTTGCCCATCCTCTGGGTTCCCCCCCCCTTTTCTTTCTCCCTAGGCCTCCTGTCCCATGATCCTCTCATATCCCTTTTGCCAATCAACTGTCCAGCTCTTGGCTCCATCCCTCCCCCTCCTGTCTTCTCCTATCATTTCAGATCTCCCCCTCCCACTTTCAAATCTCTTACTAACTCTTCCTTCAGTTAGTCCTGACGAAGGGTCTCAGCCCGAAACGTCGACTGTACCTCCTCCTAGAGATGCTGCCCGGCCTGCTGCGTTCACCCGCAATTTTTATGTGTGTTGCAAGAATTCAAGATGTCATTTCCAGTACACAGTGTAAAGGAGTAAAAAAATAATTGTTACTCGGGATCTGAGAACACAAAAAATAGTTAAAGAACAGAATATTTTTTTAAAACACAATAAATACAAACATATAATTTATATACATAGATTGATTGCATGTCGATAAGGAATGCTAGGCACACCTTATGTCTATGCATAAGGTGAATCTGACAGGAAAAGATATAGTGGAGGGGGTGGGTGGGTTAGTGGGTGGAGGTGTTGATCAGCCTTACTGCTTGGGGAAAGTAACTATATTTGAGTCTGGTGGTCCTGGTATGGATGCTATATTGAATCTTCCCTGATGGGAGTGGGACAAACAGTCCATGAGCAGGGTGGCTGGGATCCCTCATGATGTTTCTGGCCCTTTATCGACACTTCTGTATATATATATATTTCTTATAAATCAAATATCTATGATAGAAATCATAGAAGATTTATGATTGTCCTTTAACATCTGCCGGACGATGCTGAGGGTGGTCGAGTCTGTGGTGGCCAGTGCGATCATGTTTGCTGTTGTGTGCTGGGGCAGCAGGCTGAGGGTAGCAGACACCAACAGAATCAACAAACTCATTTGTAAGGCCAGTGATGTTGTGGGGATGGAACTGGACTCTCTGACGGTGGTGTCTGAAAAGAGGGTGCTGTCCAAGTTGCATGCCATCTTGGACAATGTCTCCCATCCACTACATAATGGATTGGGTGGGCACAGGAGTACATTCAGCCAGAGACTCATTCCACCGAGATGCCACACAGAGCGTCATAGGAAGTCATTCCTGCCTGTGGCCATCAAACTTTACAACTCCTCCCTTGGAGGGTCAGACACCGAGCCAATAGGCTGGTCCTGGACTTATTTCATAATTTACTGGCATAATTTACATATTACTATTTAACTATTTATGGTTTTATCACTATTTATTATTTATGGTGCAACTGTAATGAAAACCAATTTCCCCCAGGACCAATAAAGTATGACTGTGACTATGACAATGACTATTTAGCCTGAGCAGTTTGGGGATCAATTTTAACATGCCATGAACCCACTGCACGCAACAGATGAAAATGCTGTTTGTAATTTTCCTTCTCCCACCCATAGTTCTACACAAAGTACAGAGTGGCCATAGCACATAAGTACTTGAAATATATTACAAATTTAACATTGACGATGAATAATTGGCTTAAAATGGAACAGGGTGCTGGAAATACTCGATAAATTAAAGAAAGAAGCAGAGGATGGGCTTAGAGAAGGGCAGAGTCATTATGTCTAGAGAGATGAAATGTTGCTTGAATTTACAGAGTTTCAACAAAGAGCGATTCAACATTCCTGGTTACAGGTGGTTGAACAATAGAAGGAAGTGGTAATATTGATTAAATAAACAATTACAGCCTTGAAGGGGGTGGTTTGCTGGAAAGATCTACAAACGGGCCAACATGCATTAAAACGGGGAACCCAAGTGGAGAAATTTGTCACAATGGGGGCGCTGGGAACGGACCCAAATGCAAGGCACAGACACTGAAGTACGAAGAACAGGACTTGACTAGAGTAGGGACGTGACAGGATACAGACAAGGAGCAGGGACAAGAATGCAGACTTGGGCTAGGCCATGGACAAGACAGGGAACCCAGACAAGGAACTATGCTTGGGCTCCAAGCCAGAGACTAGACAAGGACCCAGAACCTGGGTCTTGCCTCCGGCCTCAGAACCAGGCAAGGACATGACATGACTACAGGACAGGACGTGGCTGGGGTCTAGAAGCTTGGAGATAGGCTGGGGTCTTGGTCTTGAGGCTTGGAGACAGGCTGGGAGCTGGAGTCTTGGAATGTAGAGGCTGATAAATCAGAGGCTGGAGCTCAGAGACAGACTGGGAACTGTACATCAACAGAGCCAGGACTTATCCTTCAAAAAGCCAGGACTCATCTATAACTCAACACTAACATGAGACTGGACAGTACATAGACATAGAGCCAGGACTTATCCATAGACAAGCTGGGACTCAACTTCATCTCCACACCAAGGTGGGACAGGTCCACCTGTTGGGTAAGGGCAGAATGGCCAGACTTAGCCAACAGAGGCAAGGACAAGACAAGACAGATTCCCCTGCAGGGCAACGGCAGAAACAGCCTGACTTACCCCACAGAGGCAAGGGCAAGGACAAGACAAGACAAGACCCCCCCCCCCTCACAGGGCAATGGCAGAATGGCCTGACTTACTCCAGAGGCAAGGACAAGATGAGACAGATACCCCCGCAGACCAACAGCAAAACAACCTGACTTACCCTACGGAGGCAAGGACAAGAAGAGACGACACCAAAGAACAGACAGTTCTATCTCTGCTCTGGGGTAGCTCCGAGTCTCAGTTCAGCCAGCAACCTCAGCCGGCTACAGAAACAGCCAGATCCCTACCTAGCTCAGAATAGCTGGCAGCCACTCAACTGGCCCAGGACACAGCCAACTCCATACTGCAAAGACAGCTCTAACTACTGACTGCAAGGCTCCATGAGGTGATGGTTCTCCAACACAGCCTAAAGATGATAAGTGGCCACTCTAGCCTTCCACCAGCAGGGTACTCCCAGAGCATCTTGACAAGACAAACCAGCCACCCACACTCAACCCCAAGGCTGCTTATATTCCAAGCCCCAAGATGGGAATCAGGTGCCTACGATTAACTCAACCAAACAAGGGACAGTTGGAAGACCCGGTGTCCTGAGTCCACGGACCGGACCGTGAACTGGAATGCGGACTTCACGGACCAGACCATGACAAAATTGCATTGATGGAATTGTACTAAATAAATAAAGGCATCCGTTAGTCTTGCAAGACCATGGATCTGCGCCTGGAAAGTCTTCACTCTCCAGGACTCAGGCCTGGGCAAGGTTGTATGGAAGACCAGCAGTTGCCCATGCTGCAGGTCTCCCCTCTCCACGACACCAGTGTTGTTCAAGGAAAGGGCATTAGGACCCATACAGCTTGGCACCGGTGTCGTCGCAGAGCAATGTGTGATTAAGTGCCTTGCTCAAGGACACAACACGTTGCCTTGGCTGGGGCTCGAACTCACGACCTTCAGGTCGCTAGTCCAATGCCTTAACCACTTGGCCATGTGCCCACTGGAATTGTACTGAAGGCCCCTTAAACATCAGAAATAAATGGAGAGCATATGTATAGCCAATTATTCAAGAAGTGCTTCTCTCTGGAATCTCTCCTTAAGTATCAGAGAGGAAAGAGTAGATGTCCTGATCAGCTGCATCATGGTCTGGTACAGAATTGTAAAGCATCTGACCACAAGTTCTGACAAGGGACTGTGAGAACTGCTGAGAGGATCATCGGGACTTTTCTTCCACCCATTACAGATAATTATCAGGAGCACTGCTACGCAGGGCCCTCAGCGTTGTCAGTGATCCCTCCCATCCGTCCAAAAACCTCTTTGACCCCCTACCATCAGGCAGGAAGTACCATAGCATTAGGACAAGAACTGTTGGGATGGGAAACAGCTTCTTCCCCCAGACCATAAGACGACTGAACTCCCTGTCGCCACCTAGGTATTATCAAGTATGAAGCACCAGTAGCGTTATATAGTTTATAACTTATTATTTGTGATAATATTACTTTATGTGCTACATGTTGAAGTCGTATGTACTGTGTTATGCACCTTGGCTCGGAGGAACATTGTTTTGTTTGGTGGTATACATGTATACAGTCGAACGACAATAAACTGAACTTGACCTTGAACTTTTTCTGTGATCTTACAGAGTGAAGTCACCCCATCAGAATTTATTAAAAAATGACTAAAATAAACTAAATTGAACAAACTTGTAACATTCTGCATCAGCTAAAAAGAATGGTGACCCCCAGATGGTGGAAAGGAAGAGACAGGTGCAAGGACAAATACTGCATTACGTTTGAAGGTGAAAAAGAAAGAGTATCTCGTTTTTATCAATAGGTGGTGGTGATTTTTTAAGATAAGATTAGCTTTATTTTTCAAACATACATTGAAACACCAAAACATACAGTTGTGACGGGGTCCTGAATTACTCTATGAACTGTGCTCGACTACCCCTATGAACTGTGCTTTTGAAAAGAGAGAGAGAGTTTTTTTTTATTTCAAAATATACTTTATTCAAAAATCCAAAAATAAATATATACAATAAACCATTCAATAACTTTTCATCCTTTACATACGTTTCCATTATACTCAGTAAAATATCCGTGTTTATAGCCACCCACGTGGCACTCCAGTAGTTCAGCTTAGCATCTCATTGTTGAGGGGTATACTCCCCGCCCACCGACCCCTCCCGCTCCCACGGGTGGAGAAAACCTATACTGTGGTCCTTCCCCACCGGGCCCTTGCGGTGGCTGCACCAAGTTTCAGTGCGTCCCTCAGCACGTACTCCTGCAGCCGAGAATGTGCCAGTCGGCAGCATTCTCCCACGGACATCTCCATGTGCTGGTAGATCATCAAGTTTCGGGCTGACCAAAGAGCGTCTTTCACCGAGTTGATGATCTGCCAGCAGCACCGGATGTTGGTCTCCGTGTGCGTCCCCGGGAACAGCCCGTAGATCAGAGAGTCCTCTGTTACGCAGCTGCTGGGGATAAAACGTGACACTAGCCCGTCCATCCTCCTCCACATCCTCTTTGCGAACTGGCAGTGTACAAAGAGGTGGGTCACAGACTCCTCCTCACTGCAGTCCTCCCGTGGGCAGTGGGGTGCGGAGACGACATTCCGGGCGTACAGGAGGGCTCTGACTGGGAGGGCCCCTCTCACCGCCAGCCAGGCGAGGTCTTGGTGCCTGTTGGTGAGATCTGGTGATGAGGAGAGAGAGAGTTATTTAACACCGACATGTTGTTTTGAAAACAGAGAGAGAAAGAAAGAGAGAGAGAGAGAGACGAAGACTAACTTTTGGACTGTCACTTTAAGGCACGAGGAACTTTTGGATTTCTGCTGAGTTGGAGAGCACCGAGCAGCTCATAAGTTGCTATGGTGACGGAGGGCGGCGTTATTTGATGGACAATCGATGTTATGATTTTTCGGCAGCGTGTTTATACTTCCAAGGAAATTTGCCTGTTAGTGCATTTCTTACACAGACAAAGGAAGGAGGAGTTATTTGAATGACAGTTGGTACTCAGTACGGTGAGATAAATAGGAGGTCAGATGATATAGACCTCAGTCACATGTTTTGGACACTGAATGAGCTTTGTTGTGCCCGCAGAAAAAGTGGGTTTTTGGAGGATCGATCAGTCGCTCTTGCAGTGAGGAAAGGCAGTGACCGGTGGGAAGTTGTCCATGTGTCCACCCTTGCCTGGGTTGATAGCTCCACCACAGAAAACCAGTCCCCTGTGTTGTGGTCACAGTCAATAACTTCTAAAGTATTTTGGAGGACAACGAGATGGTCGACGGCGTCAGCTCACCTGAAGACTCAAATCTCTCCCTGTCTCTCTCTCCATCACTACTCAACTCAATACTGTACCACGAACTGAACTGAACTTTACTCATCATCGTAAGACTGTATCTTTTTACCCCTAGACTTGAAGAAGCTTGGTTTTTCATATATATTTCCACACTTACTGATATACTTACTTACATATATAATCATTGCTAACCTGTTTGATTTATCTACATTTATATTACTGTATTGCATAGTTACTAATAAATATTATTAGTTAATAGCAATACTGGATTCCAAAGTGCTTTCCATCTCTGCTGGTTCTTTATTCCCGTCACGGGGTACGTGACACAGTGAAATGTGTAATTTTGTGTCAACAACCAACATGGTCCAAGGACCGTGCTGGAGAAAGCTCACAAGCTTCTGGCACCAACATAACATTCACACAACTCGCTAATCCTAACCATACGCCTTTGATTTTGTGGGAGGAAACCGGAGCACCCGTAGGAAACCCACGCAGTCATGAGGAGAACTCCTTACGGACAGTGGGGGGATTCAAATCCTGAAGGGTGTTCGCTGGTGCTGTAGAGCGACTGTACCTACTGCCAAGCTGATCTGCCACCACTTCTCTGTAAAATTAAAGAACTTTTTACATAAAAAGGGAAGAGAGGCAATGATATATAAATGAGAGAATGAACATGAGGAAAGTGTACATAGTTGCAAGAAAAAACTAGAACTGTTTAAAAGCCTGGGATGATAATAATAATGTATTATTATTATTATTAATAATAATAATACATATATAAGGTTTTAAGTGGTTCAGTATACTTCAAGGAAGTATACTATAGGAACATTAATTTATAGAACCCCATGGAAAATATTCCAAGGTGGAGAGGATATTTCTGGAGAGATTTCCGGAATGAAAGGCCTCGTAGTGTGAAAACAGAGCCACCAACCTCTTGAATGATAGAGGGCGAGTGGGAGAGAGGAAAGCCAATGTCAGGCTTGAAGTCCTGGTGGTGGTAATGAGGTTTGGGGAGTGGGGTTGGCTTGATGAAGTTAGGAGGAATAGGGAAACGTCAATTGAAGGAATTGGAGGCTGGGACCTATGTACTCTACATGTGCAAAAACAGTGGGCAAGTGAATGGGTGTGCACAAATTGGTTCAGATTTGTTCAGTAATAACATGTGATGGAGAAATGATTAAGAAGAACATTGAAATGCTTAAAAACAGAACTTCTACGTGGAATTTATTAAGAAAACAATCAGCATGGAAGGCAAGCATCTGTAGCGTGGCAGAACAAAAAGGGAAGAGAGATGAAAGAGTAACTATGAGAAAAGTGTAGATGCTTGCAAGAAAAGCTAGAAATATTTAAAAACCCGGGGTAATTTTAATATGTGAAGATGTGTTAACAAGATATATTGTAATCCTTGCAGCTGCATGTTGTAATCCTTCACCTTTTCTGGCTCACTGTCCAGGAGGCGGCAGTGTCAGCACCCTCTGGTTACAAAATACTGCTTCTTCCAAAATGAGGCATTCATCTTTTACTGCAGTGGTAATGTAATTCGACAGGGGCCACTGTCAGGCTAGTAAATCATTGAATCCCAAGTGTAATTTTATTTCATGCCATTCCTACAGAGACACAGGCATAAAAAGGTAGCACAGAAGAGAGGCAAGCCTGTGCTCGCAAACAATAAGTGACCTGATCTTAATTAATTAATTGGCTGACCCAGTGCTTCCCTTCCCTTCAGGGATAGATGGCTGAAGTCTTAGAGCATGAAGAGTGCGTTGCTGTACCCACAAATGGTGGGGGGGGGGAAGGGTCTCAGCCCTCAAGACACAGGTGGGATGAAGCATGCCAAGTCCATGAAAAAGCTTGAAAATACTAGACATGACACTCCTGTGTTACACTACATTATGAGGTCTGCCATTGGTCAAGGTCAAGCATGGATGTTGCACCTTAGCTGTCTACATGATACACAAGCCTGGGCAGTTCGATATGGAGAACAAGCTGGTGTCCATGTAGCAAGGTCCTCCTCTCCACGCAGCTGACGAACCCAAAGGAACGGCGGAGACCGACACAGTTTGGCACCAGCGGCGTCGCAAGAGTTGCCAGTCAGCGATGAACTCAGCATAGGACAGTCTTAGGGACACCAGCTATGTAGTTTTCCTTGGGGTTTACTCCCAAGCCTTCCCCATGAGTGGGCATAGCTGCAAGGCAGCGGAAGCTTGAAATCAGAGTTTTCCTTCTCCTAGATGAGCTGCCAACCGCGGCTGTTATATTTGTGTGCTGTAGCACTTCTTTTTTATTCGCAGTCATTTTGTAAATAACACTGTTCTTTGCATTTCTGGTCAGATACTAAATGCATTTCATTGGCTTTGTATCTGTACTTGGCACAATGACAATAAAGTTGAATCTATCTAATGAGCCCCTTCTGCCTGAAGTGACTGGTTTTAAGGTGCCGGTAACCTGCCTTTGCCCCTTCACCTGTCAGTAGAAAGGTTCTGCCAGACTTGGTAGCTAAGCCACACTTAGAGTAGGGCAGGAGCTGGACTTAGTTGTCAATCTAAGGGAATTGGGCGTGCAGGAATTCACATTAAAAGGGTTGCTGGGCATGGGTGAGAGAGCACAGATCAGGGTATTTTTAGCTTTCTTAAGGAGTACAGGGGTTTTGTGGTAAACTATATTTATATGTTGTAACTGGGTTACCTGTCTGGACACGTCCCTCTACAGACTGCCCCTGTGGCTCCTCCCACAGACCCCTGAATAAAGGCGATTGTGCCTTGGCTCCTCCCCTCAGTCCAGGGGCAGACACTCAGCATGCTGGAGGTCACATTTTACTGCTAATAAAAGCCTTTCAGTATTTACCACCATTCAGGGCCCCAAACAGTCCTTCCAGGTGAGGCAACACTTCACCTGTGAGTCGACTGGGGTGATATACTGCGTCCGGTGCTCCCGATGTGGCGTTTTATATATTGGCGAGACCCGACGCAGACTGGGAGACCGCTTTGCTGAACATCTATGCTCTGTCCGCCAGAGAAAGCAGGATCTCCCAGTGGCCACACATTTTAATTCCACATCCCATTCCCATTCTGACATGTCTATCCATGGCCTCCTCTATTGTAAAGATGAAGCCACACTCAGGTTGGAGGAACAACACCTTATATTCCGTCTGGGTAGCCTCTAACCTGATGGCATGAACATCGACTTCTCTAACTTCCGCTAATGCCCCACCTCCCCCTCTTACCCCATCTGTTACTTATTTTTATGCACACATTCCTTCTCTCACTCTCCTTTTTCTCCCTCTGTCCCTCTGAATATACCTCTTGCCCATCCTCTGGGTCCCACCCCCCCCTTGTCTTTCTTCCCGGACCTCCTGTCCCATGATCCTCTCGTATCCCCTTTTGCCTATCACCTGTCCAGCTCTTGGCTCCATCCCTCCCCCTCCTGTCTTCTCCTATCATTTTGGATCTCCCCCTCCCCCTCCAACTTTCAAATCCCTTACTCACTCTTCCTTCAGTTAGTCCTGACGAAGGGTCTCGGCCTGAAACGTCGACTGCACCTCTTCCTAGAGATGCTGCCTGGCCTGCTGCGTTCACCAGCAACTTTGATGTGTGTTCCTTTCAGTATTTACTCTACTTCCAGTCTTTTGGAGTTATTGATGGTGCATCAGGTTTTTTTATAGGATATGATGAATAAGCAGGAATAGGGTACTAGGATGGCCAAAGATGGGAGGATAAAATGTAGATTAGGGTATGTGTGTGTGTATGATTGGGTGAAGGAATTTGGAAGGTAAGTCTATTGCACACTCCAGAGCAGAAGGTGGCGGTAATGCACCATTAGGCTGGGTGCCAACCACCGTAAAACAAGAAGAAGAAGAAGCCTTGGTTGTCAGAGGCTATTTGAGGTGCACACCTTTGGGAGCATTTAATAGGTAGTGGGAGCTTAGGGAGAGCCAGCATGGCTTTGTGTGTGACAGGTCGTGCCTTACCAAATTGATTGAGTTTTTTGACCAAGGTGACGAGAGGAATTGATGAGGGTAGGGCAGTAGATGCTCTCTACATGGGTTTTAGTAAGGTGTGCGACAAAGCCCCTCGTGGGAGGCTAATCCAGAAGATTAAGATGCATGTGGTCCATGGTGAATTGACTGTTTGGACTCAGAACCGTCTTGCACATGGAAGTCAGAAGGTAGTGTTTGAAGGGATTTATTCGAGCTGGAGGTCTGTCATTAGTGGAGTTCCGTAGGGATCTGTGCTGGGACCTCTGCTGTTTGTGATGTATATAAATGACCTGGATGAAAATGTAGAAGGGTGGGTTCATGAATTTGCAGATTGGTGGAGCTGTGGATAGTGTAGAAGACTGGCAAAGAATAGAGCATGGTATAAATCAGGTGCAGATATGGGCTGAGAAATGGCAGATGGAGTTTAGCCCAGATAAATGTGAGTTGTTGTACCTTCAGAAGGGTGCAAGGAGGCAGTACACTGTTCAGGGCAAGATCTTGACTGTGTTGCTGAGCAGAGCGATCTTGAGATCCATATTCGTTGAAAGTGGCTACACAGGTCAATAGGGTGGTTAAGAAGGCTTATGGACTGCTTGCTTTTATTGGTTGAGGCATTGAGTTCAATAGTTAGGAGGTTAAGTTGCAACTTTATTGAACTCTGATTATGCCACATCTGGAGTATTGTATACAGTTCTGGTCACCCCACTACAGGGAGGATGTTGAGGCTTTGGAGAGGGTGCAGAACAGGTTTATCAGGATGCTGCCTGGTTTAGAGGGTGTGTTCTATCATGCGAGGCTGGATCAGCTTGGGTTGTTTTCTCTGGAGTGCCGGAAGCTGAGGAGAGATCTGAGAGAGGATTATATGATTATGAGAGGCATAGATAGAGTAGACAGGGACTGTCTGTTTCCCAGGGTAAAAACGTCTCGTAACAGACAGCATGCATTGAAGGCGAGAGGGGGTCGGTTCAAGGAGGATGTGAGGGGTAATTTTTTTACTCAGAGTGGTGAATGCCTGGAATGTGCTACCTGGTATGGTGGCAGAGGCAAATACATTAGTGGCTTTTAAGAGAAGTTTGGTTGTAAGGAAAATGGGGGGATATGGACATGGTGTAGGTATGAGGAATTAGTGTTTGGGTGTTTTTGATTTGCTTTTTAGCTGGTTTGCCACAATACTGTGGGATGAATGGCCTGGTCCTGTGCTGTACTGTTCCGTGTTCTATGTACCCCTGTGCCCCCCACCCCCCCGCTGGCTATAACAGCCTTAAGGAACCACTTTATTGTACGAAATGCAAATAAAGAGAACAATTTCAGTTCTGGCAAATATGGGGAAGAACATACAGGTTTTCAGGCTGAATAATTTAGATTCTGGGGCATTGTTATGGAATTGCTTCAGATTCAGATTCAGAATTATTTATCGCATGTACATTGAAGCATACCGTACAGTGAGAAGCCTTGTTTCTGTTCGCAAACAACGTACCCGAGGATGTGCTGGGGACAGCAAAGACAGCATGTCCGTAACGTTCAGCAGAACAACACAATACTAGGCAGCAACAGCAAAACTGCCCCTTTTCCCATCTGGCCACCTACCCACTCACCCCCGACCTTCAGTTCCTGGCCCAGACTCACAGACTGACAGTCGTTGGGCCTCTGACCTCCAAACAAGCTGACCCAGAGGCTTTAACCTTCGGGCCTCTACCTCCCGACTCTCCGACTTCGGTCTTCAACCCATGGCTTTGTCCTGGGATCACGACACTTGCCAATAACAGGTTTTGACTTTCAGGCCCTGACCCAGCAGTCGCCGGTCATGGTGTGAGCTCTTGGGCCTTGATTTCTGTACTCACGTGGACCTTTGAACCCGGGACTTGGTGGTCACCGGCTCTTGCGACTCCCACCCGATGGATCACCGTCCTGGGGATCTCCATCCTCAGCGCCTCCTGACCTGACCACCAGGGTCACTGACCTTTGACGGCAGAGTGCTCTGACCTGGATTCCGAACACTGGCTCCTGCCCCTTCCCTCTGCCTCATCGCTGTCCCTTAACCTCACGGCTGACTTCCCACACTATCCACAAAACCATCCCTACAAGCCTGAAGGAAAACACAGCTGAGCTTGAGTCACAACATCACCGGGCTGTTGTGGCCCGGCGCCATCTTGACCAGATTGTATTAGTCATCTACACTAATAATCTGGATGAGAACATAGATGGCATGATTAGTAGGTTTACGGATGGTACCAAAACTGACGGACAGTGAAGAAGGTTGTCTGAGTCCACAATAAAATCTAGATCAGCTGGGAAAATGGGCCAAGGAATGGCAGATGGAATTTAACTCAGACAATTGCATTTTGGGAAATTAAATCATGGCAGGTCCGGTACAGGAAACGGCTGGGTCCTGGAGAGTGTTGTAGAACAAAGAAACCTAGGGGGTGCAAGTACATACAGTATTCCTCTGAAAGAGGCAACACAGGTAGACAGGTGGTGAAGAAAGTACTTGACATAGTTGCTCTCATCAGTGTAAGTGTTCCAGCTGTACAAGAAGTTAATGAGACTGCACTTGGGTTATTGTGAGCAGTGCTGGTTGGTTACATGTAGGAGGACATCATGAAGCCGGAAAGGGTGTAAAATAGATTCACAAGGATGTTACAAGAACCGGAGAGGTTGAGTTATAAGAAGCAGCTCGATGGGCTGGGGTGTTTCCTTTCCCCTCGGAATGTCAGAGACCGAGTGGTAAGCTTATAAAGTGTAATCAATTACAAGGGGCGTCAGTAAAGTGAATGGTTACAGTCTCTATCCCGGGTCATCATCATCATCATCAGGTGCCGTGCCCAGTTTGAGCTTTGACTGCCATGGCCCACACACTCCTGTTTTGGGTCAAGTGGATCAATTCATTGGTATTCATTTCCAGTTCTCTGGCTGCTGTCTCCATCATCATTTGTCTTTGTCTTCCTCTTGCTTTCTTCCCTTCAATCTTTCCCATAATTACAGTGCATTCTAACTCCTCTTTCCTATCCCGGGTAGGAGAGTTTAAGACTAGAGCACACAGGTTCAAGCTGAGAAAGATTTAGAGGGGGGGGTCTGAGAGGTCTGTTTCTCCACACGGAGGATTGTGGGTAAATGGAGTGAGCTGCCAGAGAACACAACTGCAATAATTAAAAGAGACACAGACAGGTGGATAGATACGAAAGGCTTAGAGATATGGACAAATGGAAGAAAATAGGTAGGCTACTTGGAGGGAATGGAGTTAGGATAAAGGGCCTGTTTCTGGGCTATAAAACTCCAGGTCTCTTGGGCTCTGTGATTGGAGGAGTTTGCAGAGATAGGGGAGGGGGAGAATCATTTGATTTAATTTGAAGTGTTGGGTACAAAGGAGCTGATTGAGTCAGTAAGCACAGGCCCGAGAAAGGATAGATACAAGCAGTGGGAATTTGGATAAGGACATAAGGGAAACATGGCTGGAATCTGGGGCAATTGGAAAGCTCAGAGATTCAGGGGCATCTGTGGAGGCAAGGGGACAGTTGGTGTTTCAGGTGGAGGTGGTGCAGAAGGACAGAGTTTAGAGAGGTTGAATCGCAGAATAAAGAGGCAGGGGAGGGGCGGATTAGATTAGATTAGATTATGAGGACAGTCAATCCTCGTTTATTGTCATTTAGAAATGCATGCATTAAAAAATGATGCAATGTTCCTCCAGAATGATATCACAACAAACACAGGACAAACCAAGACTAAAACTGACAAAACCACATAATTATAACATATAGTTACAACAGTGCAAAGCAATACCATAATTTGATAAAGAGCAGGCCATGGGCACGGTAAAAAAAAGTCTCAAATTCCCGATAGACTCATCATCTCACGCAGACAGTAGAAGGGAGAAACTCTCCCTGCCATGAACCTCCAGCGCCGCAAACTTGCCGATGCAGCACCATTGGAAGCACCCGACCGCAGCCGACTCTGAGTCCGTCCGAAAACTTTGAGCCTCCGACCAGCCCCTCCGACTCAGCCTCTCCGAGCACCATCCTCTGTTGAGTGCTTCGAGCCCGCCCCGGCCGCCGAGCAACAAGCAACAAGCAAAGCCAAGGACTCGGGGCCTTCCCCTCCGAGAGATTCTGGACCACACAGTAGCAGCAGCAGCGAAGCAGGCATTTCAGAAGTTTCACCAGATGTTCCTCCGTGCTCTCACATCCGTTTCCATCAAATCAGGATTGTGCACGGCTCTCTACTTGACAAATAACAGACATCACCACCGGAGTGGCCACTGCGAGCTGCGTCGCACCGCCATTTTCTGAAGCGATTGAAGCAAAGGTTGAGGCAGGAGCTGGCAGGTGGTAGGTGGAACCAGGTAAGCAGGGATCGATGGGTAGATGGGACTGACAGAGAGAGCAGAGGAGACAGTAGAGGCTGGAAAATGATAGGCGGAGGCAACAGAAGGCTGCAGATTTTGGAATCTGATAAATAAGGAAGGTGATTGTATCTGATACATAAAGAATATCTGATAATCTAAATATCTGATTTCTTATCTGATTAGTCAGGAAAGTAAAGCCAGATAAGGGGAGGATGATGGAAGACGGAAACAATGGGAAATGGGATAGTAGACCCAAGGAGTTAAGTATATGGGTGATGGACACTCCCTACCCCATTGAAGGCTGCATCCATCGTCACGAGCTGTCACCACCCAGACCATCAGCAGGTCAGGCAGCATCCATGGAAACGATCAGTCAACGTTTCGGGCCGGAACCCTTCGTCAGGACAGTGTGTGAGTGTTGCTTTGACCCCAGCATCTGCAGAGTATTTTGTGTTTACCATCCAGGACATGCCCTCTTCTCATTACTACTGTCAGGGAGGAGCTATAGAAACCTGAAGACGCATACTCAAAGTTCTAGGAGCAGCTTCTTCCTTTCTGCCATCAGATTTCTGAACGGTTGAAGAACCTGTGAGCACCACCTCACAATTTTGCTCTACTCAGTCATCGTTTTATACAGTCCTTATTGTAAGTTGTAGTAATTTCTTATGCCCTGCACTGAATTGCTGCGGTAAAAGACCAAATTTCATGACATATGTCAGTGATAGTAAATCTGACTCTGATTCTGAGAATCTTCCAAGGAAGGGCAATTAGCAGACAAGAGGATTGGCGAGGGTCATGTGGATTTATGAAAGGAAGATCATGTTTGACAAATCTCTTGTTGTCCTGAGATTGGAACAAGCAGAATAGGTAAGCTAGAGCCAGTGGATGTGATGTGTTTGGGCGTTTTGAAGGCCTTGATGAGGTGCTGCACGAGAGATTATTAAGCAGAGTGAATGCACGTGGAGTGGGGATTGATTACTGCATGTGCTGCTGCTGCTGCAAAACAAAACTTCCGTGACATTTAGAAAGAGAGCATAAAATGATAGCTGTGTGAATCCCTGCATCATCTGGCGACCCTGTGGTCTCTGTCTCAGAGACAGGCGTCAGAACACCTCCCAAGGGGGTGAACTTTCGCAAGGTGCCAGGTCTCAATGGTGTACCTGGCAGGTAACTGAAAACCTGTGCCAACCAACTGGCTGGAGTGTTCAAGAACATCTCTAATGGCTCACCACTGCAGTCGGAGGTTCAAAAGGGCCAAAGAAGAGCAGGGTGGGCTACCTCAACAACTATCACCCAGTTGCTCTCATATCTACTGTGATGAAGTGCTTTGGGAGTTTGATCATGGCCAGAATTAATTCCTGCCTAAGCAAAGACCTGGACCCACTACAATTTGCCTTCCACCACATCGTTTCACTGAACACCTACGCTGTGTCCACCACAGAAAGCAGGAACTCTAATGGCCACACATTTTAATTCCACGTCCCATTCCCATTCTGATGTGTCTATCCACGGCCACCTCTACTGTCAAGATGAAGCCACATTCAGGTTGGAGGAACAACACCTTATATTCCGTCTGGGTAGCCTCCAACCTGGTGGCATGAACATTGACTTCTCAAACTTCCGCTAATGCCCCATCTCCCCCTCGTACCCCATCCGTTATTTATTTATTTATTTACACACTTTCTTTCTCTCTCTCTCTCCTTTTTCTCCCTCTGTCCCTCTCACTATACCCCTTGCCCATCCTCTGGGCTTTCCCCCTCCCCCTTTTCTTTCTCCCCAGGCCTCCTGTTCCATGATCCTCTCATATCCCTTTTGCCAAACACCTGTCCAGCTCTTGGCTCCATCCCTCCCCCTCCTGTCTTCTCCTATCATTTCAGATCTCCCCCTCTCCCTCCCACTTTCAAATCTCTTACTAGCCCTTCTTTCAGTTAGTCCTGACGAAGGGTCTCGGCCCGAAACGTCGACTGTACCTCTTCCTAAAGATGCTGCCTGGCCTGCTGTGTTCACCAGCAACTTTTATGCGTGTGCTTGAAATTCCAGCATCTGCAGGTTTCCTCGTGTTTGCCTTCCACCACGATAGGTCTATAGCAGATATAATTCCATTGGCTCTCCACTTGGCCTTGGACCTCCTGAACAACAGCAATACCTACGTCAAGCTGCTGTTTATTGATTATACCAACACCATCACCCCCTCAGTACCAATCAGCAATCTTCAAGATCTAGGCCTCTGTACCTCCTCCTGCAACTGAATCCTTGACTTCCTTATCGGGAGACCACAATCAGTGCAGATCGGAAAAAACATCTCCCCCTCACAGCCTCCCCTCAAAGATGCATGCTTAGCCCTCTGCACCCATAACCGTGTGGCTAGGCACAGCTGAAACACAGTCTGTAAATTCATCAGTACTACTATTGGCAGAATTTCAGGTGGTGACAGAGAGGCATACAGATAGATTGGCTTGTTGAGTGGTGTCAGAACAACAACCTTGCACTTAATGTCAGTAAGGCCAAGAAATTAATTGTGGACTTCAGGAAGGGGAAGTTGAGAGAACACACACCAGTTCTCACTGAAAGATGAGTCGCTTCAGGTCCCTGAGTGTCAATATCTTTGAAGATCAATCCCGGGCCCAGCATACACTGGACCCCAATTTTTTTCAGAAGTGTTGCTTCCTCAGAAGTTTTCTGTTAGTTTATGATAGACTGCTTGAAGCTGAACACAAATTTAATTTCAGATTTCTTGTATCATGTAGGAATTTGGAGAAACAAGAAATTAACTTTTATTAAATATAATGCATTTAATTGCACAAGGTGCTGACACTTTGCAATAGTTCAACTAAGCTAAAAATGTTTTGTCGGTGACTTTCATTTGTACTCAGTGTCTGAGGCTTCTCACTTAAGCGTCCAACAATAATCAGCCAGCATTGTTGGATTCCAGTTGCCCTGATATGGTTTCTCCATGACCGCAATGTCCTGGTAACTTTTACCATGCTTGTCACTGATTGCCAAGATTTGCAGGGAAGTAGTCCAAATGGGAAAGCAGAAAATGAGTCTTTAGTGACATGTTGCACTTCATGGTTTTGTATGCTTGAAGCATGTTGTCAACCAGTTTAGTACCCTGTAGTTGCCAAGAAGATTTTCAGCAACATCTTTGAATGCTTTCCCTGCGGATTTTCTCCAGTTCCACTCGAAGGTTTTTGAATTGCCTGTCGTTGATGACCTGTTTGATTTGTGGACAAACAAAAATGCCTTCCTTAGTCTTGACATCGGTTATTCTGGGAAACATCGAAATCCTTCACAGAAGTTTACAGCCTTTCTAAAACCTGTCCTGCCATGCAGCATCCGCCTAGCCCAGGCATGTCTGGACACGATAGAAATCTTTTCAGCTTACATTGTGGGCAACATTTTAAATGACTTAAGTTATTAATTGAAATAACAAATATAGGCAATTTCAAAAAAAAGGAATGTGATAGGGACATTTCATGGTAAATTTAATGGTGATTTTCATGATCAGCAGCCCAAAGTCCATAAGATACACCCAAAAGCAAGGGGCGGAGTGAAGTGACGATGGCACCTAACGGCGACCCCTTTGCTTGCAGCTTTGGAAACAGCTCTATTTCTATCTTTAACATCTCTTTCAAGGTTCTTTTGAAGACTCTAACCAGGAGTTACACTCTGACTTTGGTTCTTTGCAGGAATAGAACCCTCTCAGGGCCTCACAACCATCCACTTTTTGATATCCCAAAGAACGCGGCCTGGGAGACTAGTGTGTCTTCAGGGTGCTGGATTTTCGTGGCTCTGGAGACGGGCTGATTCTAGGCCGGTGCCCCTGACTGAGGCGTTGCAGGAGAACACGGAACATCGGAAGCAGCAGGTTAGCTGCTGGCTGCGTGTCCAGAGACCTGAGCTCTCTGGGCACAGAGCTTGAAAAAAGTGATGCAACAGACTTTTAACATCATAAACCAGCGTTGTTTGTTATGTCTCCCCTCTCGCTGTGAAATGGGGACACCTCTTTTTCTCTTATAAGGAAGAGAGAGAGAGAGAGAGGGAGCCTGTGGAATGTCAGATTACTGGGTGAACAAGTAGTTTCTGGAGTACAACAAGTCTGTGCCTTTATTGATGCTTTGCTGCATGCTTGAGTGCTCTGTGGAGGGTGCTGATGCTTTTTGCTGGTGGGGGAGGAGGGGCATTGCCTTGCTGCTTGTGCATGGGAGGAGGAGCTGGGGGGGCTTTGGGATTCTAACATTTAACCGTTATTCATTCTTTGGGGCACTCCTCTGTTTTTGTGGATGTTTGCAAAGAAAAAGAATTTCAGGATGTATATTGTATACATTTCTCTGACAGTTGATGTACCTATTGAAGTATTCAGGAAGCAAAATCTTTGTTATCCAGTGATATTGATGCAATTATGGAGAAGTCACGCCAACAGCTATATTTCATGAGGATTTTTACAGATACAGCACGGAGAGCATTTTGACTGGTTGCATCACCACCTGATATGGTGGGGCCACTGCACAGGATCAGAAAAAGCTGCAGAGGATTGTAAATTCCGCCAGCTCCATCATAGGCAACGGACTCCCCACATTCAAGGACATCCTAAAAGGGCAATGCCCCAAGAAAGCGCGCCCATCACCACCCAGGATGTGTTGTCGTCTCATTTGTACCAGCGGGGGAGGAGGTACAGGAGCATAAAGACACACCTTCACCATTTTAGAGGCTGCATCTTCCTCTCTGCTGTCAGATTTCTGAATGGTTCATGAACTCATGAACACTGCCCTACTTGCTTTTGCCCTCTTTTTGGATTACTTATTTAAGTTTCTTATTGTAGTCCATGGTAATGTTTATGTATTACACTGCACTGCTGCCACAAAACAACAAATATTTCACAGCAAACGTCAATGACAATAACCCTGATTCTGATTTTGGATCCAGGTGGTGGATGGTAAGGAAGTTCAAGTTCATTGTCATTAAACTGTACACGTGTGTACAGCTAAACGAATCGACATTGGCGCGGATCACAGTATGTCCATCGTTGTCTCACGGGCAACGCTGGGTTTTCGTGGCAAGATGTCGAAGTAGATTGCCAGGTCTACCTTCCGTACAGATAATACTGCTGGCCGGATTCGAACTCGGGACCATCCGCTTCAAAGTCCAGTGCTGATGCCACTATGCCACCAGCTGGTGTATCGCATAGAATACATAAAATAATATTAACATATAATAAAAATATTATGTACAAGTGACATTAACTGAATATACAACATATATATAACAGTATATATAACAACAGTATAATGCTACTGGCGCTGTCAAAAATAGCGTGGACTGGGTGGTAGCAGGGTCTTCAGAAGTCTCTCAGCCTGGGCAAGAAGCTGTCACACAGAGTCTTTGTTTTTATACCTCGGTACCTTATGCCTGATGGTAGGACGTCGAAGAGATTATGGGACAGATGAGAGGGGTTCTTGACAATGCTATGTGCTCTGTGAATGAGCGCTTCGCGTATATGTCCTGGATTGTGGGAGGGGCGGGGCGGAGCAAGACCTCGAATTTCTCTCAGCAGTCCTCACGATCTGTTGCCTTGCAGTTCCCGTCCCAGATGGTGGTAGAGCTGTCTTGACAGTCTTGAAGGGGGTCCGGTGGAATGTGATTAGAATGGGGGGGGGTGTGGTTAGAGAACTTCGCTCGTCTCATTCTGCCCAGGAAGCAGAGATGCTGCTGTGCTTTCTCGACTAAAGAGATGGTATGAAGGGATCAGGAGAGATTGTCCATGACGTGCGCTCCAATAAACTTGGTGCTCCTGAATCTCTCCACAGTTGATGTCAGTCTGTAACTTCCTGAAGTCCACAATCACCTCTTTAGCCTGGACTCAAGAAACTGACTTGGGGGTTTGGACAGAGTTGAAGTTCTCTGTGTGCGATTGAGTTGGTTCATATGGGAAGAAGTGATTTATTAACAGTGCCTGTTCATAGTTGTTACCAAGTGAGCATTACTCATAATCCGTTACATACAAATTGTATAATCACCTCATTTGCTGACTGTATTGCAATATTCCACATTTCAAATAATGGGAAGTTTTCTGAAATCAAAATAAGATCATCTCACCATCCACTTTTTATACCTGATGCAAATAAATTTAGAATGTTGCACTGTTTTTCCACGTCTTCAGATAAGATGAAAAGAACCCATGAAAAGCATCTGGCCCAGATGGGGTATCTGGCCAAGTACTAAAGACTTGATCAACTGGCCAGAGTGTTTACTGAGATATTTAACTTCTCGCTCCGCAGTCTGAGGTACCCGCCTGCTTCAAGCAGACTTCACTTGCACTGGCGTCTAAAAAGAATGTGGTAACCTGACTATTGTCCAGTAGCACTTTCATTCACAGTGATGAAACACATCAACTCCTGCCTGAGAAGCGAATTGGATCCACTCCATTTTGCCAACCGGAACACCAGGCACACAGCAGATGCCATTTCATTGGCTCTTCACTCAACCCTGGAACATCTGGACAGCAAAGGTGCATACATCAGGATGTTCTTTATCGACTACAGCTCAGCCTTCAATACCATCATCCCCTCAAAACTAATCAATAAGACCTTGGCTTCAATACCTCCTTGTGTAATTGGATCCTGGATTTCCTCACTTGCAGACCCCAGTCAGTTAAAATTGGCAACAACATCTCCTCCACAATCTCCATCAGTACAGGTGCACCACAAGGCTGTGTGCTTAACTCTCTGCTTTACTCACTTTACATTTATAATGTGGCTATGCACTGCTCCAGTGCCATATTCAAGTTGGCTGATGACACCACTGTCATTGGCTGAATCAAAGGTAGTGAAAAATCAGCGTATGGGAGGGAACTTGAAAATCTGGTGGTGCCACAGCAACAACCTCTTGCTGAATGTCAGCAGGACCAAAGTGGGATTATTAACTTCAAAGATTATTAACTTCAGGAGGGGGAAACTCGAGGTCCAAGTACCAGTCCTCATCAGAGGATCAGAATTGGAGAGGGTCAGCAACTTCAAATTCCTCGGGTTATCATTTTGGAGGATCTGTCCTGAGCTCAGCACGTAAGTACAATTTCAAAACAAAAAATAGCAACACCTTAGGAGTTTGTGATAATTCGGCATGTTACCTAAAACTTTTACAAACTTCTGGAGATATGTGGTGGACAGTATATTGACTGGCTGCAGCACAGCTTGAAATGGAAACACGAGTGCTCTTGAACCGAAAATCCTACAAAATATAGTGGATATAGCCCAGTTGATCATGGATAAAGCCCTTCCCACAATCAGACAGCGCGTCTACATGAAGCATTGTCACAGTAAAACAGCATCTGTCAGCAGGGGCCCTTCTTTCTTCTCACTCCTGCCATCAGGAAGGTGGTACAGGAACCTTAGGACTCATACCACCAGGTTCATGAACAGTTATCAACCTCAACCATCAGGCTCCTGAACCAAAGGGGATAACTTCACTCAACTTCACTTGCCCCATCGTCTTAATGTTTCAACAACCTATGGATTCACTTTCAAGGACCCTTTATCTCATGTTCTCGATATTTATTACCTATTTCTTTGTTATTTCCTTTTTGTATTTGCTCAGTTTGTTGTCTTCTGCACACTGGTTGAAGGCTCAATTGCCTTTCATTGATCCCACTATGGTTATTATTTTATTATGGATTTATTGAGTACGCCCTCAAGAAAATGAATCGCCCGTGTTATATATGGTAACATATATGTACTTTGAAAATAAATTTACTTTGAACTTTGGTTCTCTCCCCTTGCCTTACTGCAACCAATAATGCCTCACTTCTGACCGTGATTGACAACACAGAAGACCCGCCCCTTTGCCCGGCAATAACCTGTTTACCACAATGCGGAGACGTCATACGGAGGCGGCGGGTCTTCGCGCGATTTGCGCAGGCGCGCCACTGGTCCCTTAAATCACGCGCAGCCGCGTCGCTCCGCGTGATATCCCTCCGCAAACAAGGAGAAAAGAGGCAACAGAATAACAATTTACATATATTATCTTTAATTTTCTCAGGAAAAACATGTATATTAAGCGATATTTGTTGTTATGAAATGAGGGCGAATTACAGTTTGTTGGCTGGTGGTTTTCCAGTGTGGGGAGGGGCGGGGGGTTGCAAGGAGCGTGATGCATTGTGAGGAATATATGAAGAAGTAGTCCGAGGTTTATTTGTTTTTCAGTCGGCAGCGGATGCATTGAGTCGGGGGAGGGGGTGAGCTGTTCAAGATGGCGGCGCCCTGTGGAATGCGGGGTCTCTGAGAGGTAAAAGCGCCGCGCTGCTCGGCTGAGAGGGCGAGTCCGACCGCGTGTTTGGCCCACTTTCTCGGCCGTGCCGCCGTCCAGCTCCCCCGCTTGGCCTCACGCACCGACCCGTGAGCGGGTGAGGTTAAGGTGGTCTTTTCCCCGCCCCTCGTTCCATTGTGGAGGGGAAGGAGACATCGGATGGTTCAGGGGAACCGAAGGGTCCTGTGTCTCCTCGGACCGTCACGTTACTTAGTGGTCAGTGAGTGCCTGGGACCTTGAGCTAAATGAATGGGTGTAGCGTATTTAATCAATGCTACTGTTTCACGGTTTAGCTTATATTGGTGTTGCTTCCAGTCTATCATGGGCAGGTAGTCCTTTCGTACGTGTGGGATGAGATCTGTTCTTGATCACTCAGTAATTGTTTGGTTATGTGAAAGTAGTTGTCAAGTCTGATCTTCCTATTCATTCTTCTGCGGGTCCCGCCCCAAGCAACCCCAGAATGGGTTTAAACTAGAGTCATTTTGGTTGCCAGGGCGTCTTGTAATAGCGATCTTTTTCACTGCCCCTTTTGTGTTAAATGCTTCGTGTGCAAGTGTTGTCTTAATAACTGTGGGTTGTCGCACTAAGTGTGAATGAACTATGTTTAGGTGACTATAATTTAGTAGTTTATTCTACTTCTGAGGGAATTTAAATTAATAGATGATAAGTAATTCAAATACAAGCTGGCAAAATGGGCTGAGGGATTGCCTGGTGATTTAGGATTGAGTTTGAGTGTACCAGAAATAACAGATTTTTTTTAAAAATGTGAAATAGCAATCAGTTATTAAATCTGGTAGAACTGTTTATAAATACAGGTAATAGTATTTTGCAAATTTTATATACATTGTCTTTATTGAGTTGGCATACAATTTTCCATGTATTACAATGATTTGTGCAGATTATTATTTTTAGATTCAGTATTGATGCCTTCAGGCTAAGCTATCTATCTGTAGTTTTTTAAATATATTAAATATTTAAGTGACTCTGGGAAATGTGAACACTGAGGAAAGTAACAGTTGGGTAAAAAATATTATTGTCTTGATTTATTGATGGTTATTAATTTTCCCATGCAGATGTCATTAACGACTGTTGACTGTTTGGTGAGGATGTCAAGTAAAGTTCCAGAATTTTGATGCACTGTTGAAGGTTTTTCCCAGGTTGGCTCTGGGAAGAATATCTTGCAGCTATTGTCATCCACAACTGTTTACTATTGTCTGAATGGTGTGGGTTGTAGGCCTGGAAGGTGCTGCTGAAGTAATCTTGGTCAGTTTCTGAAATAGATGGTAAACACAGTGCATTGGTGCAGGAATGCCTGGAGTATTTGTTTAGGATGACTTTGAATTCCTTCATTGTTAGTGCTGTATAATCCATGCTTTCCATAATACTTTTGACTTGTAAAGGGTGAAAAGGCGTAGTGAAATCAGGTCACTCCATTGAACGTTTTAGAATTTGGTGGACAATGTTTCATGCACCATCTTTGGGAATTTATTAATAATTGCCAGTATCTGTGAAAACGACTGTAAGCTCTCTACTACATTGCTGAATGTTGCTAAATTGCTAACTTATTTCATATGGGCTGTTGCCCTCATCTGATAGTGATGTCATTGAGCTAGAATTATCCACCCACCCTAGCTGTCACCTTTTCATCAAATTGCCTTTAGGGAAATGCTGCAAGTCCAACCACCAGGACTACACGTCATCTGCAAAGCTTCTTTCCTGTAGCTTTCCAGCTTCTCAACAAAACTTACTCGGGTGTAATAACTTAACTGCCCCTGTACAACATCTGTTAAGTGGGCTTTCCTGCTCACCTTGTTCTGTTGATAATTAGTCTCTTCATATGTTCACATTTATTTAAGTTTGATTATTGACTTCTTGTGCCTGTCACCATTCTAATTGTTATTTGCTCCTTGCTGTTTGCACTATTGTCTTGTAAATTGTTGGTTGCTATTGTGTTGCCTGTTAAAGGGTATTGTCCTGTTTTATGGCTTGACATCGAACCACAATCAATTCTGGTACATTTCACATACAGTCAATAAAATGTTTCTGATTCAGGTTGTTTAGATAGATTACAAAGAGATTATTTAGTCAATCTTGCATGTTCCTATCTCTGAAAATCTTTCCAATTAATTTCATTCTACTTGTTTTTCTCCCAAAACTTTAAACTTCTCTTAAAATTGTATGAGTAAATGATTTTTTTTCAAATGGCAGGCTTTTACTTGTAGGTTGCCACAAGAATTGACATGGAAGCTGCACTCTTTTCAGCCTGTCATTTAAGTCTGCTAACTTGGTCTGTCAGGAGAGGAAGCATAAAGTGACAGTAGTAAAAAGGTGTGAAAACTGGTTGTGCATTTAGTCAGCTGATAATCACAATAGCACCTGCAGCTTTATTTGTCACGTGCTTTCCTCCAAAAGAAATTGACCAGTCATTAATGTTTAGCACATGCTGTTTTATATATATTCATGTGGATGGAGTTTGCATCTATGTGCATTTCTTTTGTCAATTTCTAGGGCTTGTTGCAGTGACAAATGGAGTGCTAGCACCAAATGTGCCAATAATAAATAGCTGGCAGGTGTGGAGATGCCCAGACTTCATGTCATTCCAAATGTTTCTGTCAAGTGCATTTTGCAATCAAATTGACTCCTAGTCTCACTAGTTTAAACAGTTGTGGGCTTTGTCAATCCAGAACATTGCCCTTGTTTTCAAAAAAAAACTTTTGGAGTGTCTGTTGGATTTCTGTACTCATTTTAAACAAAACATAAGATTTAACAAAATGAGCTCCTGATACTTCTACTCCTTTCTGAAATTGTAAATCAAGCCTTTCCCATCTGAAAGATTGCAGATATGTTGAATAGAATATTGCAGCAATTCTTTAAATATTTGTGCTAAAGTTCAGTAATGCATATATGATCTTCCAGAAAACTTAAACAATTGAAACCATTTTCATTTGGAATGTATTTGTATTTTAATCCATTCAGCTCAATTGTGAATAGTTAGGCTCCCAGTGAATACTTTGTACTCCATTTTGCTCTATTAACAAAGCATCAATTTGTTCCTTGCTAATTTAAATTTACCTAAATGCATCTATACATTCTATTTCATCTGCTTATCACTCACTAACACACTTTCCAGAATTTCTTGTTTGGTTTAATAGTAACTCTTGTATATGCCTTCCTCCTTTGAGTACTCTGTGGAAGCAAAAACATCTTCCATCCGCAATATCAACTGATTTTCTTCTACCACCTCTCTAGCCCCTCAACGTGATGTTGTTCTCAGTTTTGATTTGGACTGCATAATGCCAAATGTGAATAAGTACATAGTTGTCCCTGCAGCAAGTGGCAAAGGTTTTGAAAGTCATTTTATTTTGATAAGTGATTACCCACCCAGGGCATGCTTCTTCTCATTGTTACCATCAGGAAGGGGGTACTGAAGCCTGAAGGCATACACTCAGCGATTCAGGAACAGCTTCTTCCCCTCTACCATCTGATTTCTGAATGGACATTGAACTCACTACTATATTTCTGATTTTGCACTAATTTAACTATTTGATATACATACAGTGTGTATATATGTATACTGTAGTTCAGTTTTTGTTATTATGTATTGCATTGTACTGCTGCCACAAAGTTAACAAATTTCGTGATGTATACCAGTGATATTCAACCTGATGCTGATTATTCAGATTCATTTATTTGAACATTTAGTCTTCTCTAGGTTCAGTTGCTGTAAGTTTTAAATGTCTGCGTAATCCACGTAACAGTGAGCAACGCTCATCAGATGCTTTGTAAGTGGGGGAGAGGGCAAGTGCAGTGAAACTGAGGGTCTTTTCTCTGCTGCATTCTGCATGTGTTTATGTAGCTCAACATTGAAATGTAAAGCATATGTTTAGTCTTTTTAAAATGGAATTCCCATTTTCCTATACAAAATTTTATTTGTCACATTCTTTCCTAGAGAAGGAATTGATCTGTGATCAGTATATTTGGCACATGTTATATACAGTATATTTATGTGGATGGAGTATGCATTTGTGCATCCGCAGTCTTGTTTCTCTTAGTAATTCCAGCTCTTCAATCCTGACAGTTTTGTGGTCCACCAACTCTTAATTTATTGACCATACCTTCAGTAGTTGAGCTCCCATGTTCTGGAAGCGAATGCTTTTGACTCCTTTTAGAAGCCTCCAAAACCTGCTGCCTCTGTCCTAAAGTGATATCTCCTTTTGTACGTTTCAAATTTTCAACTTTTCTGCCTTTGAAGCACCCTTATATGGAACTATAAATGCAAGTTTTTGAAATTGGCATTTGCTGCTTCTGCCTGAGGTTGTGAACAATGAAAACAAATAACACATTTTTTACCAAGAACACAGGAGGAGTAGGCTTTTGTGTGCATTGCCATTCTATAACTCTGACATTTTTATGCAATGTGACAGTTACAAAAGCACGTTTTTGTAGGATTGATATGAGGATTGTCTTTAATTCTTGTCTCACCCTTGGTTGCCAGTTTGTTGAAATGGTTGAATCACTTTCCCAGCTGGTGATTTAAAAAAAAAATGCTAATACATATTTGGTTTCATTGATCGCCTGATGTGTTATAGTGATATCAGTGGTGTTTGCTTCATCTGGCCCATCTTATTTCTTCACACCATTTTGCTGTCCATGGGAAACCTATCAGACAAATAAATCTTCATTGTGGCTTTCATGCACAGACTTGGTATTTACACCTATTGAACTATAGTTAGAGACTAAGAATGATGACTACCCAGTTTGTGCATGGCAAAGTTCATCAAAAGTAGCAGTAAGGTGAAGAAAATGCACAATCTGGTCTAGTAATGGTTTTGGAAATATTGGCCAAAAATACTGTCTACCTTCAGATTAATGCCATGGGATTAATAACAGCAAGAGATCTGAGTACGGTAGCAAGAGTTTCTTGCCATTAGATAGGGCTTGATGGGGTAAACTCTTTGCATAGGAAAGCATGCACTTGTGATAGAGGGAATGTAGTGAAGGTTCGGATTAATTCATGGGATGGCAGAATTGCCATATGGGAAGAGATGAAGTCAATGTGGATTTTTCTCACCGGAGAATTTGGAGTATTCTGACAGATCTAGGCAGACTATTCTGACATTAAATAAACTATGGCTTGATATTTTCTGGAAGCAAAAGGCATCAAGGAATATGAGAAAGCAGGAATATGGTTTTTGAGTAGAGGGTCATCGATGATCAAATTGAATAGTGAAACATTCCCAGAGTTGTTATTTTCTAGGTTTTTTGGGACAATAGACTTGTTGGCCTAACCTCAATGGGGGAAAAAGTGATGGTTTTTAAAGTGGTAAGAGGAGCTCCCTACAATGAGTGAGTAGAGTCAACGTAGACTTGTGAAACTGAAATCATATTTGATAAATATTTTTGGAGTTATAATTAGGGGAATATGTTAATATCAGCCAGTTAATGTGATGTATTTGGTCTTTCAGCAGTTGTTCAGTAAGATGCTATTTAAGAGGTAATTAGACCTCATAATGCATGCATTTATTAGAAATGCTTGCATGGATTGAGTATTGGTTAACAAGAAATTGTAGGAATAAGTGGAGTCACCTGTAACTTAAGAGACTGTGACTAATGGGGTGCCTTAGCAATGGATATTAGGCCCTCAGCTGTTCAGTCTAGGTCGCTGATCTAGTTGAGAGGATTAAGTCTAATATTTCTAAGCTTGCTTGTGCACAGTGGCCTGTGAAGAGTACAGTGTTTCTGGTGGATATGGACAGTAAGTTAATGGCAAGGACATAGCAGCTGGAATGTGTCATCAACTTCAACAGAAATAAAATGATCATATTTAAATAGTGAGAAATTGGTTGTGGGAAAGTGTGGATGTCCTTTTATGCAAGTCACTGAAAGTTAATATTTGGGTACAAAAAGCAGTTGCAGAGAGCAAGTAATATGTTGATGTTAAATGCAAGAGGATTTGAGAATGAGTACAAACATATTGCCACACTTGTACAGTGTCCTGATGAGGTCTTGTTTGGAATAGTGTTTTCCTACACAAGGATGTATCTCTGCAGTACGAAGTTGAAACAGAGGTTAACCTGATTTGTCAAATGACAAGATATTGAGCAGACTGGGACTGTATTGTCTTGGATTTAGAAGATTGAGAAGTGTTCCCATTGAAAGTTAGCAAGTAATTTGAGGTATAAATATTTAGGTTTTTTTTTTACCTAAGCTAGCTGTCTATATTGGTATATTTGACGTAGAGATCAATGGATTTTTTTGAAAAAAAGTTCAAGGGAATCACTGGATATGTGGTTGGCGCAGGAAAGTGATGTTGCTATGAAAGATCAGCTGTTGTTTTGAATGGTATAACAGACATTTAGAGTTAAATAGCCTACTCTTACTTATGAGACTGTATTCTTGTATTTTAGTGCTGCCCTGCTAGTCAGCAGTTTGGTGTTGAAAAGGGTGAAACTGGGGAGGCGATACAGCGTCAAGTGTACACAGCATGACACAGCCGGTGAATATTAGTGACCTGGTTCAGCTGCTAGAATCCACAAACCTTCAAATCTTTGAGGACGTGAAAGGACTTATTGTGGACCACCTTCGGTCAGGTGAGGCTGTGCTGGTTTCTCTTTCAGGGACTGTTTTGATGAAATGGTCCTCCCTGAACTGTTGGGATCTTTGTGCTGATGTTCTTAGCAGGTGATTCTTCTTGATTTAATTAACTTTGTTTTTTCTTTAAAGTAACATTTTCCCTGTGTTTAATGGTTGGTGGGTTTTGGTAATACTTTCATCATCAGAGGTTAATTTGGGACTCAGTGTTGTAATTTTTGAGTTTGTGCAGTGTGTGTCTTGTATTTTAAGTATTTCCATTTGCTACATCTGTTAATAGGAAATGTAAAACTTCCTTTTTTTTAAACTTTGCTATAATTGCACAGAGTTAGTGGAGCACTGTTAAATGTCTAGAGATATGGAATATTTCCAAATATTCCTGTCCTTCACTCATCATTAGAACCATACAGCACACAAAGAAGTCATTTCTTTGATATGCCTTTTTGGAACTCTTGGGAAGAACCAGTCAATTAATCTTGCACTGTCCACAATCCAGCAATTTCCTTTTTATTTCAACTTCATCGTTAAGGTTGCTAACCAATCTCCTTCCTGTAACTTTTCAGGCATTGCACTTCAGATCAAAGTTTTATCTCTGCACCCACCATAAATTCTGTTTTGCCAACTATCTTAAATACTTGTTCCCTGATTCTCAAGTTAGTCAAAATTTAATGTGTTAAATTTTGAGCACTTCAATGAAATCTACCCTCAAACCTTGATGCAAAAACAATCCCAGATTGTTGGCATAGCTAACTACTTCACCTCTGCTGCCACCCAAGTGTGGTAAGCACAACATTCCTAATTGAGACTCAGCAAATGATTAAAATATTTACATGTTATTTCATTGCAGAGAATCATGGGGTCAGTCTCCTTATCCAACCAATTTATTTTGAAGTGCCATTTTGCAGAGTTGACTGAAGTCTTGCACAACTAGTAAAAGTTCCTTGTATGTGTCAACTGGTTGTTATGTCTGCAGATCGTGGCTCCTTGCTGCTGAACCCATTAGTGGATCATTACTTGGAAAATAATTCTCTGGCAGCTGTGCAGATCCTTTCAGCTGTACAGGAGCCTCATGATAAGGTAAGCAGCATAAGTGGTGATTGACTTTGAACACGTTTTTATCTTGTTACTTCTAATTGCACAACCATTTCTGAAGGAGTCTGAAGGAAAGGTGATAAACTTAAATTCTGCCACATTAATTGGCAGTTGGTTTAAAAACTTACGGATGCCAGATGGGGGAGAGGGGGGATGTTCTTATAGCCTCAAAGATAAGCCAGGGCTAGTTTTTGATGCCATTACCCAAACCATTAAATGTGCAGATGTGCAAGAAGACGTTTTATTTCATTGCTAAATTTAATCAACTGTGCAAATAACTATTGTGTAGCTTTTCTAACAGCTTCATAATTTTTAGGATTGCAATTTCATCTTGGGGCTGGATATTTCAAAAAGTGACAGTTTTATGCAATTATGCTTTTTCATTAGTTTTTAAACTTACTCTGAAAGGTCCCCTTAAATATCTGCCACTGCGTCTTTGATTTCCTCCTCCCCTCTTAACCAACTTGCCAGTTCACTGTAACTATTATAATTTCTCCCAATTGCCCTTAGTTTGGTTCCAGGGCTGTTATTTTAAACCTCACTTCAGTAGAAAGCAAAATTCGGTATTATGATCATTGCTGCTCTGGAATGCCTACAATAATGCCCGTTGTATTATGCTAAGTTGAATGCAGCCTGTTCTCTGGCTCCAGAGCATGCTTGTGTGAAAGAAAATTATCCTAAAAACATAAATGGTTCATTTAAACTTGCCTTTGCCCATCTAATTTTTCTCTTAATACAGATTAAAATTGTCTGTGATTATTACCATCCTGGTCAAGCTCCTATTCTTTTTATTCTGTTGTACAACTCTCTACACATGACTTTTTGTAGTGAAAAATGCATGCTTAAGTTGCTTTAGGCGTAATTCTGAGCTTTCAGGCTGCTGCTTCTTGTCAGAAATGTAACTTTGCAAGCTATCCACTAGCCATATGAATGCTATCAATATTTCCTTCACCGATGCTAGTTTAAAAAATCCTTTGGGTCTCTGCCTATCAACACAGTGAAATAATCTTTAACACAGATTGCATTAGTTTTTTTAAAAAGTGGCCCATCCCCACCAAAACAAAGACCAGTGAGATCCAGAATCCTTGAAAGTAATGAGCACATTTTTTAAAAAAAATTATCAAAGCAGTGCCTGGAGAGGAACAATTGTGTTTTAATCTTCACCTATATCCTGGTGTGTTGGTAAGTTATGCCAAAATGTCCACATCTTATGGTTACTGATCGCTGGCTGTTTTTCACCGGTCTAGACTGACTATCGTCTTTTCAAGCATTGGCTATTAGTCAGCAGCAGGATTCCTGGCTGTGTTTTTTCCCTTATGACTCCTTTGATATTCATGTATCTGATAAATGGCCAAGTTCAGGAGTCTTTCGCTGCTGGGTACTATACACGTAAACTAAACAATGAAATCTTAGATTTTATTGCTACGGGGGGTGGGGGGGGGGGAGTTCTGCCTTTTGAGGAGCATTAATTTCATTTAACACCACACTCTGTGGTCTTGTAATTCCTGGTAAACTCCCTCACATGAGGCAGGAGAGGTGAAATTAAACACCTGTCATGCTGGTTATAACTGGAAGTTCAGTTGTGCTTTTGTACTGGATTAGCCTTTTTGAAAATTCTTTTGATGGGGCTTGTAATGAACATGGTTGGCAGGATTATTGCAAGTCAATTTTAAAATAGCCTCAGTGTTGGACTGGAGCTACACGAAGTCCACAACTGTAATCTGCTCTCTGAAGGAATGTTAGCATGCTGGTTGTAATTTTAAAACTATTTAACAAATGGAAACAACAGGAATTCTGCAGATGCTGGAAATTCAAGCAACACACATCAAAGTTGCTGGTGAACGCAGCAGGCCAGGCAGCATCTCTGGGAAGAGGTACAGTCGACGTTTCAGGCCGAGACCCTTCGTCAGGACAAATGGATTACTTTTTACTGATTCTCCATTTGTTCCCAGATTTTAACTTAATAGGACTGAATTCAAAGTCCTGGCACAGACAGACGAGGCCATGTGACTGACTTCTGAGAATCTCTTAATGGTTCTAAATTTGCTAATGGGATTTGACACCTTGTTCTGAATTTCTGGTTTATTATTATAACGGTTTTTCCACTGTACAATGTCTGGGACTCAGATGGCTATTCTCCACTTAAGCAGGTTTTTCTTTCTTCCTTTCTTCAATATTTTTATTTCTTAAAAGAATACAGGGTACAGTAGGATATATAATATATCAAATACAATATATTGAAATCACAAAGTGTAATTACCCATATCCATATAAAATTAAAACATAATATTGAAAAGAGATTTTATTATACAAAAAATCTAAAGTCGCTACCAGGAAAAAAAACAGCTGTTAGGTTTGGGGAAAAAAAAGAAAAGGAAGAAATCCTTAACATATAGTAAAACATATTATGAGCCTACATCTGTGCTTAATAACAAATCAAAGATTTTGAAAATAATTCAGAAAGGGTCCCAACAATGTTAAAAAAAAATCTTGTCTAGGTTCAGAAATTGAACAGTGAATCTTCTCTAAATTTAAGCATGACATAACATCATGTAACCAATGAGTACGAGTAGGCAGAGTGGCATCCTTCCACTTAAGCAACAATGGCCTCCTGGCTATGAGAGAAATAAAGGCCAAAATATGCAGATCATGTGTCTCCAAAGTAATATAATTTCCTCCAACAATACCAAATAAGGCAGTCAAAGGATTAGGTTTAAAATTTGCAAGCAGGTTTTTAATCATGGGTTTAACAGGAAGAGTTGTAGTGGCTGTAGAATTCATTGCGCTTCATTTTATTTTTCAGCATCTTTTGGATCGACTAAACGAGTGTATGGGAAAGGCAGCGACCCGTCTACCTGCTGTGACCTTATTGGGTCACGTCATCCGACGTGAGCCCACTTGGATTCATAAACTCTTCCGTGCTCCTGTGCTGGTTTCACTTCTCAAGTGTCTGAAGGTTCAATTTTCAAAATTAAATTTATTTTTAAAATGAACTTGTATTTTTCCTCTGTGCCCCCAGTGTTACTATCACACCTCATGTTTCCACGTAAGATATGCTTTGACATTTGTGAATAACTTGCCTTCTGAAGCTGGTGGTGTATAGCTTTAAATGTTTGTATTACTTGTAGATTTAAGGCTTTCTTATAATTTTTGCCCAACTTCTCTGAAGATTTTGACTGAGGAAGTAATGTGAATATAAATATAATGTTGGATCTCTTGTCCTACTCTCTTCTGTCTCGCTGGTTAACTAACACCCAAATCCTTTTGAGCTTTTCTAAGTAATAAGCAAGGAATAACATTTTTTAATATTGTATGTGGACGAGTGTGTGATGACATATTTCTGTCCTATGCCCAAATAGTTCTCTGGGATATCTCTGGTAGGACTCTGGTAATCAGAATTCACAAATGGGATCCATATTTAGTGTGCTAAGGCAGTACCTTGACACTGTACAAACCCTTCACTGGAGTGTCTGCTTGCATTTTGTGCTCTGGAGTATTTTTGAGTGAGACTTGAATTGCAGCTTTCTGGTTCTGAATGCTGCCATTGAGTCAGAGCAGACTTCGCATATTTTTAATGAGAATTTTTTTGGAGGGGGGGTGCTTTACTTGAAGACTACAAGAGAATAAAAATGCACCTTAGTAACAATGCTGGGGAAACTTAGCAGGTCAGGCAGCATCTACGGATAGGAATAAAGAGCTGATGTTTTCGGCCGAGACACTTCATCAGGACTTGGACGCACACTTTCCAGCTTCTGTATGCCTGTCAAAGACAGATGGAAAACTGTAATGTTGTTCAAAATGGGTGTCAACTTATCTTGAGATTTATTGGGCATAACTATTAAAGCAAATGGAGTCAAAAGCTGGTGAATGGGATAACTGAATTGACAGAACAGGCTGGTGAGACTGCCTTCTGCATGCTAAAAATGTCCATTGAATCATTCCACTAAAATTCTTCTTGTTGCCTGACTGAGATTGAGTGCCATCATGCAAATTTTGTCGTCCAATGTCTTTAATTTGTATACAATTCAAACTTTTAAAGGTTTGCCTTGTTAATTTGATTTCTACAGATGGAGACAGACATTGTATTCCTTACTACTGGAGTTCTTGTATTAATCATCCTCCTGCCAATGATTCCTCAAGCTGGGAAACAGTATCTTCTTGATTTCTTTGAAATCTTTGGCCGCTTGGCTGCCTGGAATCTGAGAAACCCAGGTATGATGATGCATCACCAAGACTGATAAACTTTGTCTTCTGCTTGAGGGATTTACTTTGAATGAAATACTTATGTAATGAGTATCTTTTTCCCAATTAAATCTAGTGAATGAAATTGGGTTTTGGCAATTCCTTCTCCACCTAATCAATTGGTACTTGGTACAAAGCAGTAATCACATAGTATTTGAAGCTAATTAATATAGATATTCCATGGGCAGTTTAGAAAGTTGGGTGATGACATGGCTTGATCTTTTATGTTTGCTGTACTTGCCTCAGAGGAATTTAAATTTGTGTGGCTTCTTCCACGATTTTGGGATGTCTGAGCTGCTTTATGTGATTTTTAGCACCTTGGCAGCCAATTTACAGTTGTACTGATAATGAGTAGCATTGTTTCATGTTGCTGGCTGAGGGATTAAATATTAGGTAGAAAGGAGACCCCCAGTACAAAAGTAGTGTTGTATCTTTTGTTGCAATGTGTGTCTTCCAAGTTATTTTAATTTGCTACTTTGGTCTTTAACTCCTTGGTAGCCCATAATCTTTTGTAATGAAATAAAATATTGAAAAATGAGAATCTGATATGAGTGAGTGAAATGCTAGTTCCTTTGGGCAGATTAGAGAGTTACTATTTTAGTTCCATAATCCTGCAGTATTTTCATGAATTATTTGAATTTATAGAATGACCTTAACATGTTAATTGGAATAATGAAACCAATGTAGAAGCACCAGACTCCAGACTGTAATTAACTATGTTGGTCTGAACTACAAATTTGCTGCTAAGCAAACTGTTGCAAAGGGAATAGAGAAACTTCTTGAAGCACTTTTCTTTATAATAGAATTGAGGAAAAATTGGAAGTTCAGTTCTCTTTAGTGAAATAGTTATTGATGTTTAATGATAAGGGCTAAACTATCTCCTCATTTAATCCTTTTTTCTATTCCCTTTAGGTCAAATATCAGAAGTGTATCTGATCCATCTACATGCTAGTGTTTATGCATTGTTTCACCGTCTCTATGGGATGTACCCTTGTAACTTTGTGTCCTACCTCCGCTCCCACTACAGTATGAAGGAAAACATAGAGATTTTTGAAGAGGTGGTAAAGGTAAGAAAGATATTTTTATTTGGCAAGGTGAAGGGTTAGAACATTGGGAAGTGCTAGCTAATAAATGGAAAATTGGTCTTGGTTGAATAAGATGATGAGAAGGTCCAGGTACCTTTCTAAAATGGAAGGGAAGTGTCAAACAAAGATACCGTATTGTTTGGTTCGAGTTGTTAATTTAAAAAAAAACTTGCTTTTCATTACCACTATGATATTCCAAAAATAATGAAGTCGGTGGCCAGTGAAGTAATTTTGCAGTTCTGGTCCCTGTAGCATTGCTGGAAATGACCAGCTTTCTGTACATGAGATACCATAAGTACTGAAATAAATAGATTTTTGGATCTGCAGCAAGTTGTTGGTTGAGGAACATTGATTAGGATGCCTGGGTGATGTTCTTTGCACCATGTTATACTGACCATGGGATCTTTAAAATAGGGAAGGTTGCTTCCTTACTTCCAGCAAGATGACTAATTCATTCACATTTATTCCTTGTCTTCAGTATTTATGTAAATGTGGTATTGAGCTACCACCATTGAAATGATGTTGGTGATTGATGTGGGACTGGAGTTGTGTTGATAAAACTGGATTGTGACAGTCCATGGTGAAGTGGGAGATGGGTGGTAATTTGCAAAATGGTCTAGTTGGCACTTGTAAGGAGAATGGTGGTACTGACTTGAGATTGAGGGTTGAAGGCAGGCTCGGTTTGACATCTATCATTGGTAAGTTAATTGCCAGTACCACACTCTAGTTGGGGCACTAGTAAGGTTGGGTGACAGACAGAGGGTTCTGTGAATGGGATACCCAGGTGGTATGTTGCTTCCCACGTGCCAGGGACAGGGACGTCTTGGATTGCATCCACGGAGGGAGGGAGAGCAGCCAGATGTCTTGGTGCATATTGGTACCAATGACATGGGAGGCAAAGCAGAGGTCCTGAAGAGAGAATTTAGAGGGTGAAACGGAAAGCTGAGAAGCAGGGTCGCCAGGGTAGTAATTTCTGGATTGTTGCCTGTGAGGGTAGAAACAGGATGACTTGGCGTGGCTGAGAAGCTGGTGCAGGGGGCAGGGCTCTTGGATCATTGGGATCTCTTCTGGAGAGGCACGACCTGTACAGAAGTGACGAGTTGCACCTGACCCACCAATATTCTCACGGGCAGATTTGTTAGAGCTATGGGGGAGGGTTCAGACTAATCTGGCAGGGGGGTAGAACCAGAGTGAAGGGACTCAGGATGGGACGGATGGTAAGGAAACAAAGATAGCGTGCAGTCATTGTCTGGAAGGACAGGCAGATGGTGGGACATGATTGCAGCCAGCAGGGTGATTATCAGTGCAATAGGGATGCAGAAGCAAAAAAGGGTAGCAGATACAGTACTCAGTGTTATAGATCAATGCACGGAGTATAAGAAATAAGGTGGATGATCTTGTTGCACTATTACAGATTGTCAACTATGATGTTGTCATCACTGAATCATGGCTGATGGTTGTAGTTGGGGCTGAATGTCCAAGGTTACATGTTGTATTGGAGGGGTAGGAAGATAGGCAGAGGAGGTGGTGTGACTTTGCTGGGACAGAATGGCATCAAATCAATAGAAAGATGTGATATAGGATCGGAAGATGTTGAATCCTTGTGGGTTGAGTTAAGAAACTGCAAGGATAAAACTACCCCGATGGCAGTTATATACAAGCCTCCCAGCAGTAGCTGGGATGTGGACCATAGATTAAAATGGGAAATAGGAAAGGCATATCAAAAGGGAAATGTTATGGTAGTCATGGGAGATTTTAACATGCAGGTCGATTGGGAAAAATCAGGTTGGAAATGGATCTTGAGAGAGTGAGATTGTTGAATACCTACTGTTTGGGTGTTATGTAATGAACTGAAGGTGATTAGGGAGCTCAAGGTAAAAGAACCCTTAGGAGGCAGTGATCACAATATTATTGAGTTCAACTTGAAATTTGATAGGGAGAAAGTATGGTCTGAAGAGTGGTTGATAGCTGAAATGTGTTATGAGAAGAGGTGGTAGAAACGGGTATAATTCTTATGTTTAAGAGCCATTTAAATGGATACTTAAGAGTAAATATGAAAAACATAGAAGGATATGGTCCTGATGTGGGCAAGTGGGATTAGTGTAGATGGAAAAAAAAAATTGGCATGGACAAGAGGGCAGAAAGGTGCATTTCTGTGCTTGTGTCTTATGTAGATCTAACTCAATTTTTATTGATTTTGTTACTGTTGAGCACTTTGGGAAGTATCACTACATTGAAGGTTGCCTGGATTGGGGAGCATGCCTTATGAGAATAGGTTGACTGAACTCGGCCTTTTCCCCTTGGAGCGACGGAGGATGAGAGATGACCTGATAGAGGTGTATAAGATGATGAGAGGCATTGATTGTGTGGATGGTCGGAGGCTTTTTCCCAGGGCTGAAATGGCTGGCACAAGAGGGCATAGTTTTAGGTGCTTGGAAGTAGGTGCAGAGGAGATGTCAGGGGTAAGTTTTTATATATATATATTACACACACACACACACACACACACACACACACACACACACACACACACACACACACACGGAATGGTGAGTGCGTGGAATGGGCTGCCGGCAGTGGTGGTGATAGGGTCTTTTGAGACAGTGGTCCCCAACCACCGGGCCGCAAGCATGTGCTACCGGACCATGCGGAAACAATATGATTTGGCGATATGAAACAATGAGTCAGCTGCACCTTTCCTCACTCCCTGTCGCGCACTGTTGAACTTGAACCCCCCCCCCAGGTCAGCCGATGCGCAAAAGGTTGGGGACCCTTGTTTTAAGAGACTCCTGGATAGATACGTGGAGCTTAGAAAAATAGAGGGCTATGGGTAAGCCTAAGTAGTTCTAAGGTAAGGACATGTTCGGCACTGCTTTGGGGCTGAAGGGCCTGTATTGTGCTGTAGGTTTTCTGTTTCTATGATGTAGCTGTATTTCAGCAGAGTAAAGGAAGTTACAGTGGTATGAGAGAGGAGTAGGACAAGTAAATTGGAAGGAGATGCTGGCAGGGATGACAGCAGAGCAGCAATGGCATGAGTTTCTGGGGGAAAATTAGGAAGGTGCAGGATGGAAGTATTCCAACAATGAAGAAATACTCAAATGGCAAAATAGTATGTGGCTATCAAGGGAAGTTAAAGCTAATGTAAAAGCAAAAGAGGGCATACAACAAAGCAAAAATTAGCGGGAAGATAGAGGATTGGGAAGCTTTTTAAAACCTACAGAGAGCAACTAAAAGAATCATTAGGAGAAAAAAGATTAAATATGAAAGCAAGCTAGCAAACAATATCAAAGTGGATAGTAAAAGCTAAGTCATGCAGACTAGATGAACTATACCCTAGAGTTCTGAAAGAGGTAGGGGTAGAGATCGTAGAGACATTGGTAATGATCTTTCAAAAATCATGGTGCCAGAGGACAGGAAAATTGCAAATGTTATTCTACTCTTTAAGAAAGGAGGAAGGCAGCAGAAAGGAAATTGTAGACCAGTTAGCCTGACCTTAGTAGTTGGGAAGATGTTGGAGTCAGTTGTTCAGGATGAGGTTATGAAGTACTTGGTGACACAGGACAAGATAGGACAAAGTTGGCATGGTTTCCTTAAGGGAAAATCTTGCCCGATGAACCTGTTGGAATTCTTTGAGGAGATTACAAGTAGGATAGATACAGGTGATGTAGTGGGTGTTGTATATTTGGTCCTTTAGAAGGCCTTGAGATGCCACACATGAGGCTGCTTACCAAGTTAAGAACCCATGGTATTACAGGAAAGTTAATGGCATGGTTAAATAAAAATAATAATCTGGTCAATGATTTTTCTGTGACATCATCACTGAAGGTGGTAACTGGTATGTTTTGCAGGAGTCTGCTTAAAATTTTAATTGTTTTACAACAAACTGGTTTTAGATTTATTAGCATTTCTGAAGCCTGAATTCTTTTTGGTGAGATACATGTTGGAGACAGGCTTGGCTCTTTGTGTTAGGTGACAATGGATTCTTTGTCATGCTGATTGTAAACTTGCTGCATTCCTAATATCTCTTGCAGCCGATGCTGGAACATGTGCGAATCCACCCTGAGTTAGTGACTGGAACCAAGGATTATGAACTGGATCCAATTAAGTAAGTGACACATTGCAATCTTAAGGGTCCAGTCTTTATCTTCTCAACCCTATGCCACTGGTTTTTATTTTTACCTGTGTCAACTCATTAAAGTGTTTAATGTGGCTTGCTGAGATAGACTTGTGTGGAATTGTCAATTAGTATCATCTGAGCAACTGACATTGACTTGTATCCACTCTATGCTGTTTATATGTCAATCAGGTTGTGTGAATTTGTCTATTTATAACATAATAACAATGCTAGTTAATCTTATGAGTAATGTTATTATTGAACTAAATTCTTTTTCTCCATTGTACTTGAAAGAAAAATTGCATTTCTATACCTTATTTATCTGAGGATATCCTAAAGTACTGCAGCTAATTAAGTACTCTTGCAATAAAATTGCTAATTGGATTGTGGGCAACATTCTTGTATCAAATGACCCACTAAAAAGATGTGATTTGGTGTTTTGTAATATTGATTTTGTAGTTAAATATTAATTATGACATAGTGAATAACTTTGTTTTGCAAGATAATACTTTGGGACTAAGCTTTGGTTTAATGACTTATTAGAAAGGTGGTATTTGCTACACCTCTATCATTGGAATTTTTGCTTGGGTTACCTATTTGGGTCCTTGAAGATGACTGGACAAGATCCTATTAAAAGTTTGGTGAAAATGTGTAAAGGGGCATTAACAGAAGAGCAATCAAATAAAGTCCAAAATAAACTGATATATTTAGCAGGGATTTCTGTGCCAAGAGGTTTGAATGTCAAACCTGAATGAAGCTGGCATTGCTAATGAATTTTAAGGGAGGCTTAATGAAAGCTTAAGGGGGAAGTGAATACTAGGTAGAATAGTAGATTTGGTGGCCTGTTGTATTCCATCTAAGTATCTGGCAAAGAGTAAGGGTCTGAAATCTAGCAGAATTGCATAGATATGAAATTAGTGTGAAAAACAATGACTAAACCTTCAGTGCTGCAGCAGCTGACTGGATCAGACATGATTTGGGGCAATATTTCCTCCTGATCTTACTCAATTAAGTATGATTAGCAGTGGCTAACCGTTCTGTTTCCTGTTCTGTTGCACAGATGGAAGAGATTTGAAACTCATGACATTGTTATTGAGTGTGCCAAAGTTTCCCTGGACCCAAAAGAGGCATCCTGTGAGGAAGGTTACACAGTCATGCCTCAACATTTCTCTACACATAGCCAACACAGGCACACTGACCACAGCTCCAGCCCATTCTCAGATTCTCAGTGCAGTTTTGGTAAGTATGAAATCTTTAATTTGGACCATTAGACATAGAAGCAGAATTGAGCCTTTCAGCTTAGAGTCTGCTCTGATGTTATTCCTACTCGCCTGTATTTCATTGCCTTCTCCCCATAACCTTTGACACCCTTACTAATCAAGAAAAGAGATTCTGCAGGTGCTGGAAATCTTGAGCAACACCCCCAAATTCTGGAAGAACTCAGCAAGTTAGATAGCATCTATGGGTGTTGGCCCAAAATGTCAACTGTTTAATTCTCTCCATGCTATCTGATTACATTCACTTCTGCTCCCTGCCCCTCTCATTTCAAAACATTGTAGAGAAATTGCATGCAAGTTAACTGTCTAGTTTTGTTGTTCCTTGCTCCACAAATGACCGGCAGCTCAAAGGCAATTATGTTCTGATCTTTTTCTTCCTGACCTTAAATTTTGCAAGGATTTCTGGTTAAGTCATTAACCCTGATAATGCAACTCTTTGTGTATAAATTTCCCCATGAATTTTTGATTGATTCTTCATAATTTTACCACCTTTTTAAGATGTTAATGATATACAACACATTTTCAGTCTTCTGCATTATTTTTGTAAAAGTTTTTCTCTAATTGTTCAACCCTTCAAAAGGGGACAAAGATTTGTTCATGAGGGAGTCTTTGCAAATCTTAACTGGCTGTACTTCACGGAATTTCCAGGGCATAGCAGGTTACAGACCTACTGCAGGTAAATGAGATTAGTATGGATAGGTACAATGGTGAACAAGGACATGGTAGGTGAGGGTTCCATTTCTGTGCTGTATGACTCCTTTTGTTTTTGGTGTTCTAAAGTCTCCCTGTTCACCTTATTGCAGGCAGTGTTTCTTCGGCTTGCACTCCCAGAGTCCCAATCTCCAGTCACCCAGGATCTCAGTCTATGTACAAAACACCAACTTCACAACACCAGCCTGCAGAAACGCTGCAGGTAAGTTGAGTCCTCACTTGAAGGGGCTAGTAAGTGGTAAGTGACGTTGCATGGCAAAAGTACCATATTACCAGGCATTAACCACTTCTAACAAGTAGGTTTCCATTCATTAATCTTGGCATTACCATCAGTGTTCCTTCTCCACCCCCCCCCCCCTTAATACTCTGAGGATCATGACTGATCAGAAGGTAGAGTACACGAGCTGCAGAAATATATTGCCATTGTAAGATCAGACCAGAGGCTGGTTACCCTGGTTAACACCCCAAAGCCATTCTACCATCTACATGACAGGAGTCAGGAGTATAATGGAATACCTTACACTTGCCTGTGCGAATTCAAAACCATTATAAGTTTGTCATAGTCCAAGGAAAGGCAGCTGGCTTGTTTGCGATGCAATCCATCTCACAAAGCATTCATTCCCTCTGAAACTGGTGCAGTGGTTGCCCTGTGAACCATTCTGCATGATCAGTGATCTCTTCCACCAAGACTGAGAGGGTCTTCAAGCGTCATTCGGCAACACCATCTGAGCTTCCTTTCCACATTTACTTGGAAATGTAATATCTTCGGTAAATATAAATCTTGCAACGCCTTAACCAAAGATGCAGTGCAAGTACCATCAGCAGGACTGAAGAGGTAACAGAAGGCAGTTTGCCAGCTGCAGAAATGTACTGTCACTGCCTTCTCAGGGCATTAAAGGGTGGGCAGTGAATGTTGGCTTAGCCCATGGTATCCAGATCCTAAAAATGTATATGTAATATAAATTTGTCTCGTTTTTAGGATGTGCTCTGGAGCCCGTCTTTGGCATGTGGGCTGTCTACACCCCCTTCCTCCAGAGGACTTTCTCCAACAAGCCTTCATGAAACATCTCAGAGTGCCTCCTGTCTATATGCTAAAGGCCACAGTACACCTGGTAGGTATTTCAGTCAATTTGTGGTCCATGTGAAAGTCCCTTAGCTCACTGTATACATAAACTGGAGACTGTAACTAGGTACTGAACTGTCGTTCAGCAATTGAGTGCTTACCAAGCTGCTGCATGTATAGCATCTTGATGTAGGCTTGTCTAGAAGCACAGATGCAAAGGCTCTAGTATCCACAGAATTTAACTTCAGCTCAACATACCAACTATAAAATTCAAGCTACCACAAGGACTTCTGAAGTTTAAGGGGTTTTTACTTTCATTTTTTCCACAGTAAACTGAAAACACCAAGCACTGGAATTAGGCATTCACTTCTGTTCAAGTTGGATTGAACAAATAATGCACTTTTACTGATTTTAATGGGAGAGTTTGAGAATCTTCAGTGTTGAATTCAAGAGCAAATAGCTTATGACCAAATCCTGATAGTGGATGAATCTGTTTCATTCAGCTTACCAGTGCCCAAGATATATTCAAAAAGGGCAAATGTCTTGCACACCGTGGTAAGACAAAGAGCAATAGAAACTCCACAAAATTATGAGAGTGACAAAATGGGTCATTTTCTGACAGTCATCTATCAAAATTAAAACCTTTTTGATCCCTAAATGTCTTCTAAAACACGTGCTTACTACCTCTCCAAAGCCATATACCATTTTCTTTCCACACTGTGACATAACCCTGCCTTGAGCATTTCTGGTGCTGATGCTTTGTCCCCTCCAGATACTTCAACAGACTTCTGATTTTTCTCTTTTATTCTCTCTGAAGTCTGGGTATTTGAAAACTCTGCCCCTGTTTTCATCTGCAGTGTCTTTCACCCATCACTCTTGTACTTGTTGACTAATGTCAGCTGCTAGTTAAGTAATTTGTAATTTTCACCTTTTATTTGCAAATCCTTCAGTCATTATCCAAGGTGTGTGTTTTTTCTCTCTCCCCCTCATAACTTTGATCCTTAATCATCCGTGAGTTGGCTTCCATTGTTATAGGCAGTTGTGTCTTCAGATCCCAAGCCTTGAAGTTTTTTTTAAACCCTCTGCTTCTGTACTTGTTTAGTGTGTTTCCTCTTAGCCACCTCTTCAAGCTTTTCACTTTGATCAAAGTTTCAATTGATAACTGTATACTTGTATCAAAGTTATCAAATTTTTTTAATGTGTCTGCTATAAGTGTTCAACCTGGTAATAAAGCAAGCCAGGGCAGATCTTGATATCTCAGCCAAAACTAGCAAATGCTGGATTTGGATGATGTCCCCCATCTTCTCTTCCCTTGGTCACAATTAACTAGTGACTGTGGTTATTAATAGGTCAGTTCTTTGTTCTTAAGGATTATTGCAAGATATTCATCTATGGTTATTGCCTTGGCTCAACAGTTGAGTGTCAAGTAAACCAGCTTAAGAAGTAAAATGTGAGCAAGAATATAGTTATGAAAATGCACAGCAGGTTCACCTTTCTCTAAAGGGATAAGACCAATTAACATTTGTGAGAGATTACTGGGTAGTTTGAGTCCAGAATAGACAACTTTGCCCTGGTCATGGATTTTGCCTATTTCACCATCACTAATGCATTGGTAATAATCCATAAGTAAGAACTGAGTCCTGCCCTTGAAGTCTTGTTTCAGTAATGACCAAAACTTCCACCTTTTATCTGTGCTCTCAATCCAATGGCTTTCTTTTCTAAACTCCTTGTAATGAGATGTTTACTCTTAATCATTACTTTTGCCTTTTCCCCAAACAGCGTTTTCAAAGTTTTCCAATGTTACTGAGAAGTTTCATCCCTTCTGTCTTCAGCTAATGCTACATCACTAGTCACATGACAGTACGTATATGGTTTGACTGTCACTCTGTTTTCTCATTTCAACTTTAACTAAGTCTCATGATCTTCAAATGTCTTCTGCAAGGTCATGTAGGTGTTGCTAGGTTCCCTTTTTTTGGAATGTGCTGTAAAGTTGCAAACAGAATTCTGTTGTAATAAAGAGGGATTAATATTGAAGTGTTAACTGGAATACAGTCAGTGTGAAAGCAAAGAAGGTTGAAAGTGTAGATTCCTAAATTGTATTAATGGAGAATATTCCAACACAGGAAGCTGCAGGGAGCATTCTGAATTTAGTTGAGGGATAGTTTATTCCAACATTAGGATAATGTTTTTACAGTAGTGAAGATAGTCATTATCTTCAACTTTTTATCTTTGTCTTTATTTAAACTGAGATAATGTTGCAAAGTAGGGAAAGGTCAAATTTGCATGACTGACAATGTAGTAAAAATATAAATTAGGAATGACTGCTTAAAGGTAAGTGGTCTCAGAGTAATAGATGGTATTTGAGGAGGAATTAAGATAAACATTCCAGCAGAGGATTTGGCTAGCAGCCCTGATAATGTACACAATGGATAAGAGAGACTGGTAAAGGAAACATCAGACATAGCACTTAATTTACTCTTCTCTTTCCTTGAAGCTTTCTGTAATACAAAATGCAAATGGAGAAATCAATGAAAGCATGAAAAGTACTGAATAAGTTCAGGAAAATACAATTGTTTTGTATGTATGAGGATCTAAGTGGCTGTTGTTACATGTATTGTCACTTTCATAATTCTGTGGAATTTGTATGGCTCCTTGTCTCACCATGGTGGGCAAGAAATTTGCCCTTTAAGAATAAACTCTGAGCATCGTGCATTGATCCTTTGTCATTTTACTTGGTGTATGCTGTTTACTGTGAACAGTGTATTCCTTTTGAAGTTTGTTCTTGATCGTCAATCTTTTTAACTGTTTTGCGAACCTTCCTTCTAAATGTCATATTGAAATCTGCTATGTCAGCCATACATGGGAAAATTCATTGTGCTTTAGCATGAGCTGGTTGTATTTTCCAAAGCATTGAAGTACAATTGGAGATTGAAATTACTACTCCCTTCCCAACATGATTTTTGTTGGAAGTGGGAAGACTGTGAAGCTGGAAGGACTTTGATTTTTTGACTCGATTTAAACAGTAGGTGGAAAAGGGCAATCTACTGACGCATCAGCCTCATCCCCTTCCATGCCATGTCCTGCAGATGGGTCTGAACAAAGCAGCAAGTTGGCAACACCCGTTCCATCAAGAAAGGTAAAACTTGCTGATGTCTGTTGAATGGTGTAAACGTAGAGATGCATGATGATTCAGTTCATGTAATGTGGGTGTTTGAGAGGCCAGCAACAAGTTCAGTAAGAATTGGTTAAAGGGAAACCTTTTCAGTGGGAGTCTTTGCGCAGAAGCATTCCTGCGCAGGTCTGGAGTGGAGCTTGAAAAGCTCAGTCTCCCTAAAAGAGCTACCGTCTAGCGGAGCGGTCATTGTTGGAATGGTCTGAGTCAGAGCGGTAAGGCTTTGGCTCAATGAGCTTTGGTGCAAACAGGTGGAAAGAAGGTAAGTAGGCAAGTTTTCTCTTTTTTTTTTCTCTTTTTGAACTCTTGAAAGAACAGGGATGTCAAATGTGGGATTTCGAGGAGACTTCCAGCCTCCCCGATGGCCACATCTGCATCAGGTGCATTGAGATGCAGCTCCTTAGAGATTGTGGAACTGGAGCTGCGGCTTGGTGACCTTCGGCTTGTTAGGGAAAGTGAGGATGTGATGGGAGCTACAGGGAGGTAGTCACTCCAAGGCTACAGGAGACAGATAAATGGGTGACTGTCAAAAGAGGGAAGGGAAAACATCAAATAGTAGAGAGCACCCCTGTGGCTGTCCCCATCAGCAATAAGTTGATGATAGTTTGCCTCCCAGGTGCCAGGGTCTGCGATGTTTCTGAATGCGTCCACAATATCCTGAAAAGGGAGGGTGATCAGCCAGAAGTCATGGTATATATTGGTACCAACGACATAGGAGGTCCTGAAACAGAATACAGGAGGTTAGGAAGGAAGTTAAGAAGCAGAGTATCAAGGGTGGTAATCTCAGGTTTGCTGCCTGTGCCATGTGACAATGAGGATAGGATTAGAATGAAGTGGCATATAAATGAAGAATTGGAGCAGGGGGGGCAGGGATTCAGATTTTTGGATCATCGGGACCTCTTCTGGGGCAGGTGTGATATGCAAAAGGAATGGGTCACACTTGAATCGGAGGGGGATCAATATCCTTGCAGGCAGGTTTACGAAAGCTGTTGGGAGTGGTTTAAACTAATATGGCAGGGGGATGGGAACCAGTATGATAATGCAGAGGATGAGCCAACAGGTTTACAGGTAGACGATGGGTGCGATGTGAATGTAAGGAAGGACGAGCCAATGGTTGGGTACAAATGCAGACAGTGCAAAGAGTAAAACTGTACCACAGGTAAAATTCAAAAGGGCGAAAAATGTAGGACTGAGGTGTTGTTTTTAAGTGCACGTAGTATTTGGAATAAGATGAATGAACTTGTGGCGTAGTTAGAGATTGGTCTGTATGACGTTGTGGGCAGGATACTAAAGTTATTTTCAGTTAAATAAAGAGTAAAAGGGAGGTGAGGGATGATATTGGATCTCTGGAAAACAATGCTGGAGAGATAGTAATGGGGGACAAAGAAATGGCAGGTGAACTTAATAAGTACTTTGCATCTATCTACCCCAACCCCACTAGAGGGCCAACACTGCACCCAATAATTAAAAACATTGAGAAAATTAAAGTAAGGAGGAAGAGGAGGATCCCCTTCAGTCACCCACCCTGAAACAAAATTAAGACAGGTGACCATTAAATAGGAAAGGTACGTCTTACTTTGGAAATAGAGCCTAACAATTGGGCCCCAGAACAGAACCTAATTCCCCAAATAGAGAGGGATAACGTGAGAAATTATAACTCTACTAGGAAGAATAGACTCGTAACAACCAGTTTGATCCAGGCACAGCACTCGCCCCCACCTCCCAGCTTCCCCCCCCCATGAGGGAGAATGCATCCCCAGCACATGGCCCTGCCCTGAAACCTAACACCTTCACACCCCATAAACACAGGTCCTCTTCTCGCCAAGGGGCCAAACTCACCCCACACCACCAGTTATACCTCCCGCCACCCAGCGGACCCCCCCCCCAACCTAATCCTAACATCCAAAAGGACCACACACCCCAAGTGGACCCTGGCCACACCCTCACAAAGGGGCCTACTTGATGGACCCCATGCTCCTTTTCTTCCCACACCTCCATGGGTAGGCCTGCGTGCGCATTCCTTGGCCATATCCCTAAACATAATGCCTTCACCCATCCTACGCACCCCCATAAACCTGAACCTCCTCTCCATTGGGGGGGGGGCCAAGTTTACCCCACTACACCATTGGTTTGGGTGCGCTAACCCTAAATCTCCTGTAACCCCACTACCCAGCCATACACCTCAGCTTAACACCTCCAACCCTTCAGCATACCCCCATAAATCCTAGCCCTCTCCCCACCTGGGAGCCAGGTTCACCCCACATCACCAGCACCACGCCACCCCAGAAACATTCCCATCCCTAGCATTCACCATAACCATAACTTCCAATGGACCGCACACGCCAACTAAACCGGACAGCACCCCAAATAACCCAAACTACACCACACAAAAGGGCTTATGTAACAGTCCTTTACCCTACCCCTAACCTCAACATCTCCAACCCTGCTACACACCCCCATAAACCCAAGCCCTCACCCCATCAAGGGGCCAAATTCACCCAATATCACCAGCAGTTAGGCTCCTATTTCAGCCCTCTTCCCCCCCCCCCTTACTGCAGGGGCAACCCCCCCCCCCCCCACAATGCCATTTGCCACCCCGCCCCACCTCCCTTCGCTGTGAATCCTCAACCCCCACTACCTAACTGTACACCTGGGCATGTCCCTCCCCACAACACCCCTCAATTAGCTACTGCACAACCCCAAGGTCACAGCGCACAGTCCCTATAAAAAAGACTTCAAATCCAAAACACTATCCATAGGCAATAACTCCACCATTGTAACTTAAACTCCAGGATGGAGGTTAAAGAGGAGGAAGATCCCAGTAAAGTTGGGGACCGAGATGATGACAACGTGGGCCAAAAACAAGTTGCAGGGTGAAGTGATATTGCATCTCCAGTACGAGATCCACAAACACTAGGGGGATATTTTGTGCACTGCCGGCATACTGGCATCTTAACCCTCACCCTCTGGCAGTATGCCAGAGGTCCATGAGTCAGGGAGCAGGAGTGAGTGTCATTGCTATTATGTAGGGGGAAAAGTGCTAGGCACACTATATCCCATAGTCTGAAAGAGATTGCTGAAGAGATGGCAGATGCATTGATCATGAACTTTCAAGAGTCACTTGATTCTGGCGTGATTCCGGAAGACTGAAAATATGTAAATATTACTCTTTAAGAAGGGAGGAGGGTAAAATAAAGGAAATTATAGGGCTGTTGGCTTAATCTTGGTGGTTGGCAAATGTGCTGGAGTCTATTATTAATGATGAGGTTTCGAGGTACTTGGAGACTGATGATAAAATAAGTCAAAGTCAGCACGGTTTCTGTAAAGGGAAGTTTTGCCTGGCAAGTCTGTTGGAGTTCTTCGAGGAAGTAACAAGCAGGGTGCACAAAGGAGAGGCAGTGGTTGTCAGAGGCATTTGATGAGGTGCCATACATGAGGCTACTTTACAAGATAAAATCCCATGGCATTTCAGGAAAGATACTAGCATGGACAGAGGAATGGCTGACAGGCAGGGAGTGGGAATAACTTGGCTGCCAGTGACTAGTGGTGTTCCTCGGGTCGGTATTGGGACCGCTATTTTTTTTCCACATTGTTTATCAATGATTTAAATAGTGAAATTGATGGCTTTGTGGCAAAGTTTGCAGAGGATACGAAGATATGTGGAGGGGTAGGTAGTGCTGAGCAAGCAATGCAATTGCAGAAGAACTTACAGAAATCAGAAGAATGGGCAAAGAACTCACAACACGCTAGAGGGACTCAGCAGGTCGGGCAGCATCCGTGGAAAAGATCGGTCAAGGGTTCCGGCCCGAAACGTTGACCAATCGGGATCCGTATGCTCCACAACCACTGGACTAAGTGTGTACATGTAGGAAGGGACTGTGTTAGAAAAATAGATGTGCTAGGTTTTCTAAATTTCTCCTATCTTAGGCCACGAACTTACCAATCACCTCTCGTAGAATATAAAAACAAGGAGATGATGTTGAAGCTTTATAAGACGCTAGTCAGGCTGCACTTGGAGTACTGTTAATAGTTTTGTGCCCCCTATCTCAAAGGATGTATTGTCATTGGAAAGAATGCAGACAAGGTTCATGAGGATGTTTTCAGGAATGGAGGGGTTGACGTATGGCATCTTTGGGCTTGTACTCACTGGAATTTAGAATGTGAGGGGATCTTGTTGAAACCCAAGTGTTGAAAGGACTAGATAAGGTGGATGTGGAGAAGATGTTTCCTATGGTGGGGGTGTCCAGAACTCGAGGGCACAGCTTCAAAATTGAAGGGTGACCCTTTAGAACAGAAGTAAGGAGGAATTATTTTATAGCCAGAATGGTGAATCTGTAGAATGCTCTGCCACAGACTTCAGTGGTGGCCAAGACCATGGGTATATTTAAAGTGAAAGTTGATAGTTTCCTGATTGGTCAGGGCATCAAAGTTTATGACTAGAAGGTGGAAGGTGGAGTTGAGTGGGATCAGGGATCAGCTATGATGGAATGGTGGAGTAGATTCGATGGGCTGAATGGCCTAATTCTGCTCTTATGTCTTATGGTCTTATCGACCTTGATAGGTTTTTGAAGTAGGATTGATGTAGAAAATGTATGATTTGCAAAAGGTGTTTTAATAAAATGCCACCTTTTGTCACCAAAATTATGATGTGTGAAATTAAAGGGGCTGTAAGAGCTTGGATTGGCCAGGTAATGAGAAACAATAGTAAGGAAAGAGGTTGTTGGACTTGAGTTTGCACTATGTACACTAGTTCCCCAGGAGGTCACTGCTTTACTTTGTTATGATATGGGCCTAGGTATGTAGGGTAAGACAGGTATTATAAACCACAAGGCACAAAACTAAGGAGTAAAAGAAATGCGCCCACCCTCCCCCAGCCATATACTTGGTTTTGGAGCAAAGGGTCGTGGGCTTTATAAATGGAGACAAATACAATAAGGCTATGAAGTCAAACCATCAGAAGCTGTACAATGGTGCAGAAGAAATTTAGCAAAAATTAATCCAATGTCAGTGTTTGGATTGAGGTAATTCTGAGGTATTTAAAATCATTGGTCGAGAGCAACTGTTCACTCTTGGAGTGATCATAAAGCAGAGGACAAATATAGTAAAGGAACCGGGACATAAGCTTTATACAGCTCATGGTTGGAGTCCAGAAACGCCAGCTAATCGCAGTAGTGGGGAAAATTCAGTTGGAACATTGAAAAGGAAGTGCTGTGTCTGAAAGAATATCAGGATGTGGAGAAGTAGTCTTTGGGTGATTATTACAGATGCTTCAGATTTGACAGCTGAATGGCTGCCAAGCTCTAACCATTTGTGCTTTCCTATCATTTAACTGTAAATTTCAAATGTCTTGCATTCTCACAGCTGTTACTTGTATCTTTTGGGTATTAACTGTAAAGATTCTGATATTCTTGACAGCTTTCACTTTGGACATTGGTATAATGTTTCTTCTTTAAATCAGTGGTGCAAAGATGTCTGTATTTTTGTTACAGGATGGTAAACATGAAAATGTAAAGCCATTAAAAAGACAGCAGCATGTGACAAGTGATAAGGGAGCAGCTGACAGTCCAAGTGAGTGGAAAGTTACACACAATCCAAAACTTTAAGTTCTTGGCCCCATGACTGTGTTCCAGTTTATAGGTGAATAAATTCACAACGAGTAGAAATTTTCTTCCTTAATAGAATTATGTAACATTTAGAATGGAAATAGATTATTCATACCAAATACTTGTGTTCATCTTCTATACAAGTTTCTTCTCGATCTTCATCCAAGGACAACAAGTAGCTAGATGTGTTCCATAGCAGTAAGCAAATCATAGAGTGGCATCTACTGCATCATTGAAGAAGTAATCATGGGAAAATGGCTCAGAAGTGAACCTGTTTGTGTGTTTCCCACCTTCCAGCACCATGTCTCTAACCTTTAAGATTATGGCTCTTCAAGTACTCAGCCATTTTCTTTGAGTGTCTGCCTTTATCACCGATTCTGGCAAGGAGCCTCAGATTCTTGCCATTTCCAGCTCATTTTCTTTCACCATCTTAAAATAAGCTGCAGAAGGTAGATCTAGTCAGCTCCATCTTGGGTACTAGCCTACAAAGTACCCAAGACATCTTCAGGGAGCAGTGTCTCAAAGGCAGCATCTATTATTAAGGACTTCCAGCACCCAGGGCATGCCCTTTTCTCACTGTTACCATCAGGTAGGAGGTACAGAAGTCTGAAGGCACACACTCAGTGATTCAGGAACAGCTTCTTCCCCTCGGCCATTCGATTCCTAAAAGAACATTGAAGCTTTGGACACTACCTCACTTTTTTTAATATACAGTATTTCTGTTTTTGCACTTTTTAAAAATCTATTGAATTCCTCGTTTACGTTTTTAAATTCAATATACGTAAATGATTTACTTATTATTATTACTATTCTTATTTATTTACTTTTCTCTGCTAGATTATGTATTGCATTGAACTGCTGCTGCTAAGTTAACAAATTTCAAGTCACATGCCGGTGATAATAAACCTGATTCTGAGCTATTTAGTTTAAATCTCCAACAAGAGAAAATCTACAGGCGTTGAAAATCCAAGCAACACACACAAAATGCTGGAGGAACTCAGCAGGCCAAGCAACATCTACGGAAAAGATTACCGTCGATGTTTTGGACCAAGACCCTTCATCAGGCATGTGTTCTGATGAAGGGTCTCGGTCCAAAACTTCGACTGTACTCTTTTCCATAGATGCTGCCTGGCCTGCTGAGTTCATCCAGCATTGTGTGTGTGTGTGCTTAGTTTAAATCTCCATTGCTTGGTTTTGTTTATATAGCTAAGTGAAGTAGATCCTTGCTATTTACTCTATCTAGGCCCCTTTATAATTTTATGAACTCAATTGCCTTCCCATGCCTCCCTATTTTATTCCAAAGAAAGCAACAATTGGGTTTAATGTCACTGAAATATGTTGTGAAATTTTGTTTTGTTGCAGTACATAATAAAAATGAAATTACAATTTAAAAAAATTAAAATAAGTAATGCCAAAAAAAAGTGAAATGTACATAGGTTCATTGTTCATTCAGAAATGTAATGGTCGTGGGGAAGAAGCTGTTCCTAAAATATTGAGTGTCTTCAGGCTTCTGTACCACCTCGATGGTAGCAATGAGAGGAGGGCTTGTCCTGGGTAATGGGGTGGGGGCAATGGCACCTTTTTTTTTTTTAGGGCATCTGCAAAAGGTGATACCTCAGTGCTGGGGAAGATAGCACTCATGGTGGAACTGGCTAAGTTTGCAGCTTTTTCTGTGCAGTGACCTCTTTACCAGGTGATGCAACCAGTTAGAATGCTCTCCACTGTACATCTGTAGAAATTTGAGAGATTTTGGTGACATGCCAAGTCTCCTCAAACTCCTAATGGAAATGTAGTTGTTGTCATGCCTTTATAAGTACATTAATATGTTGAATCAAGGATAGATCTTCAAGTTGTTGACACCTAGGAACGCTTTCCACTTCTGTTCCCTCAACTTTTGCTTCCTGGGGTTTACAATCAACTCCTTGGTCTTACGGACGTTGAGTGCGAGGTTATTTCTGCAACACCACTCAGCCAGTTGGTCTCACTCCTGTACGCTGTCTTGTCGCCATCTTAAATTCTGCCAGCAATAGCTGTCATTTGCAAACTTGTAGGTGGTAATTTGAGCTGTGTGGTGTGTGTAGAGAGAGAATAGAGCAGTGGGCTAAGCACACATCTTTGAGGTGCACCAATGTTGATCCTCAAGGGAGGCATTATTTTCAACTTGCACTCACTGTGGTCTCCCAGTGAGGAAGTCAAGGATCCAGTTGTAGAAGGTACAGAGGTCCAGGTTTTGAAGCTTGTTGATGGTGTTGATTGCTGAGCTGTAATCAGTAAACAGTCTGATGTAGGTATTGCTATCGTCCAGGAAAAACCCTAATTTGTCCAGTAACTCCAGTCAGTACTGGAGAGGTTAGAGACTTTTGGTCTAATATGGTGGGTAGAACTTTATGCAGTGGTGAAGCTGTAGTGAAATTAGAGAACATCTTTTATTAACAAAAGCTTGTGTTCTGTTCCTTTTAACCACTTAACTGTGCTGTCCTGCTACCTTAAGAATCTTGAAGGTTCTTCTGTTCCTCCATGGCTCTCATTGCTCACCATTTATTGTAGATTCTTATGTATCGTTGCTTCCCAAATGCATAAACTTGTGTGGATTAGTTCCACTTGATATTTTTCTGCCCAATTTGCCAGGCCATATTACCTTTTGCCTATTGACCATGGAGCTAATTTTATATCAAATGTAAGCTTCCTAATTGCGTCCCCTACATCTAAGTGTAAACAATTAATAGTACTGAGTACTCTCCCTTAACTTCATTTATGAGATTTTTGGTCACAAAACCAGCTGACTTCAATAAGTGCTGTCAATATTAAATCAATTTTGGATCTATTTCCCATGCTTCCTGCATCCTGGAGGCGATGTGGGACATTGTTAAAAGCCTTGCTGAAATCCATGCATATTGCATCAAACGCAATGCCTTTTGTCTCAAGTTGAGGAGGAAGGCGCATGAGTTTGCGGCAGCACGCAGGTTTATGTGAGTGAATATGAACTATAATGAGTGACTAGCAATTCTACTTGTTTAGATTTCAAATAGCTGATCTGAAACATAATCATTCTATCATTAAACATAGAGTTGCTATGTGTAATAAGCCGAGGGTGCAATTTTTACTGTTCATCTTGTACATTCTGGAATCTGACCCAAGCTCTACAAAACCAAGAAACTGAAAATGATTGCAAGCAGCTTCAACTGACAGATATACAAATCCATAAGTTTATCATTGGAAATTATTTGATAATGTTATGAACAAAAGGTAGATTCTTGAGGTTGATTAAGAGTGGATTAAGTAAAAGTGGTTTCATACGGTTGCCTCAAATATAAATCCCCATCATTTCACACGTTGCTTGTGGTAGAAAGTTCAATATTTGATAAATTCTTTTGAGAGCTATGAACTTCTCTGTCAGAGACCTTTTATTAACCCCTCTAGTTTGGTCTTTTGGTCTTAGCAAATGAAATCTTTACATTTATCATGGACCTCTTTGAGAAGACTTAAAAGCAAGAGTGCTTTGACTGTAGCTACTCCTTCACATTCTTGCACAGTAAATGATTGCACCTCTGCAGTCTGTGTAACGCTTAGACAGTCTTGTCATTGTGTATGCTTTGCCCAGTCTCTGGATTCCTAGTGCATCAAAAGCCTGTTTAGTAGGTTAATTGGCTGCTGTGAATGGTACCTAGTGCTGAAATGGGAGAATATTGGGGGCAGTGAACAAGAATATGAGGAGAATTAAAAATAAAGAGAATGGGGTTAATGGTGGCCAATGGTCGGTCTGGACTTGATGGGCTGAAGGGCCTGTTTCACTCATTATAGTTCATATTCAATTCAATTTTGACCTGTATTTTAAAATGAACATTTACGTCATTTTCACATAATCAGCCTCTTTTTTTACTTTCTCTGCATTTTATTCAGGTTTGGAAAGTGAGATTGCCAAAACAGTATCTTTGAAAGAGCTATCAGAGGTTATAGAAGAATTACAAGAGGGTGAAACAGAAAAGGAAAATGAAGAAGGTATGTCTTATTCACCTGCAGCAATAGGTCAATTCCTTTGTTTTGCATAAACAAGATTTTTTTCCACTGCTGACATCAATGTTAAGTGCAGTTCCTTATCTTTTTAAATATTCTTGATAGATATGTCCTCCAAGATGTGTTCATAATGAGCTTCTCTCTCCAGAATATCATATTCTTTTCTTATATGTTAACCAAGTGGACTATAATGGCAGGTAAATGTTGTCAGATGATTGGGAGTCTATGGTTAATTGAGTCCTTGACCATGAATTCTAATCACTAGTCATCAATAGACTTCAATTGTCATTTCTCATGCAACTTGAAAACCAAATTCCACAACAAATGTTATTAATTTTAAAAAAGAAACAAATGGTTATCTTTATTTTGTTGTGACTGCATACAGTACAGAATTCAAATTTTATTTGTAAATCTTCATAGTCTTTATCCTTGTATGAAGGAGCAAATTAAATGTAAGGAGGGGTAGTGAAATTAATAACGTTGCCATGGACAAAGTGGCCGTAGATGTTGCCTGACCTGAGTATTCACAGCATTCGTCAAATTTGCTGGTGAGCGCAGCAGGCCAGGCAGCATCTCTAGGAAGACGTACAGTTGACGTTTCGGGCCGAGACCCTTCGTCAAGATCCTGACGAAGGGTCTCGGCCCGAAACATCGACTGTACCTTTTCCTAGAGATGCTGCCTGGCCTGCTGCGTTCACCAGAAAATTTGATGTGTATTGCTTGAATTTCCAGCATCTGCAGAATTCCTCGTATTCACAGCATTGTTCAGTTTGATTGCAACACAGGTCATTTGATCTAGGACAGCATTTATCCTTGTCATCCTGTTCACTTAGTCTTTTCATACTTCCTTCCTTATTTCCATGTGATGGTGAAGGAGGCTATTGAAATGACTTTTGCTTTGAGCAATCTCATCAATCCAGTGCCCCTATACTTTTTCCTCAAGCCCTACTTCATTATGTGCCTCATACCCCGCACTAGGGTTATCCTGCTGCCCACAATAATGCAAAGTAGCCAATTAGCATACTAAATGGGGGGGGCTAACAAAGCAGCGCCTCAGGGAATTTCATGTCAACATGGTTAATGTGCAAACCCTGGGCAAAAGTAGAGACTGAGAACAAATCCAGGTTGTTAGAGCAGAAGCAGTAGTGCTGCTGTTGAGTTTCTGTGCAGTCTTGTTTACAGCAAGCCTTGTTAAATACATAACTCACATCTTGTATGTCCATCTTACATGTTCTACTAAATACCCGTTGACAACAGAATTTTCTGTTTCAGGTCTTAGTGGGTAGGTATCTTTTTATGGCCCCCAGACCTGGTCTTTTTCATCCATTGGCAACATTATTTATAGTATTAATGCTACAATTATAGTATCAAGCATTTGCAATCATGTCACCCCTTAAGTCTTTACTAAACCACAGTTTAAGTACATAGGAAGATAATATTGTAGTGCATAGATAGGAATACTTAGAAGGCTTCTGTGGTAAAAGAAAAATTGACATAGATTTTGTAGGCTAAATGGCTCATTGCTATGTTATCTAAATTCTTATGGCATCTATATCAACTTCTATTTCTACCTGTGGAGTTCCTCCAGCATTTTGTATGTGTTGCTTGGGTTTCCAGCATCTGCATATTTTTCTTGTTTGTTTCTAATTCTACCTAATAGGCAAATACAGAAGTACAAGATCTTCACACCATTGGCCATACCTTCAGCTGTTTTAACCTCAGTTGGAAATTCTCTTCTCACCCTTTACCTCTTCCCCTCTCTTCCTTCTTTTTAAGATGTCCTTAACATTCCTACTTTGACCAATTTACCGCCCCCCCCCCCACCCCCAGATTTCTCCTTCTGTGTGGTCATGGCAAATTATCTTAAACTTTTTGGAATGACTATGAAATCTTTATCTTGCCACACTAAATGCAGTAATCATTGTTGCAGCTTTATCAAAGGCATGGGCCCAGAAAAATGTTCATCTTTGTAGAGAAGGGTAAAAGAATGGTATGTGCTAAGAGTTTTACAGAAGATAAAGGATATATTTTTAACTTTAACAGCTGCTATTGCCGATGAGCTTACTGAAATTACATCTTTGGATCTACAGTCCCTGGTTATTCGGGGGGGATTTGACTCTCCTTTTCAACACACAACTGAAATGCTTACTGGCCCTCAGACAAAACGTGAACAAGAATCGTCTTGTTCTGCCACCGAGCAAGGATTGCACACTGAGCCCCACCAAGTGCCATCAACAATAAGTAAAACACCAGAGCCTCGCAGGCAAGAGCAGTGCTCTGTCAAAAAAGGGTTTACGCCCATTGAGAAGCCATGTGAGAACTATCCTGCTAACACTAAGGAGGAGGTGGACAAAGCTGTATCAACACCTGTTACACCCAGTACCCTGTTTAAGGTCCAAGCATTGAGACATTCTCCCCTTAGTACTGGGCATCCACTCCCCTATGAACACCTTTTTGAATTGGCATTGCCCAAAGCAGCAATTCTTTTCATCAAACAAAAAAACACCGAGCTGGAAAAGCTGGCAGGCAAGCAATTGGAGGATCCATCTTCATTGATCTCACCTCTTGATGTGTTGGATAAGCTGATTCAGCAAGGAGGAGATGCACACTTGAAGGAGCTTAGCAGGTAAGATAGAAAGAAAATAATGAATGTTCCATTGTTGCATGTGCCTTTCTGGCACATTAACCCAAGGCCTCATGGGTAGCTGCAAAAGGCCCAGGGGATTATTTTGAAAAGCAAAGTTTATCCTTGAACCAATATTAAGACAACATTCTGAAAGTGCTCAATAAGTGCAATGTCCTGATTGGGGTGGGGGGGGGGGAGAATAAATTTCTTGTATTGCCAACATATTTGAAAGAAATTTTCAATTGATCTAAGGTGTTTTATTTCTCAATCCACGTGATCAAATTGTTTTGGTATTGTTAATATTTGCAAGTAGCATAGATTTTCCATGTTGTAGTTTTTTTTAAAAAAAAATCCAACTCTTAAACTTGAAGTGAGGGCTAAAGTTGCTTTCATGCCGGTTATTGAACTGACTGCTTCATGCATCATTCTCAAATAGAGTTACTGGGTTAAAGATGAGCAACTCTTGCACTCCAACTCTTGCATTTGGATAGCATGGCATAATTATTGCTGTAAAATATCTGGAAGTGTCTTGATTGTTCATCTGGGCAGGGTAACTGATGGAAGTGACTCCACCGTGTCTATTTTAGAGTTTACCCTGTGCATCCTGATCCCCACAATCAAAAAAAAATGGTCAGGTAAGTGCAGAGTTTATCATCGTATTAGTAACCACCAGTTAAACCCCAATAAATGGAACTGTGGAATAATTCTAACTCTCATGGTGCTTGTTTTGATTAATTTGCCTGATTCACTGGGTAACCTCACAATTAGATTTTGTACATAACTTTCACAAAATGGAATTGATTTGGGTTTTCTTAATGGCTTTCTTTGAACTTTGGAAAACAGATTTTAAGGTGAATTAATTGGAAATGGAGGTGGTGAAGTTTTCACTTTCATCTAACCAGAGTTAATGACTTAACACACTCAATGTGCTGAATTTTTATAGGGTGTTAATTGGTCATTTGGGCGTCATGTCTATTTTTCAAGGCAAAGCAATGGGTCTCAGACTTTGCATAAATGATTTGTGATCTGGACACCCACGTGGTCTAATCCATCTTTGTCAATGTTAAAATCACCCAGTGGAGAACAGTGTTTTGCTATCAGTTTATATTGATTATGTACTAATTACTCATACAGTTGTATGAATTTAATTAACCTTGGATATCATTTTGTTAATTCAGAAACCCAAGGAGGCATCAGTAGATCAAAATTATGTCAGTGTTATTTTCACATGTGTCCATTTACAGCCTGCATCTTTCCGTAACCCAGAATGCCTGTGCCGACTGGGGGTCTTGCTACCAATTGACGTATTATCAGATTATCAGAGAATGTCGATGAACTGTTTGTGAAGCTGGGTGCAGTGTCCACTTCCCTGACTTTAAATTACACTGTGGCCACTGTATTAGGTATACCTGCTTGTTAATGCAAATATCTGATCACCCAATCATATGGCAGCAACTCGTACATAAAAGCATGTAGACACGGTCAAGAAGTCCAGTTGTTCAGACTACAAACATCAGAATGGGGAAGAAATGTGATCTAAGTGATTTTAACCATGGAATGATTGGTGGCAGAGGGGGTGGTTTGATTATCTCAGAAACTGCAGATCTCATGTGATTTTCACACAATAGTTGTAGAATTTATTGAGAATAGTGTGGAAAAACAAAAATCATCCAATGAGTGGCAGTTCTGTGGGTGAAAACATGTTGTTAAAGAGAGGTCATTTTTGGTGATAACACCACTTTTGGCAATAGTGTTAGTATTGGGGTTATTGCTAACTACATCAAGGAAATTGTTTTAACTGGATGGGTAAACTATTTACCTGCTATCATAAATAAAAGAAATTCTGCTGATGCTGGAAATCCAAGCAACACATACAAAATGCTGGATGATCTCTCCAGGTCACGCAGCATCCATGGAAATGAACAAACAGTTGACATTTCACGCTGAAATCCTTCAGGATTGGAAAAGAAAGGGGAAGATGCCAGGAAAAAAAAGTTGTGGGGGGGGGGGGAGGAGGAGGATAGCTAGAAAGTGATGGGAGAAGCCAGGAAGGGTAGGGAAGATAAATGGCTGGAATCTGGTAGAGGGAAGTAGACCATGGGAGAAAAGGACCTGGGGGGCAGTGATAGGCAGGTGAGAAGAGGTAAGAGGCCAGAGTGGGGAGGGGAAGGGAAACTTTTTTTTAACTGGAAGGAGAAATGGATATTCTTACTATCAGTTTGGAAGGTACCCAGACGAATATAAGGTGTTCCTCCTCCACCCTGAGGGTGCCCTCATCATGGCACGAGTGGAGACCATGGAATCGCATGTCAGAGGAGAATTACCAGACTGCTTCAAGCTAACAGAAGGCAACAGTAACTCAAATAACTGCACGTTATAATGGTGATGTGCAGAAAAACATCTCTGATGCACAACACATCAAACCTTTAAAGTGGGGTTACAGCAGCAGAAAACCATACTGGGTTCCGCTCCTGTACCTAATAAAATGGCCACTGAGTTTTTTAATTGAGTGTAACCCTCAGGTTGTGTCAGCTGCGTAAATCCAGGGAAGACAATCTCTGGCCCCACCAAACGTGTGAGATTGAGGTACAAAACCTCCTGTTTGTGTGGATGCTACGTGATGTGTAACCCTGTTACAAATCAGTACCATGAAATAACGGACAGTACACCATATGCAATTAAATGATTTAGCTTTATAATTCTTAATTTGACTAAAGGATTAGTAAAGTAAAACAAAAAGAAAAGGGCCCATTTTAATGAAAGTCTAATGTGCACGAGTTGGAGCTCACGGTTTCTCTTTCGCCAATCCTCCATTGATTTCCCCAGGCTTCATCAACTCCCGGCCCCACTCCAAGTCCACTCCTTTCTGGTGCCTACAACCCTTTCTTTCTCCATCTTCCACTGAACAAAAGACCCAGATCACCTCGGTCTCAGGCACCTAAGGAAAGGTACATCACATCCGGAGTTTCTCCGGTTAGCGGATGATTTCCCTCCACACCTCTGACGTAGTGGGGAACCGCGTACGAGGTGAGTTACGGTAGTAGTTTGCCATTGCCTTCTGCCAGGTGAGTTTCCAAAGAGATCACCAGCTCGTAACCCAGCACGGATGGAAAGCGTGCAGGGGAGCCGGCTGGATTCGAACTCGGGACCTTTCGTCCTGAAGTCCAGCACTGATAGCACTGTGCTACTACCTCACCAGTACCCAACAAGAAAAAAAAACACTCCCTTCATTGGACAGTGCACATTCCAAAGCCCCCGTTATCTCTAGCCATAACCCAAACACTGCTGCTACAGAAAAACTGTTACATTAGCAGTGAAACCTTTCCCAGGGTGTTACATGAGCTTCATATCAGCATGTGAACTAAGCACTTTTCCATTATTTTGAATACTGTACCCAAATGATAACCACAGTATGGCACAGCAGTTTGATTACAATGTTTTGAACAAGTGTTATTAATAGGATTTGCATTGCACAATAGGGCAATCTGATATTTATAACCCATGCAAGTTATCAAATCTAACACTGATTTCATTGGTAACTTCAGTTATTTGTATACTGACACTAGTTGTCTCCAAGCAGAACTAATTGACATTTACCCTCTTCTGCCATGTGCCCAAAATGGAAAGTGTATCATGTATTCAGATTTAGAGTTGCAGTTGTAGCCCTAATATGCAGCATTCCTCTTTAATATACTTGAAGCTTTCAATTAGTCTTGTGAGAAAGGAAAACAATTATGGGGGTGCAGAGCTTAACATGTGCATTGAGATTTAAATTCTTACCCAATTTTACAGGCAATTTTTTTTTTTGTATCTAAAATGCTCTTTGCTAGATGCGTTAGTGCAGAATCCTTTGAACAGAATTTTACCTTATTTTGCATCTCACCTGCAGTATGAATCACCTGAAAGAATATTTACCACCACTTTGGGTACCCTGTGATATTTTTCTTCCAAACACTGACAACCCTAGAGTATAGATGCTGCCTGGCCTTCTGCGTTTACCAGCAATTTTTATGTGTGTTGCCCGAGAGTATATTGTAGTTTCTTTATTCAGCATCTACTTTTGATCTGACCTTGTGTAGTTTGGGATCTTGCTTTGTAAGTGTATTTGGTCTCTTTAACCCAGTTGTCTGCAGGTGTAGAAGTCATTGCTGCTGTGTTTTTATTATAAAAATGAATTTCACCTGTTGCTGATGAATCTGTTCTTTTTGAAGTCAAGGTTCCCAGTAATTTCATGCACAGGACAAAAGGCATATCAGTAACTGAAATGTTAATCTGCTGGTTTGCGATGGTAGTGAGTATTCTAAAGGAAATTTCAGGCCACCTTTTGAGCATCAGAATATGCCAGTGTGGTAGTGAAATGTTAGCCTCGTTTGCCAGTTGCCTATAAATTGGGTGGGGAAGGGCTTGAACTGCATGGTCAGTGTTCCTCTGGTAAAACTGGCACCTTCTTTCACTATCCAATAATGCACTGCTAACAATGCGAAACTTTACAACTTTATACCTTTTCTCTCTCTCTCTGCTGATCATCTGGCTTCTGACGCAGCCCACTACCACATCACTCAAATGACGATTCTTCATGTGAGCCCAGTTGTAGTGTCAGTGGGTTACTCAACTTCTGAACCCAAGTTAGGTGTAGTCCTATTTATGGTGAAGACGATCTGCTCATTTCCAAGCAGAATATGTTATGGTGGAGATATGAACATAAAGGAATGTGAGATTCTTGAAGCAGTTACAATTAAAAGCTACAGCTACTGATGTACTGCATTTTACTATTGAAGTGGAGTCTTGAAGTTTATTATTGATTGCATTTCAGTGACATTGTAATTACATTGCATAAATTGGAAACATTGCATAAATTGGAAACATTTATGTAATTACATTGCATAAATTGGAAACATTCAATTGGTAGAATGATTAATGCTATTTTATTAGAATTTTTTTTTTTTACAATTTCTTTTAGATTGCCATTGCCCAGCAAATCTGCAGACTGGACTCACTTTGGAGGTATGTGTTGCATATATCGTCCAATTCTACTGAGTGAAGCTGACAAACCTAAAAATAGTGTAATATCTGGTATGAGCTGCATTTTAAGGGGAATGGTTCTCTTGAACTAATACATTGCAATGGTACATAAATGTATTCAACATTGTGCTTATTATATGCAACCACCAACTGCGACTCCAGCCTTGAACTCCAGGCCGGGTCTTTATGTGCTGCTATTGTGACTCCCGTCTCCCCTTCCCCCACCAATACACTGCAATCCCATCTCCTTCAGATCCCACTGTCAGCTCCTGGGTCCTCAGAGGCTCCATCTTCCTCTCACCCCAACCCTCTCCTCTCCATTGACACCCCCAGCCTCCACCCTCCCCCCTCTGATCCCAGCTCTCATCCGTGCCGGGTCTTTACCATCCCCTCCAACCTTCAACTGTCGGAGGCAGAGCGCTCTGTCCTCAGTAAGGGCCTCACCTTTGTCCCCCTTCACCCACACCTCAGCGAGTTCTGTGTTCGCCATGATGCGGAACTTTTCTTTCTCCGTCTCCGAGCCTACTTCTTCGGCAAGGACTCTTCCACCCCCACTGATGACCCCTTCTCCCGTCTTCAACCCTCCTCTTCTTCATGGACACCCTGCTCTGGTCTTCTGCCTGCTCTGGATCTCTTTATCGCTAACTGCTGACAGGACATCAACTGTCTCGACTTCACCGCACCTTGTCCCCATTCCAACCTCACTCCTTCGGAACACTCTGCTCTCCACTCCCTCCGCACTGATCCTAACCTTATTATTAAACCCGCCAATAAGTGGGGTGCTGTTGTAGTCTGGCGTACTGAGCTCTACCTTGCCGAGGCACAGCGACAACTCGCGGATACCTCCACTTATTTACCCCTCGATCGTGACCCCACTAAGGAGCACCTGGCCATTGTCTCCCACACCATCACCAACTTTATCTGCTCAGGGGATCTCCCATCCACTGCTACCAACCTTATAGTTCCCACACCTCGCATTTCCCGTTTCTACCTCTTACCCAAGATCCACAAACCTGCCTGTCCTGGCCGACCTATTGTCTCAGCTTGCTCCTTCCCCACCGAACTCGTTTCTGCATACCTCGACACGGTTTTATCCCCCCTTGTTCAATCCCTTCCTACCTATGTTCGTGACACTTCTCACGCTCTTAAACTTTTCGATGATTTTAAGTTCCCTGGCCCCCACCGCTTTATTTTCACCATGGATGTCCAGTCCCTATATACTTCCATCCCCCATCAGGAAGGTCTCAAAGCTCTACGCTTCTTTTTGGATTCCAGACCTAATCAGTTCCCCTCTACCATCACTCTGCTCCGTCTAGCGGAATTAGTCCTTACTCTTAATAATTTCTCCTTTGGCTTCTCCCACTTCCTCCAAACTAAAGGTGTAGCTATCAGCACCCGTATGGGTCCTAGCTATGCCTGCCTTTTTGTTGGGTTTGTGGAACAATCTATGTTCCGTGCCTATTCTGGTATCTGTCCCCCACTTTTCCTTTGCTACATCGACGACTGCATTGGCGCTGCTTCCTGCACGCATGCAGAGCTCATTGACTTTATTAACTTTGTCTTCAACTTTTGCCCTGCCCTCAAGTTTACCTGGTTCATTTCTGACACCTCCCTCCCCTTTCTAGATCTTTCTGTTTCTGTCTCTGTCTCTGGAGACAGCTTATCCACTGATGTCTACTATAAACCTACTGACTCTCACAGCTATCTGGACTATTCCTCTTCTCACCCTGTCTCTTGCAAAAACGCCATCCCCTTCTCGCAATTCCTCCGTCTCTGCCGCATCTGCTCTCAGGATGAGGCTTTTCATTCTAGGACTAGGGAGATGTCTTCCTTTTTTAAAGAAAGGGGATTCCCTTCCTCCACTATCAACTCTGCTCTTAAATGCATCTCCCCCATTTCACGTACATCTGCTCTCACTCCATCCTCCCGCCACCCCACTAGGAATAGGGTTCCCCGGTCCTCACCTACCACCCCACCAGCCTCCGGGTCCAACATATTATTCTCCGTAACTTCTGCCACCTCCAACGGGATCCTACCACTAAGCACATCTTTCCCTCCCCCCCCCCCCCCCCCGCATTCCGCAGGGATCGCTCCCTACGCGACTCCCTTGTCCATTCGTCCCCCCCCTTCCCTCCCCACTGATCTCCCTCCTGGCACTTATCCGTGTAAGCGGAACAAGTGCTACACATGCCCTTACACTTCCTCCCTTACCACCACTCAGGGCCCCAAACAGTCCTTCCAGGTGAGGCGACATTTCACCTGTGAGTCGGCTGGGGTAATATACTGCGTCCGGTGCTCCCGATGTGGCCTTTTATATATTGGCGAGACCTGACGCAGACTGGGAGACCGCTTTGCTGAACATCTACGCTCTGTCCGCCAGAGAAAGCAGGATCTCCCAGTGGCCACAAATTTTAATTCCACATCCCATTCCCGTTCTGACATGTCTTTCCACGGCCTCCTCTACTGTAAAGTTGAAGCCACACTCAGGTTGGAGGAACAACACCTTATATTCTGTCTGGGTAGCCTCCAACCTGATGGCCTGAACATCGACTTCTCTAACTTCTGCTAATGCCTCACCTCCCCTTCGTACCCCATCTGTTACTTATTTTTATGCACATTCTTTCTCTCACTCTCCTTTTTCTCCCTCTGTCCCTCTGAATATACCCCTTGCCCATCCTCTGGGTCCCCCCCCCCTTGTCTTTCTTCCTGGACCTCCTGTCCCATGATCCTCTTGTATCCCTTTTGCCAATCACCTGTCCAGCTCTTGGCTCCATCCCTCCCCCTCCTGTCTTCTCCTATCATTTTGGATCTCCCCCTCCCCCTCCCACTTTCAAATCCCTTACTCACTCTTCCTTCAGTTAGTCCTGACGAAGGGTCTCGGCCTGAAACGTCGACTGCACCTCTTCCTACAGATGCTGCCTGGCCTGCTGCGTTCACCAGCAACTTTTATGTGTGTTGCTTGAATTTCCAGCATCTGCAGAATTCCTGTTGTTTGTGCTTATTATTACCTGATGCCTTGTCTTGTATTACAACAAAGTAGCCTTGGACTTTTTACAGTCTTTATTTTCCTTTGAATTTGCACTTTCATAGATTTGCCAGCGATTTGATTTTTTTTTTTTGTTCCCTCCTAAATGAACTGGTAATTACTAATTTTGCTCTGAATGAGAGATTGTCCAATAGTCCATCTGTATTCTAACTTTCATCTAGTCCTGTAGAATACTTGCAGCTGTTTTGGCAATTATTTGCTTTTTAAATTTTGATCTGCTTTCCACAGCCCAGCAATCCCATGTATCTCCTACTTTCAGTTTTTATCAAACATCTTCTCTAGTCATCCTAGATTCCAACCATCTCAAATGAGCCACATACTTTCAAATCAACAATTTTGGTCACTTGTTATCTCTCTCTTTTGTTCCACCATTGGCAAATGGCCCTTTAGTGGATTCATCTGTTGTAAACCTCACTTTGAAATTTTTATTCAACTCTTCATAAAGCATATTTTACAAGGTTAATTCCTAGATACTATTGAGTGCAAGATGTTTTAGAAACCTGCTCATGAAGAATTAGTTGTTATTTAGAGTTGCATGAAACCAGGAAATATTGTTATTGCCACAGCTTGGCAAAAGCTTTTAGTCCTTTAAAGCTGGTATAGCTTTGATTGTTCTGCCAGGTTCTGCCCCCATGGATGAGCTACACACTCTTAGGAACCAACTTGTTCTACTGCACAACCAGCTGCTTTACGAGCGCTATAAACGAGAACAACATGCCGTCCGGAACAGGCGTTTGCTGCGCAAAATTCTCAAGGCAACTGCATTGGAGGAACAAAACTTAGCTATGGTGAGGCTTTAAAACTCTTACAGTTACTCTACTGGCTATTTTCTTCAGTAACATCTGTTCAGGTTGCAAAAAAATTCTCCTTCTATGCATGGAGTGTGCAAGAAGGTTCATTTATGACTTGGACTTCGCTGTGTATACTTTGGTTGCTTACTGAACCAGAAAGCTATTTTCTAACCTCTTATCTTACTGGGAATGAAAAGAGATCATCCATAAGTGCTGGAGGAGCTCAGCAAGTCAACCAGCATCTATGGAGATACTCCAACACTTTGTGTTACTCAAGATCTGTAGAATCCCATTTTTTAAGAAACCATTCAGCTTGTCAGGTTCATAGTGACTCATAGTGCAATTCCATTAGTCCCATTTTGCCTCTGGTTATGTCCCAGTACCCTTGCAACTTATTCTCTCACTTGCTCACCAACTCCTCTTTGATTCTATGGTACTGTTTACGGTACGGTTGCCAGTTAACATACTGGGTACGTCTTTTATGTAGTTGCGATGAGAAAGCACCCTGGGCCTGGCCCTTCAAGCTATGAGGCAGAAGCACAAGCTCCTCTACTATCTTGTGTTAAACTGGATGTAAGAAATCCCAGAGATCAGATGTAGCATAATGGATGTTTGCCCAATTCTATCTGCATTCCTCATAAATCAACATGTAATTTATATGGTGATTTACAGCATAGAAATCCTTTCAAATAACTATTGAGGTACAGCATGGAATAGGCCCTTCTGTTCCTTTCAGCTGTGCCGCTCAGCAATCCCCCGATTTAATCCTCACCTAATCATAGGACAGTTTGCAGTGACCAATTATCCAACCAACTGGTATGTCTTTAAACTGTGGGAGGAAACCAGAGCATCTGGAGGAGGCCCACATGGTACAAACTCCTTACAGGCAGCAGCAGGTGACAATGGTGACCTTCAAAACATAAAAGGTAATGGAATGCATTCAGTAAATACTGTCTGTACAATGTTCACATTGGTATTGGTTGTAGAGTTTTCTAGAAATACTATTTATGGTTTGTACTCTTGGTAGTTCAGAAATTGCTACTAATGTAATACTCCTTCACCAGACCCTACAAAAATCTAAAGCTGAAAGTATTTAATTTCGATTAATGCTCTTTTCCCCCTCCCCTTTGGAAAAGAGGGTTGGTGCCATTATGAAACTGTACAGTCAAAAAAACATTTAACAAGGCATGGGCAAGACAAATGCAACTTATAGTTTAGGTGTCCGTTAAATCAGCAGTGAGGTGGAGAGGTTTGAGCAGCATGCATTAATCGACTTTGTTTATTGTCTGTGGATAGTATGATGTTTATTTCCTCACTATCGCAATGAGTCTCATTCCTTTTTCTGTCAACTCTGATGTGCAGAAGGACCAGCTGAAACTCCAAGAATTGGATATCGGATCTCTCAAGCACAGTTTAGTTGTTGAGCAGGATAAGTATCAGCAGCTGAAAAAAGAGAAAGATTCTATCACCGGACATCTCAACAGCCAGATTGCAGAGCTCCAAAAGGGTCATGATGATTATCGTGCCAGCTGCCAGGAGCTACAGGTAAAGACTGAGTATTAGAAAATGTTGCTGTTGGGCTAATTTGGGGTGTTGGAATGAAATGGGAGATTAGGTGTTGGATTCAGTATATTCAATTGGTTCATAAATACTCATTGAGTTACTTTGCATTAGCATGCACACGTGTAATTAATCTTGGAGTTGGTTTAATATTATCACATGGACCAAGATGGCGGAAGGTTTTTGTTTGCACACAATTTGGACAGGTCATTCTGTGTACAGGCGTCCCCTGCTTTCCAAACGTTCTCTTTATGACGTTTCGCTTTTATGAAAGACCTACATTAGTACCTGTTTTCATTAACCGAAAGACGATTTTCGCTTTTACGAAAAAAGACGCTCGCTTTAAACTTGTGTTTACCCCGAGAAAGACCACCATGACCATGAAGCCTTGCGCAGGAAGGAGTGTGCACATGCGTGTACGTGCCGATTTTTTTCTTTTTTTTTTCGACAAATCAATTTTGGCTCAAACTTCCTGATTCTGTTAAGTGAAACTACACTGTATATTATTTCTACTTTATATAGGCTGTATATTTATCATATTATTCCTGCTTTTACTATATGTTAGTGTTAGTTTAGGTTTTATGTGCTATTTGGTATGATTTGGTAGGTTATTTTTTGGGTCTGGGAAAGCTCAAATTTTTCCCATATAAATTAATGGTAATTGCTTCTTTGCTTTACATCATTTCGGCACGAACGGTTTCACAGGAACGCTCTACCTTCGGATAGCGGGGGAAATCTGTAATAAGGAACAAAATGCATCCTAGTAAATAACTGAGTACTTACCAACCAATAACATCCACTGAATTCAATAGTTATGAGAGAATTTGCATCTCTCCAATTCCCATTTATTAATAAGATATCAACCTTAACAGTTTTGGATATCCTTTTCCTTAAAGGTGGCAGTGATCTTCTTGAATTGCTATTGCAGGATATATGATGGTGTTCCTATAGTACTGGTGGGTAAGGAGTTTTAGGATTTTGATGCAGTGAGATTCAAGGAATGGGTTGTGTATTTTCAAGCTGTTAGTATTTAAAGTCTGCTTGCTTCCGTTGTGTCTATGTATCCTGAGTATGAGCATCTTGTCATTTCTACTTGTAGAATAAGCTACAAGATTGTCAGAAGACAATAGGAGAACTGAAGTTGGAGCTACAGAAGGCCAATAACAAAGCATGTAATACAGAATATCTGCTGAACCAGATGACTGAAAAGGTAACACATGTGACAATCTACCTCGTAGAAATAAAATCCTAAACTACCTTGGGTAAGGTAACAGTTGGCATTGCTTTCTTAATGTTATGAGTTTCCTCCTCTTCATTCTGGCCTTTTGATAATTGCATTCCCAATATTTGCTTGCATCAGTGAAAAGACAAGATTCTCATTGGCAAGGTATGAAGTTTCCCAGCGAGTGCTGATTGGTTACCTAATGTAGAAGGCAGATTAAATTCTTGGTCTCTGAGACTCATCCAAAACAGAAAAGGTTAGAGTAAAACTATTTGCTACCCATCCTGGTGCAAGTACCAATGCAGTGTTAGTCATACTTGCCTCACTGCTCTTTGAAATTGATGACACTTATTCCAATTAGTGCTGCATCCTTTGACTAAAAGCTTCATTTGGATAATTTTGCAGATGAGGAAAGAAGACTGACTTTGATCCTGCTTTTAGTTGTTACCTGGTGGGAATGCTGTCATCTGACTTGAAGGCTTTGCTTCAGGCTTAATGAAATTTGTAACACAGTGTAGCATTCCAGAGCCGTGCTGTGGCAGGGCCACACGGATCTGGTTTAGAGGCATCAGGAGTACCAAACTGACTTCTAAACACTATGGGACACAAATCCAAATACTCATTGACCTGACATGGATACTTTAAACACTTGCTATCCGCCCTCAAAGCCATTTCATAGCATTGTACACCATAGAAACAGCCCTCCCAGCTTACCTCCATGATGCTAATCCACACTAACCCATTTGTTGTTTCCAATACCGGGGGAGTTTAGGACCAGAGGGTACAGCCTCAGAATAGAAGGATGCCATTTAAAACAGATGAGCAATTTCTTTAGCCAAAAGGTGGTGAATGTGTGGAATCATTGCCATAGGCAGCTGTGGAGGCCAAGTTGATGGGTATATTTAAAACAGAGGTTGATAGGTTCTTGTTTAGTAAAGGTGTCAAAAGTTATGGAGAGAAGGCAGGAAAATGGAGTTGAAGGGAAAAATTAGCTGTGATCAAATGGCAGCCAGGCATGATGGGCTGAATTACCTTGTTCTACTCCTATTTCTTAAGGTCTTGCTCTCCCATCATCCTCTTAAGTTTCTTCCCTACCCCTCCCCTCTATACCTTTGTTCGCAATGAAATGCTGATCATATCTGTTATTCCCAGTTCACCAGTACCCAGTCTGTGCAGCAACAAATGGAATGGTTGAATAAACAGCTTCTGCTTCTGAGCGAAGTGAATGAACTGCACATGGAGAAGTTGCTACACTCTCAGATGGGCCCCGCTAAGGTAAGGTTATTGGCAGAGCTTCGGAACTTGATAGTATATGTTGGAGCTCCACAAACATTTGTGTTCAACAATTCTTTGAAACCAAAGCTGCTGGAGAAATGGGTCAAATCTTGCAGTAGTGCATGGGAATCTTTACATTTGAAGATCATTGAACTTGAGAATTAGCCTCCCTAAATCTTGTACAAGGGGAAATTTAGCTGTGCAAAGTATGGTGTGGGTATTCGTACCCTTAATTTAAATTCTTACTCTTGACCAATACCCCTGCCCCCCCCAATGGCTTCCCATGTCTATCCCTCAGCCTTCTGAATTCTGCCAGACTTCATTTTAATCAACCCATTCATTCGTGGTTTGCTTTATGTTTACCTTCATACAGCTGTGTTTGGGCTGCATAGGTTCCAAGTTAGGCATTGCATTAAAAATAAATGTAGAATTATTATTTTTTAAATACTGCTCGGGGAGAAGGGTCTGCACTGCGCAGGCGCGTGACGTAGCACGCCAAGGTTTAAAAAGAGAAAATTTCAACGGTTCTTGATTCAGTCAAAGCAAGCAGCTGAGAAGAAGCGTGGAAGAAATCGGGTAGAAAAAGTCTTTTTTTTTTAAACACTGCTCGGGGAGAAGGGTCTGCACTGCGCAGGCGCATGACGTAGCGCGCCAAGGTTTAAAAACAGACCGCCATATACAGCGACCATCGTTGTAGTGGCCATCGTCGGAGTGGACTGAGTCAGAGTGGGACGGCTTTGGCTCAACAGGCTTTGGCGAGAACAGGCAGAGGCCAGGGTAGGTTCCGGTAAGTTTTTTGTTCAGATTGTTCAGAGTAGAGAGAATGCCAGGCAAGATGTTGGAATGCTCCTCTTGCAGGATGTGGGAAGTCAGGGAGCCCTCCGGTGTCCCTGACAACGACACCTGCAAGAAGTGCATCCAGCTGCAGCTCCTAACAAACCGTGTTAGGGAACTGGAGCAGGAGCTGGATGACCTGCGGATCATTTGGGAGAATGAGGAGATTATAGATCGTAGCTACAGGGAGGTAGTTACGCCAAAGGAGCAGAGGGCAGGAAATTGGGTCACTGTCAGGCGAGGGAAGAGGAAAGGGCAGGCAGAGCAGGGTTCCCCTGTGGCCATTCCCCTCAACAAGTATACCGCATTGGATACTGTTGGGGTGGGATGACTTACCTGGGAAAAGCTGCAGTAGCCGGATCTCTGGCACTGAGTCTGGCTCTGCAGTGCAGAAGGGAGGGTGGAAAAAGAGGAGAGCGGTAGTGATAGGGGACTCGATAGTTAGAGGTGCAGATAGGAGGTTCTGTGGTCGTGACAGAGAATCCAGGATGGTTTGTTGCCTCCCAGGTGCCAGGGTCAAGGATGTCTCTGATAGCTTGCATGACATTCTGAAGTGGGAGGGTGATCAGCTAAATGTCGTGGTGCACATCGGTACCAATGACGTAGCAAGGAAGGGTGAGGAGGTCCTGGATAGTGAGTATAGAGAGCTTGGTAGGAAGTTGAAAAGCAGGACCTCAAGGGTGGTAATCTCAGGATTGCTACCTGTGCTAGGTGCCAGTGAGGGTAGGAATAGGATGCTCTGGAGGATGAACAGGTGGCTGAGGAACTGGTGTAGGGGGCAGGGTTTCAGATTTCAGGATCATTGGGACCTCTTCTGGGGCAGGTGGGACCTGGACAAGAGAGACGGGTTACACTTGAACTACAGGGGGACCAATATCCTTTCAGAGAGGTTTGTTAGTGCTATTGGGGAGGCTTTAAACTAGATTTGCAGGGGGATGGGAACCAGAGTGCCAGAGCTGACAGTGTGGCTGGGGTGAAAATAAATGATGTTGGAAGTTCAAGCAAATCTGCTGATAGAAAGGTTGTGAGTGATGGTAAAAATCTTCTGAGGTGTATATATTTCAATGCTAGGAGTATTGCAGGGAAGGCGGATGAGTTGAGGGCGTGGATTGACACGTGGAATTATGACGTTATAGCAATTAGTGAAACTTGGCTACAGGAGGGGCAAGACTGGCAGCTTAATATTCCAGGGTTCCGATGTTTCAGATGTGATCGAGGCAGAGGAATGAAAGGTGGGGGAGTAGCATTGCTTGTTAGGGAAAATATTACAGCAATGCTCAGGCAGGACAGATTAGAGGGCTTGTCTACTGAGTCCTTATGGGTGGAGCTGAGAAATAGGAAAGGTATGGCCACATTAGTGGGGTTGTATTACAGACCACCCAATAGTCAACAAGACTTGGAAGAGCAAATCTGCAGAGAGATAGCAGGCAACTGCAGGAAACATAAAGTTGTGGTAGGGGATTTTAATTTTCCATACATTGATTGGGACTCTCATACTGTTAGGGGTATAGATGGTTTAGAGTTTGTAAAATGTGTTCAGGAAAGTTTTCTAAATCAATATATAGAGGGACCAACTAGAGGGGATGCAATATTGGATCTCCTGTTAGGAAACGAGTTAGGACAAGTGACGGAAGTCTGTGTAGGGGAGCACTTTGGTTCCAGTGATCATAACACCATTAGTTTCAATTTGATCATGGACAAGGATAGATCTGGTCCGAGGGTTGAGGTTCTGAACTGGAAGAAGGCCAAATTTGAAGAAATGAGAAAGGATCTAAAAAGCGTGGATTGGGACGGGTTGTTCTCTGGCAAAGATGTGATTGGTAGGTGGGAAGCCTTCAAAGGGGAAATTTTGAGAGTGCAGAGTTTGTATGTTCCTGTCAGGATTAAAGGCAAATTGAATAGGAGTAAGGAACCTTGTTTCTCAAGGGATATTGCAACTCTGATAAAGAAGAAGAGGGAGTTGTATGAAATGTATAGGAAACGGAGTAAATCAGGTGCTTGAAGAGTATAAGAAGTGCAAGAAAATACTTAAGAAAGTAATCAGGAGGGCTAAAAGAAGACATGAGGTTGCCTTGGCAGTCAAAGTGAAGGATAATCCAAAGAGCCTTTACAGGTATGTTAAGAGCAAAAGGATTGTAAGGGATAAAATTGGTCCTCTTGAAGATCAGAGTGGTCAGCTATGTGCGGAACCAAAGGAAATGGGGGAGATCTTAAATAGGTTTTTTGCGTCTGTATTTACTAAGGAAACTGGCATGAAGTCTATGGAATTGAGGGAATGAAGTAGTGAGATCATGGAAACTGTACAGATTGAAAAGGAGGAGGTGCTTGCTGTCTTGAGGAAAATTAAAGTGGATAAATCCCCGGGACCTGACGGAGTGTTCCCTCGGACCTTGAAGGAGACTAGTGTAATGTCACTGTCTACGGGTGAGGTGCCGGAGGATTGGAGAGTGGCTCATGTTGTTCCGTTGTTTAAAAAAGGATCGGAAAGTAATCCGGGAAATTATAGGCCGGTGAGTTTAACATCGGTAGTAGGTAAGTTATTGGAGGGAGTACTAAGAGACAGAATCTACAAGCATTTGGATAGACAGGGACTTGTTAGGGAGAGTCAACATGGCTTTGTGCGTGGTAGGTCATGTTTGACCAATCTATTGGAGTTTTTCGAGGAGGTTACCAGGAAAGTGGATGAAGAAAAGGCAGTGGATATTGTCTACATGGATTTCAGTAAGGCCTTTGACAAGGTCCCGCATAGTTAGGAAAATTCAGTTGCTAGGTATACATGGAGAGGTGGTAAATTGGATTAGACATTGGCTCAATGGTAGAAGCCAAAGAGTGGTGGTAGAGAATTGCTTCTCTGAGTGGAGGCCTGTGACTAGTGGTGTGCCACAGGGATCAGTGCTGGGCCCATTGTTATTTGTCATCTATATCAATGATCTGGATGATAATGTGGTAAATTGGATCAGCAAATTTGCTGATGATACAAAGATTGGAGGTGTAGTAGACAGTGAGGAAGATTTTCAGAGCCTGCAGAGGGACTTGGACCAGCTGGAAAAATGGGCTGAAAAATGGCAGATGGAGTTTAATACAAACAAGTGTGAAGGACAAACCAAGGTAGAACATACAGGGTTAATGGTAAGGCACTGAGGAGTGCAGTGGAACAGAGGGATCTGGGAATACAGATACAAAATTCCCTAAAAGTGGCGTCACAGGTAGATTAGGGTCGTAAAGAGAGCTTTTGGTACATTGGCCTTTATTAATCAAAGTATTGAGTATAAGAGCTGGAATGTTACGATGAGGTTGTATAAGGCATTGGTGAGGCCGAATCTGGAGTATTGTGTTCAGTTTTGGTCACCAAATTACAGGAAGGATATAAATAAGGTTGAAAGAGTGCAGAGAAGGTTTACAAGGATGTTGCCAGGACTTGAGAAACTCAGTTACAGAGAAAGGTTGAATAGGTTAGGACTTTATTCCCTGGAGCGTAGAAGAATGAGGGGAGATTTGATAGAGGTATATAAAATTATGATGGGTATAGATAGAGTGAATGCAAGCAGGCTTTTTCCACTGAGGCAAGGGGAGAAAAAAACCAGAGGACATGGGTTAAGGGTGAGGGGGGAAAAGTTTAAAGGGAACATTAGGGGAGGCTTCTTCACACAGAGAGTGGTGGGAGTATGGAATGAGCTGCCAGACGAGGTGATAAATGTGGGTTCTTTTTTAACATTTAAGAATAAATTGGACAGATACGTGGATGGGAGGTGTATGGAGGGATATGGTCCATGTGCAGGTCCGTGGGACTAGGCAGTAAATGGTGCGGCACAGCCAAGAAGGGCCAAAAGGCCTGTTTCTGTGCTGTAGTTTCTATGGTTTCTATAAATGAGGGTTTGATGGATAAGATAGACTCAGTGGTTATGTCTGTGCTGTACATTTCTATGATACTGATTTTAAAAGCTTTCCCGCTCCTTTGCCCGTACTTTTGCTCATCTGTCAATTTCTTGGTGACTTTGTCAGATTAAGCTTTTATGAAGTGCCATGGGGCATTTTACTTGGTTACCTTCAATTATATACTGTCTGAACATTAAGACTAGTGCCAATTTTAAAAGATATTCCAGATATTGGAAGGCGAAAATAAAAAAAAAATGCTGCAAGTGCTCCAATTCAGGCGTATTCTGTGGAAAGAGGAAAGATCGTTCATCAGAATTGCCTAAATATAAAACTTTTTCTAGTAAAAGTCAAATGTAAATCAAGAACTATTTCTCACTGCAAAGAAAGATAGCTTTATTTGTTACACGTACCTCGACACACTGAAATGTGTCACTTGCATCAATGATCACTGCCGTCTAAATATGTGCTGGGGGCAGCCTGCAAGTGTTGCCATGCTTCCAGTGCCAACAGAGCATGCCCACAACTTGCTAGCTCTAAAATGTACATCTTTAGAATGTGGGAGGAAATGGGAACACCCAGAGGAAACCCACAGGAGTACAAAATCCTTACAGACAGCGGTGGGAATTGGAACCCATTCACTGATCGCTGCTGCTGTAAAACATTCCGCTAACTGCCATGTTACCATGCCAACCGTACTATGCTGCTTGACCTATTGAGTGACTTCAGTATTTTCTGATTTAATTAATTTCTATTTTGGTCATTGCATTATTTTTAATGTGTTCAAACAAGTGGTCTTTCTGCATTGACTATCCCCATCATCACTGTTTTGATTTTCTTATGGAATCTGTACATGGAACTCTAGTTGCAGCTTACTGATAACTATGCTGCTTTTCTTCTGATTGGCATGAGGGTGCAATCACATTTTGATAAGTTTATATCAGTACACTTTATTACAAAAATACACCTTTTATGGAATTGCAATTCTCAGTCTAAATTTTAAAATCCATAGCAGGTGGTTATCACTGTCATCTAGAGAACAATTAGCTGATGTTCACTGAGATCCTTTTTCATTCCTCTCCCCACCGCCCCCCCCCCCCACCTCTTCCGACCTCGCCTTTGTCATTTTGTTCAGGCAGCAGAGGCAGAGATGGTTCAGGCAACTTTAATTCGAGAGAAGGAGAAAATGAGAAACCGCATCCAGCAGCACATACAGCGGATGGAGGCATCGCAGCGGCGTATAATGGAACTTGAGAGCCAACTCAATAAGAAAGAGCATCTCCTAGTCGAACAAAAAAAATACCTGGAGAACGTGAAAAATATGGCTAGGTATGGTGGGAGTCGTATGTAAGAGCAGAATTAGGCTATTTGGCCCGTACTGTCTACTCCTCCATTCCTGTTTCTTTAAACCCTCCTCTGCCCTGCTCATAGGCCTTCTCCCTGTAACCTCTGATGCCATGTCCAATCAAGAACTTATCAATCTCTGTCTTAAATGCACCGAATGACCTGGCCTCCATAGCTGCCTGTAGTAATAAATTCCACAAAATTACCACCCTCTGGCTAAAGAAATTTCTCCGCATCTTTTTTAAATGGATGCCCTTCTATCCTGAGGCTGTGCCCTCTTCCCCCACCATGGGAAACATCCTTTCCACATCTACTCTGTCCAGGCCTCTCAACATTCGAAAGGTTTCGATGAGACACCCCCACCCCCCCCCCATCCTTCTAAATTCCAGTGCGTACAGACCCAGAGCCATCAAATGTTCCTTGTATGATAACCCTTCCATTTCCAGAATCATCCTTGTGAATCTCTATGAATCCTCTCCAATGCTAGCATTTTCCTTTGATGAGGAGCCCAAAACTGCGCTCAGAGTGAGGCCTCGCCAGTGCTCACATCACATCCCTGTTCCTGTATTTTAGACCTTCTGAAATCAATGTGAACATTTCATTTGCCTTCCTCACCACCTGCAAGTTAACCTTTAGGGCGTTCTGCACAAGGACTCCGAAGTCCCTTTGCATCTGTTATTTGGATTTTTTCCCTATTTAGAAAAATCTGTACATTTATTTCTATCACCAAAGCGCATGCCCATGCATTTTTCAGCACTGTATTTCATTTGCCACTCTCTTGCCCGTTCTCTTAAACTGTCTAAGTCCTTCTCCAACTTAACTGTTTCCTCAACACTACCTGCCCCTCCACCAGTCTTTGTATCATCTGCAAACTTGGCAACAAAGCCATCTATTCCATCATCTAAATCATTGATATACAGCATTAAAAAGTCCCAATGCCAACCCCTGTGGAATACCACTAGTCACTGGCAGCCAACCAGAAAAAGATTGTTTTATTCTCACTTGCTACCTCCTACCAATCAGCCAATGCTCTAACCATGCCAGTAACTTTCCTGTAATACCATGGGCTCTTGACTTGATAAGCAGCTTCATGTAGCACCTTGTCCACAGTCATGGTAGGGTTTTTGTTTCAGTTGACAACTGAGGTTTATCTTCTCACTATTGCCATCTAGAATGATACCTTGGGAATTGTATGGGTAGTAGGGAGGGCTGGCATTGAAGGTATCTGACCAATCCTGATTGTCTGTTTCTTTCAGTGGAGAGCTGCAAGCAGCAGAAAGCCGATACGAAGCTCAAAAACGGATAATACAAACTCTACAGACTGAAATATTGGAACTTTACAGCAAGTTGGAGCGGACAGAACCTCCAAAGAAGATATCTGCAGCAGAAAGTACTGTTCAGTCTGCAGAGGAAAAGTAGGTTCTTTTAAGTTAACTCAATGAATGTTGTATCATATGAATTGAAATGCTCCTTTTCACTTTCTATGGTTAGAATTCTTTATCTGTTTCTGACTAACCAAGTGAAATCATCTAAACCTTGCCTGCCCTGAGGTAGACAGATCGTAAAGGAAAGCTGATACCTTGCAGCAGTTTGCATCGAGATAGTTTGTCATGTCTAAGCTTCAAGATTTTTTACCCCCTTGAGTCTAAAAAAAGTATTATCTACTGAAAAATCATGGAACTGAGAAAGACCTTTCAGGTCTTCACAGAACAAATTTAGACATATGGACAATAAACAAATTTAAAACTCCACCTTTGAGTAAAAACAGTTATTCAGCTCTATCCAGAGGCAAAAGCTATAACTTTCACTTTTAATAGAACTAGCACATCTCAAAATGCCCAACGCTGGCCCCCTAGGCCTGAGTTGACGTAGTAGTACATCTCAAAGTAAACTTAAATTCTGCTGATTATAACTTTTCTTCTAACGCTGTAAGATTGTCTTGAGTCTTACAATATTCTTTCACAGAAATAAGTTTCTTAATTTAGATTAAAATATTATGCACGACTTTGATTTGCAGATCTTCCGCCCTTGAGGCTCATTTTGCCCAAATAGTTCATTAATTATTCTGTTCTTTAGCTAAAGTCACTGTCATGGCCTGCCTTCTGCATTTTGTTACTACTGTACGTGCAGATGTGTTTATATTTTAAAACTCAGGTGTTTGTAATGAAATATCACCGCTTTTTATACCTTGGTTTCTGACGTCCAACCATTCATCCTGCTTTCTAATTCAGTGAAATAATTTGAATATTTGATTGTCATACAAGATCGGTGTGGAGTCAGTTAAGTCTTACTTTACCTTTCAATCATGTTTTATCTTGGAAATTCCATGTGTTGCATCAACTGTGGGTTTTTTTTTTAAACTAATTGTGCCAGAACAGTATGCAGGAAGTCTGGGAGGGGGGAAAAACACAGAAAAGGCTGAAAATTATAGGTGAGGCATTGTCTGTGTTTGGGTCACTGACCTGATTTGGGTCATATGTTTTCCATTGTTTGGTCTTTATCTCCAAATTGGGGAATAAGTGTACCAATTTTCCTGATCTGGCAACTCCTATTGGGATTGTATGTGTCAAGGTTAAGTGGAGACACCATGTAGTATGGTTGTGAACACATGAACAAGTGAATGCCCTCTTGCCCGAGGTGCCAGGTACCTTGTGGTATCCCTAATAACATGCTTGCAGAAATGGAAAGTAATTCTGATGGGGTTGAAGTTGATTCAAAATTGGTGTGGCATTTAAAATGGAATGAACCAGCGTCTGTGCTGTATAATTACCTACCTAAACGGAAAGCAGTTTAAATTAAATTCAGTTTAATTTTACGACCCTGCCCTATCAAGATACAGGATTTATTTTAAATCATTTAAGATTGATTGTAAAGTCTTAATTTGTCAATCTTTGGAGTCCTTTCTCCTTCATAATGATCCCTCCTCCAAACGGTTGTGTTAAATTGAGTATATTCAAGGCTAGGTAAGATCTGAGAACAAATAAGCTAATGTAGACAATCAGTATGGTCTTGCTGCATGTCTGCTGTTTAATGGCCTTGTCTTATGTACTTTTCTTGTATAAATAGGTCTGAAAACATTATTTCTGAATCAGTTGATAAGACCATGGATGCGGAGAACAAAGGCGAACAAGCCAAGCCACCAGTGGCGCCCAGCACATCATCTGATCAATATCCCGAAAGCAAAGCAGAGCCACCTCCAATGATGACTGAGATGATGGACCAAAGCCAGCGTGCCCCAAGTATGATCTTTCTGGAGCAGCCCACAACACCTGTCACGGTTGGCTCCTATCCCAGTTCCAAGAGTTTCCTTGGGATGCGTGCCCGTGAGCTGTTCAGGAACAAGAGTGAAAGCCAATGTGACAATGAGCGGCCGAAGATGGATAGCCTTTTGGACTCCCTCAAAACTGACTGTGACATAGAGCTGGGCAGTTCTTTGGGCCCCTTGAAACTGCAGGTGCCTGTTCAAGTTTCCAGTTCTGAAAGCGTCAGGCAGCTCAGCATAATGGACTACGACGAAGCACATCATGACCAGAATTAATTGTTTGGGGGTAGGGGTGGGAGAAAATAGGTGGAATGGAAAGAAACTTAGTCAGTATTATTCTGAGCAGTTAGTGCCTGCTTTGCTTTGTAAGCATGTCATAAGTTTAAAACAAGGTACAATCCAGTAAAGGGCACATGTTCTCCCTTCAATGGAATGTTTATATATTTAAGAGGAAAAAGGCATCAAATTCCTGTGTAACTGTGAACAAATGTTGTCTTTAATGTTTTGCACTACATTATGTTGTACATATGTCTGTATACGATGGCCACCCAGTTATGATGGAACATCTGATTGGAATCTTTTATACTCCCTCCCTTTCAAATGCTTGCTGCTGACCCAATCGGACTGCTCCTCTTCAGTTGGGATGGAAAGTGTGACCTTAAACATCCATCGTACAAGCAGACTAACCATCTTGCGGTGTTCAAAGGAAAGGCTGGACCAACTCCCCGCAAGACCTATCAGACTGTGTACTTTAAATAATGAAATATTGCTGTGATTTTATTTTTAACCGCCCCCTCCACCATTTATTCTAGTGCTGCAGTTGCTGTTTCCCATACTGCAATGATTTAGAATCTTGAAATTGCTCACCACTTGAAATCAAGCCAGAGGCTGGGAACAGAACTGCTTGTTGTGAATCTAAGCTAGAGACCTTGACTTGCCATTTGAAGTGTAGTTGGTTTTGTTCACGGTATCTTGCCAGATTCATGTCTCTTTGGAGGTGGGGGCAAAGGTTTGGTTTGACTGCTCAGAGACAGTATTTTTTGGGATTCACAGTCGAGTTGACAATATTGCGCAGTGATTTAATAAAGGGCTACCCTCCATACTTGCAATTCTGCTGCAGTAAGTTTATCTCCTGACTCATGGTTACTTCATGTTGACAGAAATATCACTATCTTCTCTGCAAATATAAGCCTTAATGCAGCATCAACTGCAGCAACTATTGTTAAATAAAATCATATTGAAAATAAAGGAAGCCTGTAAAACATAATGTAATGTATAAGCTATGGCTGTCCTACAGAAACAATAAATCAAAGTTATAATGGAAAGAACAAGATGCAGAATCAGGGAAAAGCCCTTCAACTTTTATTTGTATCTTCTGATCTACAGATACACTTTAACTGATCCTTGATCTTGTTTCTCTTTCTATAGCGGGAAAATTGTTTTTATTCAACAATTGTGCAGCTCAAGTAATTCCAATGCTTTTATTCTCTGTAATGAAATTTATCAGTTCATCTAAGTGGTCTGTTATGACAAATCACACTCAATCTTAGATTCCTGGTGAACCAATACATTCAATTGTGTATTTTCACTTCTAAATATTGAGTACAAGCCAGTGGCCTCAAGATAGCTTTTGATTGCGATATCAGACAGCATAAAGTTATTAGACTATCTCAGAAGAATTTGTATCCTTCAGAAATGAATGCTAGTGCTTCAGCATGAAATAGTGAATGGGCACTTTTTGCACCAAAGACTTGTCCAAACAAGTCTTGCTCAACTAGTCCAGTCTCCTTGCAATAAGGTATTACCTAATTACTTGCTTCACCTACAATGATTACTGTTCTCGTCATGAATCAGCACCAAAACAATAAGATCCCTCTTCATATCAATGTGGCATGTCTCCTTTGTTAACGTTTTCAGGTATATCATGCATTACAAAACCAATGCATATTGTATGTATGCTATATATGCAACACAAAATGCTGGAGGAGCATTTAGGAAAAGAATATAGTCGACGTTTTGGACTGAGACCCTTCCTCAGGATATATATTTATACACATACATACATACACACCCACACGTATAAAATTTTATATTTGCCGATTCAAAATTTTATGGGGGATACAGCTTGAACACATGATATTTAATAATTAGATTGCAGTATTTCGTAGGTATGATTCTGATGTGAAGCGGAACCAATAGCATGATTATTAGTTCCTGCTTGTATGCCGGACGTAGTTAGCTGTAGGACGAGAGGCTGCGATGGCGGCGGGTGTGCGGGCGGTGGGGATGGAATCCGAACTGGCTACGGAGTCTAAGTCTGGTCAGGGCTCTGCAAGATTTGTGGGTGCACAGACCACGGCGGTCAAGGTCAACTTTGACGCCGAGAAGCGACTGGTTTGCGCCGAGTACCCTGGGTTGGTCCGCGACCCGCTGAAGATGCTGGAGACCCTGGGCGGGGAGGAGGGGGTCTCCCGGGTGAGTTAGTGAGCTGCCGCTAACCTCTAGTCGTCTCTCCATTACCTCCGCCCCCGACCTTACAACTGTTTATCCTCCGTCAGATTAGTGACAAGATTACGTTGCCAGTCAGGCTCGATGGGGATTGTCCTGTTTAGGTTATGTCCGTTCAAATCTCACACATAGAGGCTAACTATTCAGGGAATTGGGAAGTGTACTTTCAAGCCTGTCCTTCAGGTGAATTTACCAAAGCTAGCCTATCCATCACATCAAGGAGGCCCTGAAATGTCCCACCGCGTGGAGGAATGCACTATAACACGCAAAAACTCAGCAGCTCCTCCAGCATCTGTAGAACGTCTTGTATTTAACATTTATTCTAACCTGGGCTGGATTTCTAGTAGGTAGAAATAATCCATAGGGTTATCCACACGGGAAAAATACTGGAGGAAGAGTACGACATTACTTCAAACAAGTGTATTAGTCACTTGACACACACATTACTAAAATAATTTGGTCATTATTAAATGTAAGTTGTTCTATTAGAGGCCTGATATCCTGCACTTAAAATATATGATTAGCTGTAAAGTGCTCTGAAGTGGTCTAAAGTCAGAAAGGGTTGTTTATAAATCAGAACTTTCCTTCTTGACCTTGCTTGGTGCTGACAACCCATAAGGTCAGAGACTTATTGACAGGCATCTTCCCAGCTTTCCCCAGGATATCATCCAATACTTACCAGGGGATTTTATCACGACTTAACACGTGTTCGTAGGTTGTGTGGTGTTTGTTAGACATTGAGTATAGCATCCTTCATACTAAACTTCTCTGATTCTGAAATTGTTTATCCACTAAATGTGCTATACAAGTATAACCAATGTTTATGATAATAATCCTTGAAAATCTATTTATTTTGGAATAGGCTTATGCTGATCCATGCAGGAGGCTTGAACTGCACTTCCGTCCAAAGGATCCTTACTGCCACCCTGTGTGTGGTAACCGCTTCCCTTCAACCAGTATGCTACTTAGGGTCAAAAGGAGAAGGAGAAAAATTACTGCAAAAGAAACTTCAAAGGAAGGAGAGAGCGAAGAGGTTAAATATGAAATGGAAATTCTTGGAATTATTGGGACCACTTATAAATTTCAGGGTAATGCATTATTGGATTGTATATGATTCAGATAGTTGTCTTCAGAATAAATGAGAAAATAAAAACTGTAAATTCAGTTCATGACAAATTTTCATCTGGCATTGCCCATAATATGCAGGAGTTTGTTTGGGAGAACAGGGAAGAGGGGGGAAGAATCTGTGATGATGTGTCACAATCTTTGCTGACTAAGGGACATTTGCAGGTGGAGGGAAGAGAAGGAAAAGCTTGCGCTAGATTTAAATGTGTGATTCTGTGGCACCATTTTGAGGAAAGATCATTGGTTTGACCATAATGTGTCTCTAACATTTTTAGCCAATCCCCATAATGTTGTTTGTGGGTGCTTGTGCAAAGGGTCTGTCACATTTCATGCACTGCAAGAGTAACTATACAAATACCTGAATGGTTGCAGTTCTGCTGGGATTCTTCAATGTTAACAAGTGACAATCCTTTGGTTTTATCCATTGCTTCCTTTGGATGTAGTTCTCAAAGTGCCCCTCTGTCTTGAATTAACTGAGCACCACAGTAACGTAGCAGTTAGCGCGACACTCTTACAACTTAGGGTGTTGGGGTTCAATTCCGACATCATCTGTAAGGACTGTGTCTGTCCTCTTGTGGAATGTGTGGGTTTTCTCTGGGTCCTTTGGCTTTTCCCACAGTCCAAAGCTGCACTATTGGTTAATTGGTCATTGTAAATTGTTCTGTGATTAGGCTCATGTCAAATCGGGTTGCTGGGCAGTGCAGCCGAAAGGGCCAGAAGGGCCTATCTACACTGTATCTCTAAATAAAATAAGTAAACTGCAGAATACTTTTTTCCCCAGTCCCCATAAGAAAATGCTACACTTGAATTTCCTGGGCGGCCTCAAGGAGGCAACATTCTCTTATTAATCTGTGGTGAAATTTGCATTCAGCAGTTCTGCCGAAGGGTCTCAACTGTACATTTTTTCCCATGGATGCTGCCTGGCCTGCTGAGTTCCTCCAGCATTTTGTGTGTGTTGCTTGGATTACCAGCATCTGCAGATTTTCTCTTGATTAGAATATTGTTATAGCTATTTAGTCTATGTCAGTTCTTAAAAAAAAGTTAACCAAATAATAGCCCCACTACCTCCTGTTGTTATCCTATAGGCCTGCAGATGGTTTCCTTTTTAAATATTTATTCAATTTCCTGTGCGCCTGTTGAATCTGCTGAATCTTGGCCTACCAGGTTAAAATAATTCCCTCCTCTTCTCTAGTTATTTTGCTATTAATTTAATTGTCTGAGTTCTCTGTTAACTGACTGTCCTGCCAGCTGAAACCATTTTTTAAATTTGCTCTTGCCTACAAATGTCAGGGTTTAAGCACTTCTTTTAAGTATCTCCTCATCCTTCTCTGTTGCAAGAAGGATGGTCAAACATTTCTTACTACTAAACTCTTGTTACACTTTAAAAATGTAGGACCCTGAACTGAATGCAACTGTGATCTAACTGATAATTTACAAGATTTTAAGCACAACTCTTCCTTATTTTCACTTTGAGATTATTACATATGAGCCTGATCTATACCAATGCTGGACACCTCAAAGTAATGGATTATTTTCTATCACCCAGCTCTTGCTTCCTCTGTCAATTGATACACATTAACACGACACAAAGTAAACCCCCCCCCCCCCGCAGTTTGTTTCACTAATCATTGCTTGAAGGGTTTTCTGATTATGTGTTACAGGTATGTCTGATTTCCAGTTTCTTGCCTTGCACAACACGACAGGAGGCTCACAGATGTCCATGTATGACAAAGTCATCCTTCGCAAGCCTGAACACAAAGAGTTTTTTGACCAGGAGTTGCCACTCTACATTCCTCCTCCAATATTTTCCCGTGTAGATAATCCTGTGGATTATTTCTACCGACCAGAAGTCCAACACAGGTCAGTATAGATAATAAACACAAGAGATTCTGGCAACGTTACCTTTTCTTAAAAAAAAACTACACAGCTGCGCAGATCAACCATTACTCTGAGAAGGAATTTAAAGAAAAACATGGTCTGAAAACAGCACAGCACTTTAAAATTTATTAATATAATCTTCATACTATGAATATTTAAAAAGAAAATTGAAAATTATGTACTTTTGACTATTAATTGAACAGTATAATTAAATACAGTACAAAAAAGAACTTTTCATGAACTTTTTCTAGTCGATCTTTATTAGAAATCCATTGTCCAGATTAATTTTGCATCCAGATGAAAGATAATCCTCATTAGGTCATCCAAGTGTTCCACTTCTAATCTGTTTCTGAATTTGGATTTGACTCGGTTCACAAGACTAAATCCATGTTCGCAGTCAGCGCTAGAAGCTTGAAATACTCAATGATGGCAACAAGAATACACAGTTCTTCAAATTCTGCATTTCTAAGCATGGCATTCAACATATCAGTGAATGTCTTAATTGAACCAGTCTTAACTTTCTCAGAAACAAAAAGTTTGATATCACTGTATTTCTGTGATACTTTTGAGGAAACACTTTCTTAGTATATAAAAGGAAATCCCAGCTGCGCAGCAACAAAGGCTGTGTGCGTGGGAGCATTTCAGTTGATGCATGGCTGCACACCCGGGCAGCTTAGAGGGAACAGTGGATGCTGTAGATGATGAAAATCCGGAGTAACAGACGCAAAACTTTGGAGGAACTCTGCAGGTCAGGTAGCATCAATGGAGAGGAATGACAAGTCAATATTTCAGGCCAAGCATCAGTATAGATTACCAGTATTGGGAACTTAACTCATTAACACCAACGACAATTAGATAGCCTACAGAGAGGAAGATGGTCTCTTCAATGTCAACAAGACAAAAGATGATTATCGACTTAAGGAAAACTTTCACCACTCACATTCCTCAGCGGCACAGCAGTGGAAACTGTAAGTAGTTCCAAACTGCTGGGAGTGCACATCTTGCACAAACTCCTATGGTCCCAGGACACATTCTACACAATCAGGAAAGCTCACCAATGCCTCTGCTTTCTGAGGAGGCTGAAGAAAGCTGGACTGTGCACACATATACTCTCCTCATTCTACAGATGTGCAGTGGAGAGCATCCTGACATGCTGCGTCACTGCATGGCATAGAAACAGCACTGCAGCAAACAAGAAAGCTCTACAATGGGTAGTCAAAACTGCCCAACACACCAACCGCACTAGCCTATATGCCATCAAGGACATACGGTGCCTATAAAAAGTATTCACCCCCCCCCCCGAAGTTATCATGTTTTATTGTTCTACAACACTAAATCGCAGTGGATTTAATTTAGCTTTTTTGACATTGATCAACAGAAAAGACTCTTCCATGTCAAAGTGAAAACAAATTTCTAATTTCTACAAATTGGTCTAAATTTATCACAATTATTAAACACAGTAATAATTGCATAATTACTGACCCTCTTCAAGTCAGTGTTTTGTAGATGTACCTTTGACAGCAATTACAGCTTTGAATCTGTGTGGCTAGGTCTCTATTAGCTTTGCACATCTAGACACTGCAATTTTCCCCCCATAAAAATGCTCAAGCTCTGTCAGATTGCATGGGGATCATGACTGAACAGCACTTTAAGTCCAGCCACAAATTCTGAACTGGATTGAGGTCTGGACTCTGACTTGTCCACACCAGGACATTAAATTTGTTGTTTTTAAGCCATTCCTGTGTTGTGTTGTTTTGGCTTTATGCCTGGGATCATTGTCTTGCTGGAAAACAAGTATCCCAAGTCGCAGTTCTCTTGCAGACTGTATCAGGTTTTCCTCCAGGATTTCCCTGTATTTTGCTGCATACATTTTACCCTTCCAGGACCTGCTGCAGTGAAGCATCCCCACAGCATGATGCATCTACCACCATGCTTCACAGTAGGAATGATATGTTTTTGATGATATGTGGTATTTGGCTTACACCAAACATAGCGTTTATTCCAATGTCCAAAAAGCTCAATTTTGGTTTAATTAGACCACAGAACCTTCCCCCCACTGACTACAGAGTCTCTTCTACATGCCTTGTGGCAAACTCTAGCCAAAATTTCCTGTCATGTTTTTTTCCCAACAGTGGCTTTCTCTTTGCCACTATCCCATTGAGCTGTGACTGGTGAAGCAGCCAGGCAACAGTTGTTGTATGTGCAGTCTCTCCCATCTCAGCCACTGAAGCTTGTAACTCCTCCAGAGATGTCGTAGGTCTCTTGGCGGCCTCCCTCACTAGTCCCCTTCCTACACGGTCACTCAGTTTTTGAGGACAGTCTGTCCTAGGCAGATTTACAGCTGTGCCATTTTCTTTCTATTTCTTGATGGTTGATTTAACTGCACTCCAAGGGATACTCAGTGACTTGGAAATTTTCTTGTATCGATCTCCAGACTTGTGTTTTTCAATAACCTTTTCGCAGAGTTACTTAGAGTGTTCTTTTGTCTTTATGGTATAATTTTTGCCAGGATACTGACTCACCAGTAGTTGGACCTTGCAGATACAGGTGTATTTTTACTACAATCAATTGAAACACCTTGACTGCACACAGGTGATCTCCATTTAACTGAATGTGTGACTTCTAAAATCAATTGGCTGCACAGTGATGATTTGGTGTGTCATATTAAAGGGGGCGAATACTTATGCATCAATTATTTTGTGTTTTATTTTTGTAATTAATTTAGATCACTTGGTTTTCAATTTGACATGAAAGAGTCTTTTTCTGTTGATCAATATTTTAAAAAGCCAAATTAAATCCACTGTGATTCAATGTAAAACAATAAAAAATGAGAACTTCCAAGGGTGGGTGAGTACTTTTAATAGGCAATGTATATAGAGAAAGGGCTAGTAACATCATGAATTGTTTGTCCCACTCCCATCAGGGAGAAGGGTACATAGTATCCAGACCAGGACCATCAGATTCAAACTGTTACTTTCCCTAAGCAGTAAGGCTGATCAGTACCTTCACCCACTGACCCACTCATTTACTGGAAATGAAATTAAACACACTTGAGTCTTGAAGGGGAATATCCCCTGCACTACCACTTTGTCAAGACCTCTAAGAATCTTGCATCGTTCAGTGATGTCCTCTCTCACTCTTCAAGACGTGTTCAGAATTGAGCCTAGTCAGTTTAGCTTTTGCTCATATCCCTGCCCCTGCATTCTTGATATTAGTCTAGTAATCATTCTCTAAACTGCTTAATCCATTAATACACTTCTAAAAGGGAAACCAATACTATACATAATATAATATATAAGATGTGGTCTCCCCAATGTCCAACGTAAATGAAGAATAACCGTCTCTACTTTTGTATTCAGTAATAAGCAATAACATTCTATTGACTTGACCTGCTGTTCTTTATACTAGACTTCTGTGAATTATGTGCAAGGACACCCAAACTCCTCAGCATCTGCAGTCTCTCATTATCTTGATAATATGATCCCTTTTCATTTTCCGGTCAAAATGGATAATTTCACAATGTTTTTTGCCCACTGACTTAAGCTGTTTATGCTTCTATGTGGCCATCACATATCCTCTTCACAACTTAATTTCTTTTGCATTTCATGTAAAATTTAGTTACCAAACCTCAGGTGATTTCGTCCAAGTAATTGTAATAAGTTGTAAAATTTTGGCACCCCCCGATGCCGATTGGTCTCGCATACTAAAACAAAGTGGAACATAATCACAGACAGAAGTCCCATTTATGTCTACTCCATGTTTCCTATAGGCTGGCTAAACTTTTCACAGGAAAATGTTACCTCCAGAAGCTTTTATTTCCTGCAATAATCATAAAAATTGTTCTCTGGAAATCTAAGTCTCGTACTTCCACCACTTTATCTTTATCCATGGCACATAACTTCTACGAAGGACTTCAATACATTGATCAAATACAACTGCTCACCTTGAATTTTTTAAGTGCTCTGCTAAAACCTCTTTAAGAATAGCCACTGATACTTTCTCAAAATGGCAGATGTTAAGCTGATTTGCCATTTGGGAAACTTATCAGTAGCTTTTTGGCTGCCTTTCCTTTTTGTATGAAGGCCCTTACTTTTGATTCCTCCCATCACAGAAATATGACCATTCTGTCTATTCTGTTAATCTGTTCATCTTAATTCATTTTTTTGTAGCAAAGAGCTCCAACCTGTTTAATTCTTACCAATCATTGATAATTTTCAATCCCAAAAATAAAATTGTTGCATCTCTTATATTACTTTAACTGATTTTGCTCAAAATCTATTGTATTGATATATTTTGTCTTAGTTTTTAAAGCCATATCCTTATCCTCCTATAGATTCCTATGGATCAGCACATCCCAGTGAGCAGTTTGGTTGCTGAATTTTCCTTATGTTATAGCAGTTTCTTAAGAAAATAAATTCCATGGTTACATGATGCTTTGTGACATGCTGGATTAAAAAATGTTTAATTACATTGAGAGCTGCTTTACATTTTATTAATAAATATACATTTATTTGCAAAGTGTAAAAATTATAGCAGTTGCTTTTCCTAACACTGGCCATGTATCCATCCTATTTGCATTTTGAATCTGGCATCTCATTTTTAGATTCTGTGGCATTTATTTGTTATTGGCAGAACAGTGCCACGTTTAGATGGTATGATGTAGTGAGCAAAACCAGTTGGCAGCAATTCACTTTCCTCTTCCTCTCTTTTCTAGGGAAGGTTATCACCCTCCAAAACTGTCCAACGAGAACTTGATCGGTCTGGGCCGAGCCCGCCGTCCGCACAATGCTATATTTGTGAATTTTGATGATGCTGAGGTCCCATCCCAGCCACTTGAAGCTGCGGTTCAGAACTGGAGAAAATTTAACACTCAAGCGATAGACCGGAAAGCTGAAGAAGAACTGAAAGCGGTGAGCAGTAAATGTATCCCTAAGGTGCTTGATTGTTGTTTATTTAAATCGTTGCTGAAGTTAACTTTTTTAATAGAGTTGGTAAGTTTTCCCTGGTGAAAATGGCAAATACACAATCCTCAACATCACTTTAAAGACCAGATCATCTTGTTATTATTGCATTGTTGTGTGTGCAAATTTACTGTTTGCAAATTAGCTGCCATTTCCCTCCCACTATAACTATGACGACAATTTAAAAATACTTTGATTCTTAAGTCCTGATGTTTTTTCTCTTGTAAATTCATTTATGGAGTGGGGGTATCCCTGGCAAGGTCAGTATTTATCGACCTTGAAAAATGTGCTAGTCACCTTCTTAACTTGCTGTAGTCAAAAGTGTGGATATGGCTATATAAATACAAGCTTTTAGTCCTGTGGTGTGAAATTATAAACTGATCATGTACTATTATCAGTTTATTGTAATGCTGTATAGTATTAAAATGTTATTATAAGTTTTACATGCACATGCAAAGGATTAATATTTCCGATAGTGAACGAATTCTGTCTTGATGGGCTGATTCTATCAGGATTGCACATAGTGTTGTGAGTTGCATGAGATGTGTACTCAACAGTGGCAGAACACAAAACCTCATTGTCTAAATTGATCTCCCCAGCTCTTTGAAGTTCGACCCATTTGGTCCCGAAATGCAGTGAAGTCAAATATTAATATCCATCCAGAGAAACTGAAGCTGCTGCTGCCTTTTGTAGCCTACTACATGGTGAGTTCTTAATAAGTATTACAGCACCAAACTGGTTTCAGCCCACCTTATCCATGCCCACCCTGATGCCTTTCTGTGCTCACCCCACTTGTCCACAATAGGCCCTTTTGTATCTTTCCTATCCGAGTACCTGTCTGCACCCCTTCTACACTGTAATTGTATCAGCTTCCATCACCTCCTGGTTTCAGGTATTTCTCACTCTCAATATGATCCATCCGATCTACTTTAAAATTTCTCCCCTCTCACCTTAAACCTGGTCATTCAAGTTGTTGACCCTATCGCATGTCTATGTCCCTCATAGTTTTGTAAACCTCTGAGGTCAATCATTAACCTCCGATACAAGTTAGTCCATCCTTCACTCGCCTTATAACTGTGGCCCTCCATTCCAGGCAATATCTTGGTGAATTTCATCTCCACTCTCTCTGTATTGTGTTACGTACCCCGTAACTGGGTTGCCAAACCAGCAGAAATGGATCACTCAGTTGGAGTCTGGATTACTAGAACTAAGAAAGTTTTATTAAAGAAACAAGCAACACAGTAATCGAAAGGATAATAAATGCAACAGTTCAGCAATGATAACCACACATGTGCACAGAATTAAGATAACAGCATCAATCAAGCTCTATCATTGTCTAGGGATAAATGACCAAATTTCAAAGTGACGCAAAAGTTCAGTCCAATTTAGTTCAGTTCGCAGTAATCGTTGCCATGGCGATGGACAACGTGGGGGGAGGGAGAGAGAGAACGGGAACGACTGATCATTCAGACACGGCTTCCACTCACAGACCGGCAAGATTGCTCACAAGCAGCTTTCCGGGCGGGTCCTTGGTGATGTCACCTGAGGTCACCGACTGTGACCCCTCCTCCAGATGCGGTCGATCCTCTGCAGTGAACTCGGCACCCAAGCAAGGACGGAGACACACCGGGTTCCCGCTGATCGTACTTTTCCACCCTGTGCGTTGTCCGGTACTTCTCACCGACTCGTGAGAGGCGCACCGCTTCCAGGGTCTCATTACCTCGGGTGTCGTGTGTGTCCTGTCTTAGTGAACCGGTCCCTTTTTATCCCCCTGCTGGGGTATCGCCTGTCCATCACTTCAAACAGTTCAGGGTTCAAAGGGGGAGCTGCTCCAGACAGCTCTCTCTCTCCCGTCCCTTCATTACACATCTCCAGATGCTGTTTCATTGTGCTCCTTATCTCTCTCTTGAAGACAGGTGGCAGCCCAACTGCTGATCACACAGGACAGCTAACATCTTATCTACGTGTATTCTCGTCACAATTGCTATCACATCCTTCCTGTATTGGGGCAACCAGCACTATACAGGATGCTCTTCATGATCTGACTAGTTGCAAAATAACATCCAAAGTCTTGTATTCAGTGCCTCAGCCCTTGAAGGGATGCATATCAAATGCCTTTTTCACTATCCATTCTGTATCAGGTGAGTTATGAACTCGCAACCCAAGGTCTCTTTATACATGAGAGCTCCAAAGGTCCCTGCAATTTATATGTCCTATCAGAATTTAACCTCCACAAAGTACATTATATCACTCTTGTCTGGATTAAATTCGATCTGCTATTGCTAGCCCCCACTTTCCAGTTTATCTATGTTCCACCGTGCCCTCGGGCATCCTACTTTGCTTATTATGACTTCACCGATTTTTGTGCCATCTTTAAACTTGCTGATTGCACCACCTATCTTGGAGGCCCTCCACTGGTCGGGATTGACGGTGGATGTTACACCTTGTCTACGTCGATGCGCGGGCCTGGGTGGTGTGGTAGCTGGAGAGCAAGCTGCTGCCTGTGCAGCAGGCTCCTCCACTCCATGCAGCTGATAAATCTAAAAGAACAGCAGAGACCGATACTATTTGACACCAGCAGCACCGCAGTAGTTGCCAGTCAGTGTTGAACTCAACGTAGGACTGCCTTTGGGACTCCACCTCCAGAGTTTTCCTTCTCCTAGATGAGCTGCCAACTGCGGCAGAGGAACCCCATCTGCCCAAAGCAACTGTTTTTAAGGCATCAGTAACCCACCTTTGCCCCTTCTCCTGTCAGTGGAAACGGCTCTGCCAGGCTCAGTAGCTAAGCCACATGTGAAGGCCGGGAGCTGGGCTTGGTTGTCAGAGGCTCTTTAAGACACACACCATTGGGAGCAATTAATAGGTGGTGGGAGGTCATCCCCACTCCCCGAGTCCCCATCCTGCCCCTGGTTATGACAACCTTAAGGAGCCCTTTTCATTGTAGTCATTTATACATATTACAACCAATAGTAAGTGAATGCACCATTCAGTACGGTACTGAGGTGTATCTGTCAAAGATTGGTGGAGTCTTTTCAAAGGTCTGCCTTGCTTGGCCTCTCGGCCCCTGGGCATTGACCAGTGTACTCGATTCCTGAGCTAGTTCATCAGGCTGAACAATGCTTTACTGGAGTCATCTATGTAAGTTACAGATCGTAGCAGTGTTTGCTAACCCCAGTAAGTAAATATTTGCCATTAGATGCTGCATTAAGTTCACACAAAATGACTGTCATTTCAATGAAGTACTAGTTTGCCTGTAAGAATGTTTCTAAGCAGTTGAATAAATTTGTCAGGGTTCTCTGTTTTATTGAAGGTTTAAATGACCGTAATAAATCAGAGTGACTCGTGGTTTACCCTGGCATCAAAATGAGTATGTGAGTGTAAGCACTTAAGGGTCATTGCTGTGGGTTTTTGATATGGATGGTGTAAGGGATGGTGCTACGCATTAGTAAGTTATGGGAGTTGATCATTGTAAACCCTTTAGCATATTGGACAGCTGGGTATTGGTCTCTGGTTCTTGTTTAGCTGAGGAGTGGAAGAATATTTGTAAACCTCTTAAAAAAAAGAGAAATGATGGTATGGTAGAAAGTATTTTTACAGTTCTTTCCAACAGAGCTGGCTCCATACAGAGAATGTAAGCTTGCTGCTGAAATTCCTAAACATAGTTTCCTGTGCTTTAGGCTGCACAATGGAACCTTTAGTTGGCACAGCAATAGTGCATTCTGTTCCAGAAGCGTTACCTCTGAACATCTACTGAACACAACGAGTCATTCTGCATTTTCTCTTCCATTCCCTTTAGCTTACCGGTCCCTGGCGAAGTCTCTGGGTAAGGTTCGGATATGACCCAAGGAAGGATCCCAAAGCAAAGATTTATCAAGTGTTGGATTTCAGACTTCGTTGCAGCACCAAACATGGTAACTATTGGGGAAAGAGAAGCTGGGTGCAAAAAAAAAGCAAAACTTGAAAAGTGTATGTAATATGAGAAAAGAAAACTTCCGTATGTATATTTATTCTTGCTTTCCCCTTTCCTTCCTTTTATCTTTCTAAACGAGGTTGAATTCACAGTCAGTAAAGTTCAAAGTTAATTGTATTATCAAAATATATATCACCATTAAATACTACCCTGACGTCCATCTTCTTGCAGGCATTCACACACAAGCAAATTATGCAAATACAAAATGAAACAAGTAATAATGAAAATAACTAAGTAAATAAATAAAACTGAGAACACGAGTTGTAGAGTCCTTGAAAGAGAGTCCACAGGTTGTGTTCATTGATTAGTTCATTGTAGTAATGAGTGAAGATGTCCACACTGGTTCAGGAGCCTGATGGTTGAAGGGTAATAACTGTTCCTGAACCTGGTGGCATGGGACTTGAGGCTCTTGTATCTCTTTCCTGATGACAGTACTCAGGAAGCTGAATAGGCTAAAGGTCGATAAATCTCCTGGACCAGATGGAATGCACCCTCGTGTTCTGAAGGAAGTAGCTGTGGAGATTGCGGAGGCATTAGCGATCATCTTTCAAAAGTTGATAGATTCTGGCATGGTTCCGGAGGACTGGAAGATTGCAAATGTCACTCCGCTATTTAAGAAGGGGGCAAGGAAGCAAAAAGGAAATTATAGATCTGTTAGCTTGACGTCGGTGGTTGGGAAGTTGTTGGAGTCGATTGCCAAGGATGAGGTTACAGAGTACCTGGAGGCATATGACAAGATTGGCAGAACTCAGCATGGATTCCTTAAAGGAAAATCCTGCCTGACAAACCTATTACAATTTTTTGAGGAAATTACCAGTAGGCTAGACAAGGGAGATGCAGTGGATGTTGTATATTTGGATTTTCAGAAGGCCTTTGACAAGGTGCCATACATGAGGCTGCTTAACAAGATAAGAGCCCATGGAATTACAGGAAAGTTACATACGTGGATAGAGCATTGGCTGATTGGCAGGAAACAGAGAGTGGGGATAAAGGGATCCTATTCTGGTTGGCTGCCGGTTACCAGTGGTGTTCCACAGGGGTCCGTGTTGGGGCCGCTTCTTTTTACATTGTACATCAATGATTTGGATTATGGAATAGAGGGCTTTGTGGCTAAGTTTGCTGACGATACGAAGATAGGTGGAGGGGCCGGTAGTGCTGAGGAAACGGAAAGTCTGCAGAGAGACTTGGATAGATTGGAAGAATGGGCAGAGAAGTGGCAAATGAAGTACAATGTTGGAAAGTGTATGGTTATGCACTTTGGCAGAAAAAATAAACGGGCAGACTATTATTTAAATGGGGAAAGAATTCAAAGTTCTGAGATGCAACAGGACTTGGGAGTCCTCGTACAGGATTCCCTTAAAGTTAACCTCCAGGTTGAGTCGGTAGTGAAGAAGGTGAATGCAATGTTGGCATTCATTTCTAGAGGAATAGAGTATAGGAGCAGGGATGTGATGTTGAGGCTCTATAAGGCGCTGGTGAGACCTCACTTGGAGTACTGTGGGCAGTTTTGGTCTCCTTATTTAAGAAAGGATGTGCTGACGTTGGAGAGGGTACAGAGAAGATTCACTAGAATGATTCCGGGAATGAGAGGGTTAACATATGAGGAACGTTTATCCGCTCTTGGACTGTATTCCTTGGAGTTTAGAAGAATGAGGGGAGACCTCATAGAAACATTTCGAATGTTAAAAGGCATGGACAGAGTGGATGTGGCAAAGTTGTTTCCCATGATGGGGGAGTCTAGTACGAGAGGGCATGACTTCAGGATTGAAGGGCGCCCTTTCAGAACAGAAATGTGAAAAAAATTTTTTTAGTCAGAGGGTGGTGAATCTATGGAATTTGTTGCCACGGGCAGCAGTGGAGGCCAAGTCATTGTGTGTCTTTAAGGCAGAGATTGATAGGTATCTGAGTAGCCAGGGCATCAAAGGTTATGGTGAGAAGGCGGGGCAGTGGGACTAAATAGGATAAAATGGATCAGCTCATGATAAAATGGCGCAGCAGACTCGATGGGCCGAATGGCCTACTTCTGCTCCTTTGTCTTATGGTCTTATGGACAGCAGTGAGAAGGGAGTGTTGTATCAATGTTTATTTTCTGATCCTTAAAGTTCTTCCAGGATTTAAGAATGAAAAGCAGTCTCTATTCTAAGTGATCATTTATTTTACAAACAAACATACAAATACTAAGCACACTAAATAGAGAGCTGAGAAACAAAGGAGAGAGGTGAATGAACAGCAAAGAATGTGAAGGTAAAAGGTGGTGCCTCTGAAAAATCCATCACTCTTATAATTAAGATGAGAAAAATTCCTTAGATGAACTAAAGCAATCATTGATTGCATAATTACATCATGTGGGTAATGTGCTAATACTTAGCCAATGAAAGGTTATAAACCATTATATCGCAAAACCGCTTTCCGCCAGGAAATGGGGACAAACCACCACATACTGTGTAAAATACATGAGTTTGTTTAAAAAAAAGTACAACTTATTAAAATACAACTTTAGTCTTACTTGAATTCACCTTATAAAAAGTATTAAAATAAAGTGGCTTCCAACAAGAGCATGACCTGACAGGTGGGGGTCTGTGATGATTGATGCTGCTTTCTTGTGGCAGTGCTCTTTGGAGATGTGCCCAGTTGTGGAAAGGGCTTTTCCTGTAATGGACTGTGCTGTATCCATTACCTTTTGTACACACTGAAAGAATACTATACTGCCATGTTAATATTTCCATGTTCATAGACTTACATGGAAACAGGCCCTTTGGCTCACCCTGTCCGTGTTGTCCTACTGGTATTTGTCTAACTAATTCCATTTCCCAGCACTTGGAATTTCAAGTTATCAATATTTTTAAATGCTGTCAAACTACCTGCCTCAGCATCCTGTGGATGTAAAAGATATTATCCTCAAATCTCTCTGGAACTCCTATCACTTGCCCTGAAACTTGTGCCCTATGGGCAAAGATTCCCTGCCAAATATAAAGGTTTCTCATTATTTCTCTCTCCTCATAGTTGAAATGATCTATCCCAGGCAACATTCTGGTGAATCAGCCCTGCATCTTCCAGTGCACTCTCTGAAGTTAGTGATTTGAGATCTTTTACATTTGGCTGTGCGGACACCCGTGGTTTAGGTTTGATAAATTTTCTGAAAGCTGCACCACTGACGATGGGACACACTTGGTCCCTCGGTGATGCACCTCTGCCAGCGCAGCTTTCCTATCCATGTTTTCTGCTCAAGTATCTGGCAACTTTCTGTCTCATGAAAGAACATTACATACCTGCTCCTGAATAGTATACACCGTTAGGCCTACAGGGGAAACAAGTAAATGGAAATTCCATGGTTAAGTGTTAATGAGGGCACAGATCTAATAATCTTTCATCTTGCAGGTTATATGCCCTCTGACATGCCAGTGAAGGCAAAGCGCAGCACATTTAACTACAGCCTGCCCATTACCATCAGCAAGCCAGGTAAGAATCAGTAAATGCAAGTGCAATGAGAGGGAGGAAAAGAGTCTCTGGTTCAGTCACTCCAGCGCAAGCTATGATTTTGCAATTCCTTGGACTTTAGAGATCACCTTGCATCTAAAATTTAAAACTGACCTGGCCATAGCCAGAATCCTATCAGGTAACAAGGCTCTGTGTTAAGTGCTGAACCTTGTTGTGTTTGTTTTAAAAGGGTTTGCCCAATCCAATCTAAGCACAAAAGTGAACGCTTTTCGTACTGGACCGGACACACCATCAGTGCTGGGTGGCCAAGCTCTTATGCTTTCTGATAAAAGGACATTGAACTGAAGTGCTACTTCTAATTTCTAGACTTCACAAAATTATACCTACTTTCAACATTACTGAAGAAAATCTAGGCCAATTTAGTTCAAAGTAAATTTATTATCAAAGTGCATATATGTCACCATATAGTCATAGTCATACTTTATTGATCCCGGGGGAAATTGGTTTTCATTACAGTTGCACCATAAATAATAGATAGTAATAGTAATACTACTATTAGTAAATAGTAATAGTCATGGAAATAATAAATAGTAATAGGAAAATAGTAATAAATAGTTAAATAATACTATGTAAATTATGAAATAAGTCCAGGACCAGCCTATCGGCTCAGGGTGTCTGACCCTCCAAGGGAGGAGTTGTAAAGTTTGATGGCCACAGGCAGGAATGACTTCCTATGACGCTCTGTGCTGCATCTCGGAGGAATGAGTCTCTGGCTGAATGTACTCCTGTGCCCACCCAGGACATCATGTAGTGGATAGGAGACATTGACCAAGATGGCATGGAACTTAGACAGCATCCTCTTCAGACACCACCGTGAGAGAGTCCAGTTCCAACCCCACAACATCACTGGCCTTACAAATGAGTTTGTTGATTCTGTTGGTGTCTGCTACCCTCAGCCTGCTGCCCCAGCACACAACAGCAAACATGATAGCACTGGCCACCACAGACTCGTAGAACATCCTCAGCATCATCCGGCAGATGTTAAAGGACCTCAGTCTCCTCAGGAAATAGAGACGGCTCTGACCCTTCTTGTAGACAGCCTCAGTGTTCTTAGACCAGTCCAGTTTATTGTCAATCCGTATCCCCAGGTATTTGTAATCCTCCACCATGTCCACACTGACCCCCAGATGGAAACAGGGGTCACCATATACTACCCTGATGCGCTTTTTTTTGCTGACGGGGGAGGGGGGATCATTGCTTGCTGCCGCTTACGCGCGGGAGGGGAGAACTGGGGAGGGACTTTGGGGTTCTCATGTTTAACTGTCATTCATTCTTTGGGGCACTTCTCTGTTTTTGTGGTTGTTTGCGAAGGAAAAGCATTTCAGGATGTATATTGTATACATTTCTCTGACATTAAATTGGATCTTTGAACCTTTGAGGTTCATTCTCTTGTGGGCATTTGCAGTAAATGCAAGAAACACAATAGAATCAATGAAGCACTGTACCCATACCCAGCAGCATGGACACATAACCAGTGTGCAAAAGACAACAAGCTATGCAAGTACAAAAAGAAATAATAATAAATAAATAACCAATAAATATCGAGAACATGAGATGAGGATTCCGTCAATTGTTGGAACAGTTCACTGATGGGGTGAGTGAAGTTGAGTGAAGCTATTCCTCTGGTTCAAGAACCTGATGGTTGAGGGATAATAACTGATCCTGAACCTGGTGGTGTGAATCCTGAGGCTCCTGTATCTTCCTGATGGGAGCAGTGAGAAGAGAGTGTGGTCTGGATGGTTTGGGTCCTTGATGATGGATGCTGCTTTTCTGCAACAATACTCTCTATAGATACATAAAAGTTGCTGGTGAACGCAGCAGGCCAGTCTGCACCTCTTCCTAGAGATGCTGCCTGGCCTGCTGCGTTCACCAGCAACTTTTATGTGTGTTGCTTGAATTTCCAGCATCTGCAGAATTCCTGTTGTTTGCGTCTCTATAGATATTTTACTTTATTGTCGCCAAACCATTGATACTAAAACGTACAATCATCACAGCGATATTTGATTCTGCGCTTCGTGCTCCCTGGTGTACAGATCGATAGTAAATATTAAAAATTTGAATTATAAATCATAACTAGAAAATAGAAAAGGGAAAGTAATGTAGTGCAAAAAAACCAAGAGGCAGGTCCAGATATTTGGAGGGTACGGCCCAGATCCGGGTCAGGATCCTCAATGTCAGATGTGCTCAATGGTGAGGAAGGCTATATATATCTGTGATGGACTAGGCTGTATCCATTACTTTTTGTAGGCTTTTCCATTGGTGTTTCCATACCAGGCCATGATGCAACCAGTCAATATAATCTCCACCACACAACTTAATAACTTTGTCAAAGTTTTAGATGACATGCCGAATCTTTGCAAACTTCTAAGAAAGTAGAGGTGCTGCTGTGCTTTCTTCGTAATGGCAATCATGTGCTGGACCCAAGACCAATCCTCAGAAATTATAACACTGAGGAATTTAAAGCTGCTGATCCTCTCTACCTCCAAGCTCTCTATGAGGACTGGCCCATGGATCTCCGGTTTCCTTCTGCTGAAATCAATAATCAGCTCCTTTGTCTTGCTGACATTGAGTGAGAGAGGTTGTTGTGGCATCAGTCTGCCTGATTTTCAATCTCCCTCCTATATGCTGATTCATCACCACCTTTGATTCAGCCAACAACAGTGGTGTCGTCAGCAAACTTTAATATGGCTTTAGAGCTGGGCTTAGCCTCACAGTCATAAGTATAAAGTGAGTAGAGCAGGGGCTAAGCACATCGGTTTGTGGTGTACCCGTGCTGATGGAAGTTATGGAGGAGACGTTGTTGCCAATCCAGACTGACTGGGGTCTGCACATCAGCAAGTATTGAGTGCAAGGTCTTGAAGTTTATTGATTAGTTTTGAAGGAATGATAGTATTGAATGCTGAGCTGTAGTCAGTGAAGAGCATCCTGATGTATACATCTTTGCTGTCCAGATGTTCCATTGTTGAGTGAAGAGCCAATGAAATGTCATCTGTTGTTGAACTGTTGTGATGGTAGGCAAATTGGAGCAGATCCAAATTACTTCTCAGGCAGGTATTCAAGTCAAGTCAAGTGAAGCTTATAGTCATTTAAGTACATTCATGAATGTAGCGTATATAATGTATATAGAAACGAGACAACTTTTCTTTGAACCAGGTTGTAAAGCACATGACACATGATAACTTACGAAGGTAAGGATAAAATCTACAGATGAATCACACATAAATAACAAACTAAAGTGCATTAATATTAAATATTGTAAGATACGTAACAAATTAACCAGTGACTCTTTGAATGCGATGCAGCTGGCAATTCCAAAGCCTAATGGCTTGGGGGAAGAAACTGTTTCTCATCCTGACCATTCTTGTTTTTATGCATCATGTTCTCCTGCCTGATGGTAGAAAGTCAAAGAAGATGCGGGATGGATGGTGGGATCCTTAAGGGCCCTGAGTATGCAGAGCTCCTGATAAATGGATGGTAGGGAGACCCCTATGATCCTCTCAGCTGTTCTCATGGTCCTTTGTAGGGACTCCAGGTCCGATGCTCAACTGCTCCCTTACTAGATAGAGATGCAACTTGTCAGGAAGCACTCCATGGTGCACAGTTAAGATGGGGGGAGCCTTGCATACCTCAATCTTCTTCGGTAGTGGAGTACTGCTGTTCCTTCTTGTTCAGAGAGGTGATATTGAGGGACCAAGTGAGGTCATCCATGATGTGAACCCCCAGGAACTTGGTGCACTTAACTTTCTTTACGAAGGAGTCATGTATTTGCAGACAGGGATGGTTTATCTCCATCTTCCTGAAATGCACAATGATTTCCTCTGTCTTCTCCACATTCAGGCTTAGGTTGTTCTTCTCACACCAATCCATCAGCTGCTCCACTTCCTCTCTAAACTCCGTCTCGTCAACTTTCTTGATAAGGCCAACCACTGTTGTGTCATCTGTAAACTTGATGACACGGTTTCAGCTGGATTCTGCATCACAGTCATGCATCTGCAGAGTGAAGAGCAGCTCAGCCTTGGGGTATGAATACGTTTCATCACCAACCTGTTAGCAGGAAAATATCTGACGCATTCCTCTACAACTTTATCATGTAATTAAAACCAGGCTCTGAATTGCCTACGTCGCCCCTCTTTTGTACAAGTTTATCTTAACCCAGCCTGAAAGTAGTTAACACTAGCACAAAAAATTCAGTAAATTAGCACCCATTTCATGGTCTGGCACTCTGTTTTACAGTTCCACTGTTCTTTAGAAAAGGTCTTCTTAATGCAACATGCTACAGCCATTATAACTTGTAAGTAATGTCTTCTGATTTATTTGTATCCAGTCAAGAGAATGAGGCATCTTCTCCTGTTAGAACCTACTCCTTTTGAAGAAGTTAATGAAAATGAGCTGGATGATGTGGAAGGTTGTTTAAATCCCTCTCACCCTGGACCTCCTCATGACTCCTTTACCCTTACAAACATCTGGAATCTCTGCAACTGACCCATTTGAGCCTCTTGCACATTCAAGAGTTTAATTACTCCAGCAGAGGCAAACGTGCCTTTGATTGCCTTGGCACTAACCCCTGGAATTCCTTCCCTGTACATTTCTGCACCTCGAACCTCCTTTAAGATGCCCTGTGAAGTGCCCAAAGCTGTTTTACTGCACTGAAGTTCCATAAAAATACAAAGTACTGTCACCAAATAGCAATCACTACTGAATGAAATTAATCAAAGACCTTACTCGCTGAAGTTAGTAGAATTAGTATGGCTAACACAAGAGGGCACAGTTTTAAGGTGCTTGGAAGTAAGTGCAGAGGAGATGTTGGGGGAAAGTTTTTTACACAGAGAGTGGTGAGTGCGTGGAATGAGCTGCCGGCGACGGTGGTGGAGGCGGATACAATAGGTTCTTTTAAGAGACTCCTGGATAGGTAATGAAGCTTAGAAAAATAAGGGGGCTATGGCTTTGTGGGCCAAAGGGCCTGTATTGTGCTGTAGGCTTTCCATGTTTATATGTTTCTAATTCGTATCAGCAAATACAGAACCTGTAGCCCATTAAGCTATCAGGAATATCTTGCTCAGTGCTTTGAAAGCAACACCACTGTAATTGAAATCTATGCTAATATCAGATAGTCAACACTGTTTGCCCAGTGTGGGCAATTGAGCATGGTGTGTGAATAATTTAAATGATGGAATCCATATTGCAATTTAATTAAATGTGTGATTTTGATACTCTTTCTAATTCTTAGCCCCCCAGGTTGTGAGTATTCAGGATCTAACAAAAGGTTCTAAGGTTCTCAACTTGCCACAGAGGAAAATATCAACTCTATCTGGATACAAACTTAAAGTAAGTTTACCAATAAAATGGAGATGTGGGAATTTTGCTCAATGTATTTAGAAAGAAGACTATATATTATGAAATGTGTGGCTCAGAGACAGTACACAGGCCAGAGAGAGTCACTAGGAAAGTTGTGTGTATGCTCACGGAAGTTACTAGAAAATTACGAGATCTTTGATCTACAGTGGCACTCAAACTGTGGTTCAGCACGGTGCGTGCGCATTCCCGTTCCTGGAGCACGTTGATCGGCCACATCTTGATACGTCCAGGTTCGGCCTGCAGTTGAGCACCTTCGGGGTGTGGCCTTGTGCAGTCCTGTGGACACAAATTCTCACCAGTGTCGCAGACTGAAGTATAGTGGGAGCCGGAACTTCGAAGGCAGCAAGAGTGGCTTTCAGAGGGCTCTGCACTCAGTGATCAATGTCACCCTCCCCCACCCCGATTCTTGAGTTGGGGAACTTGAAATGAAAATCAGTGCTTCAGACTGACTGTAATATCGAAATAGCGACTGTCTCTCCCTTGCGACAGAGATGGCTGTGGGATGTTGAAATGTTGGAGTGAACAGTTAGTGATTGATGTACTGTAGGCCACAGTCCTTCTTTGGGGGCTTTGCTGTTGCTTGCATGGTGGGTGGTGGGAATGCTGATGCTTTCTGCTGGAATAAGTAGGGGAGGGGAGGGTTGATGCTGCTTTTGTGAGAGAGGGGACAGGGGGCTTTGGGGTTCTTTTATTTTTTCTGTCATTCATTCCTTGGGGTTTTTCTTTTGTTTGGAGGAGGTCTGTGGGGAGTAAGAATTTCAGGTTGTATATTGTATACATTCTCTGATATTAAGTGGAACCATTGAACCAATGGACACAGGTGAGAGCGAGTCAAGATGAACAGACTGCAAGAATAACCACTAGGAACTTCATGATGAACACTTGTGTGGATTGATTCATTGATTAACTGAATGCCTCTTCTCATTTGCACATCTTGTAATTTTTTTTCTGCTTCAGTGGTCTTTGTTTTAGCCACTCTTGCCATTGTCTCCTCCTACCAAATCCATCCCTCTACAGATTTGAGTAGCCTCATTGCCAGCAAACGGTTAGAGTCTATCAGAATGTAATGGGTGCATTTTATGATGTAATCACCCTGACTTCTACAATTTTTATAATTCCAGGAGTCGGCATACATCTTCAGAGAGGACACTTTGCCACCTTATCGACAGATGTTTTACCAGTTGTGTGACTTGGACGTGGAGAGGTACTAATTCATTGGGCTTGAGTAAGAAGGCGTTTCAGTGGAGAATAAATTGAGAATGGATGAGATGTTGAAGGACTGAGGGAATTCAGCCTATTAAACTGAAGTGTCTCAATGATAAATATTGGCCAGGGCATCAGGGAGAAATTCTCCATTGTTTTTCAAGGCATCACATCTTTTACACGTACCTCTACCTTAGAAGCCAATTGAGACCTCAGTTTAATTCCTATCAGTCAAAATCTGTGTATTGGGACTCAATCCTTGACCTTCTGACTCAGGAATCAACTCATTTGTCACAGCCTAGACGTTCTGATCTGGAACCTCCAGTGGAACTTCAGCAATAGAAATGGAGAATTTAGTTTTCTGTTGCAGCTTACATAATTTCCAGAGCCTTTCAAGAATCACAGGTGTTGTACCATGGTCATCTCATTCCTAAAACTTGTTCCCTTCTGATATTTCAGTTTAAAAAAGATTATCCATCGTAATAAAGGCAAAGAGACCACTTGTAATGAGAGGGATGGCTGGTGTTTGCCCAAAACCAGTGATGAACTCCGAGATCGGATGTCTAACATGATCAAAGAGATGTGTCGCAAGAACCGAGCAGGTGAGGGCAGTACCTACACTAAAAAGAAAGATCAGAATCTTTTTCTTCTGGTCAGTCTGACTTTGTTTCTTTCTCTGCTTCAACCTCTAACTATCCTCCATTTCTTTCTCTGCTGTGATGTGGATTACATTTATCCATCCTGTTTAAAATCTTTAATTTATTGTGACAACATTCACCCAACAACCACTCCCTTTCACAGCAGAGCCGATGATTCTTCCCTCCTCTGTATACCTGGGTGCAATCTTGTTAATATTCTCTGCTTCATTTCCAATATGTTTTATTGGGGAGTTAGTGAACTTTACTTGAGAAGCTTGACCTGTGACTAGCTTTTACTTTTGACTCACGTGCTTAATTGTTCTTTGGTGCACTTACTTATTTGCTGCTTGTTATGCCAGTGGTGTTTAGGGCAACAAAGAAGGTCCTCCATCTCTTGTCTGTCCTCGACCATCTTCTCTGCTGTGCCCCAGGTGTATTTCAGGGTCAGCCGTGCAATTTCCGGTTGGAGTCTCAGGAACACCATCACACACAGACGAAGAAGGTTGCTGCTTCCGTAACAATTTTGTTTTACCAGTCGGGGTTGTTAACCCTGAGCTGAACCCCCTCCCCCCCGGAACTTGGAGGACCAGTGGACCACTCTTAGTCTGTCCTCTACCCTTTGACCTGTTTGGAGCCCGGACCCCAGCCAGCATAGCTCTCCAGATCACTGAGGCACGCAAGCCTCAAAACTACGACAAGGTTGTGGTCCTCTTGGAGGTTCGCTGCATTTGAACAAAGTTTAAAAATAAGAAATCAGAGCAAAGATTTAAACGTGAATACCTTGTATTAAAAAGGAGATGATGTGAAATTTCTTTCATTATATTGTTTTAATATAGAAAACAAACAAGTAAAATATATGTGGATGTTCTATAATGACAGAAAGGGAAAGGAGGCTCCAGGATATCTTTCACTTTTTCAGACCCGGAACTTCATAATATGAGATGTTACCATGCAGCTCTGACTATCTGAAAGGATGAAAATCTGTGTTCGTAACCCTTCGAAGATTCAGTGGTGGGGTTATTGGGCAGCATTGTCAATATAGATTTAAAAGAATGATTTTCAAGCTCTACTATATAACATATAACCATATAACAATTACAGCACGGAAACAGGCCATCTCAGCCCTTCTAGTCCGTGCCAAACTCTTACTCTCACCTAGTCCCACCGACCTGCACTCAGCCCATAACCCTCCATTCCTTTCCTGTCCATATGACTATCCAATTTAACTGTAAACGACAACTTCGGACCTGCCTCAACCACTTCTGCTGGAAGCTCGTTCCACACAGCTACCACTCTCTGAGTAAAGAAGTTCCCCCTCATGTTACCCCTAAACTTTTGCCCTTTAACTCTCAACTCATGTCCTTTTGTTTGAATCTCCCCCATTCTCAATGGAAAAAGCCTATCCATGTCAACTCTATCTATCCCCCTCATAATTTTAAATACCTCTATCAAGTCCCCCCTCAACCTTCTATGCTCCAAAGAATAAAGACCTAACTTGTTCAACCTGTCTCTGTAACTTAGGAGATGAAACCCAGGCAACATTTTAGTAAATCTGCTCTGTACTCTCTCAATTTTATTGACATCTTTCCTGTAATTCAGTGACCAGAACTGTACACCATACTCCAAATTTGGCCTTACCAATGCCTTATACAATTTCAACATTACATCCTAACTCCTATACTCAGTGCTCTGATTAATAAAGGCCAGCATACAAAAAGCTTTCTTCACCACCCTATCCACATGAGGTTCCGCCTTCAGGGAACTATGCACCATTATTCCTAGATCCCTCTGTTCTACAGCATTCTTCAATGCCCTACCATTTACCATGTATGTCCTATTTTGATTAGTCCTACCAAAATGTAGCACCTCACATTTTTCAGCATTAAACTCCATCTGCCATCTTTCAGCCCAGTCTTCTAACTGACCTAATTCTCTCTGCAAGCTTTGAAAACCTACTTCATTATCCACAACGTCACCTATCATAGTATCATCTGCATACTTACTAATCCAATTTACCACCCCATCATCCAGATCATTAATATATATGACAAACAACATTGGACCCAGTACAGATCCTTGAGGCACACCGCTACACACCGTCCTCCAATCTGACACACAGTTATCCACCACTACTCTCTGGCGTCTCCCATCCAGCCACTGCTGAATCCATTTTACTACTTCGATATTAATGCCTAATGATTGAACCTTCCTAACTAACCTTCCGTGTGGAACCTTGTCAAAGGCCTTACTGAAGTCCATGTAGACAACATCCACCGCTTCACCTTTGTCAACTTTCCTAGTAACCTCATCAAAAAATTCAATAAGATTTGTCAAACATGACCTTTCACGCACAAATCCATGTTGACTGTTCCTAATCAGACCCTGTCTATCCAGATAATAATAAATACCATCTCTAAGAATACTTTCCATCAATTTACCCAATTTCCATCAATTTACCCACCACTGACGTCAAACTCACAGGCTGATAAACTCACTGCAACATTTAAACTATAAGTCTTAGCCTGACACTTCAGTGCAGGGGTACTGCTAATGCCAGTGTCTCTTGCTCGCACTACCTTCCTCAACTCATGACATTTCTCATGCCCTCCCAAGTCACACTGTCATCTGTCATTTGTTGCTGCATCTCTTTGGATCCATTCCCCGGTAGAGGCATTGTTATCCACAACCCCATGTATAACAGGAATCTTAGAATTCTGTGGCATCCATCTGAATCTCAAACCAACTGAAACATGGAGGCTATTTGCCAGTATCTTGGGGAACATCTTATGTCTGAGCTGGAATGCATCTGGTAATTTTATAACATCCTGAACATCTTCTGTCTGCAGGTGTATTGGACATGTTCCATAGTTGTATTAATGTGAAGGGGTGATCATACCCAAGTTAAATCTCCAATACACCTGTATTGAAAGTTGCACTTTTTGTAAGTTTCACCATTTGAAAGCTACACTTTCCATCTGCAACTTTTGACAAGATGGTGGGTGGGTGGGCTAGGGTGTGTTATCCTCTGGTAATCTGGAAAGACCAAATTGTGACACTATGAAACTGACATTGCCTTTCTTCATCATTCTGTTTTCTTTCATGGTTCAGTTTCAACCTCTTTGAGGAAGAAGCCATCAGTCACAAAAGAGTATGAATCTGCTGAGGAGGAGGAGGAGGAGGAGGAAGACGAGGAGGAAGAGTATGCACCGTTAGAGGGAAGCGAAAATGAAATGGAGACTGAAATTCTTGATTATATGTAATTTAGTTGTAAGGTGGACTCAGTTACAGGGCTTAGAAGAGCAGCACTGATTATGTTTTACTGAAAATACTGCACTATACTGACAAAGGATAGTGGTTTTGCTTGGACTGTTTGAGAACTTGTTCAGCAGGGTCTTATGTTCCTGTTGCAGGCTGCATTGGGGCCAACCTGTCTGATAAAAGAAACAGCTGCCAGAGGTGGTATTGGTCAACACTAACTGATTCTGCAGTTACTTGCCAAGGCAGTTTATTGGAAAGTGACCAAGATGTGGAGATGTTTATTTGCACAGGTGATACCTGATCCATTTAGTGCTCTGCAGTATCTTCTGTGTCTCCATTATGTAAACAGTGATTATGTGAAGGTTCAATAACACGTGTATTTATGAGTTAGTAACAGAATATTAAATCAGATTTCTTCCCACAGTTTGATGTGAGAATGTATAGTTGAGTACTGGGCTGCAGGATGGTGTTCTCTGTAACATCTTATCCTTCATAACTTTTCCTGCAGAGAATGTCCATTCTCCACTAAGACTTCAATAGGCAGCTAATCCACCAAAACCAGCTTCCTCTTGCTGGCCGCTGTGTTGGCATCAGAATCAGTTCCAGACATTCCCATTGCAGGTAACAAAGTTAGGTTGCACGATTTGGTGCATCTTTTATTTTTTAAACAAATGAGATCCAGGAGGAACAGAGTGTCTTCACCAACACACTAGTGTGTCTACCATTGGAAAATGGCAGGAATGGGCAAGAGTTTCAACCAATAGACCAATGAGTGGAAGGGGAAGGGAAGCTTCCACCAGCAGAGCAACTTCAGCCTTCTCCAGCACTTACAGGTTTTATTTCAAGATTCCAGCATCTGCAAAACTTCGCTTTTCAATTTGGAAACTGGAGACCAAGATTCTTCCCACTCACTCTGAAGTTAATACAGCAAACAAATGGCAACGTCCAGAAAGCCTGCAATCCACACGTAACATCCATAGATCTTGGTTCACTCAACCTGAGGTTAAATTCTTTGGCTGTGGGTTGGGAGAGAATGCATTCATAGCTCTGCAAATGAAAGACAAGAATAGACATTCCTGACAGTCACATCGCCAAACAAATCATCGATGAATTCATACCAATGATATTCCTACTTGGCTTTCTTGGTAGTTTGGTTTGGAAATAGTACTAGGACAGGGTTGTGTGTGGTTGAATGAACACAGACAAAGCTCATGGGCACCTCCAAGCTTAAGGTGGGTTATTTTATCCATATGGTGAATGATGTGCTGTTAACCTTGATATCTAATGACACTTTCTCTATCCGACTGAACATGATAATCAGAGGGAACAAGGTGCGCCAACCGTGAGTGGATAGCTTGAGATGGCTACTTCTCTTCCCTACACCTTCTCTCCATCCTTCCTTTCCTGAAAGTGTTAAAAATAGTTCACAATTCCAAGGTTATGAGTGAAAGCGTGCTGGAGGAGGTATACAGAATCTACTACAAATGGAGAGCATGCAAGCAACAGGTGTTTGAAACTCAGAAACTCACAAACTAATCTTGTGCTTGAGAAATTCTCAGCTGTGAAAACATTAAGATAAGAGAGTGCTATTTATGGAACTGTTTATCTATAGGAAGCAGGGGCTACACAGTGCAGGATGAGAACGTTATTTTTATTGTGAGGTCAGCACAATTGATTTTCTGTCTCTTCATACTTTATTGAGTCACTTTCAATCATGTAATAGCAATTAGTGCAACATTATTACAGCTTGGGGCGTCGGAGTTCAGAGTCAATCCCAGCGTCCTCTGTAGGGAGTTTATATATGGAATACATGGGTTTTCGCCGGCTGCATTGGTTTCCTCTCACATTCCAAAGACATACCATTTAGTAAGTTTAGTAAGACAAAAGGTCTCGACCCGAAACGTCGACTGTACCTCTTCCTATAGATGCTGCCCGGCCTGCTGCGTTCCACCAGCATTTTGTGTGTGTTGCTTGAATTTCCAGCATCTGCAGATTTTCTCATGTTTCCATTTAGTTAATTGGTCATTGTAAATTGTCCTGTGATTAGGTTAGGGTTAAATCGGGTTGCTTGGGGGGGGGGGGGCGGCATGAAGGGCCTATTCCTCACTGTATCTTTAAGTAAAAAGTAAGTAAATGAAATGGAATGGAAGCTGGCACTAATGCCTCTCACACATCTGTATGTTTAACTTCATAAACTTAATATTGTAACAAAAACTCATTGCACTCCCTGTGCCTGCCCAACTTAGCTCTCTATTGCATACCAAAGAGAACTAAAGTTTAGAATAGTCTACCCAAAAAAAAGTCAGTTGTGCACATAAGTATAGATGACTGATTTGCATGTGGGGGTGAGGTGCAGGGAATAAAGCAGAAGTCCAGGACCAGTTTGGAGAGTGTTTCAAAGAACTGGTACAGGTAGGATTGTCCAGATAGCCTCTTAAGAACTGTTGTGGTCCTGTGATTTCACCTCCCACATGCACAGAGTATCTCAGAGTACCGGTGAATCAGGGATTAGAAGTTAATGCTCAATCTGTCAATGTTCTGGATGAACATTGGTCCAGAACACCAGGGATAACTCAACTTTATTTGACTAATACTGTATAAATCTTTTTTGTGTTTTCGAATTGGGACATAGCTTTAGTACTTAATTCCAACTGGTGGTAAATACTGTTACTGTGCCTGCAATGCACAACATGACGCGCACAGTCCAAGTTTGTTGCTGTTGCCCAGGGGTGATGGCATGCAATGGATAGTGCCAGCTTTCTTTCAGAGTGCGTGAGGGACCATTTATGACAACCTGAAGGGCAAAAGACGAAGATCTAATGACTCCCAATGGGTATTTTATGACACATACCCTGTTTTTCCCTGCTGCCCCCACGGTTTGTGGTGTAAGTTACATAAAATGGTGGCATTGCGTTGTCCTGCAAAGATGCTGCTTAGTATAGCACCTATTCCATATTGAAGCCAAACATTTTAATACCAAATTTCGGGCTTTCCCCAATCTGCTCTGCAGGCTACTGTTGCCTGGAGGAGGAGCTCACGCGGGATTCGATCCACTGATGTTGGCTGCATTTGACGGGCAATGGGCTAAAATAATGTTGGACTACCTGCAGTCCTAGTGTTTGGAGGGAGTCGCATTATGGAACGTGGCCTCGAGCCACTGGCAAAAAAAAATGGCTACTTCCAGTGGCCACAAGTCATCCAGCCTTAAAACAAAATTATTTAAAATTGCATAGAATTTAAAGCAAACAGGCACTTGTGTCAAGCTGGTATTTGTAGTCCATTAGAGCTGACTCCTATTCCATTTGATTTCACCCTGCACTTCCTACTGTTGTCCCTCTCTGTCACTATTGATCTCACTCCTGCTTAAAAGCATTCATGAACAGCTCCAATTTCCACATTTAACTGGATGGAGAAGATTCTATTAAATTTATTACTGGCCTTTGCTTTTTTATGACCACTTTAAGCTCTCCTCAAATGGAATCCTGTTCCCCACATTTATTCTGTTACACACCATTCTAAATTTAAAGACTACTGTCAGGTGCTGCCGTAGTTTTCTCCTGAGAGAAAAGCCCCAACTTGCCTAACACAGTTTTCCCGTGGTTTCTAAATAAAATCATTTCTGTTTTTAAGTACAACTGTAGATCCACTCATCGGGACCATCCAATAACAGTGGAGTGAATGGTCTCCTTAGTGTTTTATTGCAGGAGGTCTAATTGGAAGGAAAAGAACCAAGAATTTTTCTTATTACCCACCTGAATAAATTGAATGACAAGGGTATCAGCAACATTCCCTCTAGTAGAAAGAACCTGCATTTCTAAATGGTAAACACAAAATATTCTGCAGATGTTGGGGTCAAGCAACACACACAAAACACTGGAGGAACTCAGCAGGTCAGGCAGCATCCGTGGAAACGAACAGTCAACATTTCCACGGATGCTGCCCGACCTGCTGGGTTCCTCCAGCGTTTTGTGTGTGCTGCATTTCTAAATACCTGTTTGCCCTAATAAATTGCACATCAATTCAGTTACATTATTCAGGGAATGAAACAGCAAGTTTGCAGACCAATTAATAACACTAGACAACAAATTATTTTGAAAGTGTTGCTTCCTCAACTTGAACCTGAACATAAATATAATTTCAGACTATTTGTATCACTTGTGAATTTGGTGAAACAAAATTATCTTTTATTGAATATAATGCATTTAATTGCATAATGGTGCTGATGCTTTACAATAAGCTAAAAATGTTTTGTTGGATGATTTTTGTTTGTACACAGCATCTGAGGCTTCTCACTTAAGTGTCCAACAATAATTAGCCAGCATTGATGGATTCCAGTTGCCCTGATACCATTTCCCCATGACTGCAATATCTTGGTGGAACCTTTCACCATGCTCGTCACTGACAGTGCCAAGATTTTCAGGGAAGAAGTCTAAATGGGAATGCAGAAAATTAATCTTTCGTGACATGTTGCACTTATTGTTTTGTATGCTTGAAGCATGTTGTCAACCAGCTGCACAGTTTGGTACTCTGTAGTTGCCAAGAAAATTTTCAATAACGTCCTTGAATGCCTTCCATGTGATTTTCTTCGGTCCCACTAGAAGTTATTCAAATTGCCTGTCATTCATAACCAGTTTGGTTTGTGCACCAACAAAAATGCCTTCCTTAATCTTGGCTTCAGTTATTCTGTGACACATCTGTCTCAAATATCAAAATCTTTCACATAAATTAATAGCCTTTCTAAACGCTTTCCTGCTATGCAACATCTGCCCTGCCTAAATATGCCCAGGCATACCTGGATAAGATAGAAAACTCTTTAGCTTACATTGTGGGCAACATTTTAATTGGCTTGAATTATGAATTGAAATAACAAATAAAGGTTATTTCAAACAAGTGGTGCACAATAGGGAAATTTCTTGGTGACTTTCATGATCAGCAGCCCAAAATCCATAGGATACACACAGGAGTATTCAGGAAGCAAAATCTGTTATCTGATGTTGTAATTGACCAGGAGTTTCTCAGTTTTGTGGATTTCTGTTTCTGGAACAAAACTTGTTCTGACAACAATGATGATGTTATGTACTGAACCACAGATGATGCCCCGACAGATAATCTGCTGCTTATTAGACCATCACAATGTCTCCGATTAATCTGAAGTTTTGCCATCATTGCCGCATCAGATCGGTTGCACCTAAGGAAAATTCCAACGGTCCACAGCCTAAACCTTCATTTTGGGTAATTGAGAGGCTGACAGATGGGTCAGATTGTGAAAAGATATAGTCCTTACTGGGACCTGAAAAGGTCTCAACTGTTGTGATCACTATGAAGAGCATCTGATCTTCTATGGCAGCCTCTCCTCCATATCCATAAGTAACTACAGCCATGATCAAGTGGTCTACAATGCCTGTAAAAAGTATTCACCCCCTCCCCTGAAGTTTTCATGTTTTATTTTTTTACAACATTGAATTACAGTGGATTTAATCTGGCCTTTTTTGACACTGATCAACAGAAGATTCTTTTGTGTCAAAGTGAAAACAGATTTCTACAAAGTGATCTAAATTAATTACAAATATAAAACACAAAATAATTGATTGCTTAAGTATTCACTCCTTTTAATGAGATACACTGAATCATCACTAGTGCAAACAATTGGTTTCAGGAAGTCACATATTTAGTTAAATGGAGATCACCTGTGTGCAGTCAAGGTGTTTCAATTGATTGTGGTAAAAATACACCTGTATCTGCAAGGTCCAACTACTGGTGAGTCAGTATCCTGGCAAAACTACACCATGAAGACATAAAAACATTCTAAGCAATGCTGGAAAAGGTTATTGAAAAACATAAGTTGGGAGATGGATACAAGAAAATTTCCAAGTCACTGAATATCCCTTGGTATCAAGAAATGGAAAGAAAATGGCACAGCTGTAAATCTGCCTAGAGCAGGCCATCCTCAAAAACTGAGTGACCGTGCAAGAAGGGGACAAGTGAGGGAGGCCACCAAGAGATCTATGACAACTCTGGAAGAGTTATGAGCTTCAGTGGCTGAGATGGGAGAGACTGTGCATACAACAACTGTTGCCCGGGTGCTTCACCAGTCACAGCTTTATGCGAGAGTGGCAAAGAGGAAGCCACTTTTGAAAAAAAAACTCTCATGAAATCTCGGCTAGAGTTTGCCAGAAGGCGTGTAGGAGAGACTCTGAAGTCAGTGGGAAGAAGGTTCTGTGGTCTGATTAAACCAAAATTGAGCTTTTTGTCTACCAAACACCACATATCATCAAAAACACACCATTCCTACTGTGAAGCATGGTGATGGCTGCATCATTCTGTGGGGACACTCCACTGCAGCAAGCCCTGGAAGGCTTGTGAAGGTAGAGGGTAGAATGCAGCAAAATACAGGGAAATCCTGGAGGAGAACCTGATACAGTCTGCAGGGGAACTGCCAACATGGGAAAAGATTTGTTTTCCAGCAAGACAATGGTGGTGAGGACCTCTGTCAGTCAGAGTTGACCATGGATATTGTGTTCTAGCTGTCTAGATACACGAGATAGGGCAGTACGATATGGAGAGCAAGCTATTGCCCGTGTAGCAGGCTCCCCCTCTCCACACTGCTGATGAACCCAAAGAAACAGCAGAGACCGATACAGTTCGGCACCAGAAGCATCGCAGGAGTTGCCAGTCAGCATTGAACTCAATGTCAGACTGCCTTAGGAACTCCAGCTCCGGAATTTTCCTTTGTGGCTCACACCCAAAGCCTTCCCCATGAGTGGGTATAGCCGCAAGGCAGTGGAGGTCTGAGGTCAGAGTTTTCCTTCTAGATGAGCAGCCAACCACAGCTGATGAGCCCATCTGCCCAAAGTGACTGGTTTTAAAGTGCCAGTAACCTGCCTTTGCCCCTTCTCCTGGCAGTAGAAATGGTTCTACAGGGCTTAGTAGCTAAGCTACACATGAAGACCAGGAACTGGATTTAGTTGTCAAAGGCTATTTGAGGTGCATACCATTGGGAGCATTTAGTAGGTAGTGAGAGCTTGTCCCTATTACCACCCCCAGCTATAACAACCTTAAGGCACCAATAAGCAAGACAGTGACCCTAAGAATAAAGGCAAAACTACACAGGAATGGCTTAAAAACAATAAAGTTAATGTCCTGGAGGGCCAAGTCAGAGACCAGATCTCAATCCAATTGAGAATTTGTGACTGGACATGAAAAGGGCTGTTCACTCGCGATCCCCATGCAATCTGACAGAGCTTGAGTGGTTTTGTCAAGAAGAGCAGGGAAATATTGCAGTGCCCAGATGTACAAAGCTGAAAGAGACCCATCTACACAGTCAAGGCTGTAATTGCCGCTAAAGGTGCATCTACTAAATACTGACTTGAAGGGGATGAGTAATAATGCAATTAATTATTTTGTGTTTAATAATAGTAATAAACTTAGTCTAATTTGTAGAAATTTGTTTTCACTTTGACATGGAAGAGTCATAGAAACATAGAAAACCTACAGCACAATACAGGCCCTTTGGCCCACAATGACATATCAATGCCACAGTACAGTCATTTTATCTGATGATGCTAATCTCAGTATGGTTTCTCCTAGGGTTTTTTTTTGTGAGTGCACAACTGAAACCAGGAACATATCAGTTTTGTTAAAACGGTTGCACTGAATTGTGCGTAGATTTTGTTGTGTCATTTTCCTGATGGGTATAGGTTAACTTGGGAGTGATTGCTAACATGCCCTAACCTATGTAAAATGACTGTGAAATTTGCATATGAAATATAAATGCTGATGAACCAATTTCTTGGGTCTACATTTACTTAAGGAAACTCTATCATAATTTAACAGCCCTTTGTCCATTTTCTCATTTATAAAGGCACAACCCCTACCCTGTTTAGTTTTTTAAATTTTTCCCTTGCTTTTTAAAACTGATTCCAATTTTTCTATCCTTCTCTGGGCACCCTTTCCACAAGTCATTCTTGTGTGCAAAGGGAAGTCTCTAGTTATTAAGCAATGCTTGTCCTTAATCAGTGTTACATTTATCTCTTGTATTTAATGTAATTTTCAGAGTGATCTTTTCCCTGGCATTTATTGGTATCTGCAAACTTCTGTGTAAGATCTCAGAACTACATTACTCGTGCATTTATCCACTGGACTAGTAACAGATGCAAAACATTTATTTTCTTGACTTTACAATTAAACAGATATTTACTTTATGAATATAATGTCCCAATGAGTTGGATAAAATCCCAAGGAAAGAGAGTAAAGGAAGAAAACATCTGAATCATTCCAGCTTTAAGCAGGATGTTTATTGAACCATACATTGATAAAGTGCTGTGACCCTGAAAACTAGTCGGTCTTTTACTGATATGTGTTAACAAAAGTCATTAAGATATACCTGTTATTATAATAAACCAAACAACCTTGATAGTGTTATCTGTGGTTAATATATAGTGTAAGCTAATATTCATGTATATAAATTTGTGTTAGAAAAGTTCATCATTAAAGTGCAGACCTGTGAAATGGCTTGCTGGCAGCTTCTTGCACTCCTGTTGGGCAGATTTTTTCTTGGTGCTGTAGGAAAAATCACAGTGAGTCTCAACACTCTTAATTGTTTGTAACTTTGGGCATTAGTTGTTTATTCTAGTACTGTCCTTTCCGCAAGGGGACTTGAGTTTGACTTCCATTTCATTTGACAGACAGAAGCCCTGTGTGGCTGTGGAGGTTATTGGCATGGCCTGTGTACAGGAGAAGGAATCCACCCACACAAGTTAGCGGTCATTGAGACTATCACTAGATGCAAGGTGACAATATCAGATAGCCTTTGAAAAGGTTAAAGCATTTTAGAAGGAGCCTTATTCCATCTAACCCATTAGGAATGTTTAGAGTCAGGTAGAGGTGGATTTAATCTCTGCTGAATTGAACCTTAATCACCCTTTGATAAAGTTCGATAAAAAGAACGGGAATTTTGTATGTATGGAATTGTATAACTATTAAGAATGGAAAAACAGTGATGTGAAACAGATATATAGGGTGTAAATGAACGTAGAAAAGATTCTTGGTTTTACATTTGGGACACTGAATATTAAGCTTCATTTAGGTAGGATGCTGTTCTGCATAAACTATCAAGCTAACCCCTGTTGAACTAACGTTCTCTGATTTTCTCACTTGATTCCTTCTGATTCTATTTACATTATCTTTTCTCTCTCCACTTTTTTCCCTTCACCTTCTCTCCTCTTTCACTTCTCCCTAACAGCTAGGTGTGGTGAAAACGGAAGGTGGTCTTGTGGAGGGCACCTACAAAAGAAATGGACGTTTTGCATCTGTGGACATCTTCAAAGGAATTCCTTTTGCTGCCCCTCCAAAGCGATTTGAGAAAGCTGAGCCACATCCTGGATGGTCTGGTAATGTTCCCTTTATTGTATTTTGTGATGGTTTTATCTTTGCTAAAATGAATAAAGTTCATCTTCAAAATCACTGTAAAGAAAATGCTAAGAAGTAGTAAGGGGAATTGGAAACTACCATTCTCAATTTACAAATCTTGTAAGTTAACCCTGAGTGCTCTAAGAAACAGCAGGTATTATTATTTAGACACAGGTTGTGGATGTCGCTGGCAGTACCAGCATTCATTGCCCTTGGGAAGATGGTGGCAAGCAAGCTTCCTGAACCCTTGCAGTTCCCATTGTCAGTTGCTTTGTCATAATTTGATGCAACTAAATGACCCATTTGGAGGGCAAATCAAAAGGGAAAAATGTTGCTGTTGGTCAAGGAATCACTTGTAATACAGTCAGTTATGGCTGAGAATGAGATGTTCTTCATTTCAAAGGCAATATGAACCAGATGGCCATCCTGCTTTGTTTTAATTCCTGATTTTTAGTTAAATGATTGAATTTAAATTAATTTGCCGCCAGAGAGATTAAAGCTCATATCTAGAGTTTATTGTGCGTGATAGCCCTGAAGCAGCCACCCTATCATTAGGTTGTAATAGACTGCATTATTATCAATTCTAAAATAAGAGACTGGAGCACATAATCCAGGTGCTTGTACATTGTTGGTAGACTTGTAACAGCTATTTGCTTTCTTTCATCAGTATGAAACTTAATTATAAAGGTATTGTTCCGCTATTTATAACTTGAGCACTTTTAATAGAGGTACTTAATTGTAGGTTGATTGTATAGAAATCAACTGTGAATTGTGCAACAAAATATACTCCAAAAATGTTATTGATGGATATTAATTCAGAAATCCCAACTTGTGCTATGTCACAAACTCAAGTTGCAATAAATATTCTAATCAATATTTTGCTCTTGGGAAAAAATGTGTGAAAAGATTAATTTATAAAAGAAAAGTCCCCTCTAACTAAACGCTAATAAATAGAGCTTGAACACTTATCCGCATTTGTAATTGATTTAATTTATTTAATATTGTTTACTGATCTCTTGTCCTGCACTATCACACAGTGTGCACTTAAAAACTATTTGCTTGTAAAGTGTTTTGTTATTTTCTGAGGGTGATGTGCATTTCTTTCTTTCCATTAACTCCCGGTTCTTGTGTCATTACCAGACATCCTGAAGGCTAAACGGTACAAACCCAGGTGTTTCCAGGCAACTTTCACACAGACGGCTGCCTTTGGGGACGAGGATTGTCTTTACCTGAATATCTGGGTCCCCCATAAGGAAATAGGTAAAGAAAAGCACACATTAAAACTGTACGCAATCAACATTCTCACTTCGGCAACTGTAAAATTTAGGAACATAGACAATTTGCATTTTCAGCCTCTGTCCTCTCAAAATGTCCATTGAGGATTGTGCTTGTTAGGGATGTTCTGAGATTTTTAAACACTTTTTGTAGTAAGGAATGGCTTTGATCTTTAGCACACCCAATACTTAGAATTAATGCCCGTGATACAATATTTTTAACCCAACTGCAATTCACCACAATTTCTTCGGATGCAGCAGGCATTCCTGTGCCCTGACTGACAAAATGTCTTTATTTTGTAGCATCTTGTGGATATAATAATTGTACCCACACTAAATGTTTTAGGAACAGCTTCTTCTCCTCCAACAGAACTCTGAATGGATAACATACCAACCCATGAATACTACCTCACCTTTTTTTTTGCTCATTTTGCATTAGTAATTTTCTTTCTTTTCAAATCTTTTTATTGTTATACAAAAGAAATAACATGAGTACATTGAAATAACGCTTACAATGTCTCAAAAAAGACATTATCCTAAAGATTGAAAAAACATTTGTGATAACAAAAAAAACCTACTAAGCAGAAAAAGTGAGGGAAAAAAACCATTAGGTGTACAACCCCGGAGCCACGCGTCATACGAAAAGCTTCTAAGAATAAACATCTAACTACCAGCAAGAAAAGAAAATATACCAAAAAATTTACAATTAGATCGTGGAAAAAAATCTATCAATTAGCTCAAATGATAATAACGAGCAAATGAGCCCCATCTTTTCGCAAAATCAAAGTATTTGGAAGTCGCTGATTGGTTGAGCTCTTATCAGTCATAGGATTTAAGCAGCAGTTAAAATCCCTGCCCATTATCAGCATATATTCATTTAAATCAGGCAGTAAAGCAAATACCTTTTTTCAAAAAAGAAGGATCATCTAAGTTAGGACCATACAAATCAACCAAAAAAACTTTTCTGTTACAGATCGTTCCTTTAACAATTAAAAATCTACCATTAGAATCTGATTCAATATCCTCTTGAATAAATACATTAGATTTAATAAAAATCGACACGCCTTTTGTTTTACTCTGAGAAGTAGGGTGGAATTGCAAACCATTCCACCATCCAAAAAATCTATTATGATCTCCCACCCTGATATGTGTCTCTTGAGCAAAAATTATATCAGGTTGGAATCGGTTAATCATTTTAAAAGTCTTTTTACGTTTAATAGGATGATTCCAACCACGTACATTCCAACTTATTATATTAATCCATTTAAATACCATACTATAATTTTATTCTACTTTATACATGCGCAGAGCACATACCAATACGGGATGATCAAAAGTGGCAGCGATGAAGATAGAAAATACGCATGCTCCAGAACCACCCAATGGGAAAAAGCCCCTAACTCTAATCTCACCCCCTTCCCGAAAGCCCAAGAAAAAGGCAAGCAATATATGATAGAGTTCAAAGCCACTGACTGCTCCGTTTGTATTTTCTTTCCCTCCCCCCAGTTAGTAAAAAGAGTAGAGTGACACTGTAAAAAAGACAATAAAGTCTCAGCAAAGAAAAGCATTTACATTCCATCATCTAATAAACAAGAACCAAAATAATGTTATCTCTTAGAGAGAAAAACCAGTGCCATCTTTAAGTTTAACATTAACTCCCTAAAAAAAACTTTAAATTCAATTATAAAATGTTATAAAACAGAAAAAAAATTAATAGTATATTTGACCCAGCTGAATTTTCAAAACTACTAATTAATGATATCATAATAATTAAACCTTCCCAAATGTACATATATGTATATATAAAAAGCCCTATTAGTAGGAAAAAGCTACCAATTAGCTGATTAAAAAAAGAAACAGAAAAATTCAAACCAAGTATTAAATTAAAGGAACAAATCCCCTTACCTTCTTCTCTCAGTCGAATGTTCAGATGATCATTTAGACAGTCATACTTGAGCCATAAATCTTCTTTCCAAAGGAAAACCAACAATATGCAATAATGAACAACTCTCCTTGTCTTCTTTAATTAGTCTCTCAATGAAATATACAACTGATCTTCATAAATCTCCTTTCCAAAATGCGAATAATATACAGATAGCCAAACAGCCTTTCAGATAGTTCATTCAACAGCGGCGTCAGTAACAACGGCGGGTATAGCCTGAATAAAGTCCAGTGCAGCTTTTGGATCAAAATAAGTACAAGGAGGAGAATTAGCGGGAAAAACTTTAATTCTTGTCGGATACCTCAGAGAGGGAAACAGTTTCCTATCATATGTCTGTTTCATTACCAGGGCAAATTTTGATCTTTGTTCCATTACCTCTCTTGGGTAATCTTCGTAAAAACGGAGCTTAAATCTAAAAACTCTCTGTTTTCTTGCCTGTGGCATTATTTGAACTTTAATTAATTAAATAAATTAAGAGTGATGAAAGTAAACCAGAACCAATCTTGGTTTACTAGAATCCTTCAATTTCGAAGTAAACACCCTGTGTCCCCTTTCTATAACGGGCAGCTTTAATGAAATGGTAGGAAATAAAGTGTGGAAAAGCTTACCAAAGTAGGCGGTTAAATCTCCATCTTCAGCTCCTTCTTGCAGCCCAACAATTCGTATATTCTTTCGGTGAGACCTAGTTTCCAGGTCTATAATCTTATTTTGATATCTTTCCAAACAAGTTGTAGCTTCAGACAACTTTTGCTTAGTTATCTTCAATTCCTCTTCATGTGTAATAACTTGAATTTCCAGGTCTTTAAATTTTTCCAGAAATGACTTCATTTCATTACTTTTCTTTTCCAGTTGGTCTTTAATTGATCCATTCTGATCCTTAATAGAATTCAGTGTCCGAATGATATCTTCAGCCCACGATGACATTTCATCAGATTTTTCCTTTTGCACCTTTCCCTTCCCATTACCTTTATCACTAGATTCAGGTAAATTCTTCCCACTTCTCGTAGACATAGACATATTGTTCACCCTCAAGAATCAGCAAATAAAAATTTTAAATTCAAAGCTTAAACTAGGGGGAGAGAAGGAAAACTAAGAGCAGCACAAAATGACTGCTACACCATTTGCAGATAGGGGCAGTTCCTTGCATTAGTAATTTTTTATATATTATAATTTATAGGTTTTTATATATTACACTGTACTGCTTCCACAAAACAACAAAATATACCAGTGATATTAATTCTGATTCTGGGTTGTACCAGTCTGTCTCTCTTCAAGCAACGCACACAAAATGCTGGAGGAACTCAGCAGGTCAGGCAGCATCTATGGAAAAGAATCCCTTCAGCAGTCCGAAACGTCGGCCATACTCTTTTCCATAGATGCTGCCTGGCCTGCTGAGTTCCTCTAGCATTGTGTGTGTGTGTGTTTCTTGGATTCCAGCATCTGCAGGTTTTCTCTTGTTTCTCTTCACAATACACATTACTTCTGTTATCTTAACATTGAAAATATTGCAGCACCAATCCTATTTAATTCCAACCCTAGGAGAGTTTGATATTGAGATATTTAATACAAAACCAATATATTCACTAATAAATGAATTTTTTAAAAATACAAATGATCAGACAGTATCTGTGAAATGAGAAAGGGTTAATATTTCAGATGAAGGACCTGATGCTGTCTATGTATCCAGCATCTTCAGTTTTTGAATAGTTTCACAAAGTATTCAACGAGCTCTTGTAACTACAGGCTTCATTCTTCTTTATACCATCTGTTATTATAGAGACTTTAATCTGATATTTCACACATAATGGAAATAAAACTGATTGAATTCATAACTGTTTCAGTGTCCACCAATCTCCCTGTTATGGTTTGGATCTTTGGAGGAGGTTTCCTGGTAGGATCAGGACAGGGAGCCAACTTCCTGAACAACTATCTGTATGATGGGCTGCAGATTGCAACTCGAGGCAGAGTCATTGTTGTGACCTTAAACTATCGGGTTGGCCCACTGGGGTTTCTGAGTACAGGTGATGCCAATGCACCAGGTTAGTGTTTAGACCCTTTAACCATCATTATGACTATTGTTGGATCTTAGTACAATAATTTATAAGTTTCTCATCCCAATTTTTTTAAACCTCTCCTTGATTTCACCTTTCATTATCATTGTAACCTTCTCCAGGCAAGTATTATTTAAGATATCTGTACTCTTCCTGCTGTAGTCTGATCTCTATCATTCTGTCTTAAGAATATTTTACTATATTCAGTGTGCTATATAAATGCAGGATCAGTGGCCACAGGCACACCATTACCCTCCTATTTGCTCCTTGCTCCGCTGTCTTGTACACCTCCTGCTCCTGTCTCCACCACCTCTGAGTTCCTCCATCTTCCAATTCCTAAACCTCAGTCTTCCTATTTAAACCCCTCCTCCTCACATCTGTTACCACCTCCTTCCTCCCAACCTTTATCCCTCCAGTCCACTGGCCCCTACCCCTCCATCTTTGCCCTACCCTGCTCTCTTGCCTACAATCTTATTTCTGGTTGTTTCTTGAAAGCTGCCTGGAGCTGGCTGATTACCTTCTTGCCTAGTCCTAGGTTTCCTCCAGGAGTTTTCCTATGGACATTACAGCCTGTCTGATACTGGTGTGTAATGGGTATATTGTTGGTTGCCAATGCACCTTTAACTGGTTGGACAGATTTGTCTTCTAAAGCCTCCACTTTTACTGGAACTGGCATCCACATGGTGCCACGTGTGTGTGTGTCCTGCTCTCTAATTGTTCTAGAACTGGATGAAGAAGACTCTGTGTAAAACTATGTAATAGTTAGTGTGCACTAGTGATCCCTCAATAATGGAATTCGCCCACAGGCATCGTCCATTCCTCAATATGAAACTCCAGGGCTGGAAAGTCTGCCCTCGAGTACAACCCCAAAAGCAGCCGATCTGAATGTTGCTAAGCCTCATTGCCTGGTCAAACACGACGGCCATCCATCATGGACTGAAGGGAGCCAAAAACCTACAGGGTGAAAGGTGAAAAATTCTGATCTAAAGAAGTAGTGGTAGTTGGAAAGAGTACAGAAAATCCAGCAACAAACTTATCAATATTCATGGTTTTTCATGATTATTATAGTTAACAGCAAATTGTTGGATTTCCTGCACAAGACCATCTGTGACACAAACCCTGAAGGCCCATCGAGAGCAAAGGAGAGTTCAGAAAGAACAGAGCTGGTCAGTGTCGACTGTAAATATAAAAATTAGATGCTGGAGTCAGCAATTTGCCCCTTTCAAGCCTGTTGCACCACTCAGATTGATTGTGGTTGACCCTTTATCTCAAATGGAGAGAAGTACTTCTAAGAACTCCTCAAATTAGACTTTGCCCTGAAGTATATCTGCAAGACAAATGGGAAACTGGTCAACCTTCCCTGTGTACACTCCACAACCGAGGCCATTGTAAACTCAGTATTGAGCTGCTGTACTCCAATGACACTTACCAATGTGCACTTAGAGATCGATCTCGATCTCCTGTTGACTTGTTCATTGAAGTGTTGACTTGCTCGTTCACACTAAACATTTATAAGGCCATTAGTAGAGTCATAGAGAAGTACAGCACAGAACCAGGCCCTTCAGCCCATCTAGTCCATGCTAAACGATTTAAACTGCCTACTCCCATCAACATGCACCAGGAGCATAGCCCTCCATACCCCTCCCATCTATGTACCCATCCAAACTTCTCTTAAACATTGAAATTGAGCTTTCATGCACCACTTGCGTTGGCAGCTCATTTCACTCACACACCATCCTCTGTGTGAAGAAGTTTCCCCTCATGGTCCCCTTAAGTTCATCTTTCACCCTTAACCCATGACCTCTGGTTGTAGTCCCACCCAACCTCCGTGGAGAAAGCCTTCGTGTATTTACCCTGTCTATACCCCTCATAATTTTGGATACCTCTATCAAATCTCCTCTCAATCTTCTACATTCCAAGGAATACAGTCCGAACCTGTTCAATCTTTCCTGATAACTCAGGTCCTCCAGACCCAGCAACATCCTTGTAAATTTTTTCTGTACTCCTTCAACCTTATTTACATCAATCCCCACAAGGGGTGCATGAAAAAAGCTACTTTTAATCAGGGCAGCGATTGAGATTTCAAAGGCAGAGTTTTGTGACAGTTTCTCTGAGTTGAGGAGCGACCAATCTGCAAGAGGGATTCAGTAGAAAGGACCAATAAAAATAACATGGGTGCAAGCTGAGCGACCACTGGTTCGGAGTGTGGCAGCCTTTAGTGGCTTGGGCGAGGTAGATTGTCTTGTAAGTTATTCTCTCTGTGTTCTTATTTGTGCATTCCTCATCTATTAGTGCACAGTACAGTGAGAATGGCTCCAGGGGCAGTATTTTGTACTGTGTGTGCGATGTGGGAACTCGGGGAGACCTTCAGTCTCCATTCTCCCAGATAAACACACTACCAGTGGGGAGCCACAGTGACAGGATCTCTGGCACTGAGTCTGGTGCCATGGCTCAGAAGAACAGAGAGGTGAAGAGGACTGCAGTGTTGCTAGGAGATTCCTTAGTCAGAGGGACAGAGACGAGGTTCTGTGGGTGCGATAGAGACACTGGGATGGTATGATGCCTCCCAGGTGCCAGGGTCAAGGATGTCTCAGATCAGGTTCATGGCATTCTCAAGGGGGAGGATGAGCAGCTAGAAGTCTTGGTACACATTGGCTGTGATAACATAGGTAGGAAAGGTGAGGAGGTCCTGAAGAGAGATTTCAGGGAGCAAGGTAGAAAGTTGAGAAACAGGACCCCCAGGGTAGTAATCTCTGGATTGCTGCCTGTGTCAGTGAGGGTAAGAATAGGATGCTTTGGCAGGTGAATGCATGGCTGAGGAACTGGTGCAGAGGGCAGGGGGCAGGGGTTCAGATTTGTGAATCACTGGGATCTTTCTGGGGAAGGTATGACCTGTACAAAAGGGACTGGTTACACCTGAACCCAAAGGGGGTGGGGGGAGTGTCCAATATCCTTGCAAGCAGGTTGGCTAGAGTTGTTCAGGTGGGTTTAAACTAATTTGGCAGGGGTATTGGAACTGGAGTGATAGTGCTGAAGATGAGGTTGGTTTACAAACAGAGGCAATGTGTAGTGGGACTCCTAGCAAGGAGAGACTGAGGATAAAAAGGTGGACAATATCAAAAAGGGTGAATGCAGGACTAAAGACGTTGTATTTGAATGAGTGCAGTGTATGGAATAAGGTCAATGAACTTGTAGCACAGTTACATATTGGAATGTATGATGTTGTAGGCATCACTGAATCATGGCTGAAAGCTGGGAGCTTAACGTCCAAGGATACAATTTGTATCAAAAGAAAGGCAGAAGGGGTGGATCACTCTGTTGGCAAAAAATGAAATCAAATCATTAGAAAAAGGTGACATAGGGTCAGAAGGTGTTGAATCATTGTGGATAGAGCTAAGGAACTACAAGGGTAAAAAGAACCAGGTGGGAGTTATATACAGACCCCAAAAGTAAGGATGTGATCTACAAGTTACAACAGGGGATAGAAAATGCACACCAAAAGGGCAATATTACAATAGTTATGGGGATTTCAATATGTGAGTAGATTGGCAAAATCAGGTTGGTGCGGGATTCCAAGAGGGGGAAATTCTAGAATGCCTACGAGACAGCTTTTTGGAGCAGCTCGTTATTGAGCCCACTAGGGGATCAGCTATTCTTGATTGGGAGTTTTGCAATGAAAGGGAATTGATTAGAGAGCTTAAGGTAAAAGAACCCTTAGGGGAAAGTGATCATAATATGATCAAATTCACGGTGAAATTGGAGGAGAAGCTAAAGTCAGATATATCAGTATCACAGTGGAGTAAAGGGAATTACAGAGGCATGAGAGAGGAGTTGTTTCTAAATGATTGAAAAAGAACACTGGCAGGAATGATGGCAGAGTAGCAATGGCTGAGATTTCTGGAAGCAATTCAGAAGGCACAGGATCCCAAAGAGGAAGAAGTATTCTAAAGGCAAGATGACACAACCTTGGCTAACAAGGGAAGTCAAAGCCAATGTAAAAGCCAAAGAGAGGGCATATAATAGAACAAAAATTAGTGGGAAGTTAGGGGATATGGAAGCTTTTGAAAACCAACAGAAGGCAGCTAAAAAGTCATTAAGAAGGTAAAGTTGGAATACGAAAGTAAGCTAAGCAGTAATATTAAGGAGAATACCAACAGTTTCTTCAGATACATAAAGTGTAAAAGAGAGGCAAGAGTGGACATCAGGCCGCTGGAAAACTATGCTGGAGAGGTAGTAATGAGGATCAAAGAAATGGAAGACAAACTGAATAAGTATTTGCATCATTCTTCACTATGGAAGCCACTAGCAGTATGGCGAAACTTCCAGGTGTCTGGGGTCATGAAGTGTGTGAAGTTGCCATTACTAGGGAGAAGGTTCTTGAGAATCTGAAAGGTGTGAAGGTATATAAGTCAACTGGAGTAGATGGTGTATGTCCCAGGGTTCTGAAAGAGGTGGCTGAAGAGATTGTGGAGGCATTAGTAATGATCTTTCAAGAACAACTAGATTCTGGAATGGTTCAGGAAGATTGAAAAATTGCAAATGTCACTCCACCCTTCAGGAAGGGAGAGAGGCAGAAGAAAGGCTATTATAGGCCAGTTAGTCTGACCTCAGTGACTGGGAAGATGTTTCAGGGTACTTGTAGGCACATGATAAATAGGCCGTAGTCAGCATGGTTTCCTCAAGGGAAAATCTTGCCTGACAAATCTGTTGGAATTCTTTGAAGGAATAGCAAGCCGGATAGATAAAGGAGAATCGGTTGATGTTGTGTACTTGGATTTTCAGAAAGCTTTTGACAAAATGCCACACATGAATCTGCTTAACAAGCTACAAGCCCAAGTATTACAGGAAAGGTAGCATGGATAAAGCACTGGCTGATTGGCAGAAGCCAGAGTGGGTGGGAATAAAGGAAGCCTTTTCTGGTTGGCTGCCATTGACTAGTGGTGATCTATGTGGATCTGTGTTGGGACCAATTCTATTTATGTTATATGTCAATGATTTGGATGATGGAATTGATGGCTTTGTTGCAAAGTTTGCGGATGATGTGAAGATAAGTGGAGGTGCAGGTAGCTTTGAGGAAGTAGGGAGGCTATAGAAGGTCTTGGACAGATTAGAATGGGCAAGGAAGTGGAATATAAAATACAGTGTTGGGAAGTGTATGGCCATGCACTTTGGGAGAAGAAATGAAAGTGTTGACTATTTTCTAAATGGAAAGAAAATACAAAAATCTGAGGTGGAAAGGGACTTGGGAGTCTTTGTGCAGAATTCCCTTAAGGTTAGTTTGCAATGTTAGCATTCATTTTAAAAGGAATAGAATATAAAAACAAGGATGTGATGTTAAGACTTTATAAAGCACTGGTGAGGCCTCACTTGTAGTATTGTGAGTAATTTTGGGCCCCTTGTTTTATAAAGGATGTGCTGAAACTGGAGAGGGTTAAAAGGTTCGCAAAAATGTTTTCAGGATTAAACAACTTGTCATATGAAGTGTGTTTGACGGCTCTGGGCCATCATCTGTGAAGAATGAGGGGTGACCTAATTGAAATCTATTGAATGACGAAAGGCCATGATAGAGTGACTGTGAAGAGAATGTTTCCTATGTGGGAGCATCTAAGACCAGAGGACACAGCCTCAAAACAGTGGGGTATTCTTTTAGAACGGAGATAGGAAGGAATGTCTGTATGTATATTTAAGGCAGAGGTTGATAGATTCTTGATTGGTCAGGGCATGAAGGGATATAGGGGCGAAGGCAGGAGATAGGGACTGAGAAGAAAAATAGATCAGCCATGATGAAATGGTGAAGCAGTCTTGATGGGGCAAATGACCTAATTTTGCTCCTATATCTTATGGTCCTTCCCGTAGGTAGGTGACCAAAACTGCACACAATACTTCATATCAGGCCTCACCAATGTTTTATACAACTTCAGCATAACATCCCATCTCCTGTACTCAGTAGTTTGATTTATGAACGCCAATGTGCCAAAAGCTGTCTTTACAACCCAACCTACCTGTGACAGGGAATCTAACCTGCACCCTAACAGTAAAACAGCCTACAAAACATGGATTAACAGTGTGCTGGAAATACTGTCTTGCTCCCAACATATGCGTTATTTTTAAAAACTTGCAGGATATTAATCTTTCAACTCTTCAACAGTAAAGTAATTCATGATGAATTTTGTGTGTGTTTTGGGGGGGGAGGTTGTTATACAACCAGTTATATTATGGTTAATGCATTAGCAATCAACCTTTCCGACCCAGAGAAAGAACAATTTAAACTGTTGCCTTCCATACCCACAAGTAATGATTTGTTTTTTAAAGATTTCTAAACTGTTTGCATTATTCTTACTTCATTTTGTTCTATCATTGCTATTGCGATGCACAGGTAACCAAGGTTTGTGGGACCAGCACATGGCTATTAGCTGGGTAAAAAGAAACATTGCTGCATTTGGTGGAGACCCAAATAAAATCACTGTCTTTGGAGAATCTGCAGGAGCTGCTAGTGCCTCCCTCCAGGTAACTCAACAACAGCAGTGGTGGCTGAAGCAAGTCAGGTATTGTCAGTCTCTTTGCAGCTGGGTCATCTGAGATGGTGCAGCTCCACCCCAGTTAAACTTGTGCCAGACAGGGGAAATAATGTGAGTCCAAGTTTTTAAGTATTCCTGATCATTGTTCCTGGATTACTTTATAAACTTAGTAACCAGTTTATTCGGTATCTCCTGTACCTAATAATGTTGCCACTGAGTGTACGTTTGTGGTCTTCTGCTGCTGTAGCCCATCCACTTCAAGAGTCAAGAGACCATTGTAGTGTGGCCACTACTGTAACGCATGGTTATTTGATTTGCCTTTCTGTCAGCTTGATCCTGTCTGGCCATTCTCCTCTGATCTCTCTCATTACAAGGTGCTCTTGCCAAAAGAACTGCTGCTCGTTGGATGTTTTATGTTTTTCCGCACTATTTTCTGTAAACTCTTGAAACTGTTGTGCATGAAAATCCCAGGAGATCAGTAGTTTCCAGGATATTCAAACCAGCCCACCTGGCACTAACAATCATTCTACGGTCAAAGTCACTTAGATCTCATTTCTTCCCCATTCTGATGTTTGGTCTGAACAACAACTAAACCTGGTGACCTCTTGCTGCCTCATGACTGGCTGATTAGAGCAGGTGTACCTAATAGAGTGGACACTGCTTGTACAAGGCGTTATCAATTGGGTATTTGACAAAGTTCAAAATAAATGGCAGCAGGGTGGCTGAAACTACAGGAGTATTAAAGACACTCGATAACCTGTACACCCTGTCAAGAGTCAATGACCTGCACACCAGAATCAATTATATTTAACACCAGAGTACAATGTATGCATAAGTGAGTCCAAGATTTCTGCACATAAACCAATGATCTGCATCCTGGGGAGTAAGAACTAGAACCAGAATTACTTTAGTATGGGAGACAATTTAATCCCTTCCCTGTGTGTTAGCTACTGGCCAAACATGGATGTTGATTTTGCTCCATCCAACTTTCCTCCTTTCAATCCATTAACTTTTCTGAATGGTGTGCCAAAACAATTTGTTTTCTAGATACAAGAACATTCTCTTCTTTCTTCATATATTCTTATTCTAACAGTAGAAGAACCCTGTTTAGTAGGTCTCTTGCACTATAATTTTTAGACCTGCAGTGCTGTGCAAAAGTCTTAGGCACATACAGTATATACAGTGGCATGCAAAAGTTTGGGCACCCTGGTCAAAATTTCTGTTACTGTGAATAGCTAAGCGAGTAAAAGATTACCTGATTTCCACAAGGCATAAAGTCAAAGATGACACATTTCTTTAATATTTTAAGCAAGATTACTTTATAATTTCCATCTTTTACAGTTTCAAAATAACAAAAAAGGAAAAGGGCCCAAAGCAAAAGTTTGGGCACCTACATGGTCAATACTTAGTAACACCCCCTTTGGCAAGTATCACAGCTTGTAAACGCTTTCTGTAGCCAGCTAAGAGTCGTTCAGTTCTTGTTTGGGGGATTTTCACCCATTCTTCCTTGCAAAAGGCGTCTAGTTCTGTGAGATTCTTGGGCTGGCTTGCATGCACTGCTCTTTTGAGGTCTGTCCACAGACTTTCGATGATGTTCAGGTCGGGGGACTGTGAGGGCCATGGCAAAACCTTAAGCTTGCGCCTCTTGAGGTAGTCCATTGTGGATTTTGAGGTGTGTTTAGGATCATTATCCTGTTGTAGAAGCCATCCTCTTTTCATCTTCAGCTTTTTTTTTACAGACGGTGTGATGTGATGTTTGCTTCCAGAATTTGCTGGTATTTAATTGAATTCATTCTTCCCTATACCAGTAAATGTTCTCCGTGCCACTGGCTGCAACACAAGCCCAAAGCATGATCGATCCACCCCGTGCTTAACAGTGGAGAGGTGTTCTTTTCATGAAATTCTGCACCCTTTTTTCTCCAAACATACCTTTGCTCATTGTGGCCAAAAAGTTCTATTTTCTACTTCATTAGTCCACAGGATTTGTTTCCAAAATGCATCAGGCTTGTTTAGATGTTTCTTTGCAAACTTCTGATGCTGGATTTTGTGGTGAGGACGCAGGAAAGGTTTTCTTCTGATGACTCTTCCATGAAGGCTATATTTGTGCAGATGTCGCTGCACAGTAGAACAGTGCACCACCACTCCAGAGTCTGCTAAATCTTCCTGAAGGTCTTTTGCAGTCAAGTGGGGGTTTTGATTTGCCTCTCTAGCAATCCTACAAGCAGTTCTCTCGGAAAGTTTTCTTGGTCTTCCAGACCTCAACTCGACCTCCACCATTCCTGTTAACTGCCATTTCTTAATTATATTATGAACTGAGGAAACAGCTACCTGAAAACGCTTTGCTATCGTCTTATAGCCTTCTCCTGCTTTGTGGGCATCATTTACTTTAATTTTCAGAGTGCTAGGCAGCTGCTTAGAGGAGCCCATGGCTGCTGATTTTTAGGACAAGGTTTGAGGAGTCAGGGTATTTATAAAGCTTTGAAAATTGCATCACCTGGCCTTTCCTAATGATGACTGTGAACAAGCCATAGCCCTAACAAGCTAATTAAGGTCTGAGACCTTGGTAAAAGTTATCTGAGAGCTCAAATCTCTTGGGTGCCCAAACTTTTGCATGGTGCTGCTTTCCTTTTTTCACTCTAAAATTGTACAAAACAAAAATAATACACTAATCTTGCTTAAAATGTTGAAAAGAATGTTTCATCTTTAACTTTATGACTTCTGGAGATCAGTTCATCTTCTACTCACTTAACTATTTACAGTAACAGAAATTTTGACCAAGGGTGCCCAAACTACTACTACTTCAGTGTAGCTGGGGTGCCTAAGATTTTTGCACAGCATTGTAGTACTGTGCTGCTGCTCCTGCAAAAAAAAAACAAATTTCATGATATATGTGAGTGATGATAAACTTGATTCCGATATGGGTCTCTGTTGTGGACTGAGAGTGGGAAGAGAGCAGGGAGGGGGGGAATCATGGTTGAGAAAAGGAGAAGGGAGTGGGAAGATCCAGAGACATTCTGTATATGATCAATAAAACAAATTTTTGGATTCAAATTACCTTGTCTGGTGTCTCAGAACTAGGTGTGTCTTCATCTACGTCAACTCCCACCCTTGGCACTCCTTTACCGCCACGTGTCCCACATCCCTCCTGCTGTGCTCCACCCTCACCATTCCCAATATTCTTTGCTCCTGCCAAATTTAAGTGTCCTAGCTATACAGTATACGTATATGTGCCAAAGACCTTTGCACATAAGTAATTTTTACTTTGCAATTTAGAAAACACAAAGTGCACAGATACGATTCAAGGCTATAGTACTTGGACAGCTGTTCTGCATCTAAGATATTGTATAAAGTTAGACTTGCTTGAAATGGATCCAAGCCTACTTTATGCCTGCTGAACTGCAACCCACCCCATGACATCAAAATATTATGACAAATATATCTTATTGATCAAAGTTACTCAGATTTTCATTTTCTTTCACAGACATTGTCACCATACAATAAGGGGCTAATAAAGCGAGCAATCTCACAGAGTGGGGTTGCTACCTGTTCCTGGGCAATTCAGAGGAACCCATTATATTGGGCCCAACAGGTAGGTAGAGTTGCAGAAACATCATGCCACAAATTACCTTTCAGTAACTGAACTGGGCTGAGTTGGATTGTCTGAGGCAGGGTTCAGTGTCAAATGTCTGCTCTGTTTAGTATGGTAAGAAATATTAGTGCACATACCCATGATTTTCTACTATAAATTCTCAGTCCGGGGTGGGGCTAGGCTGAGTGTGGCGAACTCAATGGAGAGGATAGTTTGCTTCAGAGGTGATGGACTTCATACATTGAAAGCATGCATCAAAATGTAGCTCAAGCCTTTTCATGCCCATCTGGGGAAAAGATTCAAGCAACAGTTGAGATATGGTAAGGAACCAGACTGAAGGAAGTGTCACAGAACTGGGCAGCAAAACAGTAGTGAGCAGTACATTGTCACCTTCAAATCTAGGGTAAATCCTAGGAGAATAAACGTAAGAATTCTTTGGTGCATTTGCTGAGGATGCTGGTTTTGCAGAGCAAGAAGTGTTAGTTGTATAAACATGAACTCTATCTGAACATAATAAGGTGTGATCTGGCATTTTTCAGCTTGCTGACAAGGTTGGCTGTCAAAGGAATGACACTGCTGCCATGGTGGATTGTTTGAAGATCACTGATCCTGAAGCTATCACTTTGGCAATTCCTCTAAAATTTATAAACTTGGAAAGTAAGACTCACAATAAGATGATTGTTCACACTATATCTCGTTTAAGTACACTTCTTGACCATATTTCCACTGAAACTATTTGAACAATATGGCATTTACATTAAGGTTTTCAAAGCACAATATATTTATTTGGTAATTAGTTTATTAATATTACATGTACAAGATAGTGAGAAAAGCTTTTTCTTGCCATCCCTATACATCATTTCAAAACATAAGTACATCGAGTGAGACCAAGGGAAATAAATGCAGTAACAAAATGCAGAAAAAGTGCTGTGCAGGTAAACATTAGATACAAGGGCCATGACGAGATGGATTGTGAGATGAAGATTTCATCCATTTTGTAGTAGAGGTCCTTTCCAGAGAAATATAACAGTGGGATAGAAGTTGATCTTGAGTCAGGTGGTGGGTGCTTTCAAGGTTTTGCTTCCTCCCTTCTATTAGGGAGAAGATTAGATTAGAATAGATTATGAAGACACTCAGTCCTCATTTATTGTCATTTAGAAATGCACGCATTAAAAAATGATGCAATGTTCCTCCAGAATGATATCACAAGAAACACAGGACAAACCAAGACTAAAACTGACAAAACCACATAATTATTACATATAGTTACAACAGTGCAAAGCAATACCGTAATTTGATAAAGAGCAGATCATGGGCACGGTAAAAAAAAAGTCTCAAAGTCCTGATAGCCTCATCATCTCACACAGACAGTAGAAGGGAGAAACTCTCCCTGCCATGAACCTCCAAGCGCTGCAAACTTGCTGATGCAGCACCATTGGAAGCACCCGACCACGGCGGACTCGAGTCCGTCCGAAAACTTCAAGCCTCCGACCAGCCCCTCGACACCGAGCACCACCCTCTGACGAGTGCTTCAACCCCGCCCCGGCTGCTGAGCAACAAGCATAGCCAAGGACTCAGGGCCTTCCCCTCCAGAGATTTTGGACCACACAGTAGTAGCAGCAGCAGCGAAGTAGGCATTTCAGAAGTTTCACCAGATGTTTCCTCCATGCTCTCACGTCCGCCTCCATCAAATCAGGATTGTACACGGCCTCCTACTTGACAAATAACAGACGTCACCACCGGAGTGGCCGCTGCGAGCTGCGTCGCGCCACCATCTTCTCCTCTCCTTTACGAGATTGATACCACCAGCCTCAAGGAAATGCTTCTATCCTGTTTTTCTTTTTAAAACTATTGAACAGATCTCTTATGAGATTGTGAGGTCAAGATGGACTCTTGACCTCACAATCTACCGCATCATGGTCTTTTACCTTATTGTCTACCTGCACTACACTTTCTCTGTACATTCACTTAATTCTGTATTCTGTTATTGTTTTTCCTTATAGTACCTTGAGGTACTGATGGGATGAAACAGTGTGTATGGGTTGTATGAGGGGTAATTGATAAGTTCGCCTAAGGTAGAAGTCAGTTTGAGAAAACCTAGCACATTTATTTTTCCTACATTTACACACTTAGTCTAGCTGTTGTGGAGCATACGGATCCCATCGGCATCTTGAACCTCCAGAAAGTGGTCCACAGCAGGGGTGATTGATAAGTTCATGGCCTAAGGTAGAAGGAGATGAGTTATTAACTTCAAACTTTCTGCAATTTCACTCAGTTGAACTGCACATGCATATAACGAGAGCTGTATAACGCATCTCCTTCTACCTAAGACCACAAACTTATCACCCCAGATGTGGACCACCTGGAGGTCCAAGACACTCTCATTACATGCACATACAGTTCAACTCTTTGAGTGATAATGCAGAAAGTTTGAAGTTAATAACTCATCTCCTTCTACCTTAGGCCACGAACTTATCAATCACCCCCGTATGTTTATGTATAGTTTTCCATAAAATTATATGATATTTCTTTTGTCCTGTCCTGCAAGGAAAGAAATCTCAAGGTAGTGTTTGGAAGCATATACATACTTCGATAATAAATTTTCTTTGAACTAGTGGCAATTCCTCCAGTATCTAAAATGTCACCATTTGATGCAAGTAGTCTGAAAAAGAAATGACAAGAATATTAGGTAGTAACTCCCTATTAATCAGTGAATGAGATCATGGTGTTATTTTGTGCAAAAGAGCAACAATATAACTGGCCATCTAATGCCATTTTTTTTTTAATCACTTAGATCCTCTTGTATTCAACATGGTATGGGTTCCTGTCATTGATGGAGACTTCATTCCCGATGAACCAAAGAAGCTCTACCACAATGTTGCTGGTATTGATTACATCGCTGGTACCAACGATATGGATGGACACATTTTTGCTGGTGTGGATGTTCCTTCAATCAATAAGGCTGGACAAACATACCCGTATGGAGCAGGAGTTATTTTGTTCACTGTATTGGTTTAGTATAGTCTTGGATGAGACTCCCACTTCTCAAGACATTTCTTTCCCTTCTCAATATCTCTGTATTAATCATGACTCTGCAAGAGGAACTTACCATGGACAGGTGGTTAAGAGGCTACAAGATTTATTTGGGGAACTAATTTCCTTGACACACTTTGAAAGAAATAACTTACTCTTGTTTGAAAACTCTCTAGATCCTGAACTTTAAGTACACATCCCTTCTGTTGCTGTTACATTTACATTGTACAACTTAGTTCCAGTGAAGCCATGAAGCAGGGGAATCATTTTCAGCTTCAAATAAATGAGTCAAGTCGTCCCTGGCCTGTATTAGGAAGGGATAAAGGACAGAGAAACATGAGTGGATGTACACATGACTTTTTTTAAACTAGTGTGTGGAGTGCTATCAATTTCTGACAGCTTTTCATAGAATACTATATCAACATTATCATTTAAATAGAAGTTTAGAATCTTCCTCAGGTGCTTAACAAAATGATTATGAAAATAATTACTTTTGATACAATTTCACATCAGGACATATTAGAACACGTGACCAGAGGCTTCTTCACCAAGTCACAGAGCTATACAGCACAGAAACAGGCACTTTAGCCTATCTGGTCTGTGCCAAAATGTTATCCTGTCTAGTCCCATTAACTCACACCTAGACCATAGCCCTCCATACCCTTCCCACCCATGTATTTATCCAAACTTCTCTTAAATGTTGAAATCAAATCCCCATTTCTTCTGGCAGCTTGTTCCACACTCACACCTCCCTCTGGTTCCCCTTAAATATTTCACCTTTCACCCTTCACCCTTAACTTATAACTGCTAGTTCTAGTCTCAGTCAACCTCAGTGGAAAACCCTGCTTGCATTTACCCTACCTGTACCCCTCTTCATCTTGTATACCTCTATCAAATCTCCTTCATTCTCCTATGCTCCAAAGAATAAAGTCCTAACATTTTCTCCAAATTAGACTTCACCAACCAACATCTTATGCAACTTCAACGTAATATCTCATTACTCTGATTTATGAAAACCAAAAGCCCTACTTACAGCCCCATATACATGTGACACCACTTTCAAGGAATTATGAATCTGTATTTCCAGATCCCTCAATGCTCGACTGCTCTCTGTGCAAGTCCAACCCTAGTTTGTCCTTCCAAAGCACAACACCTCATGGTTGTCTGCATTAAATTCCATCTGCCATTTTTTGTGGGTCCAGAATTCACTGCAAGCTTTGATAGTCTTTCTCGCTATCCACTATATCCCCAATCTTGCTATCATCTGCAAATTTGCTGATCCAGTTTACCATATTATCATTCAGATTGTTGATTATAGGTGATAAACAACAGACCTAGCACCAATCCCTGCGACACATCACTCGTCACAGGCCTCAAGTCCAAGAGGCACCCATCTACTACTATGCTCTGTCTTCTCCCGCTAGATTTTATTTGCTCTCACTCCTATGAAGCATTTTCTAATGATATATTAAAGCAACATATTAAAACTTGGGCCAGAGAAAGTATTGAGGAAAGCAAGGGATGGATCTATGGAAGGATTATGAATGTGTAAGGATTTTAAAATACTGAATTTTAAACACTTATGTTGGTTACATCATTTGCATGTTGGTAACAACCAAAGAAAACAAGGCCTAGAAAACAGGTGACTATAGAAATTGCAATGGACAGCATAGGCAATGGCTTATTTTTAAGCAAAACATATGCATTAACATTCTAACGTTGAAAATGTATTATTTATTTTAGATTTTTAAAAAAATTAACCTTGATTGTTTGTATGTACAACGTCCACAGGAGTGATCTGTATAATCTCATTCGAGGGTTCACAAAAGACACAAAAGGACAAGGTGTCAACATTACTTATGAGGAATATACCAGGAATTGGCCTTCCAATCCAAGTCAAGAGACCATTAAAAAGACCATAGTAAATCTGGAAACAGATGTCCTCTTCTTGGTGCCCACACAACTAGCATTGGATCTTCATTATCAGCATGCTCAGTAAGTTACCTTTCTATCTATGAATGCATCTTGTGCACCAGTATCAGTAGAGGGGTACTGAAAAGATAAACTGTACCACTAAATGAGGAAGAGTCATTCAGCTATCCAGTCAGCCACTGGGAATGAGACCTGATGTCCTGCTGCAAAGACACAAACTTCAAAGTTATACCAACACACTCAAGATATCCGTGTATCCACTAGATTAAGCCATTTGGCCCATTGAGTCTGCTGTCCCATTTCATAATGGCTGATGTGTTATCCCTCTCAACCCCATTCTCCTGCCCTTTGGACGCTGTTTGAAAACAGTGAACAAAAGAACAGTTCTAGATTCTTGCCTGGGTTTCTCTACAATCATCAGGCTATCTTTGTGCTCAATTCTTGTTTGCACTTGTCTAAGCAAGGTGTCGATATAGTTGGGAAAATGGGGAGGGGTAAAGCTGGGATAAGAATAATTTGTTACTTTTGTTGAGTTTCTTCCAGAACCCTGGAGATTGTCTGGATGTTACTGGACCCCTACACAAATTTCTGTAAAGAATAAGAACACAGTTAGAACTTGATAAACACAAGATTCTGCAGATCCTGGAAATCCTGCTGACTTCCTCAGGCATTTTAGTTAGAACTTGAGGTCTCTATAACTGCTGCTGAACTGGAGATTAATGAGATAAATTTATTTTCTATTCCTCCTTTCTAAAGTAAGGTGGGAAGAATTTTGTTAGTTATGTTAAATGGCCTGTTTCATACAGCTGATATTTCAAACTTTTTATCAGTCATTTCATTGCTTTATTTCTTGTCCTTCCAGGGGAGCACAAACATTCAGCTACCTGTTTTCCTACCCTTCCCGGGCTCCTATATATCCCAAATGGATGGGCGCTGATCATGCAGATGACCTCCAGTATGTCTTCGGAAAACCATTTGCCATTCCAATTATCTACCGAGCAAAGGACAGAGATGTCTCAAGAAATATTATCGCCTATTGGACCAACTTTGCCCACACAGGGTGAGTTTGCATTTTTGATGTACTTTTCATTTCAGCAAAGTACTTCATAGCTAATGAAATAGTTTTAACCTGTGGTCACTGCTGTAATATAGAGAAACACCACTGCATTTAGAGCACATTAATAGATCGTTATTGGAAAATAAGTGAAGTGGCAAAATAAGAAGAGTTCAACAGGAATACACAATCATGTAATAGTAAGCATGTTGGGTTTGATCCTGACAATGGTTGCCGTTTTACATTCTCTTTGTGACCAGGGTCCTCCGGTTTTCTCCTGCATATCAAGATGTGCTTTGTCACTTGGCTACTGTAAACTAATGTAGATAGAACTCAAAAAAGTGTTACTGGACACATGAAAGAGAATGGAAATAAATTAGGAAGGAATAGGTCTGGTTTTGTAGAGAACCAAAAGTGAGCCATATGGTGAAGATCCAACTTCATGAAAATTCCCCCAGCTATTTTTAAAGCATTTAGGCTGTAATAATAAAATGTTTCATGGAATTGATGACTGGAAGCACTATATATTCCACTAGTTTAACTGTAAATAGTATTAGGGCAAATGTTTGAAATTAAATTATAGCAAAGATAGACTGATACAATATGAGTAGCTGTAGACATTACTGACTTAGAGAATTCAGCTAATGACAGCTCTCACAAGCACCTTTCAGAGTGCTTCTAAATGATACTGTTGTACTTTCCTTAACCACTTCCTCTGGCAGCTCATTCAAAATATTCACTACCCTCTGCATGAAAATTGTTGCTCCTCAGGTCTGTTTTATACCTTTCCCCATTTACTTTAAACTTCTGCCCCCAACCTTGGACTTCACTAACCTGGGGGAGTTACCACCAGCCATATCTAAGCCCTCACATAATTATTAACATTTGCATAAGGTCAACTCCTCATTCAGTTGGCCAACATCTCTCTGCAACTCAGACCTTCCAGTAGTAACAACATCCTCGTAAATCTTCCCTGCACATTCAGAATCAGTTTTAATTCATTGCAATACATAATAAAAACAATAAATTACAATATATAATTAAATGAGAGGGAAAAAATCATGCGTTCATTGACCATTCAGAAATCTGATGAAAGAAGTTTAACCACATATTTTCTCAAATAGTGACCAAATCTGTACACAGTACTCCTAGTGCAGTCTCATCAATAACTGATACAACTATACCATAATGTCCCAACTCTTACATTCAGTGCCATGACTGATGAAGGCCAGTGCACTAATCTCCTATCTACCCAAGATGCAGCTTTCATTGTGCTAAACACTTGTAGTCCTACGTCCTTCTATTCCGTTACACCCCCTGGTGCCCTGTCATTTATGATGTACGTCCTATTTTGCCTTTCCAAAATGCATCACCTCACAGGTATCTATATTGAAATCCAATTGCCACTCCTCAGCCCGTTTCTCCAACTGGTCAAGATCCCCCCTAGTAAATCCATGATAACCTTCCTCACTATCAATAACACCCAATTTCATACCATTTGAAGGTTTCCTGATTCGTCTTGTGCATTCGCATCCAAATAAATTATATAAATAATGAATAACAAGACCAGGCATAGTTTGGGCCCCCTATCTACACCTTTGAACTGGCAAAAACTGTGTGAAATTGAAGGAAAGGTTGTTCAGTTTGAGTCCAGCCAGGTGAATGAGTGTGTTGGTGGTGGTTGTATCTGTCCAAGGCAGAAATGAAGGGATGGTACATCCAGCTGAACTAGTTGGACCTACTTTGCTGTCAAAGAGACAAAGAGCGCCAGAAGTGTCACAGATATAAGTGGGAAGGGGCTGATCTAGTGGAGAGAAGATGGACAGTAAGTTAAGTTCATCAGGGTAAGAGCAAGCTGAACCAGATGCTGCTGAAGTTGCTGAATGTTTTTATGATGTCCTGTTTTATTTACAGATTTCCAACAACTGCTTTTTCTAAGTTATAACCGCTTAAAGAGAATTCAACCAGCATAACCAAATGCATTTTGTCTTTTAGTGATCCCAGTAGGGGTGAATCCCAAGTTCCCACCCCATGGATCCATTATACATCAACATACACCCAGTATTTGGAAATTAATGATGACATTAACATGAACTCTGTCAAGCAGCGGCTTCGCACAGGGTTTGTTAACTTCTGGAACCAGACGTATCTTGCTTTAAAAGTGGTCACTCCTTAAATCTACATGGAAAAGTTGATCAGTGCATGCCTCTAAAATAAACCAATAATTATAGGCTTCATTTACTAGATGTTTACCTTTGTCTTACCAATTGCAGTAACCCACTTGCATTCATAAATTCACCATAAACTATATGATTGAGAGATTTTCATTCTTCTCATACCAGCTAGAGTACATTCTGCAAATTTTATACCTATTACACAAGTCATTTTATAGGACAGTCATTCTTAATCTTCTGGAGATGGTGACTTCAAAAGTATTCCACAAGGGTTCTTGTTCTGGCTATCAACCTGATAATTATTGCTTTTTAACCAGCTTCTAAATCATATCCAGTTGTCGTATGGGGAGTTTGGGATACTTGCAATTTATTGGGAACTTGATGTTATACATGCCTTTTTATGAATCAATAGAAAATCCACATATCAGTGCACCTTACAGTAATTTAAAATATATAGCAGTTTCACATAAAACTAGAAATTTAAATAAATATTAGTAAGCAGACTCTTATGGTAGCTTTACACATAAAGAAATGAGTAATTATAAATTGTTCACATTCTAACATTCTGTGAAATAGAGTGCACCAGAGTTACAAACCAATTTTTCAGAAAATAACATGTTCAGTTCCTTATTTTGATGAGTTAATTAGGCTGATACACAATTTGCAAAGGCACACTCATATGAAGCAGTTATCTTTGCTGTTAAAACCAAAAATATTAATTTAACTGCTCCCTTAAATTTTGCACACCACATTTGAAGTCCTGAATAAAGAAGGCTGCTGTGATACTGATAAAGTTGATTAATTTAATTGGCATCTTGACAGTATTTCAATGGTGATCCGAAGGATTTGTATGTATTTGTGCTATGTACGACTAAGCTGAGCCCAAATGCTTTGGATAGAGATGAATAGCTAGAAATTGTCAATAAGATTATTTGAGGAATCTGGAGCAATACAGCAGATGGCAGGAAGGAGGAACAGGAAGATTGGGTAATTCAACGAAAATTACAAAACTGTGAGAATAATCCATAGTCTGCTTCTGATCTGCAACCATTTTACAAACATTTCAACTGAAAATCAGAAGCATTAGAAAAAAGTCCTTGTTCCACATACATCAGTCTTTTGTGTACTGTATCATTACTGTACTTGAGTACTTGAAGATCAAGAACAGTACAAATGGAAAATATGTATTAAAAATCTTCACCAATAGTTCTTATAACTGGTAAACATTCTGCAGATTCCTACATAAAAGTGGCAACACATGGTAGAATAAGCAATAAGCTCCAATACCTGCCAGGAGAACAAGCAATAGCTGATAATCAACGATCCAAGGTTATTGTAAAAGATGCCATATTGTAAATGTTCCCATTAATTCAACTTGAATTGGCTCTTCTGACTGCATTGTCAATCTTTGGTCGTAATGCAGAAAGAGTGATGAGAATGGCTTCCTGGAAAAGGGCAAAAAATATAATTTGCTATAAAATTCAATCTCTAAACATTGGAGATATTAGTCTTAATGGAGGGACTGGTGGGAAGGGCAAGCATTTATTCATAGGATGTAGGTAACTTAGGAAGGAAACACAAAGAAATATTAGGAGTATTCATGGGAATGTGGGTCATTAGCCTCTTAATCTAGTTTAAGCATTAAATTAAAGTTGATCGAGAACCTAGCTCCATATTCCTACCTATCCCGATAGCCCTTTGGTTAACAAAAATCTTTTAATCTCAGATTTATAATTACCCTTTTAGCATAATTCCTATTGGTGGATAAATTTGACTATCCTGTAGAAATATTTCCTTATTTCAATTGCAAAAAGTTTTAACTTTTGGATTAAGTTGACTAGTTTTGGACTCCCCAGTTAGATTATTGGCTACCCTATCAATTCCCCTTAAAATCTCAAAAAAATATCTATTTAAGCAGCCCCTCATCTTCTAAATTTCAGGGAATACTTCTTTAGTTTGTACAATCTCACTTCATATCTGATAAAAACTGCTATAATTCCAAGATCAATATATTCTCTTTAAGACTCCTTCAGTATAACTGCAGGAAAACACCTATTCCCCCCAAATTCAGGGTTGCCTAGATATAATATCCAAATTTTAACTTTCTTGTCGATTTCCTTTATCTGTGACATTTTAGTGATCAATGTACGAGGCCCATGTTGCTTTGTACTTCCACCACATTTAGCTTTTGACCGTTTAGCAAGTCTTAAGTCAAAGATGTGTGACTTTGAATTGGGGTACCCTGAAATCCATTTGCAATTTTGTCTACATTTCATCTAATGTACAAATTATTGCAAAGTAACACTGAAAACAATTTCACTTATCCTATCATCAAACTTGAATATAGTTTTTTAATCCCTTCATCTAAATTGTTTGTATGATGAATAGCTGTGTTCTCAATATACATCTTTGTGGGATATGATTAACCAACTGGAATATGTGTTACTACCCACTTTCTGTCACACAGCCAACTTCCTAGCCACAACAATTCAGCTTCAAATCATCAAGTCTCAATTTTATAGGCTAACTGTCTCTTATTTCTCGTCTTAGTTTCTAACTTAAGCAGAGTTGCAGACAAGTATTGAAGGTAGGTCACTTATCCACTGAGAATACTGCAACTTATAAAAAATAGATAAATTGTCAATATTCAAAAGCTTCAAATATCTGACAGACCCAAGCATCTAACTAAAAAGCAACACCCTTTTGGAAACTAGTAAAAGAAAACTTATTTAGCATAGTTAAGTTTAAAACATCAATATCATAACTTTTTGCATTTTAATTATACAGTTTATTCAAAGGCACAACAAACTGGGCCAGTGAAGGAAAAGGAGGAACTCAAGATATGAATATTTAGGGAGGAAAATTAAGGTGGTTCAGGCAGTTGCACCCACCCAACAGCCAGATAACAAATGGTGTGAGCTCACAATTAGTAAAACTAAAACCTAAGTTTCATTTCCTTCAATATATATTTCTTCTGGAGATATTCAGGCTGGTTTTGCACAAAATATTGCACTTAAAAAAAACTTTTTTTGAGAAAGGGCAGAACTCATTGAGATTGCATTACATGGAATATTAAAGCAGAAAGTAATTCTTAGCATCACCAAAACACTAGGTCACAATAACACATGCCATCAAATATATTAAAAGCCTTACTCTCTCTATGTAAACATATCTGCCAGGATTGATAATGTTAAATAACATAATAGTCTGAACTATTTTTCTGGATACTAATTAGGGACACTAATCTTTGTACAAAGGATGATAGTTAGGGATTAGAAGTGGGGAAGATGCTACCTAGATGTATTTAGTGTGTTGCCTGCCTACCAGTGAGATATTTGAGCCAAACATTCCTGAGAAACATACCTCAGTGCGGATGGTACGGCTGCCTTGACCAGGACAGGTGTTGAGATAGTGGTGAAAAAGGACACCGGGATCAGTAAGCTCGAGATTTTCGTCAGCGTCAACACTGGCCTCAAGTCCCTTAAGACCACCAAACACTATCAACATGTGCCTAACACAAGAGAAAAAAGATTACATGCAATAAGTTAAATTCTGTAAAAAGGATGAGAATGGAACAATGGCTCTCAATAATAAAACAAAAAAAAAGTGGAACATTTGAAAAAATACAGTTGTCATCTTAATAGACTGCAAACATCCTACAATATGCTGCAATACTATGCTGCTGCTGAAGATTGGTTGCTCGTAAGTGGGTTTGTATCTTAAGATTATAATAAAACTACAAAAGAGTCATATAATAACTTTTACTGTGAAATTCCCTCTGCAGATTAAGAATGATTGCATCCTTAGGAAAAGAAAATAAGCCGAAGTCCAATAGTAGGCTTTGAGGTGAACGAGTGTTTGAGATCATTATGTTCTGGCTCAGAGGGCACAGAAAATAAACCTTTAGGCAGAATAGGGAAATGGTGCTCCATGAGAATTGTGGAATCCAAAAGTAAATCTTACTGATATTGTACAGAGCTTTGATAAGACCCATTTTGGAATACCATGTCTGATTTTCCTTCACCTAAATGTTATACTTGCTTTGGAATTACTAAAATTGATTCCCAAGATGAAAAGCAGTTCTATGAAGTGTAACTAAGCATGATCAGTCCTGCCGAGAGGTCATAAGACTCTTAGATAGGCACACAGATGTAAGAAAAATGGAGGGTTATGGGCTATGTAGGAGGGAGGGGTTTGATTGATCATGAGTATGATTATATGGCTTGGCACATATAATCCCCTTTTTGTCCTCATCTGTGATTAGATCAGGGAACCTACAAATTGGAAGGGGTTAAGTCAGAGGAAGAAAGTGATGTTTCACAGTTACATTAAAAATAAGTGAGGGTAAATTTGATAATTACATCTTGCTAATAATACATCTCGGAGATGGTAGCACTGAAGGGTTCTATCACTTTTTGCTTTTGGGGATTATGTGACAGGAAAGTAGTAAACAAGAAAACTTAACAGATAAGAAACAAATCAAGAAAATCTACAGTCTGTGATTACAAATAAATTCTGTAGTAAATGACAATCAGCTGAGATAACATTATTAAATTAAAAAAAAATTCAGTAATCTGCAGCTGCTGGGAAGTAACAGATTAAAGGACAAGACCAACAGCTGACATCTTACCTGAATGAAGGAAGCGTAGTGCCGTCAACATTTGACCCTCGCTCAGATGTACCAATTGTAAGATCGTATCCATCTTCAAATGGGCACTCTGTAAATACAGCACCTACCGAACACAGATAGTCAGGGCTTTTCTCTTTTTTTTAAATTTTTGCCATTGGTTCAGTTACGTCATCAAGATTCAAACAAAGATTTAGAACTCACTGAGGCAAGAAGCAAGTCGAACTGTGTAACCCCAGTAAAGACCAGACTCCATCCGAGGAGCATGAGGCGCGACAACTCTACCCTTAATCATTTTGCTCTCTGAAAATATTGACAAGAACAACTTTCAGAATCACATAGACTGTCAATAAATTATATTTGTTTTTTAGGACATTGCATAAAAGGCATGGAGTGTGAAACAACTCACTATAGTAATTCGGGTGCAATAACTAAAATAACAAACTATTAAATTATAAATAACATGGGGGGGGGAGTAAAACTATGGAATCGAATGGCTTTTCATAATAGATCCTGTATTCTAATACACTACACCACTGGAAATAGAATTTACAAAGGAACATTAAGTGAGGTACTTAGCCCTCAAAATATGTTACACTATTCGATGAGATGGTTGACCTCAAAATTTCCTTTATCTGCCTTGACGCCATATTATTTTGGGATTTGGCAAAGAATCTATTGATCTTGTTTTTAAAATTATTAATTAAACTATGATCTCAAGCCTACTGTGGGAGTGATTCATATGTGTAAACACCCTCTGCCCAAAATGCTTCCCAAGAAACCTAGCTGTTGACTCCACACCAGTGGAAAATATTATCTTTACTACATTATTGATTCCTTTTCAAATTCTATTATTAATAATAATGAGGCAGCCTACAGAGAAGAAGTCATCACCCTGACACAGTGGTGTCAAGAAAACACCCTCTCCCTCAATGTCACAAAAACAAAGGAGCTGGTTGTGGACTACAGGAGGAATGGAGACGGGCTAACCCCTATTGACATCAATGGATCTGGGGTTGAGAGGGTGAACAGCTTTAAGTTCCTCGGCATAAACATCACCGAGGATTTCACATGGTCTGTACATACTGGCTGGTGGTGAAAAAGGTACAACAGTGCTTCTTTCACCTCAGACAGTTGATGTAGTAAGGGCCTCCAAATTCCAAGAGCTTTCTATAGGGGCACAATTGAGAGCATCCTGACTGGCTGCATCACAGCCTGGTATGGGAACTGCACTTCCCTCAATCGCAGGACTCTGCAGAGAGTGGTGCGGACAGCCCAGCACATCTGTAGATGTGAACTTCCCACTATTCAGGACATTTACAAAGACAGGTGTTTAAAAAGGGCCCTAAGGATCATTGGAGACCCGAGTCACCCCAACCACAAACTAACTGTTACAGCTGCTACCATCCAGGAAATGGCACCGCAGCATAAAAGTCAGGCCCAACAGGCTCTGGGACAGCTTCTTCCACCAGGCCATCAGACTACTTAATTCATTCTGAAACAACTGTATTTCTGTTGTATTGACTATCCTGTTGTACATACTATTTATAATAAATTGCACATTGCAGATTTAGACGGAGATGTAAAGACTTTTACTCATGTATATGAAGGATGTAAGTAATAAAGTCAAATCAGTTCAATCTATTAGCCTAATCAATTCACTCCATTGAAGTTCCAGTTTTGCAAGCCTTATGTATGATCTTGCCATATAACTTAGGTTAAACTTGGGACTGCTCTCTTTTAGTTCAAATTCTCCTTTGAAAAGCAAGGTGACAGAACCAAAGCAGAACCAACAAGTTGCTGGGTGGTCTGGGACCTTTTCAACTGTCCTAGTACACCGTCTTCATAAAATTCAGAGACTCCTCTCCACAAATGAGTTCATTTGCCACTAATATAACTGTAAAAAAAGGTCCCGAGTTCAAATCCAGCCAGCTCCCCTGCACGCTTTCCATCCGTGCTGGGTTACGAGCTGGTGATCCCTTTGGAAACTCACCCGGCAGAAGGCAATGGCAAACCACTGCTGTAACTTGCCTCGTACGCGGTTCCCCACTACGTCAGAGAGGCGTGGAGGGAAATCGTCCGCTAACTGGAGAAACTCCGGAGGCGACATACCTTTCCTTTCCTACTATATTCAACAGTCAAAGGAATACTGTAATGATTTACAAAGTTATTGTCCCTTCTTACACTACAGCTACAACAACCAAGGAATACTTCAGGAAAGTAAAACATTTTTTTCCATCATTATAGCCATTTTAAGTTTAATTACTACAAATATAACCAACATATCCTGATCTTTTTACCTGGATTTTCATTCTTGAGTAATTGAACTGTTACACGGAGGCCAGCTTGAAGACATCTGTCAATCTGTACATCCTAATTTAAATTAGGAAAGTAAATAATGAAAAATTCCAGTGAAATGATCTCATGGAGCAAAGTTGATCAAACAAAAGGAAGATGTTTTTGCAGACAGAAGAGTGGGACTATTTAGACTGTTCTTTCAAAGAATTAGATTTAAGGAAGCAATTGGCTTCCTTTTACACTGGATCATATTACTTGATTTGACTACAAGATATGACTACTCATTAGCATGACCAACTTACAATCTGATCAGGAACTTACTTAGATCTCCTGCCAACATTTACGAATGATGCACTGAATGTAATCTTTAATGCTGTATTTGTATTCAAATCACAAATCAGTACTTGGATGAATATAGATCCTTGTATACAAACCTTTTTCATGCCACAATTAACAAATGATCCTTTGTTAGGCTTAGAAGGCTTATCAACAACCACTCCCTCCCGATATTCTGAATCTTCATCAATTCTCATATGGTGTGGGCTGTCCAGTGGATTTAGGAGACCTAGAACACAATTTATAGAAATACAACCAAAAGAAAAATACTGTAAATCTGAAAGCACAGAATGATAGAAAAATGCAGCCGGTCAGACAGCATATGTGGAAAGCAAAATGTATCTGTTAATAAGAACTGAAAGAAGTTTGACCCCCGAGTCTTTAATATGCAGTATGAGCAGAGCAAGGAAAACAAGGAAAGGTCTGCATTGGTAGATGTTTTCTACTTGCCAGTGCTTACAGACTTATTTAAATCAAAGAGCAGATGAGGATGCCCGTCATCTCTATTTTGATTGTCTTCTCACTGCTTGTGTAACCTCTTGGTCCCTCCACCCAGGATCCAAGCAGATCTATTACAATTAGCAATTTACTGATCATTACAACACAGGACAGCAAGCCACTTTGCCCATTGAACTCATCTTTTTCTCCAACTCATATCCATCTTTTTGTTTATTCCTTCTGTCACTTGTCCACACTACACAATAATTTACGGCACCCAATTAATTTCCCACAATCTTTGGGCTAGGGAAGAAAACCAGTTGATCACAGGGATAATATGCAAACCGCAGATAGGCAGTAGCAGAGGCTAGGATTGAACCCAGATTCCTGGTATTAATAAAAATTGCATCCCACCGGAGGCAAATCCTTGCCTTTTGAAAAAACATTTGTCGATTCCAGTTTATAATCACCAAAATAGCAGCTTATGCAAGCTTTTCTAGTTTCTCAAAGTGAAATCTTTCCATTGTTTTCAAAACAAGTATTTAGAAATATCTATGAACTCCAAGTTTCACTAATGCAGAGTCTATGATACCCAGTATAGTTGGGTCTACCTTACTTCTGGTCTTAGTAGAGATGCTGCAGTTCATAGATCCAGTTGGTCATTTCTGATTTGTACTTCTTCGCCTTCTACCTCTGTTCCATTGCAAAGTCAGACAGCAATTTCTTTCTGTGCTCAAATCAACAATACTGAAAGGGCCACTGAGTTTATTGTTGTTGTACAATAAACTGAAGTAGTGCACAATGGGAACAAGAAAGGGCCCATTAGAATACACATTGAAGTCTGCGTTCAAAGTTAATAACCAGTAGATTACAGACAGTGAAATAAAGCTTCATAAAATGCCACAGCTGACCACTCTTTCAATATCCCCTCATCAGATGGAATTAAATCCTTGATTTAATATCTGTGTAAGTTAGCCACTTGAGGAAATGTGTGGTTTTCAACGAGGCCTTCACCCTTCAAGCCCTTGCCAGCCAAATAATTAGTTGAATTGCACCGGAAGCTCAGAAGGATACATGGTTTCCGGGGAAATAAACACAATATAAATTAAAGACAATTGACAGTAACATTTAAGTATTTGTTCTTTTTCCTTCACGTTTAGCTACTTGTAAATGTTTCTGTACCAGTCCATTCAACCATTCTAGGTGGTAGTGAGTTCCACAATGTAACGATCATGCAAGTCATTTCTCTTATTAATAACTAGAATTAAAATTAAGGATATAATGCTGAGGCTTTACAAGGCATTGGTCAGACTGCACTGGGAGTACAGTGAACAGTTTTGGGTACCTTATCAAAGAAAAGATCTGCTGGCATTGGAGGAGCTCAAGAAGAGGTTCACAAGAATGATTTTAGGAACGAAAGGTTAATGGACAAGGAGCATTTGATGGCCCTGGGGCTGTACTCACTGGAGTTTAGAAAAATAAGGGGGGATTTTCTTTGAAACATAGGATGTGGAGAGGATGTTTCTTATAGTGGAGGAGGGCGCAGCCTCAGAATGGAGGGATGTCCACTTGGGAGTAATTTCTTTACCACAGACAGCTGTTGAGGACAAGTCTTTGGGTATATTTAGGTGGAGGTTGATAAGTTCTTGATTAGTCAGGGTGTCAAAGGTTACAGGGAGAAGGCAGGAGAATGGGGTTGAGTGGGAAAATAAATCAGCCATGATGGAACGGCAGAAAATTTGATAGGCCAAATGCCCTGATTCTGCTCCTACTTTGTCGAGGTCTTATAACAAAACAGTAAAATAATTTATAAAGTTCTCTTATGACCAGCCCAAAATAATTTTTTGAGTAATGTAGGCAAATTAGCAGAAATAAAAGCAAAGTACTACGTACACAGAGAAGCATTGATATCCCTGGGATGCAAGGCACCCTCTCCATTTATGTGTTGCCGTCGTATATTATCATAACAGACCAGCTTACCTACAAAATGTAGATCCCGATGTTTTGGAAAGAAAGATTTCCTTAGGTACCTGGTTACAACCAAAGGAAGAGTCTTAGGTCATATAAAAAAGTAAAAAATTCTCTACATTGACCACAAAACCTGGGGGTGGTTTCTAAATGCTAAATAGCTCTATTGAATTTTATAACCAAGTGGGTTACTAGAGTGTGACGATAGGCTATATTTTAATGTGTACTGACAACATAGCATCAGTTCCTTAAGGTTGTCATAGCTGGGGGTGGGAGGGGATAGATGTTGGTACTGATGATAAGCTGTGGTTACCTATTAAGTGCTCCCATAACACATATCTCAAACAGCCTCTGATAATCGAGTCCAGCCCCCGGCAAACCATTTCTACTGATAGGAAAAGGGGCAAAGGCGGGTTACTGGCACATTAAAACCAGTAAATTCGGGCATATGGGTCTTGTTACCCCAGCTGGCAGCTCATCTAGAAGGAAAACTCTGATCTCAAACCTCTGGTGCCTTGCAGCTATACCCATTGATGGGGAAGGCTACGGGAGTAAACCCCAGGGAAATATCCAGAGCTAGAGTCCCTAAGGCAGTCCTATGTAGGTTTCAACATGGACTGGCAACTACTGTAGTGCCGCCAGTGCTAAACTGTATCAGTTTCTACCTTTGCTTTGGATTCATCAGATGTGTGGAGGGAGAGCTTGTTGCACGGGAAACAGCTTGATGTACATATCGTGCTGCCCTGGTTTGTGTACTGGCAGTGCTGCACCAACAATGTAGACAGCTAGGACACAACACCCATGGTTGATCCCAACCAACAGGGGTTCCTCCTAATGTAGAATCTCAATATTGGATACATTTTTGATAAGCCTTTCCTATGAGAAAGGTCTTGCACATCAGAAAGATCTTCTGAGTAAACTGAATACTAAGTATTAAACTACAAAGAATAGGACCTGGACAATGATCTCCATGAACTAATAAACTTCTCTCCATAAATGGTTAAAACAACTTTTAGTTAAACAAATTAGAATGCTTTTCATTCATTTTCTGTGCTCCAACTCACAAATTAATTTCTTAAAAGGTGTCTGCCTCTTTCAGCACCTAAAACTTTGAGCAATTCTAACTTACATCTTTTTGTTTAGCTCAGAATCAACTTTTGTCTGATTCCACTTCCAAGAAGAGCTTACGAGATGACTTGCTATAGTAAAGGATCTGCATAAATATACGCTGCTCTTGTTAAGGGACTACAGACTGACCGTTAGTTATGAACATCTGACTTACAGACACCCCTACACACAAACGAGTTCCTATATTATTAAATGTACTTGCATACATTCATTCCTACAAATGGCATAACCTGTTAGCCTCTCTTCTCTCTCTTCTTCCCTTTGAGTAATTATTCATTCTTACATGCTTTTGATGTTAGTCATTATAATACCATGGCAGAATGGTCAAAATAGCAAGTGATTTTTGTGTATTTTCTGACTAATGAACAAAAACAACCTATTTGTTTACTCCATGATGGCTATTTCTGCTCCAAAGTGACTCACTGTGGACATTCAAGGTACTGCAGAATCCGTGCAAGCTGCACACTGGCATGTCCCTTCTTTCCAATTCCATGGAATTCACCTTCCACGGTTCTGTAGTAACAAAGACAAGGCCCAATTTAATACTCAGTAATCAAAAACTTCCTTATTCCTTGTGTCTTCATCATGGTTATCACTTAGTATCATACAAATTAGTAACAAACACAACGATCTCCTTCAATACAAATGTCAAAAATTGAATTGCCATCATTTTTCAAACAGAAATTATCCTGAGTTTAAAACATCAAGGGCAGATTGGGTCAAGCTGTTCAAAATGTTAATAAGCTTAGAGAGTGTTGATACAGAAAACTATTTACTCTTGTGGGGTTATGCAGAACGACGATTAAAGTTACATTTACACTACTTATGAAGGTGATCAGAAACACACAATAAAATCTGTATCTCCTCCCTTAAAAATTCATAGATTGTAGGGTTTCATGAATCAGATCAGGTTTGGCAGGGTCTTTGTTGAGTAATTGTATCAAGAGACATGAGTTTAAAGGTAGATCAGTAGGTTTGATATACAGAAGTGCAGTGATATAAATGAATATTGGATCATGTTTTAGAATTAGAATTTTATTTCTTACATCCATCTCATTTTAGGCAATGAGTGGCCTACTGTTGTACCTTTGTTCATTTTTATACATACAGTTGCAAGAAAAAGTTTATAAATCCTTTGTAATTACCTGGTTTTCTGCATTAATTGCTCAAAAATGTGGTCTGATCTTCATCTAAGCCACAATAATAGACAAACACAATATGTCTAAACTAATAACATTCAAACAATTGTACTTCTTCTTGGCAATACTGAGTACACCATTTAACCAATCACAGTCCAGGTTCAAAGAAAGTATGTGAACTGCTACAAATGCCTTCTACAAAAGCTATTTGGAGTCAGGTGTTCCAACCAATGAGATCAGATTGGAGGTGTGGATTGTAGAGGTGGCCCACCCTATAAAAAAGACACACAAAGTCAGGTACCAACAGAGCCTTTTCTTCTCAAGAAAGATCTGTTTATGTACACCATGCCTCGATGGAAACAAGTTTCAGAGGACCTTAGAAGAATTGTAGAGATGCATGAAGCTGGAAAAGGCTACCAAAGCATTTCTAAAGACCTGAGTGTTCATCAGTCCACAGTAATAGAAATTGTCTATTCTGAGGAATTGAGAAATTGTCTGAGGAAATTCAAAACTATCACTACTCTCCCTAGGAGTGGGTGTCCTGCAAAGATCACACCAAGAGCACAAAGTGCAAATGCTATAGGAAGTGAAAAGGAACCCGAGGGTACAGCAAAGAACCTGCAGAAATCTCTAGAACTTGCTAAAGTCTTTGTTAGTGTGTCCACTATAAGCAAAACAACAAACAAAGATGGTGTTCATGGAAGGTCACCATGGAGGAAACTACTGCTTTCAAAAAAAAACATTTCTGCATGTCTCAAGTCTGCAAAAGACCACCTGGATGTTCCACGATGCCTCTGGAACAATGTTCAGTGGACAGAGGGGACAAGAGGTGAACTTTTTGGCAGAAATGCACATCGCTATGTTTGAAGGAAAAAGGGCACCACACACCAATACCAAAACCTCATCCTAACTGTGAAGCATGGTGGAAGGAGTACCATGGCTTGGGGCTGCTTTACTGCCTCGGGGCCTCACTGAGAGAGCAATGAATTCAAAATTGTATCAAGAGAATTTCAGGGTAGTGGTCCTTCACCTAAAGCTTAATAGAAATTGGATGATGCAACAAGACAATGATACAAAACACAAGAGTAAATCAACAACAGAATGGTTTAAAAAGAATAAAATTTGTGCTTTGGATCCAGACCTTAATGCAATTGAGACGCTGTGGCATGACCTGAAAAGGTCTGTTTATGCAAGGCATCCTAGAAATACTGATGAACTGAAACAGTTTTGTAATGAGGAATGGTCTAAAATTCCTCCTCACCGTTGTGCAAGTCTGATCAACAGCTACAGAAAAAGTTTGGTGGAGGGTCTACCAGTTATTAAATATATGGGTTTACATACTTCTTCCAGCCTGGACTGTAAATGATTAAACAATGTGTTCAATAAAGACAAGAAAAGTGCAATTGTTTGTGTGTTATTAGTCTAGGCAGATTGTGTTTATCTATTATTGTGACTTAGATGAAATTCAGACCACCTTTTACGAGGAATTAATGCACAAAATCAGGTCATTGCAAAAGGCTCACAAACTTTCTTTTGCAACTGTATATGCTATAGAAAATCTGGAGCAACATAAGTTTAGCTATATTTTAACCACATATGAAATAGAAATAAGTTTTAGTTGGTAACCAGGACAAGTGGAAATAATCAAGTTTAAAACACTTAACCCTCCAAATTCCTTCTTTATGCTGTAACATTAAATGTGTATATGTTAGATAAGTTAGCATGAGATATGATTAAATATTTCTGATCCACCTTACTTTGCATCTTCTCCTTGTTCATCAAAGACTACAACTTCATCCACACAGAACACAGTACATGCACGAGCTATCTGTCCAGCCAAATACGTCCTGAGATCTGGAGTTTGGGCATTATCCAGAACTGACCCTGGCAATGCCACACTGACAGTAGGCAGCCGCTCTAGAAAATATAAAAATCACCAGAACAATATCAAAACTTAAATTCTAGTAGGAATGGCAGAATAGTGTAGCAGTTAGTGTGACACTATTACAGCTCCCGTTGTTCTGGAGTTCAGAGTTCAATTCCAGCATTGTTCCGTAAGGAGTTTGTACATTCTCCCCATGGAATGTGTGGGTCTTCCCCAGGTGCTCCAGTTTCCTACCATAGTCCAAAGATGTAATGTTTAGTAGGTTAATTGGCCATTGTAAATTGTCCTGTTTAGGTCAGGGTTAATTGGGTTTGTCATGAGTTGCTGGAGCAGTGTGGTTTGTAGGTCCAGAAGGACCTACTCCGTGCTGTATCACTAAATAACAAATAAAATAAAATAGTTAGCACAATGGATTATCAGACAGAACTAACAGAATGGTAAAGGGCTTATTGGATTCTCTGTCATGCCAAAGGCCATATTTTAAATTACCTGGTATTTGCTTTTGACATTACATTGTAAACCAGTGAATGACTTTTTAAAAAATCATCTCAACTAACAAATTGCTACGTTTTACATTTAAAATTTTAATTATATGCTAAACATTTCTGCAAGTCACTGTTAAAGGTATGAATAAGTTTTAATCTACAATTTGAGAGGGAGAAAGGAAACTCGGAAGTGTCAGTATTACAGTTGAACAAAGGGAACTATGGTGCTATGAGGGAGGAGCTGGCCAAAGTTCAATGGAACAGTACCCTAGCAGGGATGACAGTGGAACAGCAATGGCAAGTGTTTCTGGGAATAATGCGGAAGGTGCAGGATCAGTTCGGTCCAAAGAGGAAGATCGATCCTAAGGGGAGTAAGGGGAGGCCGTGGCTGACAAGGGAAGTAATGGATAGTATAAAAATAAAAGAGGAGAAGTATAACATAGCAAAGACGAGTGGGAAGCCGGAGGATTGGGAAAATTTTAAAGAGCAACAGAAGGTAACTAAAAAGGCAACACGCAGAGAAAAAATGAGGTATGGAGGTAAACTAGCCAAGAATATAAAGGAGGATAGTAAAAGCTTCTTTAGGTATGTGAAAAGGAAAAAAATAATTAAGACCAAAATTGGGCCCTTGAAGACAGAAACGGGTGAACTTATTATGGGGAACAAGGAAATGGCAGACCAGTTGAACAGGTACTTTGGATCTGTCTTCACTAGGGAAGACACAATCAATCTCCCAGATATAATAGTGGCCAAAGGACCTAGGGTAATGGATGAACTGAAGGAAATTTATATTAGGCAGGAAATGGTATTGGATAGACTGTTGGGTCTGAAGGCTGCTAAGTCCCCAGGACCTGATGGTCTGCATCCCAGGGTACTTAAGGAGGTGGCTTTAGAAATCGTGGACACATTGGTAATCATTTTCCAATGTTCTATAGATTCAGGATCAGTTCCTGTGGATTGGAGGGTGGCTAATGTTGTCTCTCTCTTCAAGAAGGGAGGAAGAGAGAAAGCAGGGAATTATAGACTGGTTAGCCTGACGGTGGTGGGAAAGATGCTGGAGTCAATTATAAAAGATGAAATTATGACACATCTGGATAGCAGTAACAGGATTGGTCCAAGTCAGCATGGATTTACAAAGGAGAAATCGTGCTTGACTAATCATCTGGAATTTTTTGAGGATGTAACTATGAAAATGGACAAGGGAGAGCCAGTGGATGTAGTGTACCTGGACTTTCAGAAGGCCTTTGATAAAGTCCCACATAGGAGATTAGTGGGCAAAATTAGGGCACATGGTATTGGGGGCAGGGTACTGACATGGATTGAAAATTGGCTGGCTGACAGAAAACAAAGAGTAGCGATTAATGGGTCCCTTTCGGAATGGCAGGCGGTGACCAGTGGGGTACCGCAGGGTTCAGTGCTGGGACCACAGCTGTTTACAATACATATTAATAATTTAGATGAGGGAATTAAAAGTAACATTAGCAAATTTGCCGATGACACAAAGCTGAGTGGCAGTACGAAATGTGAGGAGGATATTATGAGAATGCAGGGTGACTTGGACAGGCTGGGTGAGTGGGCAGATGCATGGCAGATGCAGTTTAGTGAGGATAAATGTGAGGTTATCCACTTTGGTGGTAAGAACAGGAAGGCAGATTATTACCTAAATGGAGTCAAGTTAGGAAAAGGGGAAGTACAACGAGATCTAGGTGTTCTTGTACATCAGTCACTGAAAGCAAGCATGCAAGTACAGCAGACTGTGAAGAAAGCTAATGGCATGCTGGCCTTCATAACAAGGGGAATTGAGTATAAGAGCAAAGAGGTCCTTCTGCAGCTGTACAGGGCCCTGGTGAGACCACACCTGGAGTACTGCGTGCAGTTTTGGTCTCCAAATTTGAGGAAGGACATTCTTGCTATTGAGGGAGTGCAGCATAGGTTCACAAGGTTAATTCCTGGGACGGTGGGACTGTCATATGTTGAAAGATTGGAGCGACTGGGCTTGTATACTCTGGAATTTAGAAGGCTGAGAGGGGATCTTATTGAAAGATATAAGATTATTAAGGGATGGGACACGCTGGAGGCAGGAAGCATGTTCCCGCTGATGGGTGAGTTCAGAACCAGAGGCCACAGTTTAAGAATAAGGGGTAGGCCATTTAGAACGGAGTTGAGGAAAAACCTTTTCACCCAGAGAGTGGTGGATATATGGAATGCTCTGCCCCAGAAGGCTGTGGAGGCCAAGTCTCTGGATGCTTTCAAGAAAGAGATGGATAGAGCTCTTAAAGATGGCGGAATCAAAGGTTATGGGGATAAGGCAGGAACTGGATACTGATTGTGGATGATCAGCCATGATCACAGTGAATGGCCAACTCCTGCACCTATTGTCTATTGTTGCACTTTCTTACTGCTGCTCTTGTTCAACTGCAGAAGCTGTGGAAAATACTGAAAGCTTTGATTATTGGTCTGATCAGGAATTAAAATCTACATTAACAAAACACTTTATACTTTTCAAATGTCTCCAAATATTTTTGCAAATTATTAGTTGTGAAGTACATCACACTATACGGTCCAGCTCAGCAACATCTTTCCACGTATGATCCCAGAATCGGCAATGAAAAAACATCTATTTCAGGTGGTTTTAAAGGAGACTATTCATATAAAGAGCAAGATAACTCTGCTCTACTTCACTTAAAACTTAAACTGAAAGAACATTTACTTTTAGTTAAATTTGCATTTCTAGCAAATGCAAATTTTAATCAGCAGACAACAGAAAAACATCAAGCATCACTTAACTCTGTTAAGGGTGATTTTACTGACAAGTTCTAAAAATAGTTGCATCTTTCTTTATAGCTTCTTCTTACACCCCATATTTGTAACATTAGTCATTGTGAAGACTGTAAATCAAGCTGTTTTTTCAGATTTCCTCCACTAACTTGGCTAATGATAATGCAAAGAAGCAAAATCTCTGCTTATCTGCTCAACTGTGTCATGGTGTATCACGAATAAATGTAAAAGTGGTGGGTGTGTGGAATGCACTGCCAGTGAAGGTGGTAGAGGCGGATGCAATAGGGTCTTTTAAGAGACTCTTAGATAGGTACATAGAGCTTGGAAAAACAGGGGGCTCTGCGGTAGGGAAATTCTAGGCAGCTTCTAGAGTAGGTCACATGGTCGGCACAACATTGTGGGGTGAAGGTCGTGTAATGTACTATAGATTTTCTATGTTTTTATGTAAAAGGAATTATGCAAACATGGCAGCTTTGCATTATTTTTGAAATTATACTTTCATATTTACAGTGCCATCTTAAATAATTTTATCTTGTACCTTTCTGTTTTTTCTTTTCCTCTTGGTCTTTTTCCGCTTTCTGCTGCTCAGCCCTTTGTTTCTCAAGCTTCTTCAATAATTTCTGTTCTTTGAAGTGTTTTGTTGCCTGTTTTCCTACAGTGTGCATGGGGGACAAAAGGAGAATCAGAATCAGGTTTAATACCACTGGTGTATGTCATGAAATTTGTTAACTTTGCAGCAGCAGCACAATGCAATGCGTGACAACATAGAAAAAACTGTGAGTTGCAATAAGTATATATATCAAATAGTTACATTAAATACGTAATGCAGAAACAGAAATAAAAAGTAGTGAGATAGTGTTAATGGGTTCAATCCATTAGAAATCGGACAACAGAGGGGAAGAAGCTGTTCCTGAATAGTTGAGTGTTTGACTTCAGGCTTCTGTACCTCCTTTCTGATGGTAACAATGAGAACAGGATATGTCCTGGGTGGCTGGGGGGTCCTTAATGATGGATGCCACCTTTTTGAGGCACTGCTCCTTGAAGATGTATTGGATACTACAGGGGCTAGTGCTCATGATGGAACTGACTAACTTTACAACTCTCTGCAGCTTACTTTGATCCTGTGCAGTAGCTCCCACCACCCACCCCCCGCTCCATACCAAACGGTGATACAGCCAGTTGGGATGCTCTCCACAGTACAACTGTAGGAATTTCTTAGTGTTTTAGCAAACAGACAGAAAATGTTGCCACGAATGTGGATTGGGTGACAGACATGAAGCAGAGGTCTCTTTCTGAGTGCCCAGTATTACAGGGATTAGTATTTGGGGCACTGCGATTCACAATGCAATGATTTGGAAGGGGGTACTAAATGTAATATCTACAAGCTTGCACACAATGCTGGGAGGTGGCAGGAGTATGTGCTGTGAAGAAGACGCAAAGAGGGTCCAATGAAATTTGGACAATTTGGGCGAGTGAACAAATGCAGTTTAACAGGGATAAATCTGAGGTTCCAAAAACAGAACATCAGATTACCTAAATGGTAATAATTTGAGAAAAGAGAAGGAGCAACAAAATCCGGGTGCCCTGATATACTAGTTAATGGAAGGAAGCATTCTGCTACAGCAAGCAATTAAGAAGACAAAGGATATGTTCACTTTCACTACAAGAGGATTTGAGTACAGGAGCAGGAATATCTTGCTGCAGCTCTATAGCTGCAAACTAGAGTTTTGTCTGTAGCCTTGGTCTTTTCTAGACTGATTCGTGGAATGGTGAGTCATGTGTATGAGAAGAGATTGGGTAAGTTAAGCACACCTTGTTAGTATATAGAAGAACTAAGAGGATATTTCATAGAAATCTGTAAGATTCTAATAGGACTAGACAAACTAGAAACAAGGAGATTTTCACAGTGGAGGTTCTAGAACCAGGGATGCAAGTGAGAACTAAGATCAGGTGAGATTTCTTCACATAGACAGCACGAACCTGTGAAATTCTCTAGCTCAGACGGCTGTAGAGACAAATAATGAAATATATTCAAGGAGGGAGTAGATGTATTTCTTAATGCCAAATAATTAAATAACTTAGTCTTGCTTTCATTATCTGTCAGTACCTCCTCAGGAACACTAAGAGATGCACAAGAACAGCCAAAGGCGGCAAACCTTCTGATTTTCTCCTCTCCTAAAATATGGGAATTTGCTTGTTTCTTCTCTTGCAAATGACAACAATAATATTTATTCATAGGCACTCCAGAGAAATCACAGACAGAAACCGTACCATCCTCTTGGCTACTAGAAACACAAGGGTAATCAGCCTAAAACAGGAAAAGAAACTAGATAAACAAGCATGGAGATTGGGAAGTAATACAATATAAGGTTTAAAATACTCACTGGCTTCTTTTGTTTTCCTCCAGTAAGCTCCGGTCATTTCATCCTGAGAGAGCACCAAGTCAATAAATTATATCAACACAGACTGTACGTGTTTATCAATGGGACTCACAAAAAGATGCAAACTACTGACATATTATATCTGTGGAAGATACACTTTTGTATATTAAACAACAACATTTCTAGTTTGTTCTGAACAGAAAAGAAATTTCTTGTATCCGTATACCTCGACTCTGTTTTACCCCGCCCCCTGGTTCAGTCCCTTCCGACCTACATCCGTGACACTTCACACACTCTCGATCTTTTCAATGCCTTTAAGTTCCCAGGCCCCGAAAAGAAAAGAAATTACTCAATTTTGTATGAAAGAGTAGATGTTAATTATTTGATCACATCAGATCAAACTTATGAAAAAAATCTGTATGAGACCTCTGGAGCCAGTTGCACTATCAAATACGACTCTGGCTGATCTGATTGCAGTTCCACTTTCTTGTCTGTTTCTCAAAAACCTTAACTGCCCCTTACACAAAAAAACACTCAGCTCAGCCTTGATAATATTCCAATGATTCAACTACAAATTTCTCTGTAGATTACAGATCACAACCCACAAAAATAATTTCCTCCTTCCCACCTTAAATGGGTAACCCCACTCCCAAAGTTTCACACCGGATTTCATACGGAATTCTTCCATTTATATTTTAACCATATTGTGCAAGTGTTTTTAGATTGTAGATTTCGTTGCTAGGAAACATCCCAGCACTGACCTTGCAAAGGCTTCCTTTTGCTGTGATCTGATAAGTATATTTTAAATATGTGATATTACTTCAAACCTAACCATTAGTTTCACCTTAACTGCTACTGGCAATAATGAGATCATTACCGGTAAAGGGTCAGTTTACGTATGCGTAAGAAATAGGAGCAAGGGTAGGCCATTCAGTAACTCTGCCATTCATGCCCTTTTCTTTAATTGACCAAAGGTTTTACTGCCAGTCCTACCATTCAGTATGAATATAGATCTGCCCCACACTTTAATTCCTCTTCAGTGCCATGAAACTATTCAAAAACAGCTCCTTCCCCAACAGCATCAGATTTCCGACTGGCCCATGAACCCATCATTCCTGTTTTTGGTACTCTTTATTTTGTAATTTATAGTAATATTATAGCTTTGCAATGTACTGCTGCCACAAAATAATAGATTTCATGTTATACGACCATGATACTAAGCCTGATTCTGAATAGTAGCCCTCAATTCCTGGAATGGCAGGACTTTCATATGAAGAAAGACTGGATGAACTGGGCTTGTACTCGTTGGAATTTAGAAGATTGAGGGGGGATCTGATTGAAACGTATAAAATCCTAAAGGGATTGGACAGGCTAGATGCAGGAAGATTGTTCCCGATGTTGGGGAAGTCCAGAACAAGGGGTCACAGTTTGAGGATAAAGGGGAAGCCTTTTAGGGCTGAGATTAGGAAAAACTTCTTCACACAGAGAGTGGTGAATCTGTGGAATTCTCTGCCACAGGAAACAGTTGAGGCCAGTTCATTGGCTATATTTAAGAGGGAGTTAGATATGGCCCTTGTGGCTACGGGGATCAGGGGGTATGGAGGGAAGGCTGGGGCGGGGTTCTGAGTTGGATGATCAGCCATGATCATAATAAATGGCGGTGCAGGCTCGAAGGGCTGAATGGCCTACTCCTGCACCTATTTTCTATGTTACTATGTTTTAATTACCTGATCATTCAAAAACTTGTCTACTTCCTCTTTAAATATCCCCTGTGAACCAACTTTAGAACATTAGAAAGTTTTTGACAAGAACAGGCCAATCAGCCCAACAAAGCTTGTCAAACTGCAACCCATCCTGGCAGTACAGGTTCCATTTGCCCCAAAAGGCACCCCAATGTCCCATGAACCTATGCCCCTCTAACCCACATCATGATTTGAGCCATGTGTTAAATTTCTAATCTCCTCCATCTTACTTGGACTGGCACATGGCACAGGCAGAACTTCGGAGAAGACCACCTTATCAGTTTTGTCCCTAAGCTTCCCACCTATCTTTTTAAATTTGTCTTTCAGAACTGCCAGCCTGACCTTACCTGTGTCATTTGTTCTGATGTGGACAAGGGCTACTGGATCCACCCCACGTCTGGCCAGGAGCTTATCTATTTGTCAGGGATGTCTCCTGCTTGTGCTCCTGGTAGGCAACACACTGCACAAGACTCCTTGTCAGTACAAACCTGATTTTCAACCACCCTCCCCGCCCGGATAACTGAGTCCCCTACTATCACTACTTCCTTTTTATGGGGTTTTGGATTATTATTAGGGAGGGTCCTTCCTGTGGGGCTCCTCTGCCCTGACTACTACCTCAGAGGTTTCATGGTCGTCGTTGAGCATTGCTAGATGTTCAGAATGGTTGAAGGCAAAGTTGATGAAGTCGACGAGTTCAGCATGAGTACAGGAAGCAGCACTAATGCAGTAGTCAATGTAGTGTCAGAAGAGTTGAGGAGCAACGCCGCTGCAGGCTCAGAATATGCACTGTTCCACGTAGCCGACAAAAAATGCAGACATAGCTGGGACCTATTCGAGTGCCCATGGCTACAACTTTGGTTTGAAGGAAGTGGGAAGAGCTGAAGGAGAAATTATTGAGGGCCAGGACCAATTCTGCCAGAGGGAGGAGAGTGGTAGTGGAGAGGAACTGGTTGGGTCTGTTGTCCAGAAAGAAGCAAAAACATCCCTGATGGGGGATGGAGGCATATAGGAACAGGAAATCCATAGTGAAGATGCAACAATCGGGGCCTGGGAACTTAAAGGTATTGAAAAGATCAAGGGTGTGTGAAGTGCAACAGATGTAGGTAGGAAGGAACTGAACCAGGGGGCGGGATAAAACTGAGTCGCGGTATACAGATACAAGTTCGGTAGGGCAGGACCAAGCAGAAACAATGCATCTACCTGGACAGGCAGGTTTATCGATTCTGGGTAAGAGGTAGAAATGGAAGCTGCAGGGTAAGGGGTTGATGGCAGTGGATGGGAGATCACCCACTGATAAGAGCTGACAGGTCAGTGATGGTGCAGGAGACAATAGCCTGGTGCTCCTTAGTGGGATCTTGTTTGAGGGGTAAGTAAGAGGAATAGTCTGAGACTTGTCGCCTGGCCTCCGCAAGGTAGAAGTTAGTCCGCCAGACTATTACAGCACCCCATCTTATCTGCTGGTTCGATGGTGAGGTTGGGATTAGTGCAGAGAGAGTGGAGAGCAGCAGGTTCAGAAGGAATGAGGTTAGAATTGGAGGGAGGAGTCTTAAAGTCGAGATGGTTGATGTCTTGTTGGCAGTTAGTGATGAAAAGATCCAGAACAGGATCAGAGCAGGATTTCTAGGAAGTGGAGGAGGTTTGAAGACCGGAGAAGGGGTCATTAATGGGGGTTGGAGAGTCCTTGCCAAAGAAGTAGGTATAGAGACGGGTGATGGAAGAAGAACTTGGCTTCATGGTAGGTGTGGGGCCAGCGGGACAAAGGTGAATGTTGTGCCTCAGAGAGGAGAAGGTCAAGAAGGTCCCCTCTTTGAGATACCCCTAGTGCAAATACCGTATCAACTCAGTCAAGCTCCCTCAGAATTTTTTAAAAATTAAGATCTTTTTCAATATATAAAAAAATCACCCTTCATTTTTCTGTTCCAAAGAACGTAGATAAATTTCTTTTGTGGCTTGTGTTCAGACAACTAAGAATTAACCCAGTGACTCCCTTTTTGGACTGCTCTCAATCCCAATAAACCCTTTCCTAAATAATGTAAATAAAACAGTGCTCCAGGTACAGGTCTTACTAGTATACTTATTTCCTTATTCCTAAATTGTAGCCCTCTTGTGGTAAAAGCCAAGATACCTTCCTTAGAACCTGCTGCAGCAGCTTAGAAATATTTGTGATCTGTGCATAGGAACACCTAAATTCCTCTGTACTTCAGTCATCTGAAATCTTTCACCACTTGATAATCACCTGTCTCTTATCTGAAGTGCAAAATATTACACTTTTTTTTCCAAAAATACTTTATTCAGAAATATTACAAAATAAAAATAATTACTTTCCCACATTAAGCTCCATCAAATTCAATTTGACCGTATCCTGTTGCAGAGTCCAAATTATCCTCTTTGCATCATCCAATCACCCACCTTAATTTGTGACATTGGCTAACTTGGATACCTCATACCCTATCTTCTCCTGCTGGCCTTTAATATAAACCATTAATAATTGAATCCAAGAACTGATCATTGAGACATTCCACTGGTTACATGCTCCCAGTCTGAGGAAGATTTGTTAATTCAGACTCTCCTTATTATGCAAAACCAGTCTCCAATCCATGATAACACACTTCCCCTAATATCACTAGCTCTTACCTTGTGCATCATCACTTTTATGTGGCACCTTATCAATTATTTTCTAAAAATCCAAATACACATTTCAAATTCCCCTTTATTGACTCTTCCTGTTACATCCTTGAAGAATTCTAGCAAATACATCAATAATGGTTTACCTTTCACAAAACCATGTTGACTTGCTTTGATTATATTGAGCTTCTCTAAGCAATAAGTTACTTCTTTGTCGATTACAGACTCCAGCGTCTTGCGTCAGTAGATATTTAGCCAAAGAGCCTATATTTAACAGCTTCCTCCCTTCTTGATCAATAGAAATGTCACTGTTTGATGCTATTATTTACTCATCATCATATCCTCTTTGAATTTTATTTCAAAGTATTTGGCCCAAGGCTTGGGGATGGGGGAACTGCTCCCGACCCTGCTAGCTGCATCTGAAGACTGGAAACTGTACCTACAAACCTGGATCAGAATTAACAGCATTTAAAACTTTATTTTCACCCATCAGATCGTTTATTCTGAACGTGGGGATTGAAAGAAATTAACTTCCAGCAGTGACAAATTAAATCAACTCGCGACCGCCAACACCCGGCGGTTAAACAGCTTTAAAGGGGGATGCTTCACTTTCCCACAGCGTGGTCGGTGGAAGCGGCAGTGAACACCCGAGGTCCTTGCTTGCTTCCTCCCCCTTTATACATCTCTCTGTCTTTATCTTTCTTTCGGCCGTCCCTACGCGTAATGAGCGACCTGTGAGAACTCACCGGCTTCCCCTTCCACCGCTTCAGCGGCGGCCGCTGTAACTCGGCCATGTCGGCTTCCTCTCCGTAGCCAAGAATCACCAAGAGCCGCTCCTACTGGATGCCCACTTTAGTAAACCGCTCTCCTATTGGCTGCTCCTCCAGCGATCTCTGAGCAGCTGGCGAGCCGACGTGACTGCCCCATTTTGCCATGTGTTCAACAAAAAACCAACATTGCATGTAAATATATAATGTTTCGTTTACTTTGACCTCAGATGGGGATGAGAAAGGATGTTCTTGCATCAAGGGTTTACTCAACTGAGTCCTTGGATTGCCTGAACTGACTATAGCTAGATGACCAGATCTGCACACAGTTCTCCAAATTTGGCCTCACCAAGGTTCTACAACTTCAATATAACATCCCCAACTCCTCTGCTTAATAATCTGATTTATGAAAGCCAATGTGCAAATATTCTATTTACTTCATCTACCCATGAGGGCACCAGGAAATTATGTATCTGTTCTCCCAGATCTCTCGATCCTACCACACTCGTCAGTGTCCTACTATTATCTATGTAAGTCCTACCCTGTCATCCCGAAGTTCAACACCTCACACTGTCTGCATTAAATTCCATCTGCAATTTTTCAGTCTATTTTTCCAGCTGTCCAGATCCCGCCCCGAGTTTTAAGTCTACACCCTGAATCTTGGTGTCATCCGCAAATTAGTTGATCCAGTGAAAACAGCAGCCAAAAAAAAACTCCTGGGAAATCAATTTTGAGGGACTCAAAAGACTGCAAAATAAAAAAAATAATAAATGCTCGACTCAGCCAGTCCCTCGCAAACGGATGGTCCCCAAAAAGCAGCTGTTACAGAAAGCCCACAGTCCCACACCGCGTTCCGTGAATACTAATCAGAAAAAAAACGTTCAATTAGAATGACCAGGAGATATCACGTATAATTAACTGTAAATTCAAGTTTCTGTAACTTGTTCTGGAAAAACAATCATGTTTGAAAAGGAGAAAATATTCCTGATCTACATGAATTTGAAAGCTAAGGTCCAATAAAAGAACACATACTGGGTAGAATAAGCACAGAATTCCAGAAACCAGCTGACATATACAGTATGGGAGAAGTGATCTGAACAGCTTCTCAACTGACACTACACTCGACATAACTGTCCTTGGCTCAGTTCTAAAACACGCTATCTGCTACAATCTAGGCACTCCTTGATCAAGCAAGAGGTTGATAAAGCCACCGAACAGGTTAACATAAGGAGAACTCTATTTGAATGCGCAGAGGTAGAGGAAGGTAGGGCCAAGGTGAACAAAGGCGACGATGAGTGACAGAGCGAGCTCAAGCGCCACATGCATCCTCCCTCTGGTTGCCCTCCTCCTTCCCTTTCTCCCATGATCCACTGTCCTCTCCTATCATATTCTTTCCTCTTCAACCCTCTACATTTTCCACCTTCTTGTTTCATTTGCCCTCCCTCAGCCGCCCTCTCTCCTTTTACCCGCCAGCTTGTACTCCTCCCCCTCCCCTCGCTTTCTTGTTCCGGCTTCTGCCCCCTTTCTTTTCCAGTCCTGATGAAGGGTCTCGGCCCAAAACGTCGACCTCTACGACTTGTTGAGCTCCTCTCGCACTTTCCTAGTTAAACGGACGCATCTGTAGGCCTAAAACGGAGCCTCCCGGTCTGCCGGGTCAGCCACTTGGCAGGGCTGGAGATCAAACTCATGAGTAAATAAACGTGATCAATAACAATACTTTTCCATGCTGAGGAAGAAAAAGTGTATTTAAATTTGAGACGTTCCAGTGATTTTCCTGACTGTGAGGCTGTAATTGATTAGAAATTACAGAATCTAATTCGGATGAAGTACCTATCACAGGTTTTTGAACTTGTCATATTTCTATGCTGCTGAAGCCAAGATGATATTTATCTGATTATGGCTCAAACCAAAAAAAAATCAGAAGTGCATGCTTACGATCAGAATTTAATTTTATTTGAAGACTATAAACAAGAAATATAAACCATACAGTCATAATAAACAACTTCAACAAAAAATGTAACTTCGAAAAACAAATAACTTTTTTTTAAGAAGTGTGACCTACCACAAAAAGTCCAACAGAATGATCACCTTGTGACAATGTTCAAATTTTTTACTTCTCTTAATTTCTCCGCAGAAACTTTTTTTTAAAAAACGCACTTTTGGATGTTCCCAGTTTTACAGCTTGTTTTCTGTTTACTAAATGTTAACAGCACTTGGGGTGCTTTTAAAATAGAGCTTGGTTACACTGCAGTTTTCACAACCCCAAAATATTCCAGTGTTGATGGAGTATTCCAGAAGCAAAAAAAAAATACCTGAGACCTGAATTTTTTTAAAAAAATGAAATGCTGGATGGAAATAGTAATTTAGGCAGTAAATATGGAGAATATGTTTCAGGCCAATATCTTAAATGTATTGGAAAAGCTAATTTGTGAACAGCAAATTGTGAACAGCTAACTGAGGGCTTAATCAACCAGTTTGCTTCATACAAAATGTGACTTTGAGGGACAAATGCTGCTATATGAACTCTCCATTCTTCTTCAAATAGAGTCACGGGATTTTTTTAAAACCGCAGTCACAACTCAAAATAGTGAATACATGCTGGCTTTGCCAACAATGTCCACATCCCAAGAAAACACGAGCTGACCCATATGATCCCTAGAAACCACAAAAAAAGCCTAAAATAGCTTTTCAGCCCGGTAAAATAAACCAATAGAATATTCCAATAATAGTCATCTTCAAGTTAATGGTACTTCCTTTGCAATGTTGAATTTAATAATAATTTCAATTAAATAGCATAAATATGAATGGTGCATAAAACATTCAAATAATGAACAACACTACACTAGATTAAACTGTACAAAGCTGAAACTGAATATTGCCGGACTGTTTTGTTGACTTGGTGGTTTGATGGTTTATATTCTGTGTTTTTTGTTCATTTGTTTTCTTTTTTGGGTGGGGCGTGTTGGAGGTTTGTTGTTTTCCTTTGAACAGGTTCCATGGTGTTTCTTTTTTTCATGGCTGTCAAATCTCAGGGTTGTACACTGCATACAAACTTTGCTAATAAGTGTACTTTGAATCTTTAACCTGAGTAAAACTATGTGGAAATTAAGAATAAACTTGACTTATTCATGCCATAAAGTGAAGCGTACAATTCACTCAAGAACAAATCTTCATTCCACATCCTGATAATTTTCTATCACAGTTACTGCCCAATGTGTAATTTATTTACTGCTGGCACTTATGGCTTTCAGATTATTGGTTCTTTTCAGAATGTTGCTGACAAACAGGAGGCCAGATGCCCGCTCGATGCTTTCGATTGGAACCAAGAAACTTTCAAGGGGAATATTCTCCGAAACCGGCTGATTTGGCATCACGTACGACCGCAGTTCAATTTCTCCGCTGTACTTCTCCAGTATCACCACTTTGAAGATGTGAGTTGGAACTGCAACATTGTTCTTCCCGATGACCTGATACTTAACATACACCTTCCCGTCTGACTCCTGCCTGATCAAAATATAACCAAACAATGACCACAAGAAGTTCTGCAGATGCTGGAAAACCAAAGCAACACGCACAAAATGCTGGAGGAACTCAGAATTATTAATTAATGCCAAAAGTGCCTTAACCAATGTCCTCACAGCAAGGATTCACAAACAACCCGATATTCAGTTTAATCTCCTCGTATTTGGCATAAGGATGTATGGGGTGTCCAGGGAGGGGTAGCACCTCTGCTGAAGAGCTTGTCATATCCATCCTGGGGCAGCTCACTCACTTTGGTCCCCACTGGACACTCAGTTCTCAGCTGTGGCTCCAAGTAGCGTTTCACAGCAGCCACACTCCAGGACACCATTTGGACAGGTGGGCCTCATGCCCTAGTGAGATAGGAAGATACCTGTCCTTGCACGCGAAGCCAGTTCCAGCAGACTGGGTGGATGAGACCAACAGCGAGAGCCACTGACCAGGAGTGCAGCTGTGGAATGCTCCGTGGACAGCGAAGGGCATGACCAGGCACAGAAGTAGTCAGGGTCATCCACTGAGACCAAGGAAGACCCCAGTTGTGACAACTACCTGTACCACTGGACCCGGACTTCCAAGAGTGGAGGGCAAGTTTGTAAACCTGACGGGAGCAAAGGATGTTGGGAATGTTGAGCGTGGAGAGTGTGGGAGGGGTGTAGGACAGGTGTCAGTGAAGTGCCAAGGACAGGGGGTGGCATGGGTACAGACATACCCAGCCCTGAGACACCAGGCAAGGTCATCTGATTCCAAACGATTGGTTTATTGATCATTACAGAATGTCTCTCTTGGTGACATTCCCTCTCCCTGCCCCCTTCCCACGCTCAGTCCACGATAGAGACCCATATCAGAATCAGGTTTATCATCACTCACATATACCATGAAATTAGTTTGTTTTGTTTTTGCAGCAGCAGGTCAGTGCAATATATAAAATTACTACAGTACTGTGCAAATATCTTAGGCTCCCTAGCTATACATACATGCCTAGACTTTTGCACAGTACCCTAACTATTGGTCAGTGGGGGTTTCCTTGCTTGAAGCAGTGACATGGGATCAATTGCTCCCATTTAATAAGATAGGCAGGACTTAAGTTTGGCGTCTCAGCCGACAGGTAACACCCCAATAGTGGATTTGGAGGGAACTTCTTTTTCATGACATTATACACATCTCTTTTCACTGTATCTTGAGTGTTTTTTTAAAGTGGGAAGAGTACAATGTTGCTCATTCTCCATTTGTCCCTAACAGCTTCTAGTTTGTGTCTAATATCAAGTAGGTGACCAGCTCTCAAGATGGCAAGGCCTCACCTCCCAACACCCCATTCATTCCTGGCCTCTTCCACGATGGGACCTAGAGCCCAAGCTGCAGAATTCAGGAGGATAACTCAGGATTTGGTGGTGTACTATTATCCTTTTCTTGTCACACTATTCCCCTACTCCTTCAAGATGTCCATTCATCCCCAAACACGGCTTAATCAAAGATGGCAAATTCCTCTTAGCCCACCCTACTTCAACATGTGAACCTTGGCAATCCACAAGGCTTTTTGGTAATTCATCTGTAGATGTCAAGTCACTCGGTACACTTAAAGCAGAGGTTGACAGGTTATTGATTAATAAGGGCATCAAAGGTTATAGGGAGAAGGCAGAAGAATGGTATTGAGAGGGAAAATAAATCAGTCCTGAATAGACTCAATGGGCCAAATGGCCCAATTCTGTTCCTATGTCTTCTGTATCTAAAAAAAACTAGGACGGCATGGGTGGAACCAGAAAAGTATATTGGCAAGTTAAAATTTTATAAATATAACCATATAACAATTACAGCATGGAAACAGGCCATCTCGGCCCTTCTAGTCCGTGCCAAACGCTTACTCTCACCTAGTCCCACCGACCTGCACTCAGCCCATAACCTTCCATTCCTTTCCTGTCCATTCCAGCTTTCACATTTTACTTTAAATGACAACATCGAACCTGCTTCAACCACTTCCGCTGGAAGCTCGTTCCACACAGCCACCACTCTCTGAGTAAAGAAGTTCCCCCTCATGTCATGTTACCCCTAAACTTTTGCCCCCTAAACTCTCATGCCCTCTTGTTTGAATCTCCCCCACTCTCAATGGAAAAAGCCTATCCACGTCAACTCTATCTATCCCGCTCATAATTTTAAATACCTCTATCAAGTCCCCCCTCAACCTTCTACGTTCCAAAGAATAAAGTCCCAACTTGTTCAACCTTTCTCTGTGATGAAATCCAGGTAACATTCTAGTAAATCTTCTCTGTACTCTCTCTATTTTGTTGACATCTTTCCTATAATTCAGTGACCAAAACTGTACACAATACTCCAAATCTGGCCTTACCAATGCCTTGTACAATTTTAATATTAATTTTAATATGTAGTGAGAAACATTGCAAAAACACCGGAGCAGAGGCTATCCTCATCATGATGTCCGCAAAGTTTGAAGGAAGGGTTTCTGGAGGGCAGTAAGGAGCAGGAAACCTTCCCCAAGCTGTGCAGCAATGTCACTCTGTTTGTGACTGACCAGCACTTGCTGTGGCATCTTCCTATTACCACGAAGCTGCGAAAAGTTACTCCCCTCTTTCCAGTGGCTTAGATTATACTGGGGTTAATAATGCTGTCCTAAGCAACCCGACGGAAAGGTTTAGAGACATACCTTGGCAGATAAAGGGGTCCAGTGCAAACAAAAACATTTTTGTTGTACTTGGTCAGGCTCCGGCAGTACTTCTCCAGATTGTTCCAGGCACTCTTATTTAAATTTGGATTCTAAAGTAATGAAGTAGATACAAACTAAAAGTAGCACGAAAAAGACAATAAATAGATAGTAAAATATGTGCGCGTGTTCATGATTAAATTGAAACAACATGGTCACAAGCAGTTAGTTTTATTGCTCCAGACAAAACTAATATACAGTGAAAAAGAATTGCTACCAAAATGAAAACAAGTTCCATTGTTGGTCTGAGTGCAAGTATACCAATGCTGTTCTCTGAATACATCTCTGTTGAATTCTGCCAGGAATCACTTCTTTTCCTTCAGGTGAGGAGAGGCTATGCTCCAGGATACATTAGTGTCCTTCTCAAAGACTGGTTGGTTCTCAACTACAAAAAGCTATGATGTATTTACTGTATTTCAGAATTAAAGCATGATTTCCCCTAAAAGCCATCAGATTGCAGTGACTGCACTGCAGAACTAATGAGAATGAAGTTATTGGCCATGATACGGCATTCCCTGCAGCTGTCTATTTATTCATGAACATATTTCCTTAATCCTTGCTAGATTAGAAACACATTTGTAGTCTCCAGCTCAAATTTGTCAATGTTTCAAAACTTAGCTTCTCTGTGATAATGTTATTATCCAGCATTCCTCTCAAATGCATCCATCACTACATAAATATTCCTACAAAACAGTGAGGAAGGCAATCACGGCTTACAGAAGGAACTGCACCAGCTGGAAAATTGGACTGAAAAATGACTGTTGAGTTTGACCGACCAGGGTAGGTTTCACATGGTGAACGGTAGGTCACTGGGGAGTGTGGTAGAACAAAGGGATCTGGGAATACACGTCCATAATTTGCTGAAAATGGTGTCACAGGTAGATAGAGTCAGAAAAAAAGTTTTTGCCAGATTGGCTTTCAGAAATCAAAGTATTGAGTACAGGAGATGGGATGTTATGTCGAAGTTGTAAAAGACATTGGCGAAGTTAATTTGGAGTATTGTGTGCAATTTTGGTCTCCTATCTACAAAAAAGATGTAAATAAGATTGAAAGAATACAGACAAAATTTACAAGGACGTTGCCACATCTGGAGGACCTGAATTATAAGGAAAGATAGAGTAAATGCAAGCAGGTTTTTTCCACTGAGGTTGGGTGGGACTACAACCAGAGGTCATGGGTTAAGGGTGCAATATGAAAAGTTTAAGTGGGACATGAGGGGAATCCTCTTCACTCAGAGGGTTATGAGAGTGTGGAATGAGCTGCCACCTCAATTTCAACACTGAAGAGAAGTTTGGTTAGGTACATGGATAGTAGAGATATGTAGGGCTATGGTCCCAATGCAGGTCGTTGGGAGTAGGCAGTTCAAATGATTTTGGCATGGACTAGATGGGCTGAAGGGCCTGTTTCAGTGCTGTACTTCTCCATGACTCTAAAATTGTTTTACACTAGATTATTCATCTGTAACAATGAATACCTGAATAAATCTGATGTGTGACATAGGATAAATGTAGCAGATTTAGCAAATTCAGGTAATACTGAACTTAGTTCCCAAGGATTTAAAAAAAAATCTTGTGTCTATTGTAGATTAATTAAGATCAAGGACAGTCAGCAAACAATTATCTTTGACTAATTTGGTGAACATTTTGAAGAGGATTAATGAGCATAAAGCATTTGAGGGAATCTAGTGTATTTTAGCAAAAAGTTTTAAAGATTGATCAAAGGAAGTAAAAATAATTAGAAGAGGAAAATGGCTAGTTGGATTAGAAATTGACTCAGTGGAAGAAAGTAAAAGATAATGATTAACAAAAGTTTTAGGTGGCTGAAAATGGCATATAATGTTTTTGTCAAATACTTGGAATGAAATGTAGTTTTGAAGAGGAAGAAAGGATTTGATCCTTTTTGTGTTTTGATTGAGTTAATGTGGACAGAAAGATTCCCCTTGTGGAAGAGCACAGAACTGGGGTTACAGTTTAAAACTAAATGGATTGGCTATTTAATACAGGGTTGAGATGAAATTATTTTCTCTCTGTGGATCTTTGGAATTTTCCTCAAACACCATTGGAAGCAGAGTTTCTGAATTGAAGGCAAGAGACTGGAAAATACAGCACGTTGAGGTTACAATCAGATGAGCCATGATGGCAATACATGATGAGGCAGACTGGATGGGCTGAGTGTTGTACTGTTTCTCCTATTTTTTGTATTTTCTTCGGAGTCACAATAGTAAAATTACCAGTATAGATGAAAATGAGAAAAGAAACAGTGCTATGCTATGAATTTCTGAAAGAACGTACGGGTAAGTTTCAAAGACCACGACACAGTGGTGTTGCAAGCAGAATTGCTACCTCATCGTGCCAGAAACCCATCTTCAATCTGGGCCACAAAGTCTGCAGACACTGGAAATCCCAGCAACACACACAAAATGCTGGAGGAACTCAGCAGGACAGGCAGCATCTATGGGGAAAAAGTACAGCCGACGATTCAGGCTGAGACCCTTCGGCAGGAATCAATCTGGGCCTCTGGCACTACGTGTGTGTGTGGGTTCGCATGTCTGCCTATAGCCCCGTGGGTTTCCCCCGGGTATTCTGGTGTACTCCCACATCCCAAAGACATGTTGGTCAGTAGGTTAATTGGCTGCATTAAATATCCGCTGGCGTGTAGGTGACTGGTAGAATTTAAGGGATTTGCTGGAAATGTGGGGACAATAAAATAAAAGGGATTAGTATGAATGCTGTTGGTCTTAACTTGGTGGGTTAAAGCACCTATCCATTCCTATACTGTATAACTCCTGGTTTTGATGAATCACACAGCTTACAAGCTCAATCTTCTCCTTATGACTCTCTTGTTACAATGCAAGCTGAAATTATACAGACAGGGCACAGACATGAAAACTTACATGGCCTTGAGAAAGAGGCAGGGAAAATCAGGCCAATTGATTAGATCTTTCACAGAAGCAGCTGAGTATCTTCCTATTTTATCTCTAAAGTACTACAAGGGAAACCCTTGTGAGCAAAGTCCGGAGCTAGATATGAAATGCTACACTTGTATAGTGTAACAAAACAAGTGACACCCATCCCCTCTCTATTTGCAACAGAAACAGAGAATGTTAGAGGCACAGTGCAGGTCAAGCAGCATCAGTGGGGAGAAAAACAGAGTGAGCATTCTGGGTCAAGGATTCTACACTAGAACTGGAAAAGTGAAATCACAAGTGTGCTTTAAGTTGCTGAAGGGAGAGATGGAGTGTAGAGGGAATATCTGTGGTAAGTGCCTTTGATAAATTGTGCTTGTGGTAAGTTGTGGAGGTAACAATGACTTTAGGAACTTGTAACGGACAAAATGATAGAAAGAGAAATTTAAACTGAAACAACAACATACAGGTATAGCCATATCTACAAAAAAAGAGGGTTCTACTTTAAGCGATTAAACTCAGTATCAAGCCCAGATGGTTGTAACATAACAAGGCAGAGGGTGAGGTGCTGATCCTTGAGCCTGATCCTGAACACCTTTGGAGCAACACTGAGGGCCAAAGGCAGAGGTCAGAATGGCGCTGGGACGGAGAATTAAAATGTCAGATGACTGGAAGTTTACAGTTCCCACTCTTTCGAAGGTAATGGAGATGTTCTGCAATGTGTTCAGCCAACCTGTTTCTACTGTAGACAAGATCACATCGCAAGCACCAAATCCAATACACAGCACTGGACGTGCACATGAAATGCTTCCTCACCTGCAAGGACTCTTTGGGTTCCTTGAAGGTCGGAAGGGACACGGTAAAGGGACAGGCAATGGATCTGCCAGAGCTGCATGGGAAAGTGCTGAGAGAAGCAGATCAGATTGTGGAATTAGAAGATTGGACCAGGGAGTCAGGGAGGGTACAATACCCTCTGAATGGTCTGCTGCCAACCACAACAAGGATAAAGTTTCCGTGCCCTCACAGGGCAAAGCAATAATTCAATTACACCTCCTTTTTCTTGTATTGCCATTGATGTATCCGAGAAACCAAATGCACATTGGTGACTACACTGCTGACCAGTCTGTGAGAGTGATCCCGAGCTTCAGGTTACTCGTCACCATCGTACTCCCACTATGGCCTCTGTCTTTGCATTCTGCAGTAATACCAAGCAAAGCTCAAGGAACTGCACTTCATTTTCCATCACGGCGTGTTACAACCCTCAGGACTTAATATCAAGTTTCATCATTTCAACTAAACCCACTTTTCTCACAACTTTAGTAGTACCTTTGTTTCAATTTATCTCTGGACCGAGTTGCTCGCCCCAATTGCTGTTTTTTTTGAAAAAAATATTACCTTGGCAACTTTGGTCTGCACCCTATCACAAGCATTCTCTCTGTTCCCTCTCCATCTCCCTGTCTCTGCGACTCGAAACATCTTTGCCAGTTCTGATGACGGATCCTCGACTTGAAAACGTTGATTTTGTGTAGACACAAGAAATTACAGGTGCAGGGGCTTTGACCCGAAACGTTGACACTTTCTCTCTACTCAACCGGCTGAGTCTCTCCAGCAGATTGTTCATTGATTCTGTATCTCTCCTCACTGATGCTTTCTCACCTGCTGACCGTTTAAGCATCATCTGTTTGTGTATCGGGATGCTAGTGTGCTTCCCTCCTGCTTACCTGCGGTACGATGTTGCTGAGGTAGAAGGTATCATCCATGCATTGCTGGCTCTGTTTATGGTTGCCGGCCGCTGCCAAGTGACCCCGGTCAAAGCCGCTACCTTTATAGTCCGCGTTCTGTGCTCGGTGGTATTCGTGTACAGACTGGTCCTCCTTGAACTCACTGCGGCTGCGGTCGGAGCAGGACAGGCCCAGCCTGGCCGCGTCCAAATGCTCCAGCACCCACAGGGCGTTCCTGGTGCGGGGGTCATAAGCCAACACGTACGATTCGCGGGTCTTGATATGGGACAGAGAGGGGAACCCGAACTTCATGATTTCGGTCGTCCTGCCTGGGCTGAGCTGAGCAGGAGCCAGCGGCACCAGGGACTCGTTGCCAATGGCATCCGCGGTAACGGACGGGATCGGAATCACGGGGAAACGCTGGAGATGACCGCAAGCTTCCTGGTGCCGGTAGGTTCCGTATCCGATCCCCAAAGCGGCTCCTGCAGATAAGGACACTCCCGCCAACAGCCATCGCGAGCTCAGAGCGCGGCGCATTCCCGAACGTCGGTTCTCCAAAAAGTTACTCTGTCAGTGCGCGGAACTTTTATCAATGAGACGACGACCTTGAGCATGCGCGGCACCAAACTACTATGTTACTGACGCCAGGAAGTGACGCCCGGCTCGGCAGGGCAAAGGCATCGCGTAACAAATCAAATTCATTTAAAAAGCTATCAGCGGTTTGAACCTTTAATTATTAAATACAACTAAACAAACGACTGGCAAGATGCTGAGGAACCAAGCGGTTCAGGCAGCATCAGTGAGGGGAAATGGACAGTCGACCTTCCGGGTCGAGACATCTCGGCCAAGTACATGGCTGTACGGGTGTAATAAAAAAAACCCACGCAGCAGCATCACGGGCATCGGATAAGCAGCATTCTCAAAAAGAAAAAGAAACGCAAGTTAAACATAATCGGCGTCTTGTTTGTCGCTCCAGATTCCGGCATCTGCCATCTTTTGTGTCTTCGAAATTTGACAGTTATTCATTTTTTTGGGGCATCAATGGCATTGCTGCCAGTAATTCTTGTGATCCGCTTCTAGGCTGTCGGTCGTCGTTCTTCTTTCCACGGATGCTGCTATTTCTATCATTCCGATCTCCCCAGTGCTAGATTTGCGCTGCACTCTAGACCCTGGTCGCCGGCGATGGGAATATGATCTATTTGAAGATCCACTACTAGACCTAGGAATGACGTGCTGGTTCAGGATATGAACCACTGTCTTGTTACAAGCACGGGTTCGATGAATTTGAAACCCTTATTAATGCACTTAGCTGACCTTGTAAGATCAGCGGTCCGGTAAGATATTAAAATGTTGGTATTCGATTGTAACAAAATACACAAGTGACTGGATTATCCAGTCTTGATCGCAAAAACTCTTGCAATTACTTCCCTGAGACTAAAGCTACTTCGACGTAATGTCACATATGAGAATGCCGGGTAAAACATAAGAGAATGTAAAATTGCTAAAATTTTAGGGGGAGGAAAATTCAACTAATCTTGATGTTTGATGCCAGACCAGCCGATTTTTGCACTGGAATTTGGAATTAATAATTCAATACACTTTTAATTAATGCTGTTTTGGATGCCATACAACAGATATATGTTTAAATAAATTTTCCAGTGAAACTGTTGAGTTTCAAAAGACTCCTGGGAAATTTCAAGAGTAGAGGACGGGGACAAAGCGAACCACTAGGAGAAGGCGGTCTCTCTGGGTATATATACACACCAGTTGAGTAAAGGAGCAGGGTTTAGCAATTGCAATACCAATTGGGTAAATATGATGTGGTGCACTTTGCATAGAAAAAAATTTAGAACAATGTAAAGACTAGAGCCTTTATAAGACGCTAGTCAGGCTGCACTTGGAGTATTGTTAACAGTTTTGGGCCCCATATCTCAGAAAGGATGTGTCGTCATTGAAGAGAGTCCAGAGGATGTTCACGAAGATGATTCCGGGAATGAAAAGGTTAACATATGAGGAGCGTTTGGCAGCTTTGGGCCTGTACTCACTGGAATTTACAAGAATGCTTGGGGATCTGATTGAAACCTATCAGATGTTGAAAGGACTAGATAAGGTGGATGTGGAGAGGATGTTTCCTATTGTGGGGGTATCCAGAACTAGAGGGCACAGCCTCAAAATTGAAAGGCAACCCTTTAGAACAGAGATAAGGAGGAATATTTTTAGACAGAGAGTAGTAAATCTGTGGAATGCTCTGTCGCAGACCGAGGTGGAGGCCAAATCCGTGGGCATATTTAAGCAGAAGTTCTGTCAACCTCTGAAAGAAGTCAACATTCCTGCCAAATTGTCTCGGCCCTAAACATTGACTGCTTGGCCTGCTGAGTTCCTCCAGCATTTTACATGTGTTGTTGAGGCGGAAGTTGTTTCCTGATCAGTCGGGACATCAAAGAATATGGCGAGAAGGCAGGTGTATGGGGTTGAATGAGATCCGGGATCAGCCATGATGGAATGGCACAGCAGCCTCAATGGGCTGAATGGCCTAATTCTGCTCCTATGTCTTTGAGACACTAGTAAATGTGGAATAACAGAGGGATCTTGATGCTTGTGAAATGTAGAAAGTAAACATGTAGGTACAAGAGGAAGAATCGGTTGAAAGCACAAGTCTCACATGCTTGTTTAGTCTTCAGATTCAGGAGACCTTATTACTGGTACCGTGCAAAGTTTTGGACCGCAAACCAATAGAAGGAATAGCAGCCCTGTAGCCACTACACAGTACATTCACTATATTCCTGGGATGAAAGGGTTGTCGTGAGGAGAGATCAGGTCAAATTGGCCAATACTCACTGGAGCTCAGGAGCGTGAGCCTTAATCTCATCAAAACAAATAACAGAGGTTGACAGAACCGATACAAACAGTCTCATTTCTTCTAGCCACGACAGGGAGACAGATATTAGGCATTTCACAATGAAGAGGGTTTGAATTTTGTGTAATTTTGTTATCTCAGAAGTGACTGAGTTTATTTAAGACTGAGGTGCACATGGACTGCATGGGAATACAACAAAAAAGTAGACTTGACGATCCAGTCCAAGACTTGGGAATAATGTACTAGTCCAGGTCAAAATTTTACAGCCACACCTAGGGTGGATGCTTATAAAGGTTTGGTTTAAAAAGTAGGCTTTCAGCGTTCAGAGTGCTCCGCAGTCAAAGGCCAGCAAACCTGGAGGTTGGGTCGGCGGTCAGAGACACCCAGGTCAGAGGTCTATGTGGGCAGGAGGCACATGGGCCAGTGGAGCCCCCAGGTCAGCAAGTCCCAGGGTCGGAGGTTCGTGCAAGGCTGGAAGTCAAGGCCCAAAAGTCAAAGTCTTGTGACCAGCAAGTCCTGGGGCCGAGGCCTGAACATCACAGTCCTGGGGTAGTCAGAAACTCAACGGCTGCAAATATATGAATATGATACAGGGACTGGAGGATGGAGGCCCGGTCTGAGAGTCCAAGGGCAAGGGCTGGAGGCCCGGAGGGAGCCCGTCCTGAGGCTGGAAGCATGTTTTGTGTGTGAGTGGGTGGGGAATATAGGATGGGGTTGTTTTGTTGTCATTTTGTCTTGTTGTCGCTGCTACTTGTGTAGTTCTGCTTAACTTTGTGGGCATGTTATGTTAGCACCAGGATATGTAGCAACACTTGCTGGCTGCCCCCGGCTCATCCTTGGATTGTGTTGGCTGTAAACACAAATGACACATTTCACTGTATATTTTGATGTCGACATGACAAATAAATCTGAATCTGAGTATCTTGAAAAGTGAGGTGGACAAATAGAGTTTATGAAAGGAATTCTAGATCTTGGTGCTGAGGAAAATGAACCTTGGCTGCAAAGTGATGGAACATTGGGAACTGGGTATAGACAAGTACCTGGAAATAGTGAAGCACAGAGATTACAGAGTGCAATCAAAATTATATGCATATTTTAAAATTTATTTTCAAAAACAACAATTAACCATGTGCACTTTGAACAAAATACGCTAACAATTGGTTTCCATTATAAAATTGCTATGTAGACATTAAGCGCAGTTTGTAAATTCTTTTTAAATACAAGTGCACGTCATTTTGGGAAAACATTAATAACAGTCATTGGAATATCATATTAATTAAACCTTCATTGAAACAAAACACAATCGAGAGCTTATATGGAAGAGACCCAAATGAGATGACCCTTCCCCCAAAAACCTTCATAAGGTGCTAGACACTAATGGTTTGTAGATGAGCCAGGGATTAATTCTTTAAAAATGGAGGCATTTAGATCATGAACCCTGCTTAAACTTACAGTGACCATTGGTCGAATGATAACACATGGCTGGAGGAGGGGGACAATGTTAATCCAAGGTCATAATCAGCAGAAAAAAATCCCTTTGTATAATAGTCTTGTATTTGCTCTGTAAGTATAAAGTTTGTATTGCAGCTGTATTTCTTTGTTGCATTTCTGACACATTGAACTGATTGATGTAGATTTTTTTTGACCTGTGCAAAATGCAGCAAACTATAAACTTGCCACTCAATAAATGGTCATTACAAGCCATGAAATAAAAGTTTATATTATTGACGCAAGAAGTTTACTGGCCCTTACAATGCAATAGATTCCAGTTTATATACATATATCATACACTAGCAAATGATACGTACTCCTTCCTGCATTGTAATTTCCTACATTCCATTGTAGCCTTAGTCAATTCCGTAATTAATTCCCCAAATAATTTAATGAAAACGCATGCAGATGCATGGAATGGCAGCAAACTATTTATCCCATTCTTATGATGCTGATAGCACATGTAACCGTTTAAAGTAGGGCAACACTTATAAATGTATCAATAGTTTTGCTCCATATAGGATTCCATGGGTGTCATGGCAACATCAGAAACTGTGAAAGGGACATGATTAGCTTTACAGAATAATTCCATTTATAGTGGTTGCTTAACTTGCCTCTTTGCCTTCAAACTCAATTCAGCCCCAAGTGTTCAATGTTTTTATGATTATTACAAGATTTTGGGAGGTGAACGCAACTGTTGACATTTAACTCAAAATTAAGTCATCTTGGTGGTATTGCATACCTTTCATTTACCCGTGGCCTTGCCTTTTTTCCTTCCTTCTCTTCCACCACTATCACCATGCACACAACATATTTTGCTTAAAAAACACAATTTGTTAAGGTCACCTTCTGTTCTGAGAATTAGATTCACAGGAACTCTTTACTGGAATTACTAATCCCATATCCAAGCCAAGCAAAAATGCAGCATTTTAACTGTTTAACCTTGGAATCAGGAGGACCATTATCCTTCTATTAATTGCTGGGATACATCCTTATCCAGTTCCAGATAAACCCTGGAAACAGAATAAAGCTTACCAGTACTTCTTGTCCACATCCAGAAAATGAACCAACAAATCCCATGTAATCTTACACCCCTATCACAGCCTCTCAGGATAGCCAACAGCAAGCGTAACAAGTAAAAGCTTTAAATCAGTTTCCCCAATTCTCAACACCTTCATTTACCCCATAGAAAATTGGGCTTTACCTTTAGATGGAATACGCCACAAAACTCCCACATTCTAATCCTGATACGAAAAAAAAAACAAAAACCCAATTGCAACTGGTAGAGCTATGAAAAAAAAACCTGGTCTGACAGATGTTACATTTAGGTAAAACCACTCAATGGAAGTGTTTTGGCCACTCATTAGTGTCAACATGTCTTGCTTGACTCTGTAGCATAATCACAACAGAAGACTTCACAGAAATGAACAGGATTCTAACCGTATTCCTACCTTTAAATAACACCACGCAATGGCTGAAACAAGTCTTTCCATTGCTAATTATTTTAACAGCCTTTGTTTGCCCAGCACTTCTCCCCACCTCCTACGAAGGGACAGTGCTGAGTGTGACACAAATGTGTGATGAGCGAGAAACAGACACAAACACTGTACATGAAAGACAGTTTATGTTGTCTCGTGTCTGGAATGAAACCAACAGTTACAAACCACAAGCTTGCAACCATGGTGTTCATGAAACCAGAGGCATGTACAATATGAGAGACAACAACCATGAGTAAGCAGAGTATACAAGGTAGATGCAGAATACTTGTTACAACTCATGTAAGGTTAAGATAAAGAAAGGGAGATACAGTATAGTTCAGAAGAAAGCATGTGCATGCATTGTATGAGCTGGACAGATACATAGAATAAGCTGACAGACACAATGTATGTAAAACTGGGATCACTACTGCAGTCATAGGGCACTGTCAGTTTTCTCTGCATGACCACTCAATTCTTGCAGTGATAGTGACTATTTCTTTACTCGAGTTTCGAGCACATTTTACCTTTCCCAGAGATCAACAGAGAAATAATGAGTATATTACCAGTCTTTTGAAACTAAGACCCCAAACAACATTCACCAAAGACTTTTAAAAAGAAAAGCCCTTGCTATACAGTGCATTCCTAACAAAAATATTTCAAACACAAAGCTATGTACCATTAGCCAAAATACGTACTCTGTGCATTAAATGCTTAAATTCAGACCAATTTGCATTTCTGCACACTGCACAGAATATAACAAACTGTATTATTGTATTTTACCCATAATCAGTCATGCAGTTGCAAGCATAAAAATAATTCATCACATTAGCAATATATGCCCTTTGCTCTCTGGTACTAAAAGTGAAACAGAAAAAAAATGGAAGAAGTGTGAACAAAATACTCGTCACAATATTTTCCCCATTGGCATTTCGGTATTTAGTTATGGACTTTACCAGTCGCTTCTGGCACCTGTGGTCAGGAGAGGGGTGGTAAACAGTAAAGGGGCTTCATTAGGGAAGGAGACCTGGGAGACTGCATTCACAGGTGGTGGCAAGTATCAATGGGGGACTGAAATAGCAACAATAAGGTTAAGGCTGTGGCAGAGAATGGCTAGCTTAATATAAAATTAAAGATATTATGAATTATAATTACTCTGAGAAGGAACAAAGTAATTTGGAATTTTCTTTTGATGAGAAGCTGTGGGAGGGAATATCTAGTCCTCAAGTGCATCATCCTACTGCTAGTGTTATAATATAAAGTTGCAGTCTCAAAACTTCCTGCCATGGTCAGTTTGAGACCCAGTGATTTAACTTCCACAGCTTAGGAAACCTTTTTGCAACACTTCCTATTTTCTATGGTTTGTCCCCTTGAAAGATGACCAAATTGTGATGTTACTGGACTGACAGAGCAAAACTATTTATTCTGATGTGGCGCCAGAATAAGGGAATAATCATAAACTGATGCCATGTTATTCAGGCATAGTGTCAGGAAATCAAGGATGCCTTGAAATGATTGATAGTGGTAAGGACCAATGGAATATTTCAAGAGCAAGATTCCACGACTTTTGTTTGGTAATATAACAGAATCAAAAGCAGGCACACAGAGTTAAGGTACAATTTGGACACAATTCAACAGAATAGAAATGAACATTGGAGAGATTGAATTATCTCTTCAAATTAATAGGGCTAATGCAACTGGAGAATTGGAAAGGGTTATTTCATTCTTAAGTGTTGTGAATTAGATGGATACATATAAATTAAATGAAATTGGAATTTCACCAGACCTAGATAGCGTCCATGCCCCATGAGATTCACTCTGCAATCATTGAAAGCAAATATATGAATACTTCCAGGTGAAATTAGCTTACACTGTGTAATATTTATCTGTGCAGTACAATGACTTCTGCAACGTTGAGCAAACAAGTAAGGGTTCTGGCTTCCTTTGAAAAGACAAGCAAACTCTCGTTTCATAGAGAATAAAACGAGGTGATCAGAGAAGGATACAACGGGAGAAAGAGCAAGCAGCTCAGAATGGGGTTTTAAAACAACAGAATATAACATCTTGACATCACATCATAATGACAAACCCTGAAGATGCAATTGTCAAAGGATGTGATCCATGTGGAAGCATTACAGTAGAAATTTCAGTCACATTTTGACTGCAGGCTGCTGAACCATTAGTTCCTTCCTTTAATTGTTGCATTTTTTAACGTTACTGATCCTTTTACCCACCCAAAACTTGAGGGTTTCAGTTAGTCTTGCAATTCTCTGCTTGCCGGCTGTTCCATTCAAGTTTTTTTTTTAATTTTGAAGAATGTTAAGATGGATAACAGAGAATTGACCAAATACAAGATCAACAGACAGAACTGTAATAATTACATGAAATTACTCTTTACTGTTTGGTGGATAAAGTGGCAACCCTAGGATCTCAAAACAAAAACACAACTAGATCTTTCAGTATTAGGAAGGGGTGGTGTCTGATTAAAGTAATGATGTCAAGAAGAAATTGTGGGACTTTGAACTATCATAAATTGAATGCCCCAATTATCAAAACACAAACCTTAAAATTACTTAGACTGGAGACTAATATAAATCTAAGATGCTTGTAAATCCACGCAAATATTGTAGACATTTAAAAAAATGATGATATTTTCTGGAGCAAAGCACACATCACAAAATATTTTGTGCTGTTTTCATACTTATGCAATATAATTGTTTGATGAAGACCAATACCAATGAAAGGAATTCAATGATAACTTTAGTCTAACCAGTTCAAGTGTTATATGATTTTACATGAGCAATTGTATAAATGATACGTTTGCAATAAAGTCAGGACAAGTCAAATCCAAATTTATAAGTGAACCCAATAGGAGACAATTTAAATTCAGTGATGATGATAGACAAATATTGATCAAGCTTGGTAACCCATTTTAAAAAGTAAAGAGGTCAATGTCAGGGATAGAAACGGGGGAATATTCCCAAGATGTTTTACAAGTTCTAATGATTCTGATATCATCTCAGTGATCTGGTCACTTTTTGAGAAGTGACACTTTTATTCCCCTCAATAGAAATGTCAGCTAGGTAGTGAAGAAAAAACAAGTAAGAACAACCAGCAAAAACTTAAGGAAAGCCAGTATTAGCTATATAGGAGTAAACATTTAAAGATTAACCTTGGCAAATTCTGATTTTTTTTTTGCTACATATGCAAATTATTTTTGTATGCTTTGGACCTTTTATAACTGTTAATTATTTCTTTAGAAACAGAACCATGAATTCTTCAACAACACTGCTTCAAACATATAAAAATAATCAGGTAATGCTGTAAATTTAAGAGAAATTAATTCAATGCAACCCAAAACTCCTTATTTTTAACCCTTTCTACCACTCACCCCAAGGTAACACTAAATATAGCCACTAAAATATTGTACAGTTTCACTTGGGGGGGGATAGTACAACTCCTAAGAACAGGTGTAAATGTGGTGATATGACTACTGACTCATATGAAATTTAGCAAATCAGAGTCCTTAGTGTGAGTTACTAGCTTTGATACAGCAGCTGAAATGTCAAGAACAAAACATTTTGCATTTTGTCCAAATCATCAGCAATTATCAGATCTTACTCTGGTCTTGCAATCAGTGTGAAAATCCTTATAATAATTCAAATGTTGCACAATACTGTAAAAATTAAGAAAAACTTACACAATATTCTAGTGTAGGATATTATGACAATATTGCCTACCACAGGCAGTGTGGCAGACCTGTAAAATACTACCTCAATGCCAGATAAATATTTATTCAATCACCTCCTGGTCCCTCAAAACACGACAAAACTTTCATTTCTTCTGGCCACACTTTCGTAGGTACTGAAAATCTACTAAACCTCACTGCGTGTTTCAACATTCAAGGCAGAGAGGAGTTCACAGTATGCCTTTCAAAGCAACATCCTATTAAGTGTTTTTTTTTTGTTTGGTTTGCGCAGTTATGATTGAAGTACCTGATTTAGTGACTGATCTTTCACCTTCTGGTCAATCTGTCACAAACCAAATCTAGGGACCTCTACCACAGTAATAAAGAGAGCAAACCCATCAAGAATTGTGCTTTTGCTTCCTTTAACTCTGTGATAAGATTTGGTTTATTAACATCTTCTGCCATACTCTTTCATTAGAGGAAAGGTCATTGCTTTCATTTGGAGTGCAAATTTAAATACATACCAACATACAGACATCATAATTAGCACCATTGGTGCATATCAATTCACAACAGACAGAGAGAGAGAGAGCAAGAGAGAAAGATCAAGACTTTTCCCCATGGGGTTGGGAGGCAGGATGGGGTGGGGGGGGGGTAACTGACACAAATAGGATAAGACAAGGAATCACAGGATTGCACAGTACAGAGTAATAGACCTCTTTAGCCACACACTGCATAGCAGTGTGGAGAAGTTTTCTCAGAAGGCACTGCAGAGGCAAGTTTGATCACCTTCACAACATATATTCACTGTATGTGCGTGACTGGCAGTTTCTGGAATACTGAGCAGATTTGCAATGTTGCTATGCTGTGTCCTGTAGTTCTTTTGCTTTCTTCAGGATCAGGTCAACATCAGAAATTGGGTAATCCTGATTAGGAGTATAGGAGGGAAAGAAAAAACAAAACATACCAATAAAACGTTTGAACACCTCCACTGGCAGAACAATACACAGGCCATATTTATAGTGTTATAAAGACTCACATTTGTATAACTCAAAGCACTTTAATAATTAGATATTATCGGTAATCAACTTACACAAAGTAAATTTCCTCACAACAATAAGATAATCATATTCTTAACTCAATGATGGTTCAGTGATATATTTTGGCCAACACACTACAGGCAGAACACTACATTAAGCCAGTGCTTGTGTAGTGTTTAATTTCATTTGAAAAATAAGAAAGGCACCTGTTCTAACATTCAATCTGAATAAGGACCTTCCCAACAGCATATCTTCCCCTCAAAACTGCACTGGGTGTGTCAGTCTGGATTATGTATCGGTGTCAGACAAGAATAAACACATCTAACTCAAGGATTACCAAAACAGCTATAACTGAATTCATTACGCTCCTCACAAACTCCTTAGAGAGCTGAACTGACATAGCTACCATGTTTTTCTTTTGTACTGGAAATAAATTCTCCATGCACTGCATGAGCCATTCTGAGTCAAAACTGGACTTGAATTCAGCTGCAGCATTTTAGCCACTAGATACACAGGGTCCACTTTTATATCTAGCTAAAACATTCAAATTAATTTATGCACAATCTCAGGTCTGGTGAAAAATCACCAAGTCTCCTTCGTCCATATAATGCTCAAAATAATATGAATAAGCTGTTATGGTTACAAACTAGGAGGTGGGATTGAGCTGATTTGACCTTGCCTCATCGGTTGTACAAAATTATGGAGTTCAGAAGATCATTTAACTTTTTATATTTGTACTAGTTCTTTAAAAGAGGAATGCAATCAGCTTCGTTTCCATTTTTTCCCCACGCAGCCTTTACAGATAATACCCAATGGAAATTATTACCCATACTACTTAAGCAATGCGCTCTATATCATAACTCACTATACAAAACGAACTCTCCTCTTCTCACTTTCCGTGTATTGTGTAGCTGCAGTCAACCCAGCGGTACTCTAATGCTCATGTGATCAATTCTCCATTCCACATAGACAACTGCGATATCAGAAAATCCCAGCTGTATATCCATCTTTCACATCCAAGCATTTAAATAATCCAGATGTCACTTTCACTAGATTTAACTTTGTTTTAATGATAGCAAAAGGAGAAAGGGAGATCTCATCTTTTAATAAAATAATCATCATGCTCTTTAGTTCACAGGGTGCCACATCCAAAGAGAGCTGAAGTGGAAATAGATTCTTCAAAGGGAGATTATGGATTGGTGAACCTTCAAACAAAATCTCATGGTTACCATTGTGAAGCTGACCGCCTGAGTCTCAGAATTTTGGATGGAAGGCACCAGAGTGAAAATTCTAGGCACAAAAGCCTGCATTTATTTGGCAGCTTTTGCAAAGCACCCATAGCTTTTCACAGGAGTTTAATCAAACAAAATTTAACATAGACACCAGGACGGGAGGCCAAAGCTTGATTAGTTTTCAAGGAGTGAAAATAAAACTACAAAATGCTGGAAATACCCAGCAAGACACATAACGTTTTAAATAACTACTGATCAAAGTGGAAAAGAGGGATTTTAAGGGATGGAGGTTTAGAAAAAAGATAGCTGGCCGCCAATGAAAGTGGTTATGCACAAGAGACCAGACTTCGATTGATGCAGCAACCTCAGTGGTTTTTGGGTGGCTGGAAGTGTTGCAGAGGTAGGAATAGGAAGTCAACATTTAATTCAACTGCAGCAACTCAGCAGTAGGGAAACACACTTTGAGCAACTCCAAGCAAGCATTCTTGAGCCAAGAATGTCTGCAGTAAAACACCAGTCACAGCATCTCTGCTGTCAAAATTCTCAAGAACTTCAGATTTCCACCACTCTCCTAAACAGGGTCATGTCCGTCATAAACTTCAACGCAATCCAAAACTTTGCCTGGATTGGCATCTAGCTACATTCAAAGATATATAGCATGTTAGAAATGGAACAGCATACAAATTCTGGAGGACAGAAAGAGGGAGAGATTAAGAGAGAGAGAAAATCCTTGAATCCATTCATTAAGGATTTTATCTCTTCCTACTTTATTTTGTCATCAATAATTTTATTTAGGACTCCATCCTTTTCATTTTAACAAAATCTCTGATCTAACTCAACTTCACCCTTTCTAAATCTAGCATAGTTGACTGTGATTAGCTGCTCACATTGAACTTCTGTGGGGTCATTATCTCCTAATTTTGTGCAGATCAGCTGGCAAGAGTATTTGCAGACATTTTTATTCTCACCTTACTTCACTCTAAGGTTCCCTCCAGCTTAAAGAAGACGACTATCATCCCAGTACGTTAAAAAAAAACAAGATAATGTGCCTTAACAACTACCACCCTGTGGTTCTGACATCTGCCATCATGAAGTGCTTTGAGAGGCTGGTCTTGGCACGCATCAGCTCCAGCCTTCCAGACATCCTCGACCCACTGCAATTCTCCTACAGCCAAAAAAAAAAGGGTCCATAACAGACACCATCTTCCTGGCCCTGCACACATGAACATAAAGACATTCACAGTATATTAGATGATTGTCTGTTGACTGCAGCTCTGCCTTCAATACTGTAATTCCAAGCAAACTCATTACCAAACTCCGGACCCTGGGAGTCAACACCTCCCTCTGCAATCGGATCTTCGACTTCCTGACCAACAGAGCACAATCAGTACGGATAGACAGCAACACCTGCACCATGATTACTGTAAACACTGATTCTCCATAACGTTGCATCCTCAGCCCTTTATTTTCCTCCCTGTACAATTATTTCTGTGTGGCCATATTATGCTCTAATTCCATCTGCAAGTTCACAGATGATACCACCAGAGTGTGCTGTATTGTTGAACAACGATGAGTCAGAGAACCAGGGGTAGAGGGGCAGATTACTAACATGGTGTCATGGCAACAATCTTTCCCTCAATGTCAGCAAAAGAGTTGATCACTGACTTCAGCAAGGGAGGTGGGGTGGAGCACATGCTCCTGTCTACAGAAACAGATAAAAAGATCAGGTTATAATTAAATTGTAAAAGAATGCAGCATGCTGTTGGGCAGAGGGAGTTGAGATTGCTTCTGCATGAGTTACAAAAGGTTGGTTTGCAGGTGCAACAGGTTATCAAGAAGGTAAATTGAATGTTGGCTTTCTTTGCAAGAGGGATTGGATTTAAGAAGAGGGAGATTCTGCAGCATCTGGAGTAGTACTGTGTGCAGTTCTGGTGTCCTTATTTGAAGAAAGATACACCTTTGGAGGTTTACCAAGTTGATTCTAGAGATTAGAGGATGAAGCTATGAGGAGAGATTGAGATGCCTGAGACTTTCTTCACTGGAATACAGAAGATTAAGAGTGGATCTTATAGAAACATTATAAAACTATGGAAGCGATAAGATAGAGACAGGAAAGTTGCTTCCACTGTTAAGTGAAACAAGAACTAGGGCACATAGCCTTTAGATTCAGGGGAATACATTTAGGATGGAGATGAGGAAAAACTGCTTTTCACAGAGAGTAGTGTATGTAGAATTCTCTGCCCGGGAAAGCAGCAGAAGCTACCTCATAAGATATATTCAAGATACAGTTAGATAGATTTTTGTATAGCAGGAAAATTGAGGGTTATGGGGAAAAGGCAAGTAGGTGGGCCAGATCAGCCACATTATTGAATGGCAGAGCAGACTCGACAGGCCAGATGGCCTACTCCTGTTCCTATTTCTTATGTGTTGAGATTGAGAGCTTCAAGTTCCTAGGAGTGAACATTACCAATAGTCTGCCCTGGTCCAACTACATGGACACCACAGCCAAGCAAGCTCACCAATGCCTCTATTTCCTCAGGAGGCTAAAGAAATTTGATATGTCCCCATCCACCCTTATCAAATTTTACTACGATGTACTATAGAAAACATCCTATTTGGACTCAACACGGCTTGGTATGGGAACTGCTCTGTATCTGACTGCAAGAAACTGCAGGGAGTTGTGGACATAGCTTAGCGCATCACAGAAACCGAATTCACGTCCTTAGACCCTGACTACATTTCTTACTGCCTCTGTAAGGAAGTCAGCATAATCAAAGACCGCGTCCACCTTGGAGTGTCTCTCTTCTCCCCCTTCAATCAGGCAGAAGATACAGAAGCCTGAAAACAAGTACCACCAGTCTCAAGGACAGCTTCTATCTCCCTGTAATGGTTCCCTAATACAGTAACATAGACTCTTGACCTCACAATCTACTTCGTTCTCTGTAGTTATTATATTTCATTCTCCTTTGTTATTTGTTTTCCTTGTTCCACCTCAAAATAGATAGATAGAAACTTTATTGATCTCAAAGGAAATTAGTGTCACAGCAGCATTCCAAGTGCACAGATATCCACATAGTTAATGCACTATGTAATGATTTGGTCTATATAAACAGTATGCAAGACTATTTGCAATGTTTAATCTGCAATCTTCTCTTCTCTCCACTGACATTGCTTAATGTGCTGGGCATTTCATACACGTCTGACCTGCATTTCATAGCCTTTGCACGACTTGTTCATTTTTCCCCCTCTTGTTCACTTTTATACACACACCCCTCATTAATCTATCAAATAACTGGTGTCATGAACAACCTATGACTATGGTAATCCACCATTCCAGTTCCTTTTGGCAACTTAACACTAACTTAGTTTCATTCCTTCCTAGGTCTGATGAGGGGTTTTCAATCTGAAACATTAGTTTTCTTTTTTCACACATCCTTAATAGCAGTAATGAAGTAGAGTATCAAAACCTCAGCTGCTCCCCTACTTGCTGACAGACTTGAGGTTAAAAATTATCCTGTATCTGAGGGTGGATCCTGAGTCAGAAGATTATAGGTTCAAATTCCACAACAATGACTCAATTCACACTACTGATGTTCCGAAGGAAGGCATCCATCCATACCATCTTTGGCTGAGAGATTAAGTTAAGACACTCATTTAGTCTCTCAGATGTCATGCTACTTGGAAGAGCAAGGGAGTTAACAATGGTGTTAACCAGCATTGCTAAAACACAATATCTCATTTCACTCACACTACTTCTTGTGGGAACCTGTGGTCTTCTATAGGCAGCAATGGAATCATTTACAGAGTTTCTGAACACCCAGAGGGCATGGAAAATGTGACATAAAAGTAATTGTTTTCTTTGGAGGCTACCTGATCTGCTGCTTTTTATTTCAGGCTCCTAACATGCTGATTTTAGTGCCTTTTTTAATTAAGCCCCCCCCCCCAATTTGCACCCAAGTGAATTGTCAAATAGACATTATTATGGGGAAAAAAGTGTCCTGATGTACGTAACTCTGAAAGACAATACTTTCTTGCACGAGTCAAACTAAAGTATAAAATGGTTGTCATCACCCCAACCTCTTGGCCTTTTGTAAAGTTAGAGATTTTCCAGTACTCACCAAATACTGGGCCTTTGGGACAGTGTAATCCCCCACCTGATCTTTGGAGATGGGATTCAAAGGTACTTCCCAGCGTGCTGCTTTTCGAAAGGAACCCACTGTCTGATAAGAGGAAGTCACTTATCAAGTTTGAAAATAGGAAGCATTTTGTTCATGAGACAGGTGAGAACTAAGGCTTCAAGTCAGATATTTAGAAATAGTATATATAGTACATACAAATCCACGAGTATAAAGAAAAAGAGAAAGTCAGATATACAGAATTAGACAAGTACACTCAAGGAGACAGACAAAGACAGCCAGACAAGCAAAAAGACTTGTACACACAAGCAAAGTCAAATAAGTATGTATAGACAGAATGTGGTGTTAGCTGTTTTAGGTGGACGTAAGATAGGTAAACCAAAGGCGGCAAACACCAACACAGACACACGTGAAAGTAAGCAGACATGTTGGTGACCACTGTGCATGTGGCCACATACACACATCCCAAGAGAAAAGGACTGAGGCAGGTAAACACAGTCAGGGGCGGACAGATGTACTGAGGTGGGTAGACATATTCACATTGCACTTGCAGAGATGAGCACAAACAGTCCAGTGCAAAGTCCATTTATTAGAAGCATAGGAAATTAAAGGCTCAAGTTTTGTGAAAATCCCAGCGCAACATTGTTAAAGTATGGAGAAAGGGATTAGGGAATTCAGCAAGATCACATTAAACTGATCCGAGGACAGCCTGCCACTAACTGACTGACTAAACCTGCTTTTAGCTGGTTAAAGTGACTTTGAAGTCTACTTCAATTCCAAAGCAGAAGTCACCACCTTAAGACCACAAGACACAGGAGCAGAACTAGGTCATCTGGCCCATTGAGTCTGCTCCGCCATTCAACAGACAATAGGTGCAGGAGTAGGCCATTCAGCCCTTCGAGCCAGCACTGCCATTCACTGTGATCATGGCTGATCATCCACAATCAGTATCCAGTTCCTGCCTTATCCCCATAACCTTTGATTCCGCCATCTTTAAGAGCTCTATCCATCTCTTTCCTGAAAGCATCCAGAGACTTGGCCTCCACAGCTTTCTGAGGCAGAGCATTCCATACATCCACCACTCTCTGGGTGAAAAAGTTTTTCCTCAACTCCATTCTAAATGGCCTACCCCTTATTCTTCAACTGTGGCCTCTGGTTCTGGACTCACCCATCAGCGGGAACATGCTTCCTGCCTCCAGCGTGTCCAATCCCTTAATAATCTTATGTGTTTCAATAAGATTCCCTCTCAGCCTTCTAAATTCCAGAGTATACAAGCCCAGTCGCTCCAATCTTTCGACATATGACAGTCCCGCCATCCCGGGAATTAACCTTGTGAACCTACGCTGCACTCCCTCAATAGCAAGAATGTCCTTCCTCAAATTTGGAGACCAAAACTGCACACAGTACTCCAGGTGTGGTCTCACCAGGGCCCTGTACAGCTGCAGAAGGACCTTTTTGCTCTTATACTCAATTCCCCTTGTTATGAAGGCCAGCATGCCATTAGCTTTCTTCACAGCCTGCTGTACTTGCATGCTTGCTTTCAGTGACTGATGTACAAGAACACCTAGATCTTGTTGTACTTCTCCTTTTCCTAACTTGACTCCATTTAGGTAATAATCTGCCTTCTTGTTCTTACCACCAAAGTGGATAATCCCACATTTATCCACATTAAACTGCATCTGCCATGCATCTGCCCACTCACCCAGCCTGTCCAAGTCACCCTGCATTCTCATAACATCCACCTCACATTTCACACTGCCACCCAGCTTTGTGTCATCGGCAAATTTGCTAATGTTACTTTTAATTCCCTCATCTAAATTAATATATATTGTAAACAGCTGCGGTCCCAGCACTGAACCCTGCGGTACCCCACTGATCACCGCCTGCCATTCCGAAAGGGACCCATTAATCGCTACTCTTTGTTTTCTGTCAGCCAGCCAATTTTCAATCCATGTTAGTACTCTGCTCCCAATACCATGTGCCCTAATTTTGCCCACTAATCTCCTATGTGGGACTTTATTCAATCAAGGCTGATCCTTTTTTTTGTTATCTCCTCCTCAACCCCAGTTCCCAGCCTTCTCCCCGTAACCTTTGATGCCATGTCCAATCAAGAACCTATCAATTTCTCTTTAAATACACCCAACAACCTGACCTCAGGCAGCAGAGTTTCAAAAATCAAAATAAATGTCATAAAACTTAATAACCAGAACAACCACCAGCTAGCCCTACAAGTCTGCAAGATCAAAGAATTGGTTGTTGACCTTTGGGGGAGGGGGATGTGGTGGTAGTTGACTGCTTCAAGTTCCTCGGCATCCATGTCACCAGCAACCTCATTTGGTCTCTCTACACGGACGGGCAGTACTTACGCTAATTTACTTTCTAAGATTTGGCATGTCCACAAGAATTCTCTGGAACTTCTACAGATGTGCTACAGAAAGTATACTGATGAGTTACATTTCAATCTAGAATAGCAGCTGCTCTGCTTTTGACCAATGGAACCTGCAGAGAGTGGTAAACTGAGACCAGTCTATCATAGACTGGGTCTCTTCCATCCAGTCCATCTTCATGCTGCAATGCTACGGGAAGGTCATTGGTATCACCAAGGATGCTTACTACCCTGGCCTTTTCCTTTTCTCTCAACTGTCTTCTGGGAGAAGAGACAAGAGCTTGAAATCCTAAGTGTACTGATAAAGAATAGCTTCTTCCCCACTGCTATAAGACTTCTGAACCAATCAGTTCTTTCACAAGCCCTTCCTGCTGGTGTAGCCACATTCTTGTACTTTTAACTCTGTCAGTTGTTCCATTACTGTTTAATCATTTTATCATTTGTTTGAACTACTTCAGATTGCACGACAACCTTTGCGCCATTCTGCTGTTTTGTGCATGTTGTAGCAATGAGAAATACAATGTACACTGTTTATGCTGTGAACTTTATGCAAACAAGGAATTGCATTGCACCCTGGTGTATATGACAATAATGTAATCTAATCTATTACATCCAAGCAAAAGCTAAACTCCATCATCTCACTTAAATTATCACTTCTATTTATTATACTGATTTACACAAGGTGAAACACAATTCAATGTACAAAACTGACCAGATTTCAGCTCAGAGTTGTTATCAGAGATTAAGATTCACTCAGATTAATTATGAATCCAATTTTTTCTTGCTTCCACTTCATTTCCTGCTCTACTTACAAATGCATTGGAAAGAAATAGTTTAATTAAAATAATCCTGATGTAGCCAGCTCTCCTACTTTCAAACTGACTAGCATGTGTTCTGCAAGAGTTTCTTCTGAACCCTCCTCAGGAATTCACAAAACAATTTCCAACAATGATGAACTGTTTTCATCATCAATATTATTTTCATTGTTAGGCCACATATGAAACACAATTAAAAGGTTCAATGTAATCCAGTTCAAAGCATTCAATTTTAAACAAGATCTATTCCAAATCAAACACCATCCTAACTTGAACCTATATTGCCCAGTATTCTCCACTATTGTGTTACAGTTATGAATCTTTCCACATCTTCGTCAGCTGGACTGAAAAAAGTATTACCAACATTTCTAAATCATACTGCTCCTTGAGCCTGAAGCACTTATGTCAGCTCCACTTTTCTATTCTACCTCAATAACTCCAAATTCCATTAGTATCCAATCTGTTATACCAGTCTTGAATATATTATGTGACTGAGCACACATAGCCAACTAGTAGTGAGGAATTCAAATCATTCCGAACTTTGTGTTGGAAATTTCTTATTTCAGATCTAAATTATCTTGTTATCCTCACTAAAAATGCACTCTTTGCACTCACTCTGTTAAGGCTGTCAAGAATTTCTGTGCATTTCAATGAGATTTCTTCTCGTGTTTTTTTTTTAAAAAAGAGGAGACAAGCCTATTCTATTTTCTTTTGATTAAAAGAAGCCTACTATTGAAGGAATTAATAGGTTTTCTGTATAAGCCTTCTGCCATTTTACTTAATTTCAGTATTCCCTCCCATTCATTTCATTTTTAAGTATTTAGCCTTCTTTCCCCGAGTTTCTTAGGATTTATTTGTGACCTTTGCTTGAAATGTCCAATCCTAAGAAAAAAAATCTCACACCCACCAGTTCTGAAACTTCCTCCAGCAAGGTCGCTGGACAGCTAATTCAGGAAAATTACTGTGTGTTTTCTTAAGGCACCTTTAATGTAATTAAATATCCAAAATGGGAGTGCTACCAAATAAAATTTGACATTCATGCACCCATTAGAACAGAAGATCAAAAGTCTGGTCAAAAAGATAACTTGAAAGAACAGCTTAGAAGAAGAAAGACAGACACGAAATGACACACTTTAGAAATACACAGCATGAGGACAGAGCCTTGGCACTTAAAGTCACAACGGCCAGTAGTGCAGCAATCACAATCACAGGTGCTCAATAAGCAACAACTGAAGGTGCTCACGTTCCTTGGTGAATGGTTTTGGATGAGGGACATGGCAATGCAAAGCTGGAGGTGAAGATGGAAAGTGAGGTCATCTTGGGATTTGAAAACAAAGGGAACAGCTTTGAAAGGTGAATCAATCACAAACTTGAGTAAGTCTGCAGATGCTGGAAATCCAAAGCAACACACACACACAGAAAATGCTGGAGGAATTCAGCAGGTCATGCAGCATCCATGTCAAAGAAAAAAAAGTTGACGTTTCAGGCTGAGACACTTCTTCAGGACTAAGGAAGGGAGAAGATGCCAAAATAAAAAGGTGGGGGGGGGGGGAAAAAGAGGAGAAAGATGCTAGCTAGAAGGTGATAGGCAAAGTCAGGTGGGTGGGAAATGTCAAGGGTTAGAGAGGAAAGAATCTGATAGGAGAGGAGGTTGGACCATAGGCAGGTGAGAAAGTGAAAGGTCAGAGTGGGGAATAGAGGGCGGGGGGGGGAGGAGAAAAGAATTTTGTTCACCAGGAGATATCAATATTCATACCATCAGGTTGGACGATACCCAGATGGAATACAAGTTGTTACTCCTTCACCCAGATGGTGGCCTCATCTTGGCACAAGAGGTGGCCATGGATCAACATGTCAGAATGGAAAAGGGAATCAGAATTAAAATGTTTGGCCACTAAGGAAGTCCCGCTTGTAACAGATGGTACGGAGGTGCTTGACAAAGCAAGCCCCCAATTTACAGCGAGTCTCGCCAACGTAGAAGAGCCGCATCAGGAGCACCGGACACAATAGACAACCCCAGCAGCTTCGCAGGTAAGTGTTGCCTAACCTGGAAAGACTGTTTGGGGCCCCTAATGGAGTTGAGGGAGGTGGTGTATGGACAGGTGTAGTACTCAGGCCACTTGCAGGGATAGTACCTGGAGGGAGATTAGTGGGGATGGACAAGTGAACAAGAGAATCGCGGAGGGAGCTATTCCTGTGCAAAGTGGAGTGGTGGGGGGGGGGGGGAGGTAAAGATATGTTTAATGGTAGGATCCCTTTGGAGATGGCGGAAGCTGCGGAGGGAATGTATTGGATGTGGAGGCTGATGGGGTAGTAGGTAAAGACAAGAGCGACTCTATCACTGTTGAGGCGGCAGGAAGATGGGGTGAGCATGGATGTACAGGAAATGGAGGAGATGCAGCTGAGGGTAGTGTCAACAGTGGAGGGAGGGAAGCCCCATTCTTTAAAGGAGGAGGACATCTTTGATATTCTGGAACGGAAAGCCATGTCCTGGAATAGATATGGTGAAGGCAAAGAAACTGAGAAAGAGGAATAGTATTTTTACAGGAGATAGGGTGGGAAGAGGTAAAGTCAAGATAACTGTGGAAATCAGTAGCTTTAAAAAAGTTGGTTGGCAGTTTGTCTCCAGAGTGAAGACAGAGATTGAGAAAGGGGAGGAGGGAGGTGTTAGAGATAGACCAAGTGAATTTATGGGAAGGGTGGAAGTTAGAGGCAACGTTGATAAAATTGATTAGTTCAGCATGAGTGCATGAAGCAGTCGTCAATGTAGCTGAGGAAGAGTTAGGAGTACAACTGGGGAAGGCTTCAAACAGACTATTCTACATAGGCGACGAAGAGGCAAGCACAGCTAGGGCCCATGTGAGTCCCAATGGCTACCCCTCAAGTTTGGAGAAAGTGGAAGGATCAAAGGAAAAATTGTTCAGGGTGAGGATCAGTTGTGCCAGACGGAGAAGCGTGTTAGTGGAGGGGGATTAGTTGGTTCTTTTGTCAAGAAAGAAGCTGAGAGTTTTGAGACCTTCTTGATGGGGAATAGGAGTGTATAGGGACTGAACATCCATGGTGAAGATGAGGTGGTCAGGGCCAGGGAATTGAAAGTTAGTGAGGGGATTGATAACATGAGAAGTGTCACAGATATAGGTGGGAAGGGACTGAACCAAGGAGGATAGAATGGAATCGAGAGATGAGGACACGAGTTCAAGTGGGGCAGAAACAGGCAGAGACAATCGGCCTACCTGGACAGTGTGGTTTGTGGATCTTGGGTAGGAGGTAAAAATGAGCAATGTAGGGTAAGGGAACTATGAGTTCAGTGGCAGTGGTTGAAGTTCTCAAGAGTGGTTGAGGTCAGTGATGATGTCAGAGAGAGTTTTCTGATTGTGAGGAGTGGGGTCCTCCTCGAGGGGTAGGTATGATGAGATTTCTTGTCTCAGCAACACAGAGGTCAGTGCACTACACTACAACAGCACACCCTTTGTCTGTGGGTTTGACAGTAAGGTTGGGATTGGTGCAGAGAGTGTGAAGGGCAGTGTATTTAGAAGGGATAAGGTTGGAGGAGGAGAGAGGAGTGAAGTCGAGGCGATTGATGCCTCATCAACAACTTGAGATGAAAAGATCCAAAACAGGCAGAGAGCTAGAGCAGGCTGTGCAAGAAGAGAAGCAGGGTTGAAGACGGGAGAAGGGGTCATCAGCATGGGGTGTAGAATCCTTGTCCAAGAAGTGGGCTCAGTGGAAGAAGAAATCGATGTCATGGCAGGCATGGAACTCACTGAGGTGCAGGCAAAGGGGGACAAAGGTGAGGCTCTTACCGATGACATAACTTTCTGCTTCAGAGAGAAGGTCAGAAGGAATAGTGAAGACACAGCAAGGATGAGCGTGGGATCGAAGGGGGAAAGATAGCTGATGGTGTCAGAGGAGAAAGGAGGGTGTTCAGGGAAGGTGGGGTGGGAGGACGATGGAGGCTCCAAGGACACATGAGCTGATAGTGGGGTCTGAGAGATGTGGGGTTGCAGAGTGGTGGTGGAGGAAGGGGAGAATGGGGGTACAGCGGCAATGCTTGAAAGTCTTGGCCTGGAGGTGCTGGGGGTCAAGGTCCAGGCAAGAACCAGAGCTAGAGGTCGTGCAATTAGCAGTTTGAAAGTGTCCAGATTTTGGATGAGATGACACTGATGTGTTGCCTAACATCCAATAAGGGTAAATGAGAATAAGGACGACAGTTTCTTCAGACCGCTTAAGTTACAATATGGATAGCAGAGCTTTGGACAACTGCAAGCTTATAGAGTGTAAGAGGCAGAAGTTGAGCAGAAGTAGATGGGAGTCCTCATCACCAGAGGCAATAAGAGCAGAAGAAGTGGTTTAGCTTTCCTTCAGGGTATCCATTGCTTCAGTGTGTTTGAGAAATTGGCCTCCAGTGTCTCAAAAGCTAGCTTACTCGGTGTCCTCCTGGTGGTACAAGCTCGTTATTTTAGAAATTACAAGGAAGATTCAATTCTACAGTGTTGTTGGATCTCATGGCACTACAGTAGGATTATTTTTAAGTTCACCATCTCACCATGCAGCTTAGCATGATAGGCATCTCTAGAGCACCACCACCATATGGACGTTGGGTGAGTGAGGGAGGTAAAAAGGCTGGGGGATACTAGCAGTGCGATCTGCAAAAGCTGGTACCAATTCTAAATGCCAACAATAGGTCCTGCAATAGGAGGTATGAAGCTGATGTAAGACACAGCAGGAAACAAACAATTATCAATATAACTTAATAGATCCTGCTCACTTTAGGAGCAGGATCTATAGCAACAGGAACAGGTACAGCAAAAAATTAAATCCTATAAAATGAACACTAGTGGCTGTGCCAATGCAGTTTATTTTCCTCTGTAGAATATCAGAGTAAGGTTTTAGCCAAATGACATCACTTTTGCCTTTAAATGAGAAGGTGTAGAGTTCACACTGTCAGCAGTCCCTGAGAATGGAGCTCGAGCTCTGGGTGGCACCCCCCAGAAGGATATACTCACTCTCGATGGATACAGGTGAATCTATTCCACCCTGCAAGTCCAAAACACCTTCCCACAGTGATAGGACTAACCCCACCACACTCCACTCCACCCCAATGAACTCACAAAAGGTGACATGGCATAGACGGAGCATTCACGTCATGGCCTATCAGACAAGTGCAACAACACTCGCACCTTACCGGATTATTAATCAGCCTAAACCCCTCAGGAGTTAAAAGATTACCAGCTAACGTGTTCACAATCTTCTTTTGCTTCATTAGTAACTTGCAGAATCTCAAATACAGTTTCATTAGGGAATTCATTCTTTCATATTTCCTCACCTGTAGCAGTCTCATGTTTATTGTGAAGTCTCCAGCAAGCAACTGATCTCGAATCAAACTGCAAGAAAAACACAACAGCTTTTACTACCTACAATAATTACTTAAAAACTATCATGACATCATTTATACTTAATCAGACAAAATATTATAATGATGTCTAGAATTATTTAAACATACTTAAGTATGTTTATTGAATATACTCATATATTCAACTTACTTGAAGTAATTTGTAAAGCACCCAGTTTCAAGTCAGCTGTACACATAGCACTCTCTCCAACTAATCAAAGGAAATTTCTTCATATGCGAAATACCTCATTTATCTGATGTGCAGATTACCCTGCCACACTTCAAAGTTCATCTTCTACTTCTCATTCCTTATATCATTTAAATACTTGTAAACTTCCACAGCTTTAGAACAACCCAAATGCATTGTAGGTAATGAAGAACTTCTGTTATAGAATAGTAAGTATGAAAACAATCTTAACACAGCAATATCTTAGGAACAGAACAAAGTCAATGACCACATAAAAGGTTCCAGTCACACTGGGTGAAAGATAAATATTCAGCAGGATAACCAGAAAAGACCTACTTATGAAATAATGCAACAAGGGATTTAGTGCAGAGAAAAGGGGGGACATCCAAATAGTTAGGCATCCTCTCTGTAACAAATTGGGCTCAAGCTTACAAAATGTGACTCATAAACTCACTCATAGATAGGACCCACAGTAGATGCAGGAATTGAGCTTAAGAAATACTTGAAAAAGATAAATTCTCAGAGCTTTGAGGGATCACTAAATATAATTTTGAAAGAATTGGCACAGGAAGTATGAGTGAATCTTACTGCTGCTGCCGTTCAATATACAACATTTGTTGAAAAGAATCTGCAATATACAAATTTGAATGGACTGTTCTGAAACTTAGTACCCTGACAATCTGTGCTCACAATCTCAGGCTCCTACCCTAGTGGGTAACATGAAAGAGCTTCAAGAAACAAACCAGGTTATTCCAGTGAATTTGAGCGACGGACAGCCTCGATTAACCTCACATTCAAATATGTTGACTTGAAAAGAGAAAGCACTGCATCTTTTATAAAGCGCAACGACTCTCATGTCAGAAAAATGATGGATTTTGCAACTTACATCAACATGGCACAGCAGACTAGGATGAGGAAATCAAATCTGTCAACGTCAGAGAAGAGGGAATCCCATATTCGGATAACATCAGGAAGAAGGAACTCCTGTGATAGCAGCAGTGTGAGCCAGCGAAAGGCAAAAAATTGTGGTTTGATATTCTGCTCTTGCTGGAATGCAAAATGTAAAACCACGTGAAGCATTGGCCTGAATTATCCAATTACACAGTATTCACAGTGTAAGTACAAGCTATTACATTTCCATAGAGCTCACGGCTCCCACGGGCCTCCTCCATTGCACTTTCAATTTCGTGAGTAAAACATACTTGGTATCCTTTTCAGGCTTTCCTTTAACTGATTCTATGCCATTTATCTCATCTACACCACATATTTTATTTATTTGTTTTGGATATACAGTGTGGAACAGGTTCTTCTGGCCCCCAAGACACGCAGCCCAGCAACCTACCAATTCAACCCCAGTTTAATCACAGGACAATTTCTAATGACCAATTAACCTACCAACTGGCATGTCTTTGGACTGAGCGAGGGAACCGGACCATTCGGAGGAAACCCATGTGCACACTGGAAGAACGCAAAACTTACTTGCAGAGGACGGTGGAACTGCGACTTCCTGAGCTGCAAAAGCAACATGCTAACCGCTATATGCTACCACGTTGAAGGTTCTATTTAAATACAAGCTGTTGCTGTTCTTAGCAGATCTCCCATGTGTTTACTCACACTTAGTCAGATAATACACTTGATAGGCCATTAGTGTTAAGGCATGTATACAAAATGCATTGTTCTTTTTAATGGTAACAATGCCCCTGAGACCACAGAATCTGATTGTGAAATGATAGGATGCTGAAATGGATCAGCATTTTGTTGTTTGATGGGACAGGTCTGTGAATTGGAAAAATAAAGAAATGCTTACATTCATTGTACTTCTCACCATTACAAGACATTACTCTTAAAAATTGGCCATATTTCAACATACTGAGGTGATGAAAGGCATTTATATGCAAATATTTCTTCATACAGACTGCTTGGATCACTTATTTCCCCAAATATATACAAACTTTCCTGACATGTTCAGTGTATTTTCTCTTGTTTAAAAAAGCCCTTGTTTATTTTCTGATATTTATCTCTCTCTTTGAAGCTTGTTATTTGGAGTTTAATGTCAACATTTCTTTAGCATAATCATTTACATTTATAGTACAAATGCATTGAAGCATGCAAGGAGAGTTATCAATAAAAGTTTGACTAAGAGAATGATGAAAGAGGAAGAAAAAAAAATTTTAAGAAGTGTCTAAAACGAGGAGGGGCGAGGGCAAAGGACACGAGAGTCTAAGATTTAGATGGCTGAAGGCAAGTCTGCCTATGATTCAGTGAGCGAATGAGGAATGTGTAATGAACCTGAAATCTCAGAAACTGGGGAGTGTGGATTCAGAGACTTTATGGAGGAGCAAGACTATGGATGCTTTTGAAAATAAAGATTTAAATTTTAAAACTAAGGACATGCCAGACCAGTAGCTAATGTCAGTCAATGAGAGCACAAGGTATGATGGATGAATGGTTTGAAACACTCTCCACCATTCAGTCTTATTTGTCTTAATACACCTTTTCGTACCAGTTTGAGATACAGATCCATGTCTTTCTCCTTCAGTGTAGAGTAAACTTTCTCCATTTTACAAGTGATCCCACACTGCGAGTCATCTAGGCTCTTGATGAAATTGTCCCTGATCTCTGACATCAGGTTTGTGAAACAGAAAAATGTGTCTGCTTCTGCATGTTCTGGATAATTCAGGGAAACAAAGAAAAATATAAAACAGGCAGAATTCCATTTCCCCACATTTCTAACTAGAAGAAAACAAACATTTACACAACAATAGCTTGTATCCCTGTAATGGCCTTAACATTGCAAAATGTTCTAGAGCTAGAATTTAACACTGAACCTTACAAGAAAGCAACAAGGCAAATGAGCAATAGTCAGACAGATTTTTTTAATGAAATAATTTGATTTAAATAAAGGTGGAAAGGCAAGGAATTTTAGGGTGGCAAGGCCAAAGTTTAGGATCTTGGCAACTGAAAATATGGTTTGCAATTTTAAACTAGTTCAATTCAAAGATGATACCAGAATTTGAGGAGTTCTCATATCTCAGAGTTATAGGGCTGGAAGAGATTACAGAGACGGGAAAGGTGGTTGAGGGTGGTAGTGATGAAACCTTAGAAGGATAAGAAAATTAAAATAAAAATCCTAAAGTTGAAGTGTTGCACGAGTTGTATATACTACTGAAATCAACAAGCGAATGGAAAACATTTCATCACCTGATGGCTTTTGCAGCCACAGACTGGGAACGGAGCAGCATCAATTTAATATCAATCAAACAACAGGAATTCTGCAGATGCTGGAAATTCAAGCAACACACATCAAAGTTGCTGGTGAACGCAGCAGGCCAGGCAGCATCTCTAGGAAGAGGTACAGTCGACGTTTCAGGCCGAGACCTTTCGTCAGTTCTGACTGAAATGTCGACTGTACCTCTTCCTAGAGATGCTGCCTGGCCTGCTGCGTTCACCAGCAACTTTGATGTGTGTTGCTTGAATTTAATGTCAATGTTGTGTTATATGGTTATGGGTATTACAATAGTCTCCAAGCTACTAATTTGTGTATAGAGGGTAAATAAAGAAACCATTCAGGGCCCTCATTCTGAAACTGCCAGTGATCCCTGCTAAGAAACACATGTTCAGGAAGGAGAGAATGGTTCAGTTACTGAATCCTTAAATAAATGGCTCACCAATAGACATTGACAAACATTTGGATTGAATGAAAAATCAAAGACCATAATAATTCCTAAAAAACTTCTTAGAGTTCTAAAAATATGAAATGCACTACTACAGTGGGACTGTTGATGAAAATATTCTGGATGCCAGTTCAGGGAAAGATGTGAAAGCACTTAAGGGACAAATTTATAGAAGGACATATTGAAATAAAGTGGAATGAGAGGAGGCTTATACAGAGAACCTAGTTATTCTTCAGAAAGAAAGGGTTTTCTTATAAAGAAGTAGTAGAATCGGCTCCGTCCTGACAAAGGGTCTGGGTCTGAAACGTCGACTGTACCTCTTCCTAGAGATGCCGCCCAGCCTGCTGCGTTCACCAGCAACTTTTATGTGTGTCGGTTGTAGAATCAGCTTACCTTTGTTAACAATACCTGAGAAGAGATCTCACTGAAATGTGAAAAGTTCTTGGTAGCCTAACAGAGTGATTGCCAAAAGTTTGATTTTCATAAATAGACAGTGTGAATCAGATGATTTTCAGAACTAAGGTATTTCCACACAGCACGTTGGAATCTTTGGAATTTCCTATTGCCAGTGAGCTGAGAGTTCTCAGTCACAATGCAAGGGATAACAGAGATTTGGATACCAATGGAATCAAGAGTTATTGGGATAGAGTTGACATGCACAATGGGCTTAAGGAGCCGTATGAAATAATATTATTTATATTTATTATTTCTTATAACACTGCTTATATTAGTTAGTTAAAATAATCCATTCCTGTGGCATAACTTTGTTTAAAAATTTTGGTCCCATCCCGCAAATGCAATGGAAAATGGATGAAATCTATTTAAAGGGGAGGAAAGCAGAGACAGGACAAGTAGTTCACAACAACGTATCATTCATTAATCCTGTGGTTTTCATGTCACGACAGAAGTCTCAGAACTTCACCTTTCCACTCTGTGTTCGGATCAGTAGCGAAGGTATAGTAAATTGGACCCACAATCTCATTCATGCCCTGTACATAAGCGATTCCTGGATTCAGCTTGGCATAAATGAATAGGATTCTCTCAACCACCTCCCAGTGAGCCTCGCAGCCATTGGGGAGCACTTCATATTCATTGGCAGAGGCAGTTTTGCGAGGGGAGCAAACCTATTGAAAAAGGAAAAATATCCAGGAACTAACTGGAGATGCAAATTTAATTAATATCTTGGCATAGCAGTGTACAGAATAAGCAAACTAATTTAAATTAATTGAAACTATTTGCTGGCAGATATCATTTAGACACAACTGCACCAGGCAATACAGATGAATGAAACTTTAATAAATGAAGAAAGTTATCAATGAAGTGTAAAATATCTTTAATCACTGAGAAAAAATACCAACAAGATTAAACTGAGCAAGAAACAGCTGATGCAAATGCAAGTTCTTGCCAGGCTGAATCAATTATTAGAAATATAAGAATTATTTCATAATGCAGATCTTACATTTGTGACACCACTCCGATTATGTGCAACTGTCTGGGATTTCAAGGTGGTTTGCTCTACCCGCTTTCGAAGTGTTTCAAATTCATTTTGGGGATCCATAATCAGAAGACATGGATAGTCAGTAGGCCGCTGGAAAAATGCCATGTCTGGATATAGTCGCCTGGAAGAGAGGAATTAAATAAGAGCGAGTTAGAGACAGTTTAAAAAGAAGAATTCCTTCACTTCAACTTAAAATACAAAAAAGTTAATTTTCTGATCTCCTCTACCCCTTTTTCTATATATACTGTACACTCTCATGACTCCTGTACATTTCTTAGGCAAAGTTAGGAACCCAAATCCACACCAGAACATCAGAAAAATCTTAAGTGGGCTTGACCAGCTACACAATGTTGGAATTACTGATTAGGACTTCATGAAGCACAATAGCAAGATGAAACATTTAAATTCAATCCAGTGCAATACAAGGCTACATAAATTTTGTTTATATTCCCGAGTTTAAGATATTCGGGCATGATGAAACTAAAAACACAAGAGATTGTGCGGATGTTGGAAATCCAGAGCAACACATATAGCATGCTAGAGGAACTCAACAGGTCTGGCAGCATCTATGGAAAGGAATAAACAATCAACCTTTTGGGCTGAGACGGTTCATCAAATTAAGTGTTTAAAAATACAGTACATTGAAAAGATTCAACAGGTTTGATACTGAGGGAAAAAAATCCCCAGTAAGGGAATGAAGAATCACAAGGCATTATTTTAAAATTAGAATCAAACCATTTAGAGTTAGATTGGCAAGTACCTTTTACATATTGAGTGCTAGATATCCAGAACTAAATGTGTTTGTTAGGGATCAACTGAAGAATAGATTTTTGTTAGATAAATGCAAATACAGGCTTGGAGCACAGGTAGGTGAATAGGAACGACATACAGATCACTGTGATTTAAGTGAATTTTAAGGCAGTCAAGGGGACTGAGTGATCTCCTGTTTCTATATTCCTAAGGCACTACAATTTCAGAGAACTTGCTCTGCACAACCATTCTCACAGTTTCAGTTGCAAAACAACTGCACATCAAAAATATTTTATCTCTCACAATCATGTTGGGAATATCCCAAGAAAATGAAAGATGCTTTATCAGTACCAATTTCTTCGTCTTCTTACCGGACATCTTTGTCAATTTGCAGGAGAACCTCGTTGTCTTTAAAGTAAGTGTTCCATTGACTATCAGGGTTTGGATTCAAGGGCTGTTCAGAAAATGAATGGGAAAAGGAAAAATTTAATTGTAAGAAAATACTGGAAACTGGAGCACCTGGAAGAATCCACATGGTCACTGTGCAAGTTCCACACAATATGCTCCGACTTTATAAAACACTGATCAGACTTCAAGCTGAGGCACTGCCTGCAAGTCTAGCCACTACAATATAAGAAATACGTGATCGTGCTGCAGACAGTGCATGGGAGATTATCAGGGTGTTGCCTGGAATGGAATGTTTTAGTTATGATAAGAGATTGGAAAGGCTAGCTCTGGATAGGAGGAGGCTATGAGAGGACATGATTGAGAAGTATAGATAAGGTAGACAGCAAGAAGCACACCCCCTTATCATAGATGAATAAAACTGTAAAGTAGGGGCAGGGGAAGAGAAAGCGATTTGGAGGGAATTCAAAGACGATCTCCTTCACCTGGAAAGTGGTGAGTACCTAAAATACACTGCAGAATGATGGAAGTAGAGCTGTTGGCAGCATTTAAGAAATGTCTTGACTAATATTTCAATTGGTACTGAAGGCTACAGGCCAAGCGCTGGAAGATGGGATCAATATAGATTCGTGATCAGCATGGACATGGTGGCCAAATGGCTTCTTCATATGCTGTATATCTGATTCTAGAAAAGCAGATCACTGCAGGTGCATTAACCCTAGGACCTGGTCCTGGATAGCAGTTAAAAGTATGAAATAAATTGATTAATGAAAGCTGTTTGCCCTCCTGACAAAAAGTAAACAGGGACTCACGTGGTCTTCTAACGTGACATCCTCTCGAAAGAAACCCAAATTTGCCCTGGCAATGCCAGGCTGGATGATCATTTCCTTCAAGAACTGTGCATAAATTTCCCTGCAAATCAATACACCAAGTGCGGTCAGATTGAACACAGACCAATCTTTATTCCACATATACCAAAAAAACGTGCTCCCTATGTTATTAAAATCCATCCTGGTAACCGCTCTGCTTCAATCCGTCCTCCTGCTGTAGACAGATGTACAAAATACTACACAATCAACTGAAGCAGTTTTTGTTTTAATGCTAAGTAAGACCAAATTGAGATCTTACGGGGTGGGTGGCTGTCCCTTTAAGGTTATATATAAAATAACTGTTGTTAGATGACACTGAAGGAAGGAAGCTTAATTATTGTTTTGGATGCAGACCAGAAATGTTTCAGCCCTGAAGGATTCAGCATTTTACATTACTTTGTGAATCTAAAGAAAGCAGAATTCCTCAAATTAAATTTACAATTCTTTATAAATAGTATAACTAGAAGATTATGTCAATCCAAAAGCACTAAGCCAGAAAAATAGGCTCAGAGAGAACTAAATGGAAGTTGTTGAAAAGAAAATGTATAACAGGTCATAATTATCCAATACACAACATCCAATTTTGTCTATGTTGGCTTTTTTGAGAAGAGAATTTGCCCCTTGAGGCAAGGGACAAACACCAGAATTAAGAGCGCAGTTAGCGGGGAGGGAGTCACCCTATAGGCTTTAAAATTACAGTTCATACCACTCCCAATACATAAATGCACAATAAATTATAAGATTGCATTTGTAACAGCAGGTGCTCAAAGTAAAATTCGATGCCCACCCCCAATTCCTGTCACAACAAGCTGCCTCGACCACAGACTGGGACTTCTGTGGGATACAAGCACTGCTCTAGTCAAGTTCATTGCAATTTTATTTTAGCAATAGGCAAATAATATTCAAATGGAATTTCCACATTTTGTATGAAATGAAGAATAGATGCTGGGATAAATATGAGCCCGTTACCATTGCACAATCTCCAAGTAATTTCAAAAGCTGAGCAGTCAGTTCCAATGAACATTAAGCTATCAATCATACAAATCAGTGGCTGAATTAATTTAAATGTTTAGTGTGTAAAGCTTCTTTAAAATAAAGTCCTCTTACTGATATGGATGACAAGCATTTCAAGTTAAATTGTGCATTGCTTCTGTGACTTTTTGCTCTGCTACTTGACCTTAGTAGGAAGCTTATGGAAAGACACACTTTTGAACACTGATCAAAAAGGCTTCACATAATGTCCTCAAGGCACTAAAAAGATAGACAGCGGATTATATTGAGTGTTTCTCTGAACAGACTGTCAGTCATTTGACAAAACATTACACCACAAGAACATTTGAAAAAGTACAAAGGTGTTGCATAACTGATGGTGAGCTAACTAAACAGGTGTGATAATGTCACAGTTGTGACGGGGAAAAACATCATCTCCTCCTGGATTTCAGAAAGGAAAAGAAAGATGCCCTGTTTTTTTTGGTCAGTATTCATCCTGACAATTGTCTAACACTGGACTCTGATTCTGAAGTACATGTACCAACACAAACATCAGCTGCTGCTGGATAATCCACCACTCCGATGAAAGAAACCCTTTTGTCTTCCTGAAAACAACTTGCACCCAGTGCAAAGAGCTGCCAATGACCATATGCTGATGGCATCATTTGACAAGCCTCTGTAACCCCTCTCTCTATATGCAAAAGAAGAGTTTTCCCTCACATGAATTTATGTAGGTACAGCTATGTCAAAGTAGCAAGAGTTTTTAAGCCTCTCTCTTCCTCCAAAATAAAATCTCCTCACCCCGTAGCTTTAGTTCCAGTATCAGCCCTTTTTACAGTAAAAAGGCCTTCCCTCCACTCCTACCCTCTCTGAATTACAGGATTGCCCTGAACCCCAAGAGGACAGGACCCTCATGAGCAGTAACAGAAATGCAGCTCTTCACCAATATACAGCACTGTGCAAACGCCTTAGGCAGCTATACATAGCTAGGACGCCTCAGACTTCTGGACGGAACTGTAGTAATTTTATGTATTGCACTGTACTGCTGCTGCAAGAAAAAAATCATGACATATGTGAGAGATGGTAAATCCCATTCTGATATGGGTCTCTATTGTGGACTGCGTGTGGGAAGGGGGCAGGAAGAGGGGAATCATAGTTATGAAAAGAGGAAGGGAGGTGACAAGGAGCAGGAAGCACTAGAGGGACATTCATTAAACCAATTGTCTTGAATCAAATGACCTTGCCTACTGTCTCAGGGCTCGGTGTGTCTGCACTCGCGCACCCACCACCCATGGCACTCCTTCTCTGCCACTTGTCCCACACCCCTCCCACAGCGCTCCACCCTTGCCATTCCCAACATCCTTTGCTCCCACCAGATTTACAAACTTACTGTACGCTTCATGTTGACAAATACAGTACTGTAAAAGTGAAAAATCCTGGAAACACTCAGCATGACAGACTACATCACCAACCTGAAACATTGGCTCTGTTTCCCTCCCCACAAATGGCCATTTCTATTTTTATTTTAAGAGTTCTAGCATCTGCAGTTTTTGCTTTGACTTTTCATAAGCACTTCTTTACCTTTGTTTCTTCAAGGAGGAGCTCCACTGGGTCTGCTCTATGGGAAGATAATTGAGGAGGATCTAAGTGGAGACAAAATATTTATGAATTAAGGAACAACTAACAAAATACAACAAGAAAAGGGCGAATTTTTATATTGTTTAGAACAGGGAAACAGATCTTGTAGTTCTTTGAGCCACTAGCATTAATTATGCTCCATTTGAGTCTCCTTCTTCTACCTTATGTAAAACCATCAATATTTCTTCCCTTTTCATGTAATTACCAAATTTTCTCTTAATTATACTTGTGTTATTCCCTTCACTTTTGTCCCACAATTTAGCCACTGTGTGGTACAGACATTCCCCATTTTCTATCTAGGTGTCAGTGTTACCTAACTAGCTGGAGTTTGGTCCGCTCCTGTTTAGGCAGTGCCCCATCCTATAAGTCAAACGCTTTCATGATCATAAAGAACTACGGGCAACAATTTGCAGTTGTATAACATGTTTAATCCGGCAAACTGATTCAGGGAGCTTACACCTGTATTATCCAAGCATCTGATAAAACAAAAGACATTAAGTCATTTGACCAAAGCCATGGTTATAGAGGTAGGTTTTAGATGCAAACCCTTTGTCTGTTTTGTACACCCCCTTTAAAATTATACCATATTTATATTACATAAACATTGTAATTTTTAAGAGGATATTTCAGTGGACACTCTGACAGAGATGTATAGGCAGGACCATATTTTAATTGCTTGGGCAGACTGTTGAATCCCAGCCTCACTAACAACAGTTTCTATATTTCCGACAGACAAATCTTGAAAAATTTGTTTTCAAATTACCCTTTCACAAACCCAGCATGCACAAATGGCTTCAGAGCAAAAAATCCCTCAATGTTCTTGGTGTTGATAGTAATGGAAACTCCCCAATTTTTCTGAATATCTCTGTTTACAAGTCATTAAAAAGTGTGCAAGATAGCAAATGACTAGGCAGAGCAATTGTGTGCAAGATTCATGTGACAAAAATTCAAGGAACACATCCAGTGTTGGCAACCCGAATTCTCTTAAATGCAAACTTACCTTCCAGCAAAGTGAGCGCAGCCCCCCTTCAAATGGAATTCCTGTGAGAAGCAGGTAAAAAGCTCAGACGTGACTCAGCACCATTGTGAAGCACAAAAGAGAAAGAGCACATACTCCTATAATTGTAGTCATAGGGAAACACAGCATGGAAATGGGACCTTTGCTCAGCAAGCCCATACCTTATACTTGCCAAACAATTGGTACTAGAACATACAATCATCACAGCGATATTTGATTCTGTGCTTTGCACTCCCTGGATTACAAATATTAAATATCAAAAATATTAAAAATAGTTAAAATTGGTACATATTAAAAATTTAAATTATAAATCACAAATAGAAAATAGAAAAATGGGAAGTAAGGTAGTGCAAAAAAAAACCGAGGCAGGTCGGGATATTTGGAGGGTACGGCCCAGATCCAGGTCAGGATCCGTTCAGCAGTCTTATCACAGTTGGAAAGAAGCTGTTCCCAAATCTGGCCGTACAAGTCTTCAAGCTCCTGAACCTTCTCCCAGAGGGAAGAGGGACGAAAAGTCTGTTGGCTGGGTGGGTCGTGTCCTTGATTTATCCTGGCAGCACTGCTCCGACAGCGTGCGGTGTAAAGTGAGTCCACGGATGGAAGATTGGTTTGTGTGATGTGCTGCGCCGTGTTCACGATCTTCTGCAGCTTCTTTCGGTCTTGGACAGGACAACTTCCATACCAGGTTGTGATGCACCCTAGAAGAATGCTTTCTACGGTGCATCTATAAAAATTAGTGAGGGTTTTAGGGGACAGGCCAACTATCAGCCACATATTTACACTCAACCTACATTAATTCTAGTTTTACCTTCCTCTTCCAGTAACCACTCCTCTCTGCCCCCCTCCTCTGTCTGTTTTTCCCCTCCCATTATGGTGGCTCTCACCCCTTCTCCTCCCCCACCCTCATGACATGACCATCACCTCTCTCAATTCCCCACCTCCTTCCACTGTCCTTTCCCATCAGCTTCCTCCTTCTTCAGCCCTTTACTCCTACCTATCACCTCCCAGATTCTCACATTATCCCCACCCAGCTTCTCCATCACTTGGTCTCACCTATCACCGGCCAGTCTGTACCCCTCTCCCTCCCCGAACCACCTTTCTGCCCCCTTCCTTTTGATTCCTCATGATGGGTCTTGGCCTGAAACAACAACTGTTTATTCCCCTGTATAGATCCTGTTGACTTGCTGAGTTCCTCCAGTATTCTGTGTGCATTTTCAAGACTTCCAGCTTCTGCAGAGTCCCTTGTAGTCTCTTATTTGCCCAATTTCTAGTCAACTCCTCAGAATCTGCCACCCACACACCAAGGCAATGCACCATTAGCTTACTAACCCACATTATCTTTGGGATATGGTAGGAACGCAGAACACCTGGATGAAACCCACACAGTCGGGGCAAAACATGCAAATTCTTTGCGGACAGCACCGGAAATCAGGAGTGAATACAATTCTCTGGTATTTTGAGAGTAAGGTGCATGCAGCCAATGAAATGGCATCTGAAAGAAAACCCATCATTGCAGGAAGTCGCAAGACCTTGGTAGCTTTATAGTAAAGTATTTAGATATAGCATAGTTAATCCCAGGACGGTCTCTATGGTAGCAGGGATAAATCCAGGATTGTCTGTATGGCTGTATTGATAATAACCAGTGACATAAATTAAAATGCATACCTACTGATGTGGGGCATATAGTAGTGATATTAGACGACAATGTTGTATTTTTTTTTACGTTGAGTAAGTGTAAGGTGATGAACAGTTAATTAAGAGATCGCAAGAAAAAAAAACAGAGGGCCTCTTGAGGAATTGTGGAAAGGTTACCATGGCAACTAACAAAAACCACCAGACCCTGACCAGGTCATTTCATGATGATCAAGCAAAGAGAGTGTGATACTTTGAAAGTGTTGGTTAAGAAGTGATACCTGAATATCTCTACATTGGCATTAAGCATGTTGACCAAAATTGGTAGATAAATGTCATGCTTGATACAATTAGGGACAGACAATGTGAATTGTATCCCTAATTGTACAAAGAGTGGCATTTTTTTTAAAAAGTGAAAAACCAATTAGCTATGTCAGATATATATCTTCAGCAGACACAACACATATTTTCACAGACATCTTACCACCATTCTCCAGAATCTCATATTGAAATTTTGCACCATTCTCCTTACCACTGAAACAGAGCTCCTGAAGTTTTGTGAGGCTGATCTTTGGTTCATTTAAAGCAATCCTGAATTCTTCAATCCTATTGAAAGAAAACTGGTCCATAAGTAAAGGGCCATTCAAACAGAACAGCATTACTTGCACAATAATTCATTTGAAATTAAGATCCACTAACATCTGGATGATCAGATGCATTTTTCACCAATGTTCTAAATGTTAATTGTATCACATATGAAAAGTAACGAATGAATACCAAACCTGTACACAAAAATTATTTACGATATACAAATATATTCATCAATGTTCTTAACGACATATTGGCAAGTTCAATTGTAAGATATTTTACAGGTACGTTTTTGAAATTTCACTATAATTTCTTCAAGCCCTGCAGGGCAACACGGCATTGAGATCTTGGGTTAATATTTTGCTCATCCCCATCTTTTATCAGTTCTTCATTTACAGCTTGGTCCCAAGCTCTAAGTTCTCCTGACACTCTTCCATCCCTTTACCTGTCTACAAAGCCTCTCAAAACTTTTGGCCAAACTTTTAGTCAGCACTAATGTCTCCCCATGACCAGGTGTCAATGTTTGTCTAATGTACATTTGTATGAAGCATCTTGATATCCCTTGCTACATTGCACAGACTGCCCAAATGCATTTATTTCCTACCATCATTTCTTTTCAATGTTCAAAGTTCAAAGTAAATTTTATCATCAAAGTACATATATGTCACCATATACAACCCTGAGATTCATTTTCCTGTGGGCATACTCAGTAAATCTATAGAATAGTAACTATAACAGGATCAATGAAATTTAACAGCAGTTACAGTAAAACTTTTCTCAGGTAAGAGTCTCTATGACAAGTAACCATACCTTAAATGAGATCTATAACCATATAACCGTATACTGTAATAATTACAGCACGGAAACAGGCCATCTCGGCCCTTCTAGTCCATGCCGAACTCTTACTCTCACCTAGTCCCACTAACCTGCACTCAGCCCATTACCCTCCATTTCTTTCCTCTCCATATAGTTGTCCAATTTAAGTTTAAATGACAACATCGAACCTGCCTCAACCACTTCTGCTGGAAGCTTGTTCCACACAGCTACCACTCTCTGAGTAAAGAAGTTCCCCCTCATGTCATGTTACCCCTAAACTTTTGCCCTTTAACTCTCATGTCCTCGTTTGAATCTCCCCCACTCTCAATGGAAAAAGCCTATCCACGTCAACCCTATCTATCCTATCTATCCCCCTCATAATTTTAAATACCTCTATCAAGTCCCCCCTCAGCCTTCTATGCTCCGAAGAATAAAGACCCAACTTGTTCAACCTTTCTCTGTAACTTAGGATATGAAACCCAGGCAACATTCTAGTAAATCTCCTCTGTACTCTCTCAATTTTATTGACACCTTTCCTATAATTCGGTGACCAGAACTGTAAACAATACTCCAAATTTGGCCTCACCAATGCTTTATACAATTTCAACATTACATCCCAACTCCTATACTCATTCATTCTAATCCATTCGTAAATAATATAAAATAACAAAAAAAAAATCAGTCCTGATTGTTGAAATTATGGATTTGCAGAAGAATGGCAGGTTAAATGAAAAATTAAAACCAAGATTGAAAGCTTTCTGGTGGAGAAAGACTATAGATAGATAGATACTTGATTGATCCCAAAGAAAATTACAATGTTACAGTAGCATTGCAAGTGCACAGATATAAATAAGAGAAGTAGAAAGAATAAAAAATAAATTACCACAGACAGTCTAACAGGAGGGGCGTCATCACTTCCCTGGCTATAGGTTGACTCATTAGCACTTTCAGTAATAGACTAAGACAACTGTGCTGCAGAGGGTGAGAAGCATTGTTCAGAATTGCCAGGATTTTCTGTAGGGTACTTTGTTCTACCACAGCCTCCGCTGTGTCCAGTCTGACTCCTACAACAGAGCCAGCCTTTCTATTGAGTCCGTTGGCATCACCCGTGTTGATGCCATTGCCCCAGAGTTCCACTGCATAGAAGATTGTACTGATGACAACAGACCGGTAAAACACGCGAAGGAGAGGTCTGCCTACTCCAAAGGACCTCAGTCTCCTCAGGAAGTAGAGGTAAATCTGGCCCTTCTTGTACACAGCCTCCATGTTGGTGCTCCACTCAGGTGCACCCCTATGTACTTGTAGGTCCTCACCACATCCACACCATCAATAGCAACAGGGAGGCTTGGTCTTCCTAAAGTCTATCACCATCTCCTTTACTTTACTGATGTTGAGCTGCAGAGCTAAAATTAATGTTTATCTAAAGGTGGTAGATGACAATTTTTATAGAATCCTGACAAACCTAAACAGAATCCAAATTAAGAAAGAGGTAAAACTGCAAGATTAAATAAACTGACTTCATAAATCTAATGGCTACCTGGAATTTAATTAGAAGATAATTACAGTAACCCCCCAACAATCCACTTTGTAATAGTTTGGATATCTTAGTGATTCAGCATCTGGCTCAGCTTCCTGTGCTCTCTTTAAATTTGCCAGATTCACAACAGACATTATACCATTGTCTAATAATTATTCTGTTGTATAACATCTATAAAAAGTTACATTTTAAGTGTATTAGAATATGAATTAGAGGTACATGCAACAGCCCAGAAAATAACCCAGTCCTGGATTACTAAAGCATTGAGTGTGCAGATTATTGGACTTATAGCCCTAAAATTATTTAAACCAGTTTATCAATCATAAGATATCCCAATGGAGATAAAATGTAAATACGACAGCCTTCACAGCTCTATTCATCCCATGTAAAATAAAGATGGAGGAATGGACATTCAAGTAACATCTATAATCTGGTTTTAAAGTTCATGCTTCATGGCAGTATAATCAGATAGGATTTCAAAAGCTAACCAAAGAGATATTAGAGAGCAGACTAAGGTAGAGATAGAGGCATTAAGAATGCCTTAAAAGGGAAGAGGTAGAAGCATACAGCAGCCTGTAAGAGAATTCTAGACCTTGGACTAGAAAACTGAAACACAAGCTACCAGCCAATAAAATATAGAGGTGTGCAGAAAGGGTAGAATTAGAGGAAAGCAGGAGTTGCTAAAAGACTGGAGGTGCAAGAGATCAGCACAGAACACATTTACGGCTTGAGCAGATTATTTGTTGTTGAAAATAATTTAACTGAATTATTACATAGAGAATGACACTAGAAATCTGAAACAGAAAGAGAAAATGCTGGGGACAGGTCTTTGACCTGAAACATTCATCTCTTTTCACAGATGCTGCCTTAATTGCATTTTAAAATAAAAACAGAAATGCTGGAAACACACAAGTTTACATTTTATTGGGAAAAATGAACATCTGCACATTCCTTCAACACAAATATTTAAATCTGGAGAGTTGCATAAGGATTTGTAGTACTGATACACAAAATATCAAAAGTAGTGAGGTACGTTAATTAAAACACAAATTATTTCTAGAATTGAGAATAATAAGCTTAATTATTAATTACTTAAAATGTGAAGATACTTTATTAACTAAAATCATATAGAACACTGTCCATAATACAAATGGTAATTTCACTGAGTAGCACTTAAGCATTTAAAGAATAGCTAAACAAACACAAATTTGAGAAATAAATAAGTACAATGTTATAACGAGTAGCAGGTGGGAGATGGCCTACACGGAACATAAGCACAAGCATAGAACAATAGAACTGTGTGCAATTCTGTCTTTCGTATCTGTTCTTTCGAAATTCTGTCAACTGAGAATCCTGGATTTCACATTTTACAAATGTCCAAACACTACGTTGAAAAATTTGACCGGCTGCAAACTGAGAACAGCATACCGGAATGCAAGCTGGAAACCTGAAAATAGATTTGGTCAGCACTTGTAGCAAAGATAAGCTTTTTAAGTCATTTACGGAACAGAAAGCTAATGTTCAAGTTTCACAGGACACTATAAATTTAAAGATGAAAAATATGACACATCCTGGAAGGGGCGGGGGTGCTTCCCTATGGATTTTAACATACTGAAGTGAAGATACGGGCAAGATTGAGTAAACAATTAAAGATTGAGTTAAACTGCTGACCACGGACTCAGCTGGAGCATAACTGCTGGCCTGGAGACCATTCAGTTCCTCCAAGTGCCCTGAGTTTGTCTCGTCGCCCTACCCTGGAGGAGCCTCAGCAGTTCATGGAGTCTTTCGGGACAGCTCGCAGCCAGCAACGAAGCCCTGTACGTGTTCAACCAAAGATCCGTCATTCACAGACCTACTTCCATTATCAGCTCCTCACCTGTTCTTGTACAGAGTCGACATGTTGACTTCCTAATTCCCAACCGGCAACTCTACCGGAAACTTGTCCCGTTAATATTAAAGTCCGACAAGAGTAATACCGACGAAATTAATTAATTCTCTCCACCGAGGAATAGTTGATTGTGTAAATTCGGCATTTATAAGGATTTACTCAGAGTGGAAATACCTCTAATATAGAGATATCTCTGAGGCTAAATTAGCAATGCTTTGGTCGATTCACATCCATTTCATTCATATATATGCACACACAAAGAAATAACAGAATTAGATAGCTGAAGCTGTTGTTGTTTTAGCGGCGTAGCCTTTAAGTTGTGACTTTGCTCTGCGTTTCCCCTCTGAGGAGGACGGACCGACTTCACACAGGAAGTAATTCGCGGCTGACAGGCTGACCCGGAAGTGGAGCTGGAGTTTGCTGAAAGCCGTAGAGCGAGTTCTATATGAAAAGAAGGTTATTTTTCAAAAGCAAAAATCGGCGGAGGAGCAGGGGGAGGTGGAGGTGGAGGTGAGTGTTGTTGTGACCCGCCTGGGGATGGGAGATAGGAGGTGGTGGAAACTGAGACCCCGGGTAACCTGACAACCGAGGTGGCAGAGGATCGTGAACGAAGCGGGGCCTGGGAGTGAAGTGGGAGCCTGTCAGCCGCCGTGGGTGCCGGAGTGAGGGGCAGAAAGCGCGAGGGGTTGGGGCTGCGATGGGAGAGAGAGATGTTTGACCTGCTGTGCAAGGAGTGAGGTTTCGTGGAGGGCGACAGAAAGGGAATCGGGTGTTTGAGGGAGTCGCGGCGGAGGGAGAGGGGTGTTGGATGGGGGATCGGGGGAGACGAGGGAGGAAGAGTGTCCGATCGGGAGTCTGCGCAGAGGGGACAGTCTGTGGGAGTTCGAGAAGAAGATGTCCTGAAGGGAGAGAGCCGGGACTGAGAGGAGGGTCTTCTGGGGTGAGTCGGGGTAGGGGGAGGTTCTTGGAGGATGGTTTGAGCAGGAGGAGGGTCTGGGGGCTGAGTTACAGCAGGGGAAGATGTCGGGGTGTATCGGGGCGGGGGTTGGTTTTGGAAGTGAGTCGCGGTAGAGTGAGGATCTGACGGAAAGATGTTGGGACAGTGGAGGGTCTGAAGGGGAGATGTCGGGACGGGGAAAATCTGAAGCAGGAGTCGGGGCAGGGGAGGGTCTGGGGGCTGAATCAGGACGGAGGTGTGTAGGGATGGGGGGAGTCGGGCGGGGGATCGTCTGGAGAGGAATCAGTAAGGGTTCGAGGAGGGAGGGAAAGTTAGAGGTGGTCTGATGGAGGAGGTGTTGGAGGAGAAGATACAGGTATTTAGCTTACAAGTCTTAAGGGGAGTGAAATAATTGTGAGCTTGCTGTGGTAGTGATGAGATCTTGGGTCATGACTGAGAGGGGGAGATGTTGGTTGCTTGTGTATGGGGTCCAAAAATTGATGGGGAATAATTTTGTGATTATGTAGGTTGAGCCTTTGAGACAATGAATAATGCAGGCCTAGTTAAAGAGAGAGAGGTAATGTGGGAAATCTAAGCCGTCAGTAGCTAACTTACAACCAATCTACTCCCACCTCCTAGATTTTCCTGCAGCGAAAAGCCATTCAAACAAGGAATTAGCTATGCAAAAAATATTGCTTGGATCTTTGACAGTGATTGGTAGGTACAGAATCATTGCTGAAATTTGATTAACTACGAGACCCTCTTTCATCACAATGAATTGCGCTTGACCCAGTCCAATATAATCTTTGGTTGGTATGGAGACACAAGAAACTGCAGATGCTGTAAACTGGAACAAAAAAAATCGCTAGTGGAACTCAGTGGGTCAAGTAGCATCTGTGGGCCAAAGAGATAGTTGTTGTCTTGAGTCAAACCAAAACATCAACTATTCCTTTCTATCCACTGATGCTGCTTGATCCACTGAAATCCTCTGATAGTTTAGGTTTTTGCTTTGATTGGGTATGATGCCTTTATCCACAGTTGACAGGATACAGACCCCTGTCTCTCATTGGTTGGGTGAAGGGCTTGTCCATGATTAGCTGAGTGAAAAGCCATGTACATAATTAACTGGAGCCTGAATGCTGTGTCTTGATTGGTTAAATGCAGAGCCCTGTCCTGTGGGTAGGTGCATGCAATTGCTTGAGTACTGAGCGATATTCAGCGATTGTCATTTTTTATTCAGAGAGTTCACCCTTAAAGGAGGAAGTTGTGAATTCAATTGGGCAATTGAGGCTCGTTCTGTAAACACACCATCAAGAATGCTACATTATTGGAAATATGCTTTTCTGGTGAAGGTTTATACCACCCTACCAGACAAATGTATTAGATTTGAAGAATTGGTAAGTTCAGGACAGGAACTGGGCAATATTAATTCCAATTTAGACATCTCAAAAAAAATCCAATTATTTATTTCATTGGTGATTTGGAGATTCTGAATAGCTGTTTTGGTTCTTACTATGGTGGTTTAATGAATCTTAATGATAGGCAACATAGAAATAGAAACAGGTGTAGATCACATAGTCCATCATGCCTATTACAGTCATGGCATTTCTTTTACCTTGGCACCACTTTCTGTGTTGTGTTCTTTGATTCCTTTAATCTGTCTTGAATATACTGAGTAACTGAGAATTCATGGTAGTCTTGGGCAGAGAATTCCAAAGGTTCACTACTCTCTGGGTAAAGAAGTTTCTCCTTAACTTTTAATCACAAGACATTCTGCAGATGCTGGAAAGCGACACACACAAAATACCGGAAGAACTCAGAAGGTTAGGCAGCATCAATGGAGAGGAAAAAAACAGTCAACATTTTGGACCAAGAGCCTTCATCAGCACTCATGATGAAGAGTCCCAACCCTAAATGTCAACTGTTTATTCCTCTCCATAGATGTTGCCAGACCTGCTGAATTCCTCCAGCATTTTGTGTGAATTCGTATGTGTTCTTGTCTCTGCCCTGAATGGCCATATCTTTAGGTGGTGATCCTTAGCTTCCTGTTATGTACTCCACTGATCTCTGAAAATGTTTGTGTAAGGATCCTGTTTCTGTGAACTGTTCATAACCCTGACAGATGGAAGTGGGAAATCTGATGGGATTTGAGTTCCCAAGTGGCAGAAAACGCCTGCAGCTCCGTAGCAACTGGCAAATCAATCCCAACAATCTCCCAAATGCTCGTAAACATGTAAAGGCTGCACATAAGTCAGGTGTTCATAACCTGTTGTGTGTGTGTGTTGGGGGGAGGTCCTATATGTTTCAGTAAGATTGCCACTTGTTTTTATAAACTTGGGGGTAAAATATTTTCTTGTACAACAAAGGAATCAATCTGATGAATTCCTGTATAGTAAATAAATCTTTTCTCAGGTAGGAAGACCAGAAATGTATTCTGGAGACAGCCAAACCAGGGCTCTGCTGTAATTGAAGTAAGACATCTCGACCCGTGTCATCAAATCTTGCAATAAAGGCCAGCAAACCACTTGTTTCCAGACTGCTTAAGTGCTTAACAATTCATAGAATGACCAAGAAAGAAATGGGACAAATGGCACCACACAAACCTTCTCCCATATTCATTTTCAAATGGGGTTGTAACATTTTTCTGTCATTCATTCTTTGGGGTTCTCTTCTGTTTTTTTGTGGATGTCTGTGAAGAGTAAGAATTTCAAGTTGTACCTTGTATACATTCTCTTATATTGAAAAGCTATTATCATGATTGTTTATTCTTTTTCTCCTTATGTATTCATTCAGCTTTCCATTAAATACTACTACGTATTTTGGTTTATAAATCTCATCACCCGATCTGTTTATCTGTTATCTGAAATCTGCACCTCCAGTTGCTGGGCCACGTACCTGTTAATGGAAAAAGTTGCTTTTTATTTACCTGCTCAAACCCATCATAACTTTGAACAGTTCTGCTAGATCGTGCCTAATCCTCTCTGGTTTATAAGGAGTGCAGTTGCAGCATGGCTAGCAGTATCTCTCAAAAGTACAGGTTGCCTGTCGTGTTGTTGGGCGACGCACAGCACGTGTAGCCTGAAACCTGTAACTTCGTTTATAGTTTAACGAATTGTTTGAAGCTATTCCAATTGTAAATGAAAGAGTGCCAATCCAGTTTTTAAAAAAAAGGAAAGCTTAAAACAGTAAAATGTTGCAACACAATTCACTCATAAATTTCCAAGTTTAAAAATAATTATCAGGACAGTGCATAGACCAGCCCACGGAAAGGAGAGCTTTAAGACAGTTAATTGGTACGCTGTTACATAAACCATAGGCCAAATTACCTCCTCCTGTGATGAAAGATACTTAAGTATATAATTTCATTTGATAGACTGTAAATAGTGAAAATATGGCATCTTTGTAATTGAGACTGGTTTGCATTACGCTTTCATCTTCCACAGCTCTCTCCCGATGTCTGTGTAGCCGCAGGCACCGTCGCACCACTCACTGGCTGTGAAAGAGGTGGAGGGTGCTCCAGACATGGCTTCATACAGCCCCGACTCGCTGATGACTCTCTGCACCAAGTATTGCTTGTGGAACCTGGAAGGAACTCTGTGCTACATGCAAGACAATGAGACGCTGCGGCTGCACCCCGATATCTTTCTTCCCAGTGAGATCTGTAACCGTCTTGTCAATATGTGAGTTTCAACTACAGAATTGGAAGGAGGTGAAGGGTATCTGAGAGATGATGTCATTCAGGATGGTGATGTCAGGAAATACTTCTTAATCTGTAGTATAGAAAAAATCTGGGATGCTATTGCTGTATATAGGGCTTTGCTCTGTCCACATTAGCTATTAGATGTCTTATATTAGAATTCAGTAATATTTTAAAAGCTGTTTAAACTATAAAGTATTTTGAGGCTTTATGAGGGATTCATCAAATCACATTTGAAATATGTTAGGCCTGTATGTAAGGAAAGATGTGCTGGCCCTGGAGAAGCTCTCCAAGAACAATGCCTGGAATGAAAGGCTTAACTTTTGAGAAACTTTTGATGGCTCTGATCTTGTGCTCAATTGAGTTAGGAAGGATGAAATGTTGAAACTCATTGAAACCTCCTTTGAGCTAGCGGGCATTGAATCTATGGAATTCATTACATTGAGGTTTGTGGGAGCCAAGTAATTGGATTTCTTTAAGGCAAACATTAATACCATCTTGACTGGTAAGGGGGTAAAGATAGGTAGATGAGGTTGAGAGAAGAAAATCCACCATGGTTGAATGACGGAACAGATTTGATGGGCTGAATGGTGTTGATGCTCTTGTGTCTTGTGGTCTTGTGATATCCAAGATAATGAAAGGTCATTAAAAAATGAAAGTTGTTTTTAACTCTCCTGTAAGTTGTTATGACTACCAGTAACTTGTTAATTCCAAAACTGAAATTTATTTTTTGTTGGACAAGGACATTAGGTGGGTAAGAAACAACAAAAGTTGGTTGAAATTAAGATGACGATTGGCCAAGACAGATTGGATAGCAGAACAAGATTAAGAGCTTTAGGTTTCTGTGGCTTTCAGAAACTGGAAATGGTTCAAAAGGAAGTGACCAAAGTGGTAAGATCCAATCAACCCATCTAACATGAAGCAGAGGATAAGTCAACCCTACAAGCCTTTCTACCATGCATGATATTTATCTCAACTGAATTTTCACATCTTTGCTCCAGGATCTATGACATATCCACCCATAGAAATCTATTGGCCTCAACGGTAAAAGCTTTAATTGACCTCCAGCACTTCTAGCCTTTTTAAATGCAGAGAACTCGAGGTTTCAAAAACTGTGTGGCAAGAGTTCTGATGTGTTTTGCTTCAAACATAGCTCACTAATATACTCAATAAAATGGGAGAAATTCTTCCACAAGGGAATTATAAAAATAGGAATCTCACCATTACATGGAGCAGTTGAGGGAAAACTCACAAATAGATTTAAGAGGAAACTAGGTAAGACTATCTTTGCAACTATGAAACTCTGATGCATAAATTTAAGTTTAGATGATTGAGGGCTGGTTTGAGCGAGATGCTAAGACTGGTGGGATGGAAATGAAGGAATGATGTAGCATTTTGTAATGAAGGATGGTGGAATCCTAAGAATATTTTATTTTCATGTTCTCCTAAACCCTCAAACACTGCTTTTTCCAATTCTGAGGTTAAGTCAATTTCAAAAGGCTCATACCATCTCTTGTGCTCTCTCTAGGTATATGGACCTCGTGAACACAGACAACAGCTTCCCCGTAAACTTCAGTTTCTTTAGTTTGTTCTCAGACCATCGGAGTACTCGACTGACTCGTGTACATTTGAGGGGGATTCATGACGATGTCATTCAGGATGAGGACTTGTTGGCATTTTCTAAACAAGTATGAGTGACGTTATATATTTTTGTCACTCACCCAGTCTCTCTCTAACCCTCCTCTCTTCCAAAAATGTGGCACATTTTAATCTGACATTTTGGTATTTGTTTCTTGAACACACACACAAGCTCTTTCAGATGAACATGAAAAGAAAATATTTAGACAAAATACTTCAAAATGGACAATCTGAAGTTGCCTTGTTTCAACAATCATCTCCATTCACATGGTTCTGACTTCACATAAGGGGTTTAATTTCACTATATCTGGTCTCCCTCAGAGACAGCTGACTAGCTTTTGTTTGAGAAAGGGAATCTATAGCTAGTCCTAATTCTATCCACATAGCCACATAGCTAAGTCAGGCTCAATAATGGAAGTTCTGGTGAATTCTTCCTTTCTCAGTCAGAATGACCAAGACAAACTTGGTGTTCCCAATACACCTATGTTGAAATCAATTTAGACTGAAGATCAAACGTGGAATATTCCTATTATTATAATACATGTAAAATATAGAGTTTACAGAGAATGGTGTGGAAAAACAAGAAGAAAAAATCCGATGAGCAGCAGTTCTGTGAGCGAAAACTTGTTAATGAAAGAGGTCAGAAGAGAATGGCCAGACCAGTTCAAGCTGACAGGAAGGCAACGGTAACTCAAATAACCACATGTTACAACAGTGGTGTGCAGAAGACCATCTCTGAATGCACAACTTGTTGAACCTTGAAGCAGGTGGGGTACAGTAGCAGAGATCACAAACAAACACTCAGTGGCAACTTTATTAGATGCAGGAAGTACCTACTGAATTGGTCACTGAGTGCATGTCAGTGTGTCGGAATGATTGAAGATGAGAATAACATGCTAACGAAGACTATAATTCAAATACAATTCCTAACTTGTGTGATTAGCTCCATGTTTTATTGGGAATGGAAAAACAAAGATAATAGGTTGCAACATTTTGATCCAAATTCTATTGTTAAGTCAGAGTGTGTGCTGCTCACATTGGTGACATTATCACATGTTGTTTCACCAATGTTTGGATGAATCATGACTGGAAGTGTCCAATTTTCCAAAGGATGGTATTTTGCCAGGAATACCACAAGAGCTTTGGAATGTGACCAAATGTGATGTACTTATCGTCAAAAAAGGTTTTGTTTTCTGGTCCAATTTCTGGACTATGGTAGGCTAAGGAATTGTGAGTGGAAAAGTAATTAAGACTGGAGTTTGAATTTGAATGGCATGTGTAGTAGATGCAGCACAGGACCTGTAATCCATCTTTCCTATACCTATGTATTCCTTACATATACATCAAGCTTCCTCTTAAATTCATCAGCTCTCTGCTTTACCTTGGTATTCAACAATTAGTTCACCATTTTCACCACTCATGAGATGTTCTTTCTAAATTCTTAAAGTGACTTTCTTATATTAACAACCTGTTCTGGAGAAGCCAATGTGGAAAGAGTTACTTCACAATTTCAAAGACCTCGATCAGATTCACTTTTCCATGCTTACTTTCTTCCAGGAAAAAAAAGACTAAGTTTCCATATTTTCCAATATTTACAGCCCCCTTCATTCTGGCCATATCCTTGTAAATCTTTACTGCATTTTCTTCACTGCTGCTGTTATTGTTTTGAATAGAAAAATATCATTTTGAATAGGTCTAATGCAGATGCAACCTCAATGGCTCTCCACATTGCCTTGGATCACTTGGACAATACAAACACCTATGTCAGGATGCTGTTTATTGACCATAGCTCAGCATTCAACACCATCATTCCTACACTCCTGATGGGAAAAGCTGCAGAACCTGGGCCTCCTTACCTTCCTCTGCAGCTGGATCTTCGATTTCCTAACTGGAAGACTACAATTTGTGCGGATTGGAAGTAACAGCTCCACCTCGCTGACGATCAACACTGGCGTACCACAGGGATGTGTGCTTACCTCACTGCTGTACTCTCTCTACACCCATGACTGTGTGACTAGGCACAGCTCAAATGCCATCTATAAGCTTTCTGATGATACAACCATTGTTGGCAGAATCTCAGATGCAGAGAGGGTGTACGGAAGCGAGATATACCAGCGTGTTGAGTGCTGTGGTAGCAACAACTTTGCACTCAGTGGTAGTAAGACCAAGGATCTGATTGTGGACTTCAGGAAGGGTAAGATGAGAGAACACAAACCAATCCTCATAGAGGGATCAGAAGTGGAGAGAGTGAGCAGTTTCAGGTTCCTAGGTGTCAAGATCTCTGAAGATCTAACCTGGTCACAATATATTGATGCAGCTATAAAGAAGGCAAGACAGCGGCTATATTTCATTCGGATTTTGAGGCGATTTAGATAGTTACGTAAGGCACTTCAACTTTTACAGATGTACCGTGGAGAGCATTCTGACTGGCAGCATCAGCATATGGTATGTGTTTGGGGGAGGGGGAGCGCGAGGTACTGCACAGGATCAAAGTAAGTTGCAGAGAGTTGTAAAATTAGTCAACTCCATCATGGGTACCAGCCTCTGTAGTTTCCAAGACATCTTCAAGGAGCAAATACCTCGGGAAGGCAGCGTCCATCATTAAGGACCCCCACCACCCAGGACATGCCCTTTCCTCATTGTTACCATCAGGAAGGAGGTACAGAAGCCTGAAGGCACTCACTCAGCGATTCAGGAACAGCTTCTTCCCCTCTGTCATCTGATTCCTAAATGGACAATGAACCCGTGAACACGACCTCACTACTTATTTTAAAATTTCTTTTTGTGCACTACATATTTTAACTATTTAGTATAACTGAAGTGTCTTGCGGACCTCAGAATGCTATTTGCTTGTGCTTTTTTCCTCTCTGCACATTGGGTGTTTGATCTTTTTTATGTGGGCATTATGTGCTTTTTTTCACTCTGCACATTGGGTGTTTGACAGTCTTTGTGGGTTGTTTTTCGGTTCCTTTGTTTCATGACATGGAGATGAATCTCAAGGTTGTTTCATAATAATTGTACTGTGACCTATATTTACATATTTACTGTAATTCAGTTTTTTCTATATTTATCGTGCATTGTACTGCTTCCACAAAGTTAACAAATTTCATGACGTACGTTGGTGATATTAATTCTGTTTCTGATTGTCTTTTTGAAAATGGTTGAGGTAAGAAGATAGGACCTTATCAGAAATTTCAAAACATAACTCTTTTGCTGTATATAAAATCACATGTAAACTATGAAACGTTCTGGAAAACATGAGAGACAACTGAATCGATAAACTGGAAAATGGTAGTAATTGAACTATTCATCATTTTCGGGGCTCTTTTTCTTTTTTAATGATTTTCACTCTAGGCATGGGTGTCACTACCAAGGCCACTATTTATTGCTTTTATCTTTTTTGCCCTGAAATGTGCTGTGTGCCTGTGATGCTGCTGCAATGCCTTTTTCATTGCACCAGTGCAAACATGTACTTGTGCATACGACAATAAGCTCTACTCTGACTTGTAAGTATTTTGCAGGGTCCTAGTGCAGTTCAAAGTCAATTGTGTTGATACGGGCGTAAAACCACACACAGGTCTAGAATAGATAAGGACAAATAGTATCCTTTCATCAAGGGAATTACAACTAATCTTGAGTCACTTTTTCTGATACCAGATATTTATCCGAGGACTTTATTTTAAATTCTCAAACTATTGCAGTTAAACTCCCTGGATTAATAGCTAAAGTTTGAAGATCACCCTTTCAGGCTTCTAGGCTATATGTTTCTTCATAACCTTTCCAATCACATAACCACTGCATTATTTGTTTGCTAATTAGCAATTGTAAAGCTACAATTAACGATATTCTGTCTGGTAATTTGGTAATCCAGTGACATGACATCTACCTTTCCTCTGTCCTTCAGGATCTCATTGAGCTTCGCTTGGTGAACTGCGACAGACTCTCAGCCAAGAGCTTACAGACTCTTAATAACTTTCGCAGCACGCTGGTGTCACTCAGTCTGTTTGGGTGCAATAACATTTTTTATGAAGAGGAGAATCCTGGCGGCTGTGAGGGGGACAACAGCCTGGTGAGCTCCTCACGGCAGGATCTTGTTAAGGACTTCACCTTTACTGGCTTCCACCGGCTGTGTTTTCTCAACCTGGGATATCTAACTGAGGGAGTGAACGTAGACCGACTCCTGCGGCCACTGACCACTCTGACCTCACTTGACCTCTCTGGAGTCCAGCTGAATGACATCCAGTTCCTGCTACAGTGGCAGAAGAGGCTTGGGTCATTAGTGTTGTACGATGTGGACCTCTCTGAGGAACACATCTGGGTCCTCCTACAGCTCACTAACCTCAGGTAGGATATATTTTTTCTAGATCTTGGTCACATGATGGCCTAGAAGTTCAGACCTTAATTGTTGCTCTCCCTAGTCTCAGTAGTGTTGGTGCATGGCCAAGTGGTTATGGCGTCAGTCTAGTGATCTGAAGGTTGCTAGTTCGAGCCTCAGCTGAGGCAGTATGTTGTGTCCTTGAGCAAGGCACTTAATCACACATTGCTCTGCGACGACACCGGTGCCAAGCTGTATCGGCCCTAGTGCCTTTCCCTTGGACAACATCGGTGGTGTGGAGAAGGCTTGCAGCGTGGGCAAATGCCGGTCTTCCATACAACCTTGCCTAGGCCTGCAACCTGGAAACCTTCCAAGGTGCAAATCCATGGTCTCACAAGACTAACGGATGCCTATAGTCTCAGTAATAAGGAAATAGTCCCTCTAATATAGTTCAGCATACCTAACGTCTGACATGACCAATAATGGACATAAAACCCAGTTAGTCCAGAATGCTCAGAACTCTGGTGGCACCTTTTGTTATTTCTCCAACTCTTTGAATTCACTTTTTTAAAGATGAAAGTAGTAAATTGTCCAGTAACCTCAGTAAATTAGTTAAAAGGAAACATGGGAAACAAAGATCAGGTAAATTTCAAAAGAATGCTGGAAATAGAACCAGGTGAGATGGAAGGGACCGCAGAAATCGGGACCTGTTGTGTGAAGGGAAGTGGACACTGGAGCCCAGTGTGAGCCAGGTACTAATTCAAAATGGTCAGATAGTGTTACTGTGACAGAAAATGTGACCCAAAATTTGATCAAGCGTAGGCCTTCAAAGAAGGTTATATGTCTGGACATTTTAGATAGAGTGGAATGAGATTGTGAGGGGATTTTAAAACAAAGAAGAAAACGTCAAACCTGAGACCTTACCAGACTGGAAGTTGATGTAAGTGACAGTAGACCCAGAATTCCCCAGATGCCCATCAGTGACCTCCTACAAGTTTCAGGTGGTCTTACTTCACCACGTCCCTGTTAAATTGTTGTGCTTGTCACTATGTAGAAAGAAGTTTTAAAGAACCACTCTTTATATTGCTACTGAGATTGATCATATATTGCAGCACCCAATTTAACACCATCTTCATTTTTAACAAATTACTTTTCCATAGGCTACTGTCACTCCCCAACTTTGTAAGTCATGGTTTCAATCTTATTACTGATCTAAACTTGCTTCCAGGCATAAAAGGATATGCATTCTTTCCTAACTGTTCTCAAAATTGTTAAGCAACACGTTATTTATGATTTATTGGTTTATTTATTTGTTGAGATACAGTGTGGAATAGGCCCATTTGGCCCTTCGAGCCACATCACTCAGCAATCCTCCAATATATTCCTAACCTAATCACGGGACAGTTTACAATGACCAATTAACCTACCAACCGGTACGCCTTTTGACTGTGGGAGGAAACCTGAGGAAACTGATGTGGTCACGGGGAGAATGTACTACGAACTTCTTACAAGCAGCGGTGGGAATCAATTATTTCATTCTTCTTAACACTTGTGTACCAGAAATGACATTAAACAATCTAGAGTAATTTAGGATAAAAAGAAAGATTTGCATTTTAACTTTCTCCTTTCACAATTTCAGGATGTCCCTTTAAATAATTTCTGAGTTCTCTGTATTAACATATTTTATGGAATAAAGCGGTCTGTTTACACACTGTAAACGTCCACAAACAGCAAAATGCAGAACCCATAGGAGGGAGGCTGAAAATCTGGCTGAGTGAAGCCACAACAACAACCTGTCACTCAAAGTCAGCAAAAAGTTGATTATCGACTACAGAGGGAAGAAGCTGGAATCAATCCTCATTAAGGGAACGGAGATAAAGAGTCAGTAGCTAAAAATTCCTTGACATTAACATTTCAGAGGATCTGTCCTGAGACCAATACATAAGTGTCATCACAAAGAAAGCACAGCAGTGCAACTACTTTCTTAGAAGTTTGCATAGATTCAGCATGCCACCAAAAGCTTTGACAAACTTCCATGGGTGCACAGTGAAGAGTATCCTAACTGGCAATGTCATGGTCTGCTATGGGAGACACCAATGCCCAGGAACAGAAAAGGCTACAGAAGGTGGTGGACACAGCCCGGTCCATCACAAGCAAAGCCTCTCTACCACCGATGAGTACATTTACATGGAGTGCTGCCACAAGAAAGGAGCATCCATCAATGAGAATCCCTTCCATCCCGGCCATTGCCCCTTCTGAATGGAAGAACAGAACCCCATAGGACCCACAGTAACAGTTCATACCCTACAGCTATCAGGCTTCTGAATCAATGTGGGTGACTTCATTCACACAGTATTATTACAAACTCATAATATGTTTTCATGATGCTGGTCAGAGGATAAATATTGGCTAGAACACCAGAAAGACTCTCCTGTGTCATGGGTTCTTTTCCAATTGTCATAGAAGGAAATATTTCATAGTTTATCCAAAAGACAGTACCTAAGTACCTTAGCAATGCAAAGAAGAATTGGCTGGATTATATCCTCATAGCGTCTGAGTGGCAATTGAACCCACGACTTTCTGATATTTTTTGAGTGGGGAATCATGGCTGACATATTCAAGTGAAATTTCCAGTAACAAGGTTAATGTTGTTTAATTGCTATCTTTTACTTCTGAAAAAGATGTAGTTGCTTTTGTGGGATAATATCACCCTCTAACAGGGATTCCCAACCTGTGGTCCACAGATCCCTTGGTTGATGACCGGGGTCCATGGCATAAAAAAGGTTGGGAACCCCGGATTAGACTGTTTTATAATTAGTTGTCTTTTGCCTGTACCATTCAATGCCTTTCAATTGGAATTAATTTTTTCTAAGTTAACCATTTTTATCTAAGTAAGCAAACCTCAGAGAAATCTACAGCAGTATAAAATAAACTTCAAGATGGCTTTATTAACTTTATCCTTCCTTTCAAGGTGGACCATGCTTTGGCCATTCATAAGGAGAACATTGAGTGAGTTGTGTGTACTGGCCCTCCAATGGGATATACAGTGATCCTGGATTCTGAAGGACAACCATTGTTAAATCTGATTTGCCCACTCTTGCCTCCATAGGTATTATTAGGGTCAGATAGAACTTGCCTTTGAACTTGCATCATTGGGTGTCAGCAAGCCAAGTAAGGGAGCTTCTTAGTCACTCTCAACAAATTTAAGCTTGGTCAGTGCAGACCAGAAATCTGACCTGGAATCTTTGTCTGTGTGTCTAATTGGATAATGCAAAGTTGGAGTGATAATGAGAGAGGTACTTTAGTTATTGTTTTCAATATGTCACCAAATGCATTAATCTCTGATATCTTACTGCAATTTCTTCTACAGACACTTAGACATTTCTCGTGATAGAACTTCCAGTTTCTACAAATTCAAACTGACCAGGAAAGTTCTTACTGCCTTTGTGCAGAACCTTAAAAACCTCGTCTCACTAGACATCTCAGGACACTTAATGCTGGATAACTCTGCAATCTCAAGTCATGATGAAGCCTTGGGCCCTGCAAGGTGAGAGCTGAGGCTTAGCCAAATATCATAGGTTGAACTTTCTTTTTCAAACATTAGGTTGCCACCCGGCCAAAAAAACTCATAAAAATGTAGTAGCTTTGCATGTTATCTCTTACAACAAACTATTTCTTTGGAAAGGTGATAATAGCCAGTTCGTATAGATGCAACAAATTATAGAGAGATGAATGATTTGGTTAACTACTTGGCACAGGACACCACCTGAATTCCTTTGAATGACACTTACAGTACAGAGATTCCCATCACTGGGTTCAGTGCTACTTAGAGATGAGTGCATAATCTGGCTTGGCCCTCTAGTTCAATACAATCATTTGGATAAAGATGTTATTGTGATGCTTTACGTGCACGCTTTAACTGTTGAGAGCAAAGTTGGAGATCCTATGTATTGGAAAAGAACAGGAACATTCTCACAATGTCCTAGCTTTCAAATTTTAATGAATAAAACCACTTAATTAGTTATTTATTGCTCTGCACAATAAACTAATTGTGTGCCAATACATGCAACATCTCTAATGTAGGAAGTCTCATGCTGCTACAGCAGAGAGCAATCATTTTGGATGAAAACCGAGTGAGCCAGGTTCCCAAACACCCAATTAAGAGATTGTACAGAGTGAGATTGTTAATAGATCAGAAGAGAGAACTTTGGAATTGAGGAACTAAAAAGTTGAAATTTCAGATGATAATCTTAGATTTCCCTCCATTAAATGTTGAGGCAAAAAAATACACTTAAGCTTTTGAGAAATGTGATAAATTTGGACTAATTTATCTCATTTGTTTTATGTCTTTAGTAACGAGCCACAAAAGAGTAGCATTGAACCATTCCGTGCACTAAAGAGATCCTTTCAGTTCCTGGGATTATTTGACACCACACTCTGCAATCTAACACATATTCCTGCTTATAAGGTGAGTGAGCTGCTCTTCCTCACTGGTATTCTTCATATTAGGATGCTCATTTAAGTACAGGTGTGTGTGTGTGTGTGTGTGTGTGTGTGTGTGTATATATATAAATGATCTGCTGTTAATCGCTTTTGAGCCCGCACAATTGACTTGCAGATTTTGTTACAGTTCTACTATTATTACTAGGTAACTGGTGAAGCAAATGAGGATCAAATTCTGAATGCTATTGAAGCTTATGCAGAATATCGCCCAGAGATTGCTTCGCGTGCAATAAATCATCTCTTTGATATTGCACGTATTGACCGATGTATTAACCAGCCATTGCGTGCCCTGCAGGTAAGGTTCAAGGTCAAAAGAAAGGAAGAGTGCAATGAATTAGAAAGTGACCTTTTTAGAATAGAACAGAAACTCCCTTTTAATGGTGTGAATGTAAAGGAATCCCTGCTTACCGTTGGGATATATGCCAGGGGATATTATTTATTTCCTGTTTTATTTATTACCATTATTATATGTATTCTTACAGTTTGTTTTCTTTTGCACATTGGTTGTTTCCCAGTCTTTTTGTGTAATTTTTCATTAATTCTGCTGTATTTGATTGTCCACAAGAAAATGAATCTCAGTATGTTATATGGTGACATCGAAGTATTTTGGTAATAAGTTTACTTTGAACTTCAAACTTCTGAACTTTGATGTTCTTTGATGCTACTCGGCACGATTGTCTTCCAATTCTTACAGTTTAATTCTGCACAGAATAAGTTGGTCTGCCCAATTTATAGATTTAATGAAAGTGTAAGGTTTAAAATTCAAAATTTTACAAAATTCACAAAAAATGATAGCCTGGGTCTCTGAGTTTCTCACGCATCGCTCGCTCCTCCCCCCCCCCCATAAAAAGTACAGAAGAATAAGATGATGTGGACTTGATTAGGGAGCAAATGGAGATTGCTGTATTCTGGAAGGATGAGATAATAATCTCATCTGAATTTAAAAGAGCGAGCTTTTTAACTCGGAAACTGAGTTTGTGACAGCACTGTTTATCTGGGATTCCCTTAGTTGCAATGCATGAGAGGGAATGGACTTTTACTTTAGGGAAGTGAAAAAGACTTTAATCATTCCCAGCCTCCAGTCAGAATTTTGCAAACAGTGAAGTGTAGACAGTGATGTGAAACAGGTAGCACTAGGGAGAATCTCTTACAGTCCTGCAAAATAGTACTGTGGGATTACTGCCTCCATACAATATCTCATTTTAAAGGATACCACCCCCAACAGTCCAGCACTTCCTCACTGAGATAAAGGGGCAAACAGTAATCTATATGATACTGAGTTCAGCTCAGCAACATAGGATGGAGGGAAATCTGAGATATGCAGATAAACCCTTATGCCAATTTAGGAAATAATGTTCAGGTAGTTATTCTGTGTCTAAAGGTGATGAAGCAAGCTGTGAGTGACAGTGATAATGATGCTTGTGGAACTCTATAAAAATGTGAAGGGGCCTTACAGAAAGGCCATTAAGAGATGTACTAGCCACAATGCTAATAACAAAGTAGAAGGAAGCTGTTTTGAAAGTCTATTCTCTTTATTGCAGCTGGTGATCTCTGCATTGAAGTATCACAAATTTGACAAGAGCGTTCAGGTGACGGGCAGTGCAGTACTCTTCTACCTGACTGGCGCAGATTACCGGCAAGAGCAAAGCATCAAGCTCCGCCGCCAGGTCATTCAGGTGGTGCTGAATGGTATGGAGTCCAACCACGAGGTAACGGTATGAATGTACCCGTTCAACACATCTGCACGTCTGTAATCTGTGTGGTACTTGAGATTTTTAATATATAGACTAGATATTATAGTTCCTTGCAGCATAATACAATTCACTTGGTTAGTTTCTAAGAAATAGTACACAGCAAGTTGATAACTTAATTGACACTGTGGGAGAGCCCTCCCCACTCACCATCTCTTCCCTACTCTTTACTTTCTTGCCCCTAATTCCCTAATTCTTTAAAACCAGGCTTTTCTTTTAATGTCTCTTTCCTCCAATTCCCATCTACTCCTTCACAATTAACACTTCCTTGCTGTTAGTTTGTACTGGGTGTTTAATCATGCTCCTCTGCCTAGCTCTAACTGTCGGTCCCATCCCGGCACTGCAGGTACAACGGAATTGCTGCTTGACGCTCTGTAATTTTGGTATTCCAGAGGAGCTGGAATTCCAGTACCGGCGGGTGAATGAGCTACTCCTTCGCATCCTCAATCAGACGCGGCAGGATGAGTCCATCCAGCGCATTGCAGTGCACCTTTGCAATGCGCTGGTCTGCCAAGTTGACAACGACCACAAGGAAGCAGTAGGAAAAATGGGATTTGTTACGGTAAGTAGTGTGAATATGACCACCAGCAGAAGTACCAGACTGTTGTATCATTGTCATTGTAACTTAACTATGCTGGTGAAGCATATTAGTGAGGTGGGCGGAGTGGATAGAAATAGAAGCCAATAATATATTCTAAGTTGTGCTTCGTCATTCAATTTACATAAACCTAACATAATAATAATAATAATTATTGATCCCCAGTGGGAGATTCTTCTGTTACAGCAGCAATATTTAAAAACACACTTAGCAGTGTGCGACTTAACTAATAATACAATACAGAATAATACACAATAATAATTTACCAATGTGCAATAATGTTTCAATAGATACATTTAATGTCAGAGAAATGTATACAATATACATCCTGAAATTCTTCTTCTTCGCAAACATCCACAAAAACAGAGGAGTGCCCCAAAGAATGAATGACAGTTAAATGTTAGAACCCCAAACTCCCCCAGCTCCCCCTCCCACGCATATGCAGCAGCAAAGTGACAACACCCCCACCAGCAAAAAATCATCTGCACCCTCCACTGAGCATTCAAGCGTGCAGCAAAGCATCAATAAACTTAGAGACGCAGTACCCCAAAGTCTACTTGTTCATCCGGTAATTCGACATTCCACAGGGTCAGTCTCTCCCTCTCCCTCTCCCTCTCCCTCTCCCTCTCCCTCTCCCTCTCCCTCTCCCTCTCCCTCTCCCTCTCCCCCTCCCCCTCCCCCTCCCCCTCCCCCTCCCCCTCCCCCTCCCCCTCCCCCTCCCCCTCCCCCTCCCCCGTCTTCCAGGCCGCGTATTACTTTACAAAATAATAAAACAGAGACTATTGTACTATGATGTGTGTTCTCCTGTTGTACGGAGATGAACTGTTGTATATGCTTATTGCATTTGGTAGGAAAGATTTTCTGTGACAATCCTTGTGACAGCGGATCTGAATGAGGCTGTTTGAAAGGGTGCTCCACTGCTTATTCAGTAGGTCATGGAGACGATGTGCCTGATTATCCATAATGAATAACAGTTTGTTTAGTGACCTCCTCTCCACCTCTAACTCAAATGAGTCCGGGTTGTAGCCAAGGACAGATCCAGTCTTTTTGATGAGTTCACTTAGTCTTTTTGCATCACCAGCAAAAAATGCTGATTGCCCAACATAAAGCAGCAAAGAAAACTGCGCTCGCTACAACAGACTGGTCAAAGGTCTCCAACATTCTGCTGTCCACATTGAAGGATCTCAGCTTCCTTAGAAAATAGAGTCTGCTCATCCCTTTCTTGTAAACAGCCTTGGTGTTGGTTTTCCAGTCAAGTCTGTTATCGAGGTGAACACCCAAGTATTTGTACTCCTCCACCACTGCAACTTCTTCTCCCAGAATGTATCCGGGGCTTGTCACAGTCCTCTTCCTCCTAAAATCAATCACCATCTCCTGGTTTTGGCCACATTTAGGAGCAAGTGGTTCCTCCCGCACCTCTCCACAAACTTGTCCACCGATCCTCTGACTCCTGCCCATCTCTGATACACCCAACCACCGCAGAGACATCAGAAAACTTCTGCAAGTGACGAGACTCAGATTTGTACTGAAAGTCTGAGGTGTACAATGTGAACAGAAACAGACACAGGACAGTCTCTTGTGGGGCTCCAGTGCCACTCACCACCATCTCAGACAGAGAACTACCCAGCCGTACAAACTGGGGTCTATCTGTCAGGTTGTCAGTAATCCAGGAGATAGTGGGTTTGTCTACGCCCATCCTTTGCAGCTTCTCACTCAGAAGAAATGGCTGGATTGTATTGAAGACACAAGAGAAATCCAAAAAGTAAAAGTGATTCTCACAATGCCACCAGATTCATCCAGGCATCATCACAAGAAGTTGTATTTGCCCCAAAGTAAAATATTGGCAAAATGTTACTCTTATTAAAAAATGCACCAGCCAATTTATGAAGAGGAAGCTCATACAAGTGACAATCCATTTCTGAGCATACTTTGTGATTAGGCAGAGTCACCCGCTTTTCCACTGTAAACATTTGTAGCTTCTTGCAAGTTTGTTTAGCAGAAGTTTAAAAAAAAGTCTTTCCTCACAACTTATTAAGAATCAACTTTTGAAATTACTTTCTATAGCTTCCTGCAGGCTTTTCATGAAATGAAATGCACTCAGTAGCCAGTTTATTAGGTATACCAGTGCACCTGCTCGTTAATGCAAATATCTAATCAGCCAATCATGTGGCAGCAACTCAATGCATAAAAGCATGCAGACATGGTCAAGGGGTTCAGTTGTTGTTCAGACCAAACATCAGAAAGGGGAAGAAATGTGATCTAAATGATGTTGACAGTGGAATGATTGATGGTGCCAGATGGGGTGGTTTCAGTATCTTGGAAATTGCTGATTTCCCAGGATTTGCATGCATATAAGTTTCTAGAGCAGAGGTTCCTAGCCTTTTTTAAGACATGGAAGCAAGGAGTCCATAGACCCCGGGTTGGGAACCCCTGCTCTAGAGTCTACACGGAAAAACATCTAGTGAGCGGCAGTTCTGTGGGCGAAAATGCCTTTTAAATGAGGGAGGTCAGAGGAGAACAGCCAGACTGGTTCAAGCTGACAGGAAGGCAACAATAACACAAATAATCATGTGTTACAACAGTGGTGTACAAAAGAACATTAAACCTTGAAGTGGATAGGCTACAAGCAGCAGAAGACTTTGAACATGAACTCGATGTCCAATTTATAGGTACAGGAGGTACCTAATAGAGTGGCTACCTAGTATACAATCTACAGTCAATGCTTTGGTACTCCTATTGAACACAGTTGAACAGTTTGGTATGTTGGGGCTAGAGTTTAATGGTTAATTTAATCTCATTTTAGATTAACAAGATTTGTCTGTGTAGAAAGCACAATCAGATTCATTAGAACATTTAGAAAGTTTTTGACATCAACGGAACTTGCTAACTTCCTTTTCACGTAGTGTGTTGAAATAACTATTGAGTTTAGATTTGAGGGTCTCTCTAAGGTACTACTTTCAACTACACAATTAGGGAGTTTGTTCCATGTGTCCACATCTCACTGTGTAAGAGCTGCTTCCTGATGTTAGTCTGAAATCTCCCTTTTACCATTCTCCACCTATGGCCTGTGTCCTTGATGATGGGTACATTTTGAAGTCGCAGTGTTTTTCTAATTCAAGACCCCGCCCCCCCTCCCCCATTGTGTATTTATATCCAACATGTTCAAATATGTTTTACATTGGACCTTGTGGATTGTGTTTCTGACCAGTTTTAATCCATGTTGCAGACAATGCTGAAATTGATTCAAAAGAAACTGGCGGACAAAGTGGTAAGTTAAAGAAAAAACGTAATTCTTAATATTCCAAAGCATTTTACAGCTAATTAAATCACACTTATAATGTAGGGAAACAGACTATTTGCACGCAGGAAGATTTAACTGAAATCTAAGATCGGGTTATCTGTTTAGTAAGGGATAATTGTTCAGTTTGCCAGGAAGAATTATCATGCATGTTTTCAATATAGTACCGTAAAATCTTTATCATCCATCTCATGTTAAAGCCTCGACCTACTGACGGGTTCCTCTGATAGCATAGGGTCTTTTAAGAGACTCTTAGATAGGTACATGGAGCTTAGAAAAATAGAGGGCTTTGCAGTAGGGAAATTCTAGGCAGTTTCTAGAGTAGGTTACATGGTTGGCACGACATTGTGGGTCGAAGGGCCTGTAATGTGCTGTAGATTTCTATGTATGTCAGATGATCTTCGGAAAAATGCGGTGAACAAATGACATGCCACGTAATGAAATATTATACAGTATAATAAGTTAGCTTAAGTTTGAAAGCCCTGTCCGTCTTGCTGGGTCTGTCCTACTTTGATAATAAACTTACATTGAATTTGGAATTCACCTCATTTTGCTGCCATTTTCCCATTATCATCATCATTAGTGCAAGTAACTCTCCAATGAGGATTCCAAGAATTATGCAGGTGAATACCACGATTGAAAGGGTTTTCTAGCACCTCTACAGTAATTGGCCTTGTTTTAAACTTTTTTTCCTCAGGAGAATGCTGGCAATTAACTGCTGTTTGTTGGACCTTGTAATTTCTTGCCCCTAAGTGCATGGCGTTCACTTTCAACTGTACAAAACGACGATGGTTGATCTCTTTTAAGGTGCCATCTCACTCAGCTATAAGTTTGACAGATGAAATTGTTCATTTCCTAGGTTGCATAGCAGTGGCAAACCAAGCTCAAATGACACAGCTGATCATTGCAACTCAGCAAGTCAGAGGAGAACAAAATTGATCGAAAAACTGTTTAGATTCCCATGGGAAATTGCAAACTTGGGCCAAAGTTAAGTGAGGAGAGGATAGACTTGATCTGTTTATCCATCCCTCATATTTGCTGAACCCCAAGCTCACTTGCATTTCGACATGGACCTCAGTCAAAATTCAGAATAGCTCCTGGTGTGTTATTACGTGCCTTTGCCTTGTGGTCACCTCCTGAGTCTGACAGGTCAGGTAACATATGTGGAAAGGGAAACAAAGTTAAAACTCCAGAACAGTGGAATGCCGACTGTTTCTTTCTCCATGGACAATACCAGATCTGGTATGTGTTTTTGATATTTTAATTGAAGATCTTAGGCTTTAGAGAATTTTCCTTTTACTTCTGTGCAATCTTAAACCACTTTGTATAATATTCTGCTCTTTTGTGAGCTAGAAGTTAAATGTGAAATATTTCTAACATATTCCATTTGCATTTCTGTGCAGTGTGATCAAGTGATGGAGTTTTCATGGAGTGCCCTGTGGAACATTACAGATGAGACTCCTGACAACTGTGAGATGTTCCTAAACTGCAATGGAATGAAGTTGTTTCTTGAGTGTTTGAATGTAAGTTCCCTAGAGGGTATGTACCTTTACTTGTTCAGTGTGCATTTTAAGGTAAAATGATCCTGAAGTGATCTTGTGCCTCTGTATGAATAGTAGCACAATTGGCCAATTAAATATGAGTGGGATTCCATATAGTTTTCACTTACTTGAAGTCTATGGGGCACTCACCTTATGGCTCGTGCAGGATAATGGCAGGGCAAAGAGGTGCCGCCTGTCTGGATGTCCAATTATAGTTGGCTTTGAGAATCCAAATTCTGCCAAGGCTGGCTGTGGGACCAAAATTTACTCTTGGCGGAGAAGTGGCCTTCAATGTAATACTGGGTCCTTAAGAACATAGCTGCAGGGGCCTGTAATAGACTAGAAGAGAACCAAGATGAGGGGTAAATCTGGGAGGCCTCATCCTCGCTAGCATGTCTGTCCACGATAGTAAAGGCAGGTGAGACCACTGGATGATTATCCATTTAATGCATCCTACTTTTCTCTTCATCCTTTAATCCCAGGAATTCCAAGGAAAACAAGAATTACACCGGAACATGCTTGGACTCTTGGGAAACGTTGCTGAGGTCAAACACCTTCGGCCATACCTCATGACCACACAGTTCATCAGTGTCTTCAGGTCAGTTTTGAATATGGAATAAATAATTTATTTACAATTCTAGAGGTTATTTCAGTTAGTTCCATTTTCCTCAATCCTTTCCACACCCCTTCCCCACTGACATAATCACTGTTAATGCCATCTTCACTAAAGTACCTCCTTTATTATTAAAATACATTATTTTTCACCCAGTTGTGTAAAGGTATAGCCTCCTCCTCCACCACTGATGTAACTTCTGGCATTATCCATACACCTCTTCCCAGAAGCTCGGCTACTAGTTTGTGCAACTACAATGGAGCTGTTTTAGCCCTACAATAATTCGGATAAATCTGAATTTTTGTACTCTCTCCAAGGCCAGTTTATCACTGGATCATTCAGCAAAGGAGAGGCCATTCAGTTCATGCTAACCAGCATTGACTCTTTGAAAGAGTTATCCAATTATTCCTCCTTCCCTACTCATTTCCCATGGTCTACTAATTTTGACTGAAATATTCACAGGCATGTACCACATGAAGGTTAATATTGAATCTATCATAACTTCAAGTGGTCCATTCCAGATTATAACTCATGGCAACAAATATCCTCTTCTCCCTTTTTTTTTTAGCAGTTACCTTCTATCTGTAACCTTGGTTACTGACTGCCCTGCCAGTAGGAAGTTTTCCTCCTTACTTGCTGTATTAAAATCTATTCGTGGCTTTTGAGCACTTCTTCTAAAGCACTTTGAAACCTGTCAAGGGGTGAGGAGACAATTCTCACCTTCTACAATCTTTCACATAACTAATTAGATTGACATTTTCCATATTCATTTGCTACAGTCCTACCTGTGTTGTGAGCTCATTGTATTAGAATTAATTCAGAAGTGCAACTGGTCCAATCCATTTGTTCCTTCATTGGTGGACCTGAGCTGCTTCTGCATTTGTTCTTTTCTCTACGCAGTGGCCGCTTTATTAGGTACACTTGTACACCTTGCTCACTAATGCAAATATCTAATTAACTAATCATGTGGCAGAACTCAATACATAAAAGCATGCAGACATGGTCAAGAGGTTCAGTTGTTGTTCAGACCAGACATCAGTATGGGTTAGAAGTGACTTTGACCATGGAATGATTTTTGGTGCCAGACGGGGTGGTTTGAGTATCTCAAACTGCTGATCTCGTAGGATTTTCACGCACAACAGAATTTAGAGTTTACAGAGAATAGTGAAAAAAACAAAAAAAATCCAGAGAGGGTCAGTTCTGTGTGCAATTAACCACCTTGTTAATGTGAGAGGTGAAAGAAGAATGGCCAGACTGTTTCAAGCTGACAGGAAGGTGACAGCAACTCAAATCGCCATGCATTACACCAGTTTTGTGCAGAAGAGCATCTGTGAATGCACAACATATTGAATCTTGAAGTGGATTGACTACAGCAATAGAACACCACATACACACACTCAGTGGCGACTTTATTAGGTAATTTGAGCCTACAACATCTGTCAGGAAGCTAATGTGATCAGATCAGTTTATTTTCTGCAGCCAGCTGTGCTGACTTACTATTGTTAACCCAATGCCAGGCAAATTTTATTAAAATGTTCCAAGGATATATTGGCCTTGGAGGGAGTACAAAGGTCAGATTTATTAGAATGATTGTAGGGTTAAAACAGTCAAATTGTAGTTGCATAAACAAGCCTTGTATTTACTTGAGTGTAGGGGGATGCATGAGCATACCAGTTTTTAAGTGTAGCAGATGGTTAAATGAGAAAGTCCACAGAAGAGTGAAAGAGAATCTATCTCCTCTGCTGGGAGGCACCCACAGCAAGAACTTAAAATTAAAGTTGGAGTGATGTCAGGAATTTTAGTTGCACGAAGACTAATGGAAATGTGGAATTGTGTCAATCAGAAAGCTTTTGCGGTTAAAAGTAGATTGAGCATTTCAGAACTGAATTTGATGGATCTTCAATTTGGATCCAAGGCATGCATGTAGTATTAAGAAATAAACTTTCCATGACCAACAGAAAGGCAAGATGTACTGCATTGTTGCTCTGTGTTTTGCTTTATCACACAATCATAACTACTCCAACAAAAAAATCAAAAAAATTAGGAAAGAGATCAAGACTTGGAGAGAGGTGCAGAGGAAATTTAACTAACTAGCACTAGGGATGAACAGTTAGGGTGAGAGACTAGAGATGTTGGGATTGTTCTCCTTAGAGCAGAGTGATACATCACAAATAATGTATTGAGCCATTCAATATTATGAAGGGCTTTGATAATAATTGAAAGAGAGAAATACTTTCCACTTATAGGAGAGTGGCAGCCAGAGGATGCAGATTTAAACTAATTTTTAAATATCTAATGGTGAAAGTAGAAGTATTTTCTTTGATTATTTGAGATTATCATCAGTGCAGCCCAAAATGATGAATACACAAATTCAGAAGAAATTTTCAAATAAAATATGTTCAAGGGAAATTATTCATAGAATAATGGATTTTCAAAGAACTGCTGCATTGTAATTATTTTCTTCTATGAAAAAAGGGGGGAAATAGTGAACAAACATTATCCTCCGTTATGTTGAGTTAATCCCATTAACCTCGTTGTTACCAGCAAGAAAATGCGAAGAATCATCAAATACTGAAATTAACATGTTATTTATTCCTAGATCTTGCTATAAAAAGCATCTCCTTGTCCTTGTCAGCATATTTCTAGTAAGGAAGGTAGACATAGTAACACCAGTTCCTTTCTGTGTAAGCTCTCCTTTTCTCCTCTCCCACACACACAAAAAACGTGGATTTTATTTTATGGTTCTTTTACAGCCGTCTCTTAGAAAGCAATGCAGATGGGATTGAGGTGTCGTACAATGCCTGTGGGGTTCTGTCACATATCATATTTGATGGAGATAAGGCCTGGACCATCGCAGAACCTCGTCGGGTTGATGTGATGGATCGGATGTGGCGAGCAATCTCCAGCTGGGATAAAAATTCAAGAAGAAACATTAATTACAGGTGAGAAGTGGAAAAATTCACTGTGGCATGATATTATGAACTGAGCATGGGAATGGGAAGGCGTGTGAGGAAAGGTGGGATTGTGTGATTTTTTTTTTTTACTTTGTGATTAATTTAAGACAATACTGCTATGCTGGCCGATAGGATACTTTTGGGTAGTGATGGATTGCCTTGGCCAGTGGGGGTGGGGGGTATGTACTTTGGCCAGTGAATGGTGTGTACTCGAGCTATGTACTGTTGGTACTTCGTGTTAACGGCAAGAGATGTTTTGGCCACTGGAATGTGTTTTAGGTCACATTTTTGGGTGCTTTGATTTGGCTAAGTATGCATTTTGGCTTGTGGGCTGCTATATTCCAGTGACAGACATTGTGCTCAATATCAACAGGGCCAGAGTTTTAATAAGTGACCATACGACATAGTAGCAGAATTAGGCCATTCAGCCCATCGAGTCTGCTCTGCCATTCCATCAGGGCTGATGCCAGATCCCACTCAACCCCATACCCCTGCCTCCTCGCCATTTTCTTTGATGCCCTGACCGATCAGGAAGCTATCAACTTCTGCTTTAAATATACCCACGGACTTGGCCTCCACTGCAGTCTGTGGCAGAGCATTCCACAGATTTACTACTCTGTGGCTAAAAAAAATTCCTCCTTGCCTCTGTTCTAAAGGGTCACCCCTCAATTTTGAGGCTGTGCCCTCTAGTTCTGGACACCCCCACCATAGGAACCATCCTCTCCACATCTACCCTATCTAGTCCTTTCAACATTCAGTAGGTTTCAATGAGGTCCCTCCCCTCCTCCCAAACATTCTTCTAAATTCTAGTGAGTACAGGCCCAAAGCTGCCAAACACTCCTCAAACGTTAGCCCTTTCATTCCCAGAATCATCCTCATGAACCTCCTCTGGACTCTCCAATGACAACACATCCTTTCTGAGATATGGAGCCCAAAACTGTTGATGGTACTCTTAAGTGCAGCCTGACTAGTGTCTTATAAAGCCTCAGCATTATCTCCTTTTATACTCTATTCCCCTTGAAATAAATGGCAACATTATATTTGCCTTCTTTACCATAGACTCAACCTATGACTTTTAGCTTTCCCGTGTGCTGCTAGCTGCAGAGCTAGTGATGAAATAGTTGGCCAGTGGTAGAGTGTTTAGGCCAGCAGTGGTTTTCTAAGCATAGGGCCTTTGAACTGCTACTCGTTTCTTCCTTCCTGCAGATCATTTGAGCCAATCTTGCGCCTTCTTCCTCAGCAAGTGGCTCCAGTCAGCCAGCACTGGGCAACCTGGGCACTCTTTAACCTTACATCAGTCTATCGTAAGTACTGTTTAATAATGTGTCTCTAACATTCATTGCAAAGGACTGATAATTAAACTCATATCCATAGTGGGATTTGTTATTCCACTGTTCTGACGTACCAGTCTAGAAAGATCATCACTGCAATACTGTGCCCCTGCATTTCAGAGCTTATTAATTCTTTATCCTAGTTTTAAAATCTTCCCATAGCCATAACCATTACAAAATCTGTAACCTCCTTAACCAATACAACCCTCTGAGATTTCTTCATTGCTCGAATTCCAGCTGCTTATACATTACTGATGTTGTCCATTCTACCACTGGCAGTTGTCTAATCGTTAAGCTCTGAAATTCTATCAAAAAACTCCCAACTCTCGCGCGTCCATCAAAATGTTTCTTAAAACCGATTTTACTGAACATTTCCTTTGAAGTAACTCTTTGTCAGATAACATTTTAAAATGATATAAATATTAAGATTAAAGCACATAATACATACACCATGCCAGACTGGACAGTGTTCCTAAAGTGGAACATATTTGTGAAATGATACAGCACAGCAGGATGTCGATTTTGACCCGTCGCACCTATGCTGGTGTTATTGAATAATTTGAGTTCCTTGGCAACTTCACTCATGGTGCTGGAATTGGAAATTACCATTATTTGGCTAACTGCCCAGTATCACTCTGTGCTGGGAAAATTGGTCTATGGTACTATCAGACTAATGTGCCCTGCAAGAAAATCAGAAAGGAGGGGAGGAAACAAATTCAACTGTCAGTGCCACTTCTAACTTCCCTCACCCTTCCCGCTCCCCTGGCCATCCGTTCCCCTATCCAAGGTGTTAAATTTGAAACGTTAGGTGTTCGGGAATAATGACTTTTATTTTTAAAAGCTTGCTGTTAGAAATAAAATGTTGAACCAGAAAATGAGATGTTGTATATGAGCTGAAAGCAGTCTGTGAACCTAACACTGAATAACTTAAATCTTCAGCTGAGAAATACTGTACGTTGTTGATAAAAGAGAATGGAATTGAATTGCTGAAGGGAGTGATCGAGAGTGACACAGCTAGATCAGAGACCAAAGACATGGCAGAGTAAGTAATACTCTCAAAGGCAGGACTGTGTGTCCCATTCAGAGAACTTTGAGCCTGAGGTGATGTAGGAAGGCTGAAATGCAGACAAGGTTTCAATCTGATGTTCTCATTGTTTCAGAGTGCAGCGGTTCGACTTTTAACGTTACACCAGAAAGTGACACCGTAGAATCATAGGGCAGATCTTGCACTAGTTGCTCCAAGGATCCAAACTCACATAAGTTGAGCCATAGCGAAACACCAGAGAAAGGTTAAGCACATAAAACTGTCTGCAAATTGGCAGTCATTGTCACTGTTATTGGGTGGCACGGTAGCTTAGTGGTTGACATGGCGCTTTGTAGTGCCAGCGATCATCGATCAGGGTTCAGTTCCTTCCACTGTCTGTAGGAGTTTGTACATTCTCCCGTGACCCTATGGGTTTCCTCCGAGTGCTCCAGTTTCTTCCCACATTCCAAAGACGTACGGTTACCATCAGTGAGTTGCGGCTTGTTTGACGTCGGAAGTGTGGCGACACTAACTGTTAGTCCTGACAAAGGGTCTCAGCCTGAAACGACGACTGTGCTTCTTCCTAGAGATGCTGCCTGGCCTGCTGCGTTCACCAGCAACTTTGATGTGTGTTGCTTGAATTTCCAGCATCTGCAGAATTCTTCTTGTTTGCTAATCTTTATAATGTCTTTATCACATTCAGACTAGACACCATTTAAAATATTAAAGCTACTGGCAGCTTCTCGGTCCCTGGCAATCTGGTCACTAAACACAGCCAGGATCTTTTCCGCATTTCCAAAGCTTATGCATTTCGCATGGACAGCTTTATTTCAAAATAGTATCATCTGCAATCATCAAGCCTAAAATGGGGACTCTGAAAGTTCCATGATGGGTATTTGTTCAGCCTCTCCCCCACAAGAACACAAAATAAGATATTCTTGGACTAGTTGAGCAATGAGAGGATAGGAGTGCCGCTAAATATGGTAGGGAGCAGTTTAGCAGCTGGATTGAAGTGATAGGAACATAATTGTATTTCCTCTGTGTTCTGTTAACTTGAGTGTTTGATCTTTTCAGCTTACAAAAATTGGCAGTGGGCATTACCCTGGGTGTAGAAGACAGACCTCCTCTTGATGAAGCATTCTTGATGGGATCAATAAAGTATCTATCTATCAGTTCTTATGATAAAACAGAAAGTGCTGAAATACTCAGCAGGTCTAATTGAACTGTTCCAGACCAGAAGCGTTAACTGTTTCTCTTTCCATAGATGCTGCCTAAGCGGCTGAGTCTTCCCAGCACTTTCTCTTTTTATTTCCAATTTCTGGCATCTGCAGATTTCTACTTTTATTGTGCTCTTTCCAATTTCAAATGATGTCATTCAACTTTGATTAAAAACAAAATAATTAAGATACTAATCTCTTTTAAAGTGATTACTCTTTTTATTTCTCTAATCCACAGAGAGGTCATTAAATTCTGTGAGAACTTTAAAGAGGAGCGGATGGACACATCGAGTTAAAGGCTGAAGATAAGCTATTACCGACTGTCACTATTTCCTGTCAGGCGTGGAGTCTAAGTAAACACTGAGGAACTTTAATGTCCTGCTACAATAATGCATCAGATGCATTATAGGGAAGAACCTCTGTGCATGACGTGGTGTCAAGATGACACGCAGCAGAATCATTTGGTGTTGCACAAGAAAATGTTAATTCATGTAATTTTTTATTGGATAAGGAATTAGCGTTTTCTCCCACTTTAACCCTTCTACCTTCTTAATTTTTAATCTCTTCTCATTGCCTTTTGAGTCTCATTTCCACCCCCCCCCCCAACCCTGGCGTTCCAGCTGTATTCTCTCTCACTGTCTCTCTCACTCTCTCTCTCTCTCTCTCTCTCTCTCTCTCTCTCTCTCTCTCCCCCCCCCCTTTCTATCTCTCCTTGTCCTTCCTTTTCATGTTTCTTTTGTAAATTGTGCTTCCATGGTTAGTCTTGAAATTTTTTGATTGTGAAATCTCTTGGGCTGTGCCAGTTAATCAAATGTCAACGGTTAGAAACAAATTCAATGGATATAAACTTTTAAGAAAAATAAGGAGTAATTAATAAATGATTTGTTGTTGAGGCACTTGTTCCTGTAGATGTGCTGATCCTTAGTTCTTGATCCACAACTGATGATATGTTAACAAGCTTGTGAGCTTAGTCTTTAAGGCAGCACCAAAGTTGTTAGTTTCCAGTTCTATAATAACTTAACATAATAACTAAATGACAGCTATTGATAAAATAATAACTATGATAGCTTCCACTTAAAATGTTTTTTACTTCCAGTTTTAATTATAAACGATGTTCTCAGTGGGCCTGCAATATTAATACAGTGTAATTATATCAGGAATAATATGGTGATATGATATCAAGCAAGTTAGGTAGTTCTATTGGAAACTGAGTATTTAGGGTTACACTCATAATTAATTATGGGTAGTTTGATTGATGTGTAAGTAATCTTTGAGTTGATTTAGGTATATATTTTGGCTTTTTAAATTAAAATAATTCTTTACATTCTGGATATGCCAAAACAAATTGAGAATCAACTGTTGGTTTGTGCCTTTTGTTCATCCCCAGTCACCTGCCCTCCTCCTCCTTCTCCTCCCAAGTTACCTCGATTCAATCTGAGTTTGGAAGGAGTGATGAGAAGTTGAGGGAAAGCTGACGTTCTTTCTTTTGGTGATCTGATCAGTACAACTTATCTAATTTGATGAATCAGTGACTCATAGAAAGCTTGTCAAATTTTACGTCAGGGTGGATCCAGATGATGTATTACTGGCATGTATCAACCCCACAGCTGTGCATCTGTTGTTGGCCAAATCTCACTCCTGAGGCTGTTGCAGTCACACTTTAGGTATTCCATGAAGTGGCAGCTTCTGTGTTTTTAACACACAACAAAGATAAAGAGCCAATGCACCTACTGCTGGTACATTCAGTATCTACAATGGACAACCAGCATCAAAACAGACACGGTATTTGTATTAACCATCTAGTTGTTGTACATATTCTAATTTTTGTGTGAATCATTTAAAGCTTACTTTGTTTCTGAGTTTGTATTGTTATCACCTGATCTAAAAGTACCTGAGAGAGTACAACATTGAACAGCTGGACAGGTGCACCTTGGGGATCCTTCTGTTATTAAGCATTCAAGGTATATTTATTATCAAAGGATGTATAAATTATACAACCTTGAGATTTGTTTGCTCACGGGTAGCCACAAAGCATGAAAACCGAAATAATCCAATTAAAGAAAAAACTAAAAGACCAACACCCAATGCACAAGAGAAAGGGGGAAAAGGCAAATAAAAAACACAAATCATGCAAACAATTGAAGCGAATAAAAACATTTCAAATCAAAATGAGCCTTCAGATCCTCAGCCCAGAGTAGGCCCAAAGCCTTGGTATCAGTTCATCATATTAATGGGCGTGGAACACAGCAGCCAGGGTAGTCTTCATTGCCTCAGTGCCATGGAGAGAGGAGTGACCATTGAGGAGAGCGAACGAAATTGGCTCTCACCTCTGATCTGGGTCAGCATTTACATAGTCTAAACAGGGAATCATGCTTCACACTAGGACCCGGCTGCTGCAAAGGGCTCCAGGCCTATGATCCGCCGCCCAGTGACTTGCTCCGGGCCCAGATGTCTCCGCTCAGCCCGATACAACTCTCAAGTGCTTCAGATCAGCTCGGTGCCCAGAGTAATCCAATTTCACACCTGGGCCAGTTGTCCGGGGCCAGAACTCCACTGCCCCGACCGCTCCTCTCCAAAAGGCTCAGTCCATCTGCATCAATTCTGCAACACACCATCTCGAGTCACCCCCCGAACGCGCCTTGCCGTCACTGGCCCCTTCTGTCTTTGTGGCGATAATTTAACGCAATTAACCTAAGAAAAGGTGTTTTTAATGATGTTTGTAGTCAATTTTCTCACCGTTTGAACTACCAGTGAGCTGTTGTGCACGTTTGTAGCGCCATCTTAACTGGAAGCAGGTAATGGCAGGAAAATATTTGTTACAGTTGTGAGAAAAGTGCACTCCAGTATTCCAGAAGTTGAGACTGTTGTACATAAGAATCAACTTGCCACACCCCGGAAAAAGATTAGGCATTGTCTTGAAGTAAAAGTGACTTACTTCCACTCCATTTGTGCCAGATTTCGGAGTGCTTCCAATGACTGGACATGAGTTGCAAACACAATTTTCCCTTGAATGGCCAAGATTGTGTCAGTGCAGTGAGTGTAACGTCATCAAAGTGCGGTAATGAAAAGAGCTCCTACTCCACTTTGTCTGGTCATAGAGTCATAGAATACTCCATTTGGCCCATCTAGCCGGTGCTGAACCATTAATCTGCCGAGTCCCATCGACCTGCAGCAGGACCATAGCCCTCCCAACCATGCACCTGCACCTATTCAAATGTTGAAATGGAACACACATTCACCACTTGCGCTGGCAGCTCATTCCACACTCACACCACCCTCTGAAGAAGTTACCCCTCATATTCCCTTAAACACTTCACCTTTCATCCTTAACCCTACCTGTAGAAAAGGCCTGCTTGCGTTTACCCTATCTATATGCTTCATAATTTTGTATACCTTATCAAATCCTCACTCAGTCCTCTACATTCTAGGGAATAAAGTACTAATCTAGTGAGCCTTTCCCTATAACTCAGTTCTTTAAGTCCAGCCACATCCTTGTAAACTTTCTCTGCACTCTTTCAATCTTAATTACATCTTTCAATCTTAATTACATCTTTCCTGTAGGTAGGTGACTAAAACTGTGCACACCACTCCAAATTAGGCCTCACCAACATCTTATACAATTTTAACATAACATCCCACTTCCTATACATTAAAGGTCAATGTGCCAAAAGCTTTATTTACAACCCTATCTACCTATGATGCCACTTTTAAGGAATTACAGATCTGTATTCCCAAATTCCTCTGTTCTACCACACTCCTCAGTGCCCAACTGCTCACTGTGTAAGGCCTACCATGGTTGGTCCTCCCAAAGTGCAACAGCTCACACTTGCCTGCATTAAATTCCATCTGCCATTTTCTAGCTGGTCCAGATCCCACTCCAAGATTTGTTAGTCGTCCTCGATGTCCATTACACCCCCGATCTTAGTATCATCTGCAAATTTGCTGATCCAGTTCAACTTATTATCATCCAGATCATTGATATGACAAACAACAGTGGACCCAGCACCATTCCCGGTGGCACACCACAGGCCTCCAGGCAGAGATGCAACCATCTGCTACAACTCTCTGGCTTCTTCTGCAAAGCCAATATCTAATCCAATTTACTACCTTATCTTGAATGTAAAGCAAACTCCCATGTGGGACCTTGTCAAAGGCCTTTCTAAAGTCCATGCAGACAATATCCAGTGCCATGCCTTCATCACCTTTCCTGGTAATTTCCTTGAAAAACTATAAATTGGTTAGACATGGCCTACTACCTACAAAGCCATGTTGACTATCCCTAATCAGACCCTGTCTATCCAAATAGTTATAAATCTGGTTCACTTAAGTTGATGGAGAAGCCACATATTTTCAAGAATATTCTTAAAGCTTCCTTGAATATGTGTAGCATCTCCATCAACTTATATATCCTATCCCTTACCATGGACCAAAGCCTCGGACCTGGAGATGTTGGCCTGACAGAGAATGCTGACATTGGTTTGTTTCTAAATTTGATGGAATTTGCAGTGATCGCACAGCACAGTTGTGTGCTACTCTGTTGAAGAAAAGAGTATTTGCTGTGGCTCATTTAGTAAGATTCACTTGCCATGTCTAAAAAGGTCATCAAATTGTGCTGTTTGTGGTAACTAGCTGTGTGTAATTTAGCTGTTTAATTTCCTAGATTTGCAACTATACAGTATTTCAAAATACTTCAGAGGCTGTTATGACTTTAGAGAGTGTGGAAGATATTGTATAAATAGAGCACTATTTATTTCCCTTTAATTCTCTTTTGGAACTTCAAACTTAACTAGAGCTGCAGTGAAACTCTCCAGCTGAAAGACTGACCTACCTTGGTGCAATTCTTCAAGATACTTGGGCTGCTTATCACCTTTTGTTATGTTTTGTAACTCCAAAACATAAAAACTAATTGAAAGGAAAACAAAGGAGCTGGGAATTGCAAGTTTTAACTTATTTTTACTTTAAGAGAGGCATGCACGTATCACATGGTGGTGTGATGACATATGCCTTTTACATATAACCTGCTATGCGCTATTTAAATGAACAAGGACGCTTAATCAAAAGATACATTTACCATATTACTGAAATATTAAATGCACAACACTCCATCCTGCTAGATATAAACTCCCAACTCAATATAGAATGCATCTCAACTTGTATATGGTGGCATCCATTAGTCTCACAGGACCATGGATCTGCGCCTGGAAAGTTCTCCAGGGTGCAGGCCTGGGCAAGGTTGTATGGAAGACTGGCAGTTGCCCATACAGCAAGTCTCCCCTCTCCATGACACTGATGTTGTCCAAGGAAAGGGCAAGAGCCGATACAGCTTGGCACCAGTGTCATCGCAGGAGTTGCCAGAACGAGGTTGAAGGCAACTGCCTTAGGGACTCCAGCTCTGGATTTGTACTCAGGGTTTACTCCTGAAGCCTTTCCCATGAGTGGGTATGGCCGCAAAGCAGCAGAGGTTTGAAATCAGAGTTTTCCCTCTCTTAGATGGACTGCCTTCCCAGGCTGACGAGCTCCATCTATCATCTATACGGTATACTGTATAATAAAACCACTATATAGGCATCCACAGCATAGTAAATTTTAAATATACCCATTCAGTCCTAAAGATTTAATCGCTGTAGAGGCTTTCTTACTCTTGTGATGTGAAGTCTTTGCAAGTGGGACTTGTGGCTGTGAAACAATCTCAGGTTCTGGGGCCTCCTCCATTGTGTTTGTAGGAGGTGGCTCTGGGACTGCAAGAAGTGGTTCTGACAGCTCTGGACACCTTTCTTCTCCTTTTCTCAGCTTTTATTTCAGGATCTACTTCAATCTTCGCTTCTCTCCTTTTCAACTAATTGTCTTTCTTTTTCTTGCCTTTTTCTAGTTTCTTGATTCTCTGAATTTTCTAATTTCTCAAGAAAATAGGTTTTGTTTATTCTCTTCCATTTCCATTGTGCTTTTGTCATCCTCCTCTTTTCCTTTTTCTTCTTTCTAGGATGTGCATCTTGATATTTGGGGGGAAGGTGCAATTAGTCCACTGGAGTATTCTCTTATTAATCCTTCTGTTGCTCCCTTTACAATTTGATTTCTCTTCTTGGTTTTCTCATCCACAACATCTGATGAATCCTGTTTTCATATCTCCATTGACTATTTTCTTTTTGGTCTTCCATTCTTCCACCAGGACTTTGTTCTTTGCATCTACTTTTCCCACTTGAAGCTCATGCAATAACCTTAGATTCTGGTTCTTTATACTCCCAAAAGCTGAACGGTTGCATCTTTCCTGAAGCTCCTTGAACTTTCTTGCAGCTTAAAACCAAGCCACGTTTCGCAAGTAACTTGCCTGATTACCATCAGAAGCTTTCTCAGATATGTTGCCTACAAAAACTGCTTTTGTTGCTTTCACCACTTTCACAATTCCTCTGAGCAGTATGATCCTTCCTTGGTCCAATGTTTTCCAACCAGAGGCGCAGAGTTGGCTCCAACACCTGTTTGCCCTCTGTTGGGTACCAGTTCATGGTGTACAACATGGAGACAGTTTGGCATCATCAAAAACCTTTCTTAATTCACTTTCAGTTGATTCTCCTGCAGGGAATGTGGCATGCAAATTGTGGATGGATCTCCAATCGAATTGTGGTTGTCTCAGCCAATCACGACTCCACAATGCTGGCCTTCCTGTTTTTACCACATTGGCAGTTGTATTTCAGTATTAACATTCTCACCGGGTGTTATCTTTTCTCCAGTATAATTTCTTGTTGGGACATCAACAGGCTTCAGTTCAGTATTTTTGAAATGCTGTTCAAACTCATTTTTTGGAATGACTGAAACAGCTGAGCCAGAGTCCAATTCCATTGTAGTTATTTTGCCATTCACTTTCGCTATAAGCCATATTGATTGTTTATAAACAACAAAAAATTTGGAGATGCTGGAAATCAAAGTAATACACACAAAATGCTGAAGGAACTCAGCAGGCCAGGCAGCATCTGTGATGTTGATGTTTCAGGCCAAGAGTCCTGATGAAAGGTCTTGGCCCAGACTGTTGTCTGTTTGCTCTTTTCCATAGATGCTACCTGACCTGCTGAGTTCCTCCAGCATTTTGTGAGCGTTTCTTATCTATAGTTAGTTTTCATAAATCTCAAGGATACCCAGTCCTGTGTTACTCTGATCATTATCAGATTTTTCATTGACAGCATGCAGATTAGTGCTCTTTTTGAAACTGCAACTTCACTTTTTATCTTTTTCTCCTCTCTGTGCAGTCCATGTCTCTTTTTTTTTGCCTGTTCGGTGTGCTTTTTCCACAGTACTGTATTTGTCAACATGGAGCGGAGCAGGCCGTGGGAGAGGTGTGGGACAGGTGGTAGAGCAGAAGTGGGGGTGTGGCACAGGTGCAGACACACCCAGCCCTGAGACACCAATGTAATTTGATTCCAAACAATTGATTTACTGATCACTACAGAATGTTTCTCCAGTGCTTCCTGTTGTCTCCCTTCTCCTTTCCCCTTTTTCTCAAAAATGATTCCCTTCTCCCTACCCCTTTCCCACTCAGTCCACAACAGAAACCTATATCAGAATCAGATTTATCATTACTCACATATATCATGATTTTTTGTTCTTTTTTTGCAGTAGCAGTACAGTGCAATACATAAAATTACTACAGTACTGTGCAAAAGTGTTAGGCACCCTAGCGATACATATATGTTCCCAAGACTTTTACACAACACTGTATGTGTCCTACTTGTTGCATTTTCTGTAAGCTTCACCTTTAAATCTGCTTTGGTCTGGTGTATGTGAGCCCCTGCCACAGTGGTAACACACTTTGGCCATGCAGGTTTCTGTTTAGATATTGCAATTTTGTTCACAATCACTTCCATTCCTTACTGCAACTCAATTGCGATTCTGCTATGTCCATTGATACAGCTATTTCAACTACTCTTAAATGTAAGTTGTGCTTCAGATTAGGAGCCGTTTTTGAAAACTTTCTTCTAAGATTCCACTAACTAAACTATCTTTTGGTGTATCATTAAGCCCATTACTGAACTGACAATGCTCAGACAAGCTCTTCAATTTAGCCACATATGCCAAAATAGACTCCCTTTTGATTCCGCTTATGAAACATAAAGTGTTCTGCAATCAACAATAGTACTGAGTGTTCCTGCATTAGTTTCACGATATCAGCAAAGCTCTTTTTGGTTTGTTTGGTTGGAGCAGTTAATTTTCTAACCAAACTGCATGCCTTTAAACCCACTGCACTCAGCAAAACTGGCACTCACTTCTCATTGGCTATTTCATTTGCTTCAAAATATCACTCGATTTGCTCAGTATATAACATCCAGATATCTGATGTGTAATCAAACATGTCAATCTTCACGATATTGTCAACCATTTCTGCTCTTTTTATAATTATTGTCACCCAGTACTCACTGTTCATGAACCCATGAATTTGTCTGTCTTCTGCCCTTTTCTTTTTAACTCGAGTGACTTTCTCCCCTTGTGAAGAAAATAAAAATGTGCAGCAATTTTCTATTTAAACTTGAGCGTCTTGCTGCACTTTAACAGGTAGGTTGGCATCTCAGATTCGTTTAAAACATCCTCGTCACTATTATGTTTTGTAACTTGGCCTTTTCTCCTTGGGGTGACGGAGGACGAGAGGTGACCTGATAGAGGTGTTTAAGATGATGAGAGGCATTGATCGTGTGGATAGCCAGAGGCCTTTTTCCCAGGGTTGAAATGGCTAACACGAGGGGGCATAGTTTTAAAGTGTTTGGAAGTAGGTACAAGGGGATGTCAGAGGTAAGTTTTTACACAGAGTGGTGGGTGCTTGGAATGCACTGCTGGCGACAGTGGTAGAGGCGGATACAATAGGGTCTTTTAGAGACTCTTAGGTACATGGAACTTAGAAAATTAGAGGGCTATGCAGTAGGGTAATTCCAGGCAGTTTCTAGAGTAGGTTACATGGTCAGCATAACATCGTGGGCCGAAGGGCCTGTAATGAGCTGTAGATTTCTATGTTCGAAACATAAAAACAACGGAGCTGGGAATGCGAGTCTAACTTTGGTTTTACTTTAAATGAGGTGCACACGTATCACATGGTGGAGTGATAACGTGGGCTATTTATGTACTTTTACATGTAATCCGCAATATATTACTTAAACGAACAAGAATGCTTAATCAAATTATATATTTATAATATTACTGAAATATTAAATACATAACACCTATCACCTGCCACCTTGTACTTCCTCACCTCCTCCCAACTTCTTATTCTGTCTTCTGCCCCCTTCCTTTCCAGTTCTTTGAGGGATCTTTGCTCGAAACATCAATTATTTAATCCTGTCTATAGATGTTTCCTAACTTGCTGAGTTTCTCCAGCATCTCGTGTGTGTTGCATCTACAGAATATCTTATGTTTATGATTTGGGCTGCTTAAACTATTTGCAATTAGGACAAAGGCAAGACATACAGTACTTCATTAAATGGGCAAAAGAAAAAAAATCTGACTTCCTTTTAGTGGGAACATTCTCCACCATAGCAAAAGTGAGGCAGGGTAGTCAACTTCCCAACTTGCAGTCACTAGAAATGGACTGCGTTGCCCTGCCAAACCTATCATCTCATTTACTGTAGAGACAAAATTAATCACTGGTGCTACCTTCTGTACAGCTCCTCCATCTGGCAAATATCTCACTCCTTTTCTTCTTTGTTTTTATATATACAAGGAGTTTCAATTTTTAATGAGGCAGGGATCAGATCTGTTATTTGTACAATACTAGGATGTTCCTGTATTTCACATAAGGCTGTGACACCATTCTGAACCTGAAAAGTGATTGGGTGTCTGCGAGGATTCCAGGGATTGAGTGAAACATGTAATTACATTAGATAAACCAGGGACAAACACAATTGATTATTTTTGTCTGGAAGGTGTGCATCCCATGTCTTTGATACGTAGAAAGCATAAAGATTCAAGCTTTAACTCCCACTCACACAACATTTCCTCCAGATTCTGTTTGAGTTTCTAATTTGTTCTTAAACATGTAAATTATATCCAGGGTTGCTCCACTCTATTGTAGTATTAGGGAGTTATTGGTGTAGTAAAATCAACTAAGGAAGAGTGCCAATTTCCTGAATTCAGAAATCTGTGCTACTTTAAAAGTCAAAGGTTCACTAATTCCATCGAGGGATTTCCTCCAGGAACTGGTCCTGGATCAAAACCAATGTAAAGGAATAGTTAAACTGAGCAAACTTTGATCTGATTCAACCAAGAAAAGAAAAGGTAGAAGGTGGGTGTGGTAGGGAGGCCCAAACCACTTTTTTCAAAAATGTTCTATCACACGGGTCTATTCTCAGACTATTAGTTCCTTGTCACACATATCAATTACTGATTGTGCTACTGGATTCTTAAGAGGGATCTCTTGGTTGAGCACAGACCAAGTCCATCAAAATTAGCTAATACATTGCGTCTAATTACTGCTAACATAAGCAATATAGATTTGTGTGTGTTTATGATGAGAGGATGTTGAAATTTGAATGAAAGGGCAGAGTAGGTGATGCTATTATACATAGTGAATAATTTTACAATACATAACGTTCTCATTTAGATCATTCCACTTCTCCCACTGCTTGTCATATAAAGGTACCCACATGTAATGCTGAGGCTTCATAAGGCATTGGTCAGAATGCATTTGGAGTATTGTGAGCAGTTTTGGGCTCTTTATCTAAGAAAGGATGTGCTGGCATTGGAGAGAGTACAGAGTATTTGATGGCTCTGGGTCTGTACCGTCTGGAGTTTAGAAGAATAGTGAGGGGGAGGGGTCTCATTGAAACCTATTGAATATTGAAAGACTATATCTAAGTGCGATATTTTCAAGAGTGGGGAAGTTTAGGAGCAGAGTGCACAGCCTCTGAATAAAAGGACATCCCTTTAGAATAGAGATGAAGAGACGGTGATGTGATCATTGCCACAGACGGCTGTGGCAGCTAAGTCTTTTGGTATGTTTAAAGTGGAGGTTGATAGGTTCTTGATTAGTATAAGCTTCAAAGGATATGGGGAGAAGGCAGGAGAATGGGCCTGAGAGAGATAATAAATAAGCCATGATGAAATGGCAGAGCAGACTCGATGGACCAAATGGCCTAATTCTGCTCCTGTGTCTTATGGTCTTGTGTCAGACAGATATAAATGAAACAACACAAAACTAGACTTCAGCAATTTTGAAAACCACTGAATTTTAACCTTTGGTAGTTGTAGAATGAACTGGAAAAAAAACCTACAGATTTAGATTATTAGGTGGATGTTAGAATGTTTGTGTATGTCTTTGTTGATCTGAGTTTTATGGTTGCTTATAGAGTGGAATATCAGTATCCTAAAACAGTTGTACATTCATCCTTGCCAACTAAGTATATATTCTTGGACAGCAGACCGTAAGGAGATGTGGTGCTGTTAATGGTGTCATCTTTACATTTCTCTTGCCCAAGGAGACTAATGTTTATAAAAATAAATGACAATAATTCAAAAAGTGCAGTTAATTTTTCTTAATGATCCAGCCAATATTTATCACTCAAGCAACACCAGGAGTAGTAGAAATTTGTTTGTTTTTTGCTTGTTATGCTGTAGGGAAGACAGTAATGATGAGTAGGTTTCAAGGGTACTTGGAGAGTCATCGTGTCATCGTATCATAGAGTCATCATGTCATAGAGCTATACAGCATGGAAACAGGCCCTTCAGCCCAACTGGTCCATACTGACCACAGCAACCTCCCTGCTAGTCCCTGTTGCTTGAACTTGGCCCCTCCCCTCCACATATGCTTCCAAATACCTCTTATATTGTACCTATCTCAACCACCACCTTACAGCTCATTCCAGGTACTCTGTGTAAATTCATTAGCTCTCGACTGTCTTTTTAAGTCTCTCCGCTCTTACTTTTGTATCTGTGTTCTCTAGTTTTGGACTCCCCAATGCTAGGGAAAGGACTATGACCTCCCACCTTCTCCATACCCCTCATGATTGTATATACTTCTATGAGGGTGTCCCTCATTTTCTTGCATTCCAGGGAATAATGATCCAGCCTAGTCAATCTCTCCCTATATCTCAGGCCCCCTAGTCCAGGTGACACCTTGGAAAATCTCTTCTGCACCCTCTCCAGCTTGACAATGTCTTTCCTATAACAGGGCAACCAAAACTGTACACAGGTGTCCAAGTGTAGGCTCACCAATGACTTGTATAACTGCAATATAATGTCCCAATTCCGGAACAGATGCCCTGACTGATGTAGTCCAGTATGTTCAGTGCTTTCTTCAACATCCTGTCAGCTTGCACGCCTGCTTTCAGAGAACTGCACACTTGTACTCCCAGGCCCTGCTGTTCCACAGCACTTGGCAGTGCCCTGCTAGTCACTGTATAGGTGAATGTCCAAAAGGCACCGCCTCACAGTTATCTCAGTTGAAATCCATTTGCCCATCCCCTGAACTTATCAAGATCTCTTTGCAATTCACTGTAACCTGTTTCACTATCAACCACCCCCTGATTTAATATCATCAACAAACTTGCTAAATGTGCCACATCCAAATTATTTGCATCCATAATGAATAACAGAGTTTTCAACACTGACCGCTGGTACTTAAATTGATCTAAAGTGCTTTCCTTGTGGTAATGAATATAATTTTAATTGCAATGGGCCAGAACCTGCCCCATCGACCTCGGACAAGGTATATGTTCTAATCAACATACAGGTAAAATGAGGTATGATGAGGATTCAGTAAATGTTAACATTCCGTAATACTCAGCTATTACGAAATAGCTATTCAACATCGGCTTTAATGTAATGGTTCAGTAGTAACACTTTCTCAGATGCTGCACACGAGCTTACTCAAAAATATGATACAGAATCAAGGAAGATACAAAGGATAGACTGAAATCTTGATAAAGTGCATGATCTAAATCAGTGTTATAAAAGAAATTGGGTGGGGAAAGAGAGAAGAAGAAAGTAAGAGACATAAGAAGTAAGGGAGGGAATTCCCAGGTTTAGGTCCAGGAAAACGTACTGTTCCTAATAATGGTGTCTGCTCAAGGCCTGAACTGATGGTTTGTCGGTCCTAAGAAGTTTACAGAATTTAGGGGGAGTTCTGGAGGGATTTTATATCACTGAAGCAACCATAACCCCAATTAATCTGGTCTGGTACTTACAACGTTTATATTGACAGCAATCTAATCATTTTTTTAAAGTCGATTCAGAATTATATCCCGATCACCTGTCGAAACATTTCAATCCGGTTCCGAGAATCCAACCCGGCTCTTTTCTGATACCAATCGAGGCAGAATTCTTCACATTCCCCGAGGAGACCCAACTTGCAGTAATAGCAGCGAACAAGTTAAAGACAGGCGGTCAAATAAACCCAGGACTACATCTTGTAGCTAGTTCTTTTAGAAGAATAGTCCCCTTTCCTTTCCCCAGCAGGTGAGTGTGTTGTTGAAGTTTTCTGCCTGGAAAACATAAGGTAAAAGACTTGTCAACGCGACTTTCATTCGGGTGAAGTAAACGGAAAATGCTGTAAATACTTAGTAGATCAGGCTGTGTTTGAATGTAAAAGGCGCTTCGCCTTAAATGTGAACTCTAATTCTCTTTCCACTAAAGCCAAGAATTTACAACATTATCGGTTTTTATTATGTATTTCTACCAACAATTGTATTCAGTGTTTTTAATGTTTCCAACGTTCAAATAACTGTAACCAGAAAATTCCCTCCAGCCTCCAGCTGTGAGTCCGCTCCAAGATCTAAAACTCCTCTTTCTCTCCTCAAAGACCTAGTGACCTGATCCAAGATGCTGACTGGAAGATTAATTTTCCATTGTAAATTGTCCCTAGTGTAGTTGAAGAGTAGAATCTATGAGCTGATGGGAATGGGGGGGGGGGGAGAATATAATGGGAGTAACACACACAAAAAGTGCTGGTGAACGCAGCAGGCCAGGCAGCATCTATAGGAAGAGGTACACTCGACATTTCGAGCGGAGACCCTTCGTCAGGACTCGTAAGATTACTGTAAGTGGGTGACTGAAGGTCAGCATGGAACTGAAGAATGTGTTTCTATGATACATGACCTCACTACTCTGTGGCCTTCGGTAGAGAAGGCTGCACTGTGAATACCAAATGCAACATACTAAACTGGAAGAGGTATTATTGGGCTATTACTTCACCTGGTCCATGCCGACCACAGCAACACCCCCCCCCCCACCCCCGCTAGTTCCTGTTTGGATCCCTGAATGGCGGAAGGGAAGATGTAAAAAGACAGGATGCTCTGGAGCAGAAGCAGGTTTGGAGTTGAGCCAGAGCATTGTGGAGGAACAGCCTCTTTTGGATAGCGTAGACAGGAGAGAAGATAGCTCAAATTATAGAGGATGATCCATGAAACATTAAAGAGGAGAACCCTATCTTTGTACTAGGTAGGAGGCAAGGTATTGAGAACAGAGGTGATAAATATGGAATAGATCTGATTAAAAGTTCTGATGAGGAAAATGGAGTGGCCTTTGAATCAAAAACTTATTTGAACTAATTGTAGCTAATCCAACATAAAATCTAATTACTTAGATTATAGCCCATAGCAGGGTCATCATGATGTCACAGAGAGAAAATCTGAAGACTGATGAAAACTTGGCTCTGATGAAAGATCTGGAGGATCGCCTAAGGATTCAAATTGACAAACTGGAGCACTTGAGACTTTCCATCGCTGAGGTAACACGTATTTTATTTGAAGAAAGCCCTTAGGGTGGAGTCATCGGGACGCCGTCATGACAGGTTTTTTTAGCAGGCTTTCTTATTTTTACGCTCAATGTATTATTCTGAGCTCAACGCTCAACCCAGCACGGATGGAAAGCGTGCAAGGGAGCCGGCTGCATTTGAACTCAGGAGCCTTCGCTCCGAAGTCCGGCGCTGATGCCACTACGCCACCAGCCAGTCAATACAGTACTTTATTTTCCTTTCAATTACTTACCACGGTTTGCTACACTCCTGTGGTAGGGGAGGTCAAAATCCATCACACCATTCCAAAAGTATGAATTTGATTCCTTCCTCTATTGAGAGATGTTAATATAGCTAGGGGACATATTGTCACTACTCTTCTCCTCTAGTTGGGTAGGAATAACTGAAGTTGGGGTCAATTTAGCATCAGTTGCATACTTACTCAAGTCAGTATATCTGGGGTTCAAGCCCCTCCCCAGGGCCTTCAATACACCAGTACAAACCCAGATCAATCCCCCATTCTTCAAAATGACATTAAGCTGAGATCCTCCTACGCTTCCCATTTTCAGTAAAGCATTAAGCTGAAGTGCCTTTTCAGGTGGAAGCAAAGGATACACTGCATTAGTCTGGCTGCATCATGGCTTCGTATAGAAACACCAATGCATTTGAATGGAAAATCCAATAAAAGGTAGTGGATTCGGCCCAGTACATCATGGGTAAAGCCCTCCCAACCATTGAGCACATCTACATGAAATGCTGTCATAGAAAAGCAGCATCCATCATCAGAGATCCTCACCACCCAGGCCAAGCTCTTTTCTCACTGCTGCCTTCAGGTAGAAAGTATGAGTGCCTCAAGACTCGCACCATCAGGTTCAAGAACAGTTAGTACCCACAACTGTAAGGCTCTTGAACAAAGGAGAATAACTACGCTCCCTTGCCCATCCATTGAGATGTTCCCACAACCAACGCTCTCACTTTAATTCTCTTTATCTTGTTATTTCATGTTCTTGTTATTTATTGCTATTTATTTACTCATATATTTACATTCACAGTTTGTTGTCTTCTGCATTCCAATTGATCTTTCACTGATCTCATTTTATGAGGGGTGATAGATAAGTTCGTGGCCTAAGGTAGAAGAAGTCAATTTTAGAAAACCTAGCACATTTATTTTTCAACATAGTCCCCTCCTACATGTACACACTTAGTCCAGCGGTCATGGAGCATACAGATCCCTTCTTTGTAGAAGTGGTCCACAGCAGGGGTAATTGATAACTTTGTGGCCTGAGGTAGAAGGAGATGAGTTATTAACTTCAAACTTTCTGCATTATCACTCAAAGTGTTGAACTGCACGTGCATGTAATGAGAGCACCTTGAACCTCCAGGTGGTCCATAGCAGGGGTGATTGATAAGTTCGTGGCCTAAGGTAGAAGGAGATGAGCTGTACGGCTCTCGTTACATGCACGTGCAGTTCAACTCTTTGAGTGAAAATGCAGGAAGTTTGAAGTTAATAACTCATCTTCTACCTTAGGCCACGAACTGATCAATCACCCCTCGTAGTTACCGTCAATAGATTTTAGTATGCCCACAAGGAAATGAACCTCAGGGTTATATGTGGTGATATATATACACACTCTGATAATAAAATGTACTTTGAACTTTGAAGCACAGTGGAGCTGTCATTGGGATCTTGACTAATATTAATCCCTGAAACAGCTTCAGTAAATAAAGCATTATCTGGTGATATACTGCCTCTCTCTCTCTCTCTCTCTCTGTGCATGATTTCAAGTGGGAGCCTAACAGGGACAAGGCATGCATTGTATTGAAAGTAATTGGACTAGAGTCGTAACATGTTGTTGTATAGAAGCATTCCATTCTGCTCACTTTGTCCGTGCCAACTGTATGGAAGTCATCCCGTTAGCTCCCACACTCCTGGTCTTTTTTACATGGTGGAGGATGCTTTTACTTTTCTCCTATTGATCCAATTCTTTTCTGAGTGTTGCTGAATCGGCATCCGTACCACCATTCGGACAAATAACACAGACAATCCATTGATTCGCTCTAAATTATTTCATGGGCTTGGAGATAATTTTGCTGAATTGCAGCCTCTAAGAATGATGCTCCAGCTACTAAAATTGTTGTGGTAGAGTTGAGGGACAAATTTTACTTTGCTTCACTATGTTTGAAACTCTTGTTCTGTGTGTTCCTGCAATTCAGGCCACATCTCCCAGCAGCGAGACTGGCTTTGATTTTATCCAGGAATCCAATGATGACCTGAAGCTACTGATCATGGACCATGGGGACTGGCTGGCAAGAATGAACGAACGAATGGAGACACTCCAAATGAACACAGCAGTGTTTATACAGGTTAGAGGAAATTGTGATGTCTTGAGTTGAGGTACAAGTTATAAAATACTTTGTTTAGCCTATCCTCCCAATCACATTCTATTCCCACAATGTGACGTAGTGCAGATCATGGAGACAACCTACAACTTGTATTTCTTTTCTCAGTCCCCTAAAAATTTTACAGTAAGCTATCTAAGAATATAAGTAGACGGGTGACTGAAGCTAGGTCAGATCTTTGTTTTATGGAGTATCTTTAAGGCAGAGAGATTAGGGGACAAGTTTCATAGCTTACACTGTACGGATCAAAGAAAGAGACTGGAATTGAAGGATTGCAGAAATCTCAAAGGCTTCTGGGGCGGGAGGAACTACCTCACTAACAGATCTACAGTTAACATCATGAACTGTTCGTTTTTAATATTACATAGAATATTTTCATATAAGCTTATATAGAAAGCTCCAGGTGTTTCTGTAGACAAAGATAGAAACGCCATTTAGCATAATTCATATAGAGATATTCGATCTATTTGTCTCTTACTCCTATTACAGAATGTTGTGTGTCACTTTTAGGCGGGGGGGGAGTGGAGGTTAACGTGATAAAATCTGCCACCTAGAAATGTAATCCTTATACCTTCACAGCAAGTCTGAACTACATCAGAATACCTACAGTATCTTTTAGATCTTAAGTATGTATAATGCAGTCACTGGAATTTTCTATAATGTGATGTGACTTCATTGAAATATAATACTTCTCTGGGGCTTGATGGGTTAGGTATTGAGTCTGCGTGACATCTAGAAACAGGGAGCGTAGTTTTGGAATATGGGTCAACCAGTTAGACTCAGGAAGAGGAGAAACTACTTTACTCAGAGGATTGCAAATCTGTGGAACTCTCCTCTTGGATGAGTGTGAATGCTCAGCTGCTTGATCACTGGGTGCTTAGACTCCTAAGGGGAATCACTGGATATGGGCATTAAGCAGGAATGTAGAAGTCAGGCACAGGATCAGGAGGATCTTATTAAGTGGGAAAGCATATTCAAGGCCATCATAATGCCCACTTGTCTTTCTACTTAAAAATGCAACCCCATTGCGGACGTGTGGCATGTATAACGTGAACAGTAGAGTTATTATGGTCACAAAGTAGACTGCATCTTATAAGTTTCCTTGGAGTGTAAGTGTTTTTAATGTAATATTGTATTTCAGATGAACACAAAACCTCGGATTTGGAATAATAAACAATCCACCAAGCGCTACAATCGTTGGCCAAAGTCAACAAACGCAGATGACACACGCTCAGAAATAGGGTGGTCCCCAGCGAGAACCCGGAGAAACAGTGATGCTGCATCTGAGATGTCATGCGCTTGGTAAAAGCCTGAAATCTTCAACCACCATCTCCCCCTACTGTCTACGGTCTGGAAGTAGGGCGAAGGGATTGCAGGGGTGGAATCTAAGGCACCCCAACACATTCCTGCTCATTAACTGTTCCAAACTTTCCAGACTCATTGTTCTAAAGGGTTTCCTTTTTGTAACTGACTCAATACCTCCAACATCAAGTTACTGTACATTCTCATTTTGGTTGTGTTGTAATAAGGGTCAGCCATAATCCCTGTCAGGTCACTGATTCAAATGCAAACCTAGATCCAAGCTATCATTCTTGGTCCTATAATGAAGAACTGTACCATGGTTAGAGGCACTCACTGTCTTTTAGAGACATTAAACTTTACTTCTAAGGAAAAAAACTGAGGAATTCTCTGCAGTATCTTGGCCAACATTCATCCCTCAACCAGCAAAATTTTTTAAAATTTTGTCATTATCAGATTGCTCATGTGGATCTTGGCTGTGCACAAATTAGCTGCTACATTTCATACTTTACAGAGACTATAATCCAAAAAAAATTAGGAACTGTGATTGACTCTGCAAGGTGAGATATTCAAGGTGGAGACCGAAGAAATTGGAAAAGGAACCAAGATAGTGCTGGAAATGTCTGCTTTTATTTTTCTCTCTCTCAAAAACAATATAATAACTTGACAATTCATTTTGGTTTTGAGGGATAAAATATTAGCTACAACAATGGGGTATTACTCTTCCTCCTATTCAAAATAATACCCTGGACTCAGACTCTTCTACATTGACATGACAGGGTAGATGGGGCCTCTGTTTAAGAGACAGCTCAGCCAGTAGATCAATACTTCCTCAGTAGCACATTGAAGTCTTGCTCTTTATAGTTTGATTGTCTGAAATGGCGCTGCTAGGAGATTCAATAAATACTTGGAAAGGGAAAAGGCTATAGCATACAACAGAAGTTGGACAAATTGGATTAATGTGTGTTTGGGGGGAGTGAAAATAATCAGAATAATTATAATAATATGTCAAATTATACTGTTCTGTACCGAACATATATCCTGAACATAACAGTTTTTGTTCACCAATGTATGAATGCCTCCTTTTCTCACAAAAAAAAAGTTTTACCAGGAGGATATCTTGCATTATATTTCAGCTAAATTGATCAGTTTGGGTGGATCATAAAATAGCATTTAATTTGTAGGGTATTTTGATGTAAATTAACAATCTGCATCTTATGACAGAAAAATGCTCTTAGATGATAAAAACTATAACCAAATACTTAAAATTATTTTTATTAGCAGACTTTGTAAAATGAATATGCATTTGTAATACAGCAATAAACAATATACAAAGTTCTCATAACTATTAACAAAGTTTCATACTGCATTATTCATATACAAGTCATCACTAGATTCTCTGTGAACCCATTAATGTCCTGAGATTCTGATGATTCCAGAGAAAAGGGTGGCTGCTCAGCTGGGAGAGGGGTAGATTTTGTGGCCGGCGCTGTGTTGCATGTCTCAACGTGTAGTAAATCAGTTCTTTTGTCTCCTCTGGTCAAGAAAGTTCTCTGAAACACACTTCAAAAACATCCCTTCCTATCCTTTTACGTAATCAAAATTTTTATTGAGCTATTTGAATCATCATCACTACTTCACAGCTTTTATGCAGTCACCAATTTGCATTTCAATATCCAATTAATTGCCTGAGGAAAAAATCCATGAGTATTTTAAACATCTGTACTACCTAACTCCAAAGAGATTCTCCAGAGATATAGCCACTGCAAATATGTTCAACCAATTCCATCCTTATACCTCCTTGCCTGACAAAATATGTACCTTCACATACTTTGAACCCATTCCCTTTTTAAGCTAAGTGGTAATTGCCAAAAACATCAGTCAGACGTGGTCCATTACGCCAGTCTCGTTTAATGCATACAGTATCTGAGACTTGGAGCGTATTTATGTAAACATATTTCAGACCCTCGGTACAGTTCTACTGAAAATCTTTCTAGTTTCTTTTTGTGGCACTGTCTCTGTCAAACCTTTCATACTACTGTACCTTCGCCTCATAATTTACTTACGCTCCCAACACTTGCGTTGAACGATACTGAAGATCCGGTGATCGGGAGGAGCAGAGTCCGGTACTGGTTTTACCTCCAACCAGCCTGTCATCCGCACCAATAAGAAGCCGTCTTACTGTCTCCCTGGGAGACTGTCAAAAGATCGAGTCCTCCCCTCAGCAGGGCTGTTCGCAGCTTCCGTTCTAGTTATTTTTTCCCTGCTTTATCCCCGACCCTTTCTCCGCTAATGCAGAGTGTGAGGGGGGATCGCGGCGCCGAGACGATGCGGTAGCGTAAGCAGAGGGCCGGTGAGTGGATAGCCGACATTTAGTCGGGAATGTTCCGGAAGGTTCTCTCCGCCGGCTTCCTGGTACGGGCCCTTCACGCGGCGCTGACATGGGCGGTGACGTTGGTTCTCTTCCTGTACAACACGGGTGAGGTCATCATTAGGTCGTACCACAGGTGTGTGGGGGGGGGGGAACTTCACAGATAACCGCGCTGTGTAAATGTAAAACTTGTGGATGCACTAAACGCGGCGGCTTGTGAACGAACAGATTGAAGAAAAACTCTACTCTAAATTGACCCTCTCTGTACTTCATAAACTTTTGTGTACCTTCACTGGGTTTCTTCTCGGCCCCCTCCACACAGCCTGTTCGGTCTCTCTTCATTGTAACTCCCCACCAGGAGAACCCCAGTCAGTTTGAAGACACGAGTAGCTGCAGATACTGGAACAAAGTAAAAACAAACTGCTGGACGAGTCCAGATGAAAGGTCTCAACCTGAAATTCGACTGTCCATTTCCCTCTACAGACGCTGCCTAATATACTGAGTTCCTTTTTCAGTTTGATAATATAGTAGATCCTGGTAAATTTTCTCTGCTCTCGTCCATGCCTCTTAAAAATTTGCTTTCCACATGACTCCTCGATGCATCTTTGTCCCTTCTGCTGGTGCTTGGGCTCCAAAACCTGACATGAAACTCCCCACAGATGTCCCTGTGAATTCGTACATGTTGCTGAGAAGCAACCTAAGACTGAACTATCCTGCAATACCTTTAACTTTTAAAAAGTCCTTTAATCCAAGAATAAAATAATTGCCTTTTAATATAAGATCATAGTTACCAAATTAAAGAATACTAATCAATCAACTGATCAATAAACAAGACCATCTCGCATTTTGTTTGTTGCTTCAGACTTGTGCCTCGACTCTACTGATCACCTTGTCTTTAATTTAGCTTAAACCATAGTTGTAAAGGAAATCCTCATTCTGGTCTTTCTTACCAATCGACTGCCTCCTGAATTGTGATCTCGCCTCCCATCCTGTATCCTGCCTTCGTGACGTGACAGGTAGACCCTCCTCCTCTACTTGCTGTAGCCAGCTGTAAATTTCATTACAGCTCCTTTTGAATTTATAAACCAATCATCGCTTCCTGTACCCTCACAGCCAGCTCCTCCTGCCCTACTACTGCCAATTTCGAGCACTCAAGAAGTGGAAATATCTGCACTATATTTTAACATATTTTTGAAACTGCCTTATTTCACAAAAGAAATTCAGAAGGCTTGTCACATGCTTGTTTGCATCTTAAAAAAAATCTTTCCCTGATTAAAAGGTGCCGGGTGACATTATTCTGAAAGAATGGAAAGTTTGTGTTTAAGTGGGATCTGTACATAGTATTATATTATTACCTATATAAAATAAAAGCAATCCATTCTGTTCATACAGGTATTATTTGCGCACCACATGAACCTCCTTCCATTTTCCCCTGGCAAAATCTATTGGTGCAACTCACTGTTCTCTTCTCCATCATGCTTGTCCAGCCTCCTCTTGAATGCATCTTTGTTCAACCATTTCCTCTAGCAGTGAGTTCAGAATCAGAATCAGGTTTGATATCACTGGCATATGCCATGAAATTTATTGTTTTGGGGCAGTGATACAGTACACAAAAAGTGATAAATTACAATAAGAAATACATACACTGTATATAAAATAAAAATCAGTAAGTAGTGCAGAAAGAGCAAAAAAATAGCGAGGTAGTGTTCACTGTCCATTCAGAAATCTGATGGCAGAGGGGAGGAAGCTGTTCCTAAAACGTTGAGTGCGTGTGTTCAAGCACCTGTACCTCCTCCCTGATGGTACCAATGAGATATTTATATAGTCAACACATGGAAATATTCTGTCTGTAAGCTCCTTTCATAATTTTAAAAACTACCATTAGATGAACTCTCAGTCTTTTCTCAAAAGACACCATTCTGTTTATTCTTTCTTGTGGGGGAGATCTGTGTGGCATTTGCTACTGATGGCTGGGGCCAACATACAAGAGTGGTGTTAAATCATTGCAACTCTAGTTACATTGCAATTTAAATAAGTACACCCCCCACCCTTTTTCTCCTACCTTTCATCTACCTGTGTTGAACTTCACAACCAATGTCTTCAGATGGTATCATCTGTAAATTTAGAAAATTTTTGATTGCAGAGCCAAAGTTATTCATGTAAATTTTGTTCAGGAATAATCTCAGATAAAAATGATGAAATCTACCACAGACATCCCACCCTACAAAAACTCATTTCAGGGAGGTAGCAGCCCCTTCCGCCGCAACCCCATATCACCCCCCACCCCGGTTGACCTCCAAGGGTGTATGTAATACTTTGTTTAGTGATTTTGTCTAATCTGTAAACCAAGTTGGGTATATGCAGAAAATGTGACATTAAAATATGTACTTATATTATATTATCATGTTTATTATTACAACTTTAAGCAAGTCTATAGGGAGTTTGGCGTCATCACATAGGACATCAATAGAGTAGCTCCTTAGCAGCTGGCCAGCTAGTTTAAATAACATTAGCTACGCTAATGAACGAATGACACCTGTTAAACTCACCTCAACATGTCTTTTACATTTTAACACACTATAGGCAATAGAAAAGTCGCTGATGCAAACAGTGCAGCGAGCAACACTGTCATTATTTTTGAGGTCGACTGTAAAGCCCGCCCACAGAGAAAATTGATAGGTCTACTTAGCACAAAGAGAGTCCAATCAGGATGCTCGCTCTCCCTCTCAAAAAAAATCGATTTACGGGACATTGTGTATAATTTCCAGGCATCAGGGAGCCACTATCAATATGCGGGAGACTCCCGGAACTTCCGGAAGAGGTGGGATGTCTGCTACCATTATCTTCCTCTGCCAGTGTAGCCTTTAGCCATCTGAGGAAAGAGCATTTGTGATAAAACCTTCAGCATGTAGCTCAGGGTCCACATATAAACATTGTTCTCCGCTCTCCTGTGTGCATCTGAGACACATACAACCTCTAGCAGACTCTTCAAATGCCACCTGCTGTCTTTACAAAGCTCTCTGAATCCATCAACAGTACATTGACCAACATTAGTGTCCTCTCCTGTGTCAATCCTAGCATTAAAGCTCGAATTACACTAAGCTGACTCCACTATTGCTTCCCTGACACCAGAAACCTGAACTAGACTCCGACAAAAAAAAATTCGAAGGTGTTCTTAAAGTCTCTGAAAAGATTTAATTTCTCCCCAGATTGTAGAAAACTCTGGCCCACGGCCACTTGAAGAAGAGAAGGAGCATTTATAATGACAGGGAAAATCCTTCTGTAACATGCAGAAGCCCAGTGTAAATAATGGAAGATGTACACCACTTCCCAAATTACCCACTGGGCTGCAACCACTTTTAGCAGCTTTTGGCATGTGGGTGCCATATTGGCCTCCTTCGCCAATAAAACCTACAGAACTCGAATGGGAGCACGTCGTTCTTAGTTACAAGAAACTGTTTAAGATGTCCAACTGTGAATAATTTTTATCCATCTTATATTTGTTGCTCAATAAATACAATTCATTCTGATTGTTAATTATAGATCTGAGGCAGAGCGAAGAGCGTGGTGAGTTCCTACAACCAATCACGTTTCTCCTGCTGGTTCTCTGTTCAATGTTACTGTACTTCAGCACTTCCCTCATGGACCCAGGATACGTCACATTTGATGATGAACTAAAGGTAAATCAATCTCTATCTGGCACAAACTGCAGCACGTAGCTGAGGTGATTATTCCTCCACGAGAGCAGCTAAAATTATTATCCTGTAGGAACAGTATTGCTTCATACCTGAAATTATAGGTTACCCCATGTACTGGCTGCTCAGGCAACAGAAATTCGCCCTTACAAAATTCACAGATCACTACACAAGGAATTGAGATACAAAGTTAAATTTGTTCTTGTTGAATTTGTGGTGGGATGGGGGGGTGGGGTTGGAAGTAAATAAATAAACACTATTTATTTTTCAAGTTGTGTTTTTGAGGTATGTGCCAATAACCTTGCTTTGCATTGCAGAAAGTTGTGATATCGACCATTTCCCAGGAATTCAACATCACCATAACATGGTTGTTAGCACTTTGTAAAAGCTATAACGCAGAAATGGGCTATTGGTACTATTCTTCTGTGTTGATCACTTTGCTTTACATGAGATTTCTCCCACTCTTTTTATCTAAACCTATCAGGGTAGTCTTTTGTTCCTTTCACCTTTAAAACTACCCAGATTTAATTTGGTTGAAGTCAATAATATTCACCCTTTTGATTAAAATAAGGACTTTCTGAAATATTGTGCTCTTTATTTTACTTGAATTGAAATTTTCAGTTCCTGAGGATTTTGTTGGTTCCTTGCAAACACAGGTACCTCGATCAAATCAGTGTGTTTGGGATGAGAAGGAGAAGGAGCTGGAGCTGATGGTGCCTGTGATACAGAAAGCCCAGAGACTGAGGCGCTGCGGATACTGCATGGTCCAGGTGGGAATTTCAATTTTGGAAATAGATTTAAATTCTTAACAATACAAACATTTATCATTGCAGAATTCCAAAAGCCTTTCACAGACTATGATTTGCTATGAAAATTAGGGATAAGCAGTGAGGTGCTAACCAGGTCATTGACACCCATGTACTAAAATGAAAATAAAGTAGGGAAGGAAATGATCAGATAATCAGCTTTTAGCGATGCTGTTGAGCAAAAAATATTGGGGAGGACGCCAAACAGAATCTTTCTGCTCTTCTTCAGAGTTTTGCCAAGATCCTTTATATTCATCTTTTAGACATACCAGGGCCTCACTTTAACATTTGAAAGACTGCACCCCAAACAGTAAGGAATGCTCTGTATTTCTTGGCACTAAGTTGTATTAGTAGGTTTTAATGCAATTATTATTATTATTATTGTTGTGGGCACGTGGCCAAGTGGTTAAGGCATTGGACTAGCAACCTGAAGGTCGTGAGTTCGAGCCCCAGCCAAGGCAACGTGTTGTGTCCTTGAGCAAGGCACTTAATCACACATTGTTCTGCGACGACACTGGTGCCAAGCTGTATGGGTCCTAATGCCCTTCCCTTGAACAACATTGGTGTCGTGGAGAGGGGAGACTTGCAGCATGGGCAACTGCTGGTCCTCCATACAACCTTGCCCAGGCCTGTACCCTGGAGAGTGAAGACTTTCCAGGTGCAGATCCATGGTCTCGCAAGACTAACGGATGCCTTTATTTATAATACAATCATTACTATCAATTTTTCTTTATTCCATCCACTTGGAAACTCCTGTGGCTAAGGTGAGTTACTGGAAACAGCAGTTAAATATACATTGATGTTAAATTAGAAGCCTTTTGAGCCTATGTATCATCAATCTTTGTTTTTACTTGGGTACTAATTGACTAGCTATGAATCCATAATACTTTATTTCAAATTTTTAGTATTTACTTTTAATTTTGTAAGTCTGGCTAACTTCTAGGTTGGTACTGTGGAATTTAATTTCTTGCTTGTTCATTTACCAAAAAGAGGCAGAAGACTGACTAATCAAAATTCCATTTTAAACTAGCCTTGACTATTTACTGCACTGTATTTGATTAGAAGATAAATTCTAATGAGTTTCCTCCATTTCAGCAGCAGCCCATGAGGTCTAAACATTGCCAGTCCTGTCAACACTGCGTGCGGCGATATGACCATCACTGTCCATGGATTGAGAATTGTGTGGGGGAGAGAAATCATCGCTTCTTTATGCTCTATCTGACAACACAACTGACTGCCCTGATGTGGGCTTTCCACATTGCGTGGTAAGGATCAGTGTGAATTCTACCACATGGGTTTTATAGTAGAATAGATGCACTCTTGCCTCTGACCAGAAAGCTATTTACTGTACTGTAAATTTTTGCTGTTACTTGCAGGTCTGGATTTTGTACTGAACCCAGATGGAAAGACTGGCTCCGTGTCAACATGTTCCTGCTGCTGGCATTCATCATTATCATCATTTTCACCGTGGTGGTTATGCTGTTGTTGGTATCACACTTGTATCTAGTGTCCAACAACACCACAACTTGGGAATTCATGTCCCGCCATCGTATCTCTTACCTGAAACACTGCAGCTCAGAGGAAAACCCTTTTGATGAGGGCATTCTTAGGAATTTGTGGATGTTTTTTTGCGTGTGTAAGACAGTTACATGGGAAAAGGTTTATTTTCGAGAGGACAATGAGCAGGTTTAGAGAGTGGGTTTTCGTAAATGTGTGATCTCTACTCTATTCATTTTGGTTTTCTGCCTCACTGAGATTGAGTCTGAAGAAAATGTGAACATTATTTATCAAAAACAAAGTGCTTCGTGTGAGAGATTTTCTCCTTAACTGCCAGAGGCAAATGGGAGATAGAGGGCAAAAGGGAGGCAAGATAAGTTGGTACAGCCATTATGGAAGTGGTATGCAAGTTCTTTCCTCTTTCTACTCCATCCCAAATCCGAGTTTTAATTGTGGCTCTAATCAATTGGGGGTGAGGTAATGGGGTGATGGTGGTGGGTTTGAAGGAACTGAAGTAGTTTTCCATGGTCAAAAGTCGCTCAGTACCATTCTGAATAGATATTGAGAAGGAATAAGAGAAGAAAAATTTAAATTAGAATTCTGATTGTGGGTTCTGGATACTTATCACTGTTTAAGATCAATTATTAATGTTAAAGTATACTGATCCTTATTTTAACAAAACACATTAATACAATAATATTTTTGATACTTCAATATGGATATATTGAAACAATAACTTATCACCAATTTTCTAATGGATAATTTTGCAGTCCATATCTAAAATTTAGATTGTATCTGCATTGAATCATTTTTATTCCAGCAAGGATTACTGTATTAATATATAAATATTTACAATGTTAAGAACATTCAATTTTAGCAAAAAAACCTTTTCATAAAATATTCCAATGATGCTTACTACCCAATATTAAGTTTACAAAATTCCTGTAAATATATTTACCTAGGTGTACCAAATTCTTCTGGACAGCATCAGTATTCAAATTCTGCACATTATCAGAAATCAGAACTTTCATCAGCAACGGTTTCATTTGGTAGAGGTAGCAGATACCAAGCCCGCCCCCCCCCCCAAGTCAATGATCGTTAAGATTGTGAAATATTCCTTCATTGTGGTTCAGTACAAGTCCTGAAACAAACTACCTCACAGTACTATGGGAGTATTTTCATTTTGAGAGATTACAGAAGTTCAGAGCTGCCAAGAAAGGTCGATAAATGCAGACCTTGCTGGCAATGCCCACATCCTAAATAATGGACGTATAAAGTCTTACACTTCAGTGCAATACTTATAATTATATACTGCATGATGAAATGCAAAATTAATGTTCCATCCCCAAGAGGATGCAAGAAACAACGGCAATAAATCGAAAGAGCATGGGGGGGGGGGGGGCGCGCGGTGATCAGAAAGCCAGCACATCACATCTGAACCAATTATGAACAAAATATAATCCCAGTATTGTTGCATGGCCATTTGTGGAATCAATCATCTTGTTTCTTACAATGCAACAGTGGCCATACTTCTAATGTACTTCTTTGCGGTATAGCTTGTCATGAATAGAGAAATGTAAATGAAAGTTTTTCTTAAAATAATTTCAACCATCATAAGTGGAAAGGGGGGAGAAAAAGGAATTATTTATTTATGAAGATTGTGTTCTCATCTGTAGCTAGTCCAAACACTAATTCCTATTGAGAATGCTGGTCATCCAAGAAATTCTGCACACGTACCAAACCAATCATGCAGTTACTGCTGCCATGGAGTGCAAAGTACAAGTAACTGAATGATCTTGGCTGTGATTGCAATCCAAAACCTTCTAGCTCTGAGCACTATTCAACCTAACCAATTTATCCCAATCCTACAGCATTAACATTGGTCACATCTGCCCCAACAGAATAAACTTCTGCAACAAGATTATATGTGTCAAGTTTCTGCACAGCCGAGTCCCAAACTACTTGTGATGTCTTTAGACCTACAATATGCACTGCAAAATTTCAAGCACAATTGATCAGATTTATCATCTGATATCAGATACCAGGGTGATGGTGACTGCTTTTCGCCAGAAGTAATGAATATAAACATTTTAGTGCAAATACAAATTTTATGTACAAGAAAGCAAGCCTCCTGTAAAATTGTACAGATGGAAGACCAAGGTTCACAGAGGAAACTGAAATGCAACTGGGGGCAAATTGCCACTGAGAAGCAGCATTACTTATTGCCTCCACAGACAGAAATGCAAGTAATGCACAGAATTTTGGTACTGATTTAATCTCGTGTTCCATATAACTGTTTTATTTCTTCTGTTGATTTAACAATATAATCTCCAAATATACTTTAATTCTGCTACAAGAGCAGGGGAATTGTATTTCAATGCCTGTAATTAAATCGCATCCATCAAGATTGAGGCATGTTTGATATACTGAAAAATGGAGCATATAACTGGCAAAACAGGTTATAGTAATCTGGCAGAGAGCAGGAATTTAATCTACATTGAATTTAGACAGCTGGACTGTACTGGGAATTTATAAGTCTTTACCATTAAATAATAGTATGTTACTGTACATTTTCCACAACTTGATACTTTAATAATTTTCTTAAAAGGTTTCTGAACAGACCAATTTCATTAAAATATTCAGCTTAATTTTGGATTAGAATCTGTTCTGTGCCTCAAATCATCAGCACTTGGAAAAATATATTGATTAAAATAGTTTAAATCTTTATTTTGTTTCAAAGTTGTTTGATTTTTCTGTTTCATTCACAAAGTTAGTTAATACTGCCTTCAGTAACTGGCAGATGTCAATGATAGTAATACAGTAAGAAAGGAAAAGTGATTCTTTTGTGAATAGGCAATTTGAGCCCAAGTAAATTCTGATGATTACTATCTCTTGCCAACAATCTTAGATAATAAGGCAAAAAGAGCCCAGATGGATTCTTGAGAATGGAAGAGCATATACAAGTAGAAGCCACTGATACCTAGCTTTGGCATGAGATCAAAAGTGAGATTAGGAACGTCTAGTATCTAAAATGGTTACAAATACAGCGTCATGCTAAAGCTGGAGGCTGTCAAGTAGTGGGAGTATTTTTTTTTAATTGAGTAATTTCTAACACTTTTGACATCTGGGCAGGCTCAAAGGGTCAGCTAGATGTTCCCTGCCCACCAATTTCAAGAGGAATTGGAATAGATTCAAGAATCACTTGAATGCTATCACTCAAATCATCTTTTTTCCCTCTCTTCTGAATTTATCAAAATACAAGCCATAAGTTATATCAATAAATAGGAACAGTATCTGCTCCATATAAATAAAGTTAATCTCCATAGTGTTTATGCATTTTTTAAAAAATCAACATTATACATTTAAGAAAATAGATAGAGGTCTTCAAAATAAAGCAGTTATCCTGGATTTCATAATGATATGCTTTTAATAGTTCCATTCCTCTAACTACACGACTAAGAGGTCAGGAATGCAGCTGTTCCCTTGTCTTTGCCAATGAGAATATTTAAAAGCAGACAAGAGAATGAATCTGCTCAGATTTCAATTTTGTGTTCCTGGTATGTTACTAACCTCTGAAGCATAGAGATTTGAAAATATTGATACAAGCTGGAAGTGCAAGATTGTCATCCCTGTCATTAGGCACTTACCCTCTACACTCACTTTTAATTTGTTCAAATAGCAACAGAGAAAAATGTTTCAATCCACATTTAAAGTGCAATTGTTTAAAAAACCTTGCCTTCCCAATAAATACAACATGCACATGAACATACTCTGAAGTAACCCGAAGTATCATAACCTGGACCTAATTCTACAAATGTAGTAACAGGCCAAAAACAGAAATAAAGCCAAGTCAGAGTGCGATGGTCACATTTTTGATAATTAACTTATCATTGTAGTTTTAGGATGCAGGTTTCCTAGTAATCCTCTCTGCTCAACAAAAAAATACAAGCAGAAAAAAAGCTATATTAAAAAGGCTACTTAAATATATCCAGAGCCATCATCAAGTGAAATAAGACAAGAGAACACAATATTTCAGGGTGTGAAGTGGAGCAAATTAAAGTGCTGCTCATGATTACCATCTATCCACCAAAACAAACAGTAACATTTCATTGTTAGAAGTTCTAAATGCTCCCCATTGACATTCAAATTTGCCTGCATTTACATGGCAAGGGAAAATTAAAAGAACGAAAGATGTAGAGCATCGTGATCGGAGAGGAGCAAGGATGGCAGGGTTGTATGTGGTAGTACGTGTTAGGAGTGGGTGGTGATGAGAAAGAGCAGGTGAGAAGTAGGAAGTGGGAATTATGCAACTAACTACCTATTGCTCAGATAAAAGAAACAAAATTGTGGACAATTCATCTTGATATTAAATCGACCTGTTAATTCCCTTTGTAATGGTATTCTTCACTATTCTAATAGAGTGCAGACATTTTCCATGATGTGCAGGTTTTTGGACAGGAAATTACATTCACAAGAAACAGATGATCAGGGTTCTTGGAAACTAAATATTCATATTGAAATCAGTCTAGAAACTACCAGAGGTTTCAAACTTCTTAGCAGTTTCTCAGTTTGTCCAATAAATAGCACTCTGCATTCTTACGAGGTATCACATCAGAATATGAAGCCCACAAAATCAGTAATCTTGATACAGGTCAGTCATGCAATCAAACCCTTCAAACATTGCTTGCTCCTGTAGAGTTAGTTTTTCAGAGTCTGAAAATGGAGACAAGCCCGGAGTCTGGGTTGTAAATTCTTCTTCAAAGTTCCGGACATCATTTCGGCCGCTTATTTTTGGTACAAATGGCGGCTTTACTTTTCGAGCAAATAAGGCCTCCCAATCAACTTCCTGTAAGACAAAGTCATGGATGAGAGTGTCAGGATGTAGGTGCTGTAATATACAAATACATACAGACAAAAATAAAACCGATAATGAATTGTACACATATGATACAATCAGTTACAGCAGCATAATCCAATGGCTATTCTTGGGTGGACATTGTGCTATTAACTATGGGTATAAACAATTTCTTTTCCCCAGGCTGTAAATATTTTACAGCTTGTGACCTGTTTGGAGGGGATTCAAACAATTTCTAATCATTGTGGCTCCCTCACTGTGGTAATGTTACCATTTTCAAACCTCATCTTTCTTCAGCTTTCCCATTAATCTCACCATTGTCTTCATTCCTCATCCAGAGTCCCTCAACCAACCACAAAATTTGCTTTGCTCTTTTTATCTCTTAACTTTTACCAGTTCACCAGAAAGGTTATCAACCTAGAAATGACAGTTACTCTCTCTCAAAAGATGCTTTCTAATATTTTCCCTTTCTCTATCTGCAGTGCTTTCCTTGTAGAATTCAGAATCAGCTCACTTTCCTCCATTAGCTCCTTTTGCTTAAACTGTCCAGTTTCCCTCCTCTCTCCTCCACATTTCAAGCACTCTCCTTCCAGTATTTATCTATTTACTGTTTTTATGTTATGACTGAATCTGCATTCACCTTTACAAGCAATGCTATCCAGATCACAATGTAATACCACTTTTGCTTCTGTTGCTCTTTAGTTTAAATCCGTATCCTCTGGTTACTCTGTCAAAATTAGGTTTTCAAATACCTCTTTAACACTTCTTGTAGTTTCTTCTCGAAAGAGAACTCCAGATCCTGAACAAAAGATAGATCCCTCAACCCTGCTCTCAATTTAGTAAACTGCATCATTCAACCATTCGGTATCTTTGCTAAGGTGCTCAGAAACTAATATAATTTGTTGGTACCTATTCAGTGATTTTTAAGGTTTAGGATAACTTGCCTGCCATATAAATATTGCTTTATAAACATTTATCTAATTTGTTTATTCATTTGGCTCTTGAAAAACTTACTCTAGAGCTTGATAAAAAGCAGTTAGGAAATTTGATTGCAAACTGTGCCCTCCCTGTATAATTCCCTGATGACATTTGCCCTAGGTATCCATCATATCGGAATGTGGTAGAAGTAATTACACTGTCAAGCCACCTTGCACACAATCACACTGTGCTTCAACTGAATCAATAGGTTATTTAAGATGTCAGTGAATCACAACACAGGAGTCTGCCATTCAAAACATCTCAGAGATATTTCTTTGTAGGAAAGGGGAGAATATGAGTCTCTTTTAATGTTTATTCCATATGTTTTCCCTCTTCCATTTTTAAAAGTGCACTTATAAAGCCCCACAAACCAGAAGACTGATCTCTGTCCTTACATCCCCTTTAAAAGCTCTACTATTTGAATTATATTGCTTCTCCATATTCTTCTAATAATGCATTGTTTACAAATCAACTGGATTACATTTTATCTACCTTTTGTCAGCCCATTTCACTCATTTACTAATGCTCTCCTGAAATCTGCTACTTCCTCATATTTTCCTAGTTTTGTGCCATTAACAGACTTTGAACTTATATTTCCTACACCTATGACCAAAATGAGCTTAAAAGAAAAATGTCTGTACTGACTTACTGTCTGGAGTTTACAGCTCAGTGGGAATTTTGTGACTTGGCAATTACTTCCACTCCCAAATGTATTTACTCTCCACCATTCCCCATCACTGTGTTTATTACCCACCTTAAAATACATTTCTTTTTTCACTTCCTTTGCATCCTCCTCACCAGTGCCTAAACGGTATTCTGGGTTCTTTCTCAGTAGCTGGAAATAGTGTTGCAGGGCAAGGTGGAGAAAAGGGGGCAAGAAAATACTGTCACCATTATTGCTATTTACTTACTTTTCTTTGTAATCTTTCTTCAGAAAGGCAGCATGCTCATGCAAGTAAATCAGTTAGACTGACCTTCCTTATGATTGAGACCACCTCAGTCGATAAGAATCGTGGATAGCGTACCTCGTTATTAACTATGCTATCAAATACCTCGTCGTCATCGTCTCCTGGAAAAGGGGACTGTAGGAAAACAAATAAAAAATACTGTCATATTTGGACAGGGGATAGGAGGCTTAGAAGTGTAAATAAGTTAGCACAATGATGTTCTGCGCAAATGAAATTTAGAAATGTTATGCTTCAGTTTTTTTGTACACTTCTTCATTCATAAAACGTGTTATAGAAAAGGAAAATAATATCCAGGAAAGTCAATGATTTCAAATTATTGTGGTTAGAGAGCTGGAGCAGTTCATCTACCTGGCTTCTCAGATGAATACTTTAACTAAGCAGTCCTTTGATTGTATTCTGATTTTACCCATGATTAACTTATTTAATTCCACTTTTCCTCACACCATAATCCATTACCAGCTTTGAGTAAAGTATATGTGAGGCAGTTTGCCCTGTCCTGTTATTGTCTTACATTCAGTCAGGCACCAAATGGTATTCCTCAATTTCAGCCATTTCTTCACTATGTGAAATCCAGCATTGTGCTCAGTATCTTATCCAAAACCAACAACAGTGAAAGGATCATCACAGAAACAAGCTTATGTAGTGCCTAGTTCAAGGAAGTGAAGATCTTACCTCTCCCACCAGCATTTCATAAATTAGGACTCCTAGACCCCACCAGTCAACTGCTCGTGTGTAGGAGGTTTCAGTCAGTACCTCTGGGGCGAGAAACTCAGGAGTTCCACAAAATGTATTTGTGTGATCACCAAAACCCATTCCTGCAAATGAACAGATTTTATAAAAAAGCATTAAAAATATAGTTGTGAAGATAAATGACTACAAAATAGCAGGGTCCTATCCGGGAGAATCTCAACACCCAAGAGTTTAATTCCTTTAGAAGCATAAAAGTGAGACAGAAACCTTAATTTGGTATTGATGTATCAGAGTGTAACTGAAGCTTTAATTCACTTTTTGCTGGAATTTCCCAGCACAATTCTTGACCCAGTAAATTGGGAAACAACCCAACTACCAGAGCTCCTGCCTTGAAGAAACTGAAATCTTCATCTTCCTCATCTCATGGATGCATTCAGTTACTCCAATAGAGTTGTTACTGGGATTAAAAATTCCATGTGGCCACAGAATAGAGACTGAATACAATTAATATAGTAGCACCTAGGTGTAAAGGCAAACCTTTTAAAATAGTCAGCCAAGAATGATACCAATGCCTAATAACAAAAACATTAGCAGAAGTCCATCTGGTCTGAAAAGCACTTTCTCTTTGCACATAAGGTAAAATTAGCCAGCATTTTCTGGTTTAGTTTCATATTTTCACTATCTACTGTTTTTAAATTTCCATGTATAGATTTAAGAAAAAGTAGTTTTTGCTAACTTAAGAAATATGCACTTCCTTGAGAAGTTGAAATTGCAAAAGCCACAGTCACTGACAAATGCTCATACTTTCTGCCCCAAATAATCCTCTTGTTGTAATAGTGCTCCATCTAGTGATTCAATTAAGATCAACGAACAATACTATCCTTCTCCCCAGCATAGCTCCGTAAACTTCCTATGTACTTGCCCTAAAAAAAAACTTACCAGAGCACATTTCCATGGTTCTCTAATATCTCACTCATTCAGCTATGTACATTCAGTGGCCACTTTATTAGGTACACCTGCTCGTTAATACAAATATCTAATCAGCCAATCATGTGGCAGTAACTCAATGCATAAAAGCATGCAGACATGGTCAAGAGGTTCAGTTGTCATTCAGGCCAAGCATCAGAATTGGAAAGAGATGCACTCTAAGACACTTTGATCATGAAATGATCATTGGTGCCAGACAGATTATTTGAGTATCTCAGAAACTGTTGTGGGCGAAAACCCCAAGAGATCAGCAATCTCTAGTGTTTATAGAGGACGATGCAAAAACATTAAGTGAATGGCAGTTCTGTGGGCAAAATGCCTTGTTAATGAGAAAGGAGAATGGCCAGACTGGTTCAAGCTAAGAAGATGACAGTAACTCAAATAACCACACTTTACAACAGTGGTGTGCGGAAGAGCATCTCTGAATGCACAACATTTCGTACTTTGAGGTGGATGGGCTACAACAGCAGAAGACAATGAACTTACACTCAGTGACCAGTTTATTAAGTACAAGAGGTCCCAACAAAGTGTGCACTGGGTGAATTTTTAGCCTGGACAATGGTCTCTGAGAATTCAAGAATGGAACATCCTGGTCAAGTCCAATGACCTTCCACTCTTATGTGACATCAACATATATACACAGTTCAGAGGCTATTGACCAGAAGTGAATACATTGATTTCTTCTCCCTCCCTATTCCTACTACCTGATGGCCAGGCTGCTATATTGGTATGTCAACTAATTGTAACTGAGATAAAAATACTCAAATTCAATACTATTCACTATTCTCACCACACTACCAGAAATACAAATAGCCATGTAGAAGTAATAGAAACTAAAATTGCAGGAAATGCAAAGCAAGTCAGTATCTGTGACCCTGTGCTCCTTCCATTAGAACTATCTATTAAGCAACTCCTTTTCCAATATTTGTATTATTTTGCATAAGAATACAGAGTACAAGAAAATATATATCAATACATTATACTAGATCACATATAAAGACCCTATATTCATACAAATTAATTCATTATATAATAAAATTACTATATTTCAATGTTAAAAAAATCTAACCCACTACCAAGACCGAAGCTGATTAGTAAAGAAAAAAAAAGGAAAAAAAAAATTAGTCATCATCTGTGCTTTAACAGCAAATCAAAGGTTTTGAAAATAATTCAAAAAAGGTCCCCACAATGTTTGAAAGTCTTGGCTAGATTCAGAGATTGAGCATCGAATCTTCTCTAAATTTAAATATGACATCACATCACGTAACCATTGAGCATGGATAGGAGGGGCCGCATCTTTCCATTTAAGAGAAATAAAAGCCAAAATGTGCAAATCAGATGGCTCCAAAATAATATCCTTTCCTCCAACAATACCAAATAAAGCAGTCAAAGGATTAGGCTTAAAGTTTACTTTGAAAAGTATCGAGAAAGTTTGAAATACTTATTTCTAATATTTTCCAAGACTCGTTCTAGATTAAATAAAATTCATCTTCAGAAAGATAAAAAGAATGGAGGATTAGCCTTACCAAACTTTAGATTTTATTATTGGGCAGTTAATATAGGAAATATTACATTTTGGTTATATTACTTTAATTGTGAGGATTGCCCAATGTGGATTTTTTTAGAAGCTAACTCTGTCAATACATTTTCTATTATTTCTCTTCTTGGATCCTCACTCCCTTTGTCTCTGAGTAAGTTAACTGATAATTTGATAGTTAAACACACTATGAGAATTTGGATACAATTCCAAAAATACTTTGGCTTATTGAGATTTTCTCTTTCAAGTCCCATTTTTTCTAACTATTTTCTTTAAACCCTCTATGATTGATGGGGCTTTTAAAGAATGGGATAGATTAGGTATTAAATGCTTTCAGGACATGTCTATAGAGGGAAGTCTCTTTTCATTTGAACAACTGTCAACTAAATAGTTTACCCAAAACTTATTTTTTTTCAATACCTACAAATAAGAGATTTCTTACAGTCTCAAATAAGTACATTTCCTAAAAGTCTAGATAAGAATCCATTAGATGTAATTTTTAATTTGAAACCTTTTTATAATGGATCTATATCTAATATTTATAATATGCTGTTGGGAATAAGAAGTGTTCCTTTAGATAAAATTAAAAATCTTTGGGAACAAGATTTACAGACTTCAATTTCTGAGGAAACTTGAAATCAATTTTTTAAATTGGTTAACACTTCATCATTATGTGCCCACCACTCTCTCCTTCAATTTAAAGTGGTCCATAGGGCCCATATGACCAAGGATAAGTTGTCTTGTTTTTATTTAGATATATCTCTGTATTGTGATAAATGTAATAATGGAGAAGCTTCACTCATTCATATGTTTTGGACATGCCCGAGTCTTGGAAAATATTAAGCAACTCAAAGAAAACAGGGAAATTTACCCTCTTTACACAGTCCAAAGTCACCAATTTTAACATAACCATCAGCATCCATCAATAAATTGTCCAACTTCAGATCCCTGCAAAAGATAAAAGGGCAAAAGAAAAGTTAAAGTTCTGCACTCAGTAAATGTTTACTGTACAAGACATTAGAAGTGAAAGGACTCAGATAGTTAGAACAAAAGCAGAAACAGGAAATTTGAAACTTAACCAGGAAATATAGCAGTGACCATTTTTTTCTTTGCAGAACTAGGTTTAAGTCGATAAAGGTAGGTTGGATAAAAGGACAACAAAAAGAAAAAGTTTATGATAGGCTAGTATGCAGAAGAGATTTAATGACAAAGAGGTCATGTAAAAGATGGTAGTTTATATTGGGTTGGGAAAAAAATTAAAAAGTAAATCAGGAATTGTGTAAATATCAAATAATTATCTGAAATTAATAGGAGGAGGCTGGGATGAAGAATGTAAATCTGAAATGTCAAGTCCAAAAAGTTGTAATCTGTCTAATCAGAAGAGGTGTGGTTCCTTGACCTGAAATTATCCAATTTAGTGTTGTTATCTGAAGTTGTGGAGCTTTGAATTGCATAAAAATTGACACACATTGCTCATAGGATATTTTTAGCAGCAAGCCTACAATAATTAAAAATTGTTTGTGCAGTTTCCTTGCAAAAGCGGATCAGATTCAAACTAGAAAAATTTTAAAAGGGCAACTTGTATTGGCAAATGCAGGCAGTTAACCTTCATGAAGATTTGCATTTAATTCGTGATTCACCAACACTGACTAAATCCTACTCAGCACTCTGCAATCTACAACAGGACCCATTGAAACTATTTTTTTTAAAAAAAGACAAAAATTTTGCATTCTGATTGACTACCTCTGAAAGTTCTGTGAAATAAAACTATTACTACTTGTCCAGGAATTGACAAGCCTGTAGCTCTTCCCATCACAAAATTTCTTCAGTAAAAAAAATGACTAAACTAACTGGGTTTGTTCACATCAACTTGAGGAATAAATTGGGTGTGGAAGGAATAAAGAAACATGTTTACATCAATCATTTATAATTATATAAAAATAAAATAAATGAAGAAAACAAAAGTCTGTGGTGTCAGGGCCAATTACTTTTTGATTACCAGGGTGAGCTGTGTTTGGAATTGGAATAGGACCAAATACATGGGAGTTAATGTAACAACTAGGAGTTAAAGGCTGTACATGACCATTGACTACATGGTACTTTATAGCATTTCCTATCATATAATCCTATATCATAATTCTTTTCCAGTTTTCTGTTATAATCTTATAGCATCGTATTAGCTGTGGCATTACTGAGTTGCAAAAGCTTTAAGGATTGGGGATGGGAGTTCTGAATAGTACTGCTCCGAGAATCCTAACCTGCATGGTGCATGCAAGATAGGTTCTGGGCTGACAGAGTTCCTGTACGGGGCAGAGATTCCTCCATCTAGGAGATGGAATGGAATTTATCAGGAATCAGTAAATGACACAAATCAAGTTGGCATGGCAACCAAGACCGCATTGTGAACTTTCAGAGTAAATATCCAATATTTTAAGGAAATAGTTTAAGAATACCAATAGGTACAGATCTTTCAAATGTACATGGTTTTTAACAAGCATACTTGAGTACTTAAGCCAAAGTTACCTGTAAACTATACTTTTCTCATGTAGAAACTGCAAGCCAAGAATAACACAGGCTGCATAAAATCTGAGGAAACACAAAGGATGCAAACAACCAAGTGAAAAGTAAACTTGATCACAATAATACAGAAACATAGGAAAATGAGTGTGGTAGGTAGTTAACTACAAAAAAAGTCAGTTATTCAGTTGTTTGATTCTAACATAAGAGCAGATTTTTTTCTTTTCATAGACAAAGGTGGACCCCTACAACACGGGAACATGCCCTATGACCCAGCAAGTCCAAACCAACCACCATTAAAGTAATTCCATATTATCATTTTTCTCAAAGCCATTTAATCTTGTTTGTTTTTAAAAACACTTCAATATACTGCTTTTGACTACTTATGACAAATTTAACTCACCGTATGTTAACTAATACATGTTCTAACAAATTGGGGTTCACAACGGAAAACTGGCTATAGTGATTCACACTTTAAAAGATTGCTGATTGAGCTGAATTAAAGGCAAATTAATCAATGATTGTAGTACAGATTCAAGCCTACATTAGAAGAAATGCAATGGTAAGTGTTAAGATGGATGAAGTATTTTCTGAAATTATGACAAAAACTGTCCTCCTTTAGATCTAGATATTAATATCAGTAATAAGCATAGTTATGGTGCAATTCATTGACCAAAGATACCACCACATGACAGAAAGTTTGCAAGTAGCAGATCACAGCCAGCCAGCATCTGAAGCATGTTGTAAGGAAAGGAAGCAACTTCCTCTGACACTGAAAACGTGGGTTGTGAATGAGATTTCATTAACATTGCTGAGTGAGCTTTTGACGGGCAGATTGGCTTAGCATTGTTTCCTTTCATACCGAGTAATTCTTAATGCTCCTTTTGAGGTGAATTTTAAATTATCCAACCAGAATGTGGGTTTTGCTATGAAAGCCAGAACTTACTGCCCATACCTCTGAAGTACTGATTTGGGTTTAGACTTATCAGCAACTTTAAAAAGGCAGAATACTCCAAAACAAGAACATTGTAAAAGTTACTAATTGGAATTCAAAATGGATTATCAGTTTCATTACAGAACCACAACTATATTATACTCTTTACCGTTTGAACCTGTGGATCACCTACCATCCACATCACAATGCAATAAATGGGATAAGGTACAAAATTCTCAAGGACCACTTACCGAGCCCGGGGTTCTGAGAAGACATTGGAACGAATGTGTTTCATGAGGTCTCCTCCAGGTGCGTACTCCATCACAAAGCAAACTTGACTTGGTGTTTGAAAGCATGCAAAGAGGTTCACTAGAAAAGGATGCCGAAAAGAGCTTGCGGTCTCAAGGATCCTTTTCTCACACATCAGACTAAAAATCAATAGATTGAATAAATGAGTGAAGAGCTTTCTTTAGCCATCTTCATTTACAACAAATGGCATTTTTAACCTGTCTCAAAATATGATTAACTGTAAATAACAGGCAGAGATTCAATTTATAGTTCACACAGAAGTAATGGAACCTTCCACAAGCACTAGTAAAATTCCTGCAGTCAAGTGTCAAAAATCAAATAACTGGACAAGAAAGTATTGAGCAGTTAGTAAAGTTGACAGAACAATGGCATATTATTCTGCAAAATTGTAATTGACTTTAGGAGGAGGAAACCAGAGGTCCATGAGCCAGTCCTCACTGGAGGATCAGAGGTGGAGAGGGTCAGCAACTTCAAATTCCTCAGTGTTAATATTTCAGAGGACCTGTCCTGGGCCCAGCACGTAAGTACTATCACAAAGAAACCACGACATTGCCTCTACCTCCTTAGGAGTTTGTGAAGATTTGGCATGATATCTAAAACTTTGACAAACTTCTATAGATGTGTAGTGGAGAACCTACTGACTGGCTGCATTACAGCCTGGAATGCCCTTGAACAGAAACTTCTTCAAAAAGTAGTGAATACGGCTCAGTCCATCACAGAAATATCCCCTCCCCACCATTGAGCACACCTACAGGAAGCGTTGTCGCAGGTAAGCAGCATTCATCCTCAGGGTCCCCCACTACCCAGGTCATACTATCTTCTCACTGCTGCTATCAGGAAGGTGGTACAAGAGCCTCAGGACCCACACCACCAGCTTCAGGAACAGTTATTACCCCTCAACCATCAGATTCTTCAACCAAAGAGGATAACTTCACTTGCCCCATCATTGAAATGTTCCCACAACCTATAGGCACACTTTCAAGGACTCTTCATCTCATGTTCTTGATATTTATTGCCTGTTCATTTATTATTCTTTCTTTACGTATTTGCACAGTTCGTTGTCTCTTGCACGTTAGTTGATCACCCAAGTAGGTGATGTCTTTCATTGAAAATATTATGGATTTATTGAGTATGCTAGCAAGAAAATAAATCTCAAGGCTGTATATGGTTATATACATGTACTTTAATAATAAGTTTACTTTGAACTTTTGAATCATTTTAGTCTACTTGACCCATCCACAGACTTTGGAGTTGCTCACCACATTAGTTTCAAAAAAACTCTCTTCTTTCAAGACTCTACTCCCCAGGTAACTCTCTTCTCTAGCCAATCTTAGTCAAAAAGCCAAAGGAAATACAGAAAATTTGAAATAAATAGCAAATGCTGTGAACACTTAGCTGGTCAGGCAGCATCTGTGAAGAGAAGTAGAGTTAAAGTTTCAGAATTAAAAGGTCAAATCCTGATGACAGCTTATCAACCCAAAATGTTATCCATTTCTCCGTGGATGCTGCCTGACCTGCTGAATATTCCCCAACACTGTGTCAGAGTTGAGCTCTTCTTTTCTTGTCTCAACATCTTCCTCTACCACCAACTTTTCTCATTTCCATTCTGCCCCACAGTGATATCACTGGGGAGTGGAGGGCATGGGTTTAAGGTAATTATTAAGATTAAAGGTGGGGGAGGTTAAACAAAGGGTGACAAAGATATGAAATTTTCTTCCTGACTGAGTGGCAAAGGCAGATATTATCAGCACAAACTCTTGAACATCTGGCTCTAACATACAAGTCCGCAATTGCACTTGTTCACATGCAGGGATACAATTTGTTGTACAAGTGACAAACGTCTACCTGTCCACTTCATCTCGAAGCACTATATTACATTTCTTCAAGGCTTTTATAGCAAACAGTCTCTTTGTAAACTTATATTCTGCAAGAAGCACCTAGAAAACAGAAAAAAATATTAGGACAGAAATACCATCATTTAGCTACAAGTTTTTGAATGAAATCCCCATACCCTCAGTTGTGCCAAAGGATCCCATAGGTGTCAAATATATTTCTGTCCTTCGTGGGAAATGAATACATCCAGTTTTACTGAGGGACATGTTGTGTGAACAATTTTCCACTTCCAATTCAAGGATACAACAAATTTTAATGCTGCTAATAACTATTCACTCTGTCTCTACGCACTAAATATGACTTACTATTTTCAACTCTTGACAAACTTGGCTCCAGTGTTTACTATGCTAAACCCAAATTCATTATAAAGAAAGGGTTTTTAAATGCTTTTGATTCAGCACCTCAAACCATTACACCTCCAAATATAGTAAATTTTCCCAATAACATAACCTTCATATTCTAAATATGTGCAGCAAACCCTAGAGTCAAACAAATTGTTATTCATTTAGCTAACACGATAAACATTGCAAAACCAAATGCCTTGTTTGATTTCAGAAGACAAAAAGCTTCAAAAAAAAAGTCACTGAGACTATAAATTAATAGACGGTGAATAACTATTAGATATACAGAGCAAGTTTATGGTTAAATTTTATTGCTTGGTTTGTTATAAGAAACAATAAATCTTCCAATTCAATACCAAAGGAAACTGAATGTTGAAATTGTTCCCATGTCTTACAGCAGCACAGCAGTAAAGGGAAAAATAACATGCATTCACACAAGATTGTTGTGGATGGGTTATGAAGAAAGAGATCCTAGTCAAGATCTGCCTAGTAGACACAATTTCTCCTAGCATCTAAACAATGAGCAGATAGTTTCTCCGACTTTCAGAAAGACACCTCACGTCAGCAGTTAATATCAGAATGTGAAGTGAATTGGGACTAATAGAAATTGATAGATATTTTTAAAGTCGAACATACAAAAAAAAACAAAAATCTTGCAGAAGTGCTTCCAGCAATTTAAAATAATGATTGACAGGCATGAATGGGAAAAGGAAGAAGAGGAAAATGATTCTGCCCCTGAATTTTGGAGAAAAAGGGGAAAACTGTGCTGAAGAAACACTGAAATGGGATCTTACACGTGTCTTTTCCTAGCTAATCAGAAAGATAAATTTGTACAATTTGAAACAAGGGATTCGTGCTGTTACCACTGCTGAACATGTTCACAGTACTAATCAAAGTGGCTCTATTCAAAAATCAAGCCTCATCTCATTTAATATTAAAATTTCTCTAGAGATGAAATTAATGCTCCATACCAAATGGTAACTTACAACAGTCAACACTGCATTTCTGAATGTTCCTAATACTATGTCAGATATACAACATGCAAATGTTAATATATTATAGGGAAAAAATCATCATGCCCCATCAAATTTATGGTTGTAATCAGATACACAAGTAAAATTTCACAGATAATTTATGAACAGGGAAAAAGTCTTTTGCTATATCAAAACCATATACCTGTTAACATATCCAGGGACTTACAAGATAAACTACTAAAATAACTCAGGTGGTGAAGGCAGAGGCATTGTTTGCTCCAGACTCCAGCACCTGCAGCCTCTTGTCCCTCCATTTTCAAGTTAAACAACTGACAATAATGCTAAGATCACCTTTCACCAGCTTAACAAAAATTCAATTTGATATACCTAGGAAGTAGTTAATCTATTGAATTATTAAATCTAATCTAAATTGTAGAATGTTAAGAGAAGGCGCTAAACAGCAAGGTACTAAAAAGGTGACAGGAAGATTATAAATACACCCATACCTTTCCAAAATGACCCTGTCCAAGCAAGGCCAAACAGCAGAAATCTTCAAAATGTAAGGTCTGCAGTCTGTGAAAAAAAAAAGTGAGAATATTTTAAGAACTACCACAATTAGCCAAGAACAGACTAATTAGTCTTGATAAACTTAACACTGTTGTGGATTTGACCATGTTTCTTTCCTTCAATTAATTGAAGAAGCCTGGAAGAACTTATTATCCACGCTCATACATGAAATATTATCACTTAAGGTAGTGAGTGAAATATTGGAGACAACCATTCAATCACAGAGCAAAATAAAATTTGATGGGGGAGGAAAGAGATGCAGGAGAAAATCAAAGTACGCAAAACAAAAAGAGGGCTATAGTCATGGATGTAATACAAATATGAAAGAGCAATCTAACATCTGGTGAAAAAACAAATTTATAGGCCAATTCAAAAATAATTCAGTCAAAGGCACTGGAATTCTACTGACTCAGCTGAAGTGGAGTTCAACCCAATTAAGCCGTCAGCCTTGTCAATGTTTTGTACATATGGCTAAGGTTCAGCCATTACCTTGGTGCAATGCAAACTTGATTGGATACATCTAGAAATTGGTTAATCTGTTGAGTTGCCATGTTTGTATCATTTTTAACTTCATCCTACAAAAGTGATAAACAACATTTGCATTAATTTTCTTACATGTGGTAAACAGAAGAATACTGTGGAGTTAAGTAACTGTCTTTTGGGTAAGTGAATGTATTGAGCAAAAGTACAGGTGGTTTATTTGCTTGCTTATCTGATTATCTCAGTGAAACAACACTTCAATTTTAAAATTCCTAAACAAAATCTCTTTGTTATTGTCCCTCTCTATTGCTAATTTTCTTCAACACCATAATTCTCAGAGGACAGTATTTTGCCAGTTCCAATCTCAAATATCCCAAACTTCAAATCATTCCACCATTGTCATCTTAATGCTTTCAATTGCCAAGGTACTAAAAATGAGAATTCTTGCCATAAATCTCTGCTCGTTCATTCATTCTTTCAAGTGCTCCTTGAGATTGTTGACCAAGCTTTACTGCATTGATACCTTGTGCAGTTCTGCAACAATATTTTGTTTGCTAACGCTCTAAACTTCTTTAGGATATTTTACCCTATGTGAATAGAAGTTGCTGCTATGGTGATTACATATATAGCCTTTTATTTTCCAGAAACAACCCAAGGAACTTCAGCACAACAAGCTTTGAAATGTAATCCCTTACATGGGTCAGTTCAATCATTCATATTGAAAGAAGTGAAATGACCAGTTGGTATACTGCTAAAAGTGATACTGATTGAAGAACATTTGCTCTTGTTATCCACCTGATTTAACATGACGTATAGCTGCAATTAAAATGTTCTGCTTAAATCCTATGCTTATTTCAAATTATATAAATTTATAGATTTCAAGACTTCTTTCTTCTCTCTTCTACCCCACAAATCAAAAACATACTACTTTCTTATTTTACAGGCGAGTAATACTATTCCCTTCCCTCTCATCAATAACAGTTCCTTACCTGACTATTAATCAGTGCAAGTATCCTTTCGTCTGAAGCACTATTTATAAATAGCCAAGATGGCTTGGCAGGAGACTCGGGGCTGAAGTTTAGGCTGACAGATGTGAAGTCCCTACATAACATAAGCAGAATTAAATAATGGAGTCAGAGAGAAGTTCAGCACAGAGCCAGGTCCTTCAGACCGTCTTGTCCACGCTAAAACCAGTTAAACTGCCGACTCCCATTGACCTGCAACAGGATCAGAGCACTTCACAGCTCTCCATACCCCTACCATCCATACACCTATCCAAATTTCTCTTAGAAGTTGAAATTGAGCTTGCATGTATTGTGGCAGCTTATTCCACACTCTCACGACCCCGAGAGAAAAAGTTTCCCCTCATGTTCCCCTTAAATTTCTCACCTTTCAACCTTAAACCATGACCTCTGGTTGTAGATTCACCCAACCTCAGTGGAAAAAAGCCTGCTTGCATTTACCCTATCTCTACCCCTCATAATTTTGTATATCTCTATCAAATCTCCTCCCAATCTTCTACGTTCTAAGGAATACAGTCCTAACTGATTCAATCTTTCCTTATAACTCAGGTCCTCCAGACCTGGCAACATCCTTGAAAATTTTCTCTGTACTCTTTCAACCTTATTTACATCTTTCCCGTAGGTAGGTGACCAAAACTGCACACTATGCCTCAAAATACACCAACGTCTTATGCGACTTCAACATAACATCTCATCTCCTGTACTCAATACATTGATTTATGAAGGCCAATGTGCCGAAAGCTTTCTTTACAACCCTAACTACCTGTGACGCTATTTTCAACGAATTATGGACCTGTATTTCCAGGGCCCTTTGCTCTACCACACTCCTCAGTGCCCTACCATTCACCGTACAAGACCTACCTTGATCAATCGTACTGAAGTACAAACCCTTGCACATGTCTGCATTAAATTCCACCTGCCATTTTTCAGCTCATTTTTCCTACTGTTGGAGATCCCTCTGCAAGCCATGATAGCCTTCCTTGCTGTCCATTACACCCCCAATCATGGTGTCATCTGCAAATTTGTTGAGCCAGTTAACTACATTATCATCCAGATCAACAAAGGACCCAGCACTCCACTAGTCACAGTTCTCCAGTCAGAGGTAGAAATCTACTACCACTCTGGCTTCTCCCACAAAGCCAATATCTAATCTAATTTACTACCTCATCTTGAATGCCAAGCGACTGAGCCTTCTTGACCATCCTCCCATGTGGAACCTTGTCAAATTCCTTACTAAAGTCCATGTAGACAAAATCCACTGCCTTGCCTTCATCCACCTTCAAGGTAACTTCCTCAAACCTCTACAAGATTAGTTAGACATGACCTACCATGCTTGAAGACATGCTGACTATCCTTAATCAGTCCATGTCTATCCAAACACTTTACATCTGGTCCCTTAGAATAACTTTCCCACAACTGATGGCAGACTCAACGGCCTCTGATTTCCTGGTTTATGTTTAGAGCCTTTTTAAACAGAGGAACAACACTGGCTACCCTCCAATTCTCTGGTACCTCTCCTGTTGCCAAGGATGATTTAAATAACTCTGCCAGGCCACAGCAATTTCTGCACTTGCATACCGTAGGATCTGAGGGAACACCTTGCTAGGCCCTGTTGATTTATCCACCCCGATTTGCCTCAGGATAGCAAACACCTCCTCCTCTGTAATCTGTACAGGGTAATGAAGTAGATGCCGCTTTGCCTCACTTCTACAGACTCTGCCCATCTCCTGAGTAAATACAGATGCAAAAAAAATTAAGATCTCCCCCATCTATATAGTATTAATGGTAAGACTCTTGGCAGTGTGGAGGATCAGAGGGATCTTGGGGTCTGAGTCCATAGGACGCTCACAGCTGCACAGGTTGACTGAAGGCTGCCACAAGAGGACACAGGTTTAAGGTGCTGGAGAATAGATACAGTGGAGACGTCAGGGGTAAGTTTTTCACTCAGAGAGTGGTGAGTGCATAGAATGGGCTGCCGGCAATGGTGGTGGAGGCGGATACGATAGGGTCTTTTAAGAGACTTTTGGATAGGTACATAGAGCTTAGAAAAATAGAGGGCTGTGGGTAATCCTAGTAGGTTCTAAGGTAGGGACATGTTCGGCACAACTTTGCGGGCCGAAAGGCCTGTATTGTGCAGTAGGTTTTCTATGTTTCCATCTCTTTGGGCTCCACATATGATTACCATTCAGGTCTTCCAGATGACTAATTTTGTCCCTTCAACTTTTCTGCTAGAGTAACTTCATGCTTTATATTAGCCTTCGATTTCTTTCTTGTGTTCCCTTGCATTTCTTATACTCCATAAGCACCTCATTCAATCTACCTGCCTATACCTGCCACGAACTGCCTTTTTTTCCCCTCTTAACCAGACTCTCAATATCTTTTGAAAATCAAGGTTCCCTACACTTATCTTTACCTTCTATTCTGACATGCACATACACACTTTGAACTCTCAAAGTTTCACTTTTGAGGGCCGTCCACTTACCAAGTACACCTTTGCCAGAAAACAGTCTGTCTTATTCTACATTTGCCAGATCATTTCTGATACCATCAAAATTGGTCTTTCTCCAGTTTAGAATCTCCACCCATGGACCAGACCCATTTTTTTGCATATTTACTTTAAAACTAACGGCATTGTGGTCACTAGATTCAAAGTATTTTCCTACACAAATTTCTGTCACCTGCCCTGTCTCATTCCCTAATAGCAGATCCAATATCGCATGCTCTCTTGCCGAGATTTCTATGTACTGATGTGTAAAAATGAAATACCTAGACATCATAAGCACATTCATTTAATATTATTACCAATGTATTCAAATGTCTCCTCTTCCCTGGGAAAAGGCATCACAATAGGGTAAGTTACATCATCACAATATGCTTACATAGGCACTGTAAGCTGAAGTATTGAGTAGTATCCCCAGACATGCAAATGTGGCTGTATTTTTCTCTTTCTGATCGATGGTACTATGGTGAAATCTAATGCCTAAAAAAGTTTATAGCATCCAAAAGGTATCAACAACAACCTTCTTGGTTTAGATTTTTTGATACTAGAAAGTTTCCCATATTCAAAGAAGCCAACGACACACATGAACACTTGCTGGTAAAGGTTGTAGAAAATACTACTTTATTAGTTCAAATTTGAACAGATGTATCTTATGTAATGACCTGGTTAAGATTTTTACTGCTATGATGTAGGTATTTCATTTTATCAGTTCTGTAAAAACTGTGCTGCTTTCAGCATGTTTGGGTTTTCGGCTAAAGACAAGGGGCTATGTTCAACCTAGGAATGTTGTGTCAGCCAATCAGATTGGCGAAATTGGAAGAAGGTTCTAAAGAAAGCTGGGCGGGGAGAGATTTGTGAAGGGCTCCAGAGGGTTTCTGATCTTTTTGGTGGGAGCTAAGGATGGCTGAGGATGCCATGGGAAGGATCATTTCCATTGCACAAGGTGTTTTGTGCAGATGAATGGCTCCAGGGAGGAAGGGCCAGTTCTCCCCGAGAGAGCGCTCGTTTGTTTGAGGCAGAACGTGGTGTGTGCTTTCACGCAGACAGTGTCTGGAGCCTGAGTAAAAAGACAACTTCAAGATGAGCTCCAACGATGTGCACATTTAGACTAATTTAACTGTAATGGGCTCTTATTTTTTCCCCTTTTTCTTTTTCCTACTAACTGTTTGATAAAACTGAAATTTGTAAATATACTTTATAATGTTATCCGGTGCATGATTTGTTATCTCTTGCCAACCCTCAATTGTGCATAGGCAGTATTTACACAGCATTTGCTCAAATCGAGGTTTCTTTAATCGGAACATCACAATGTTCCCGTTTGGTTGAACCCCAAATCATACTGACCCTAGACACCCATTGTTTATGAAAGGTGGCCTTCTTGCTGCTGAATCCCGTGACCATTAGCAGGGCTGGCAATGAGCCAATTTCCATACGAGCCCGGTGAGGGGGCCGTACTTACTTTTGAGAACAGTAGGTCAAGATCAGCGTAGAAAAATTGTACTGCATCTCAGTTGGGGCAAGCAAAGATAGTTCCATTTGGGAGGAAGTGTGTTTCCTACCCAACACAATATACTTTGTATAATAAAAAAAGGATGGAATTTATTGGTAACTGATAAGACCAAAATCAATTTCAAAACTGCTAATGACATTTTGAATTCAAAAAATATTTGCAGCAGCGTTCTTGAAATCAGGTTTCCATTAACCATGAAGTTGGTATCCTCTAAACCAGGTGTTCCCAACCTGCGGTCTACAGATTCCTTGGTTAATGGTAGATACCCATGGAATAAAAAAAAGATTGCTCTAAACAGTGGCCACCCTTTAACAGCAACACAGCTCAAAGTCTCCTAATGCTGGAGCTTTTCCAACCCTAGTTACAGGCTTTGGAAACTTGGGAGTCATTTAATTATTTCTTTATTGGCCACACAATCTCTTACTTTTCAAGTCCTATGGTACAGCTCTCATTCACTTTAAATTCTTCCATTTACAACAGCTTCAAGATTCACAATAAGCTTGACCCCAGGTCAGCTAAGCAAGTTCAGATGTTGCCCACAAATCCCTTCAAAATGAGCTCTTCATCATACTAATGCTGACATTTTGCTACACTCTAAAATCAGCCCAGAGAGGTCATACCCATTTAAGTTAAAATTAATGGGTTGACAGAGAGTCCAAATAAATAATAGCAAGATCAAGTGTCTGACCAACATATTGGAACTAAAAGGTCACAAAATGTGTCCCATTGAGAAACGCAAAAAGACGAGCAAAGCTACTGAACACAGAAGTGTTGCTCATATAAAGTGCAAGATAAAAAATAAACACCTCCCTCATTTCATACCAATGTTTAGGACCCCAAATAAAGCTTTCACAAAAAGTAACCACTTACATTTTTCCGTTTCATATCTTGTGCATATCTGATGATGCCTTGGGGGAATTGGAAGCAGACTAGGAGGTCATTCTACAGAACGTCTGCATTTAGTCTGACTGTGACCCAAAGAATTCATTAGCATTGGAGGAGGTCGAAAGGAAATTCACCAGCCTAATTCCTGGGAATAATGGAGTTGCCCCATCAAGGAGAGGCTAGACTGTTTTGGGCTGTATTTCATAGTGTTAAGAAGAAAATGTTTGATCTTACTCAAACATAAGATCCCAAGGGGGTTTGACACAGTTGATACCAAAGTGTTTTCACTAGTGGAAGACAGACATGGGAAAAGGTTACAAAACTAAAAGAACACTTTTTTTTGTATTTGCACAGAATGTCTTCTTTTGCACATTGGTTTGTCAGTTTTTGTTTGTGTAGTTTTTCATTGATTCTATTGTATTTTTTTCTACTGTGAATGGCCATAAGAAAATGAAACGTAGGGTAGTATATGTGGATTTACATGTACTTTGATAATAAATTTACTTTGAACTAAGTTTGGGGGTACATAGAAATTTTCTCTCAAAAGGTAAGGCAGCGAATCTCTGGAATTACCTGGCACAAAGTTGAAGGCCATATTGTTAGATGTATTTAAGATTGAGATAGATAAATATTTGAAAGATTAAGGAATTGGTCGTATAGGGAAATGGCACAGAGGAGGAGCTGATGCCAGCATAGATTAGCCACGATCATACTGAACAGCAGGCAGGCTTCAAGGGCCTGGTGACACATTCTTGTCATTTTTATTGTGCTCTTGTATTTGTTTTTGTGTTTTTCCCTTTCCCAGACAGTGCTTCCTGATAATGGTTGTGCTTGTCATTTTAAGTTGTTCTACACCCATTTATTTTCTATTGCCATTTTTCTCTATTTTCAACTTTTAAGACTACCTCATGCAACTTGCCTCGATTGTGGTGACATGTTGCTGGAATTGTGCAGCGTGAAACTGGGATCCGCTGTAGGCAATGGTGGACTTGTTGTCATGGAGCTACACGGAGGCAGCATATTCATCATTAGGCGCCCCCAAGTGGCAATATTGATATTCATCTGTGATGCTCTCAGAAAGTGTTTCCCTGTGGAAAAAGCAAACTCTTCAAGTCAAGAACTCCTGTATATTCACATACTGAACACTTCGAGCAACACCAGAGCACCCAGCCCTTCCTCAGGTTTTTTTCCCTTTAATGCACTGGATTCTAATAGTGGCTTATCAGAACTGAATCAGAAAGCAAACATCTGACATTAAAATGGCAACATTGTAACCAAGCGTAGTTAGCACAACTCTTGACAGTGCTAGCATTTGGTAGATCAAGGTTCTATCCACACTGCTGTCTGTGAGGAGCTTGTGTGTTTCCTCCCACGTTCCAAAAGACCCATAGGTTAGGGTTAGTAAATTGTAAGGCATGTGACACTTGCAGGCTGCACCCAGCACATCCCTGAACTGTGTTGATCAATGTATTTCACTGTATGTTTTCATGTGCATGCAACAAATAAAGCTAATCTTTATTCTGCTCCCATGTCTTATGGTCTTTATTTTTTAATTTAGTGTTTAAAAGTTATCATTCTAAATTTGAGAGCTCAATGCTTGGAAATATTTGAAGGTACTGACCTTTCTGCTTGGGGAAAATACGATTCTGACGTCGTAACTTTGGTCCTCGATTGATAGCAGGATTACAGAAGGTCACCTGCAACATTCACAGCTAATTGAGCTTTGAAGAGCTTTTTATTAACACTGCAAATTGCAAATTAGTTCTTCTAATAACTTATGAAAAAAATTAAACTAGACTCTGGGCAAGTTTCAAACTACGTATTTCAGAGAGTGGGTTGGTACTGTAGATGAATTACACAGATTCCAACTTATCCACACCATTTTGGATTTAAGCAGAGCACAAGTATTCACCGTGACGAGCACAATCTGGTGGTGGGGGAGGATCAGAGAAAGTTGTAAACTCAACTAGCTCCATCATGGGCACTCCCCAGCGTCCAGGAAACCTTTAAAAGGTGATGCCTCAAAAAGGCAGCATCCATCAAGAAGGGCCCTCATCACCCAGAACATGCCCTCTTCTCATTGCTACCATCAAGGAAGGGGTACAGGAGGCTGAAGACACACATTTAACGTTTCTTTCCTCCGCCATCATTTCTGAATGGATGATAAACCCAAGATCACTACCTCAGTATTTTGTTTCCCTTTCTTTTTGCACCGCAAAACAACAAACTTCACAACATATGCTGATGATTAAACCTGATTCAATCACAGTATGGGAGAGATATTTTTGGTCTCTCCAGTCTATTCCCACATCTCTGTCAGTACAGCATAAACTCACTTGTCCGTAATGGCAGTCAAGCTCCAGGAAGAAAAACAAACTTACCTCTGCGGAAAGTATCCCCTGTGGCTCCAAGGATACAGTCATTGCGTGGCACTGATTGTCTAGAAATTCTTCAAGTCGTAGGAACTTTACCGCACATAGTTCTCGACAATCCCGCCAGTAAACAGCAATTTCCAACTCACGATTCTATGTGGCAGGAAACCAAGCATGTACAAGTTCATGTTGTATCTGTATATTCTTTAAGCTGAGTTCTAAACACTTTACGACAAAAAATAGGAATTCTATTCAAAGCAGCAAAAAAAAAATGGGGTCGCAGATTTACTTAATAGTTAATGTTTTTAAAGATTCCTTGCATTTCCTACATGACTGTACCAATAACCTTCATTTAAAAATATTCAGAAGTGTATTGATGAAGTACATGGGTCTCCAGTAGCAAGTGGCTCTGTAACTAATGAGTGTAGTGAGAAGGAATGAGACCAAGAATCTGCTTTCTGAACACAAGAGGAATTTAAAAGCTGTAAATTTTATTATGGGGATGGCCTGATGGCTGTAGGGCCAAGAATACTATTCTACTATTCCAGGTTCACTCTTTACTAACAGTTAAATTTGATATTGCACTTTCTTGACAAGTGAAGATATTTCTAGTACACATGCTGCAAGCTTACATAGCCAATTGATTTTTGGCTTAATAATTTTCCTAATTCCTGCCCTACTCACAATAACAGTGACCACATCAAAGCACTTCAATATGTTTTGGTATAGCCTCTGCAAATGCTAAATCAAGTATTCTTTTTTGCAAATTATTGAACTATAGAGATACGATCATTATTTTAATATGATGCTCTTCTTAGGCAATCTCTCAGCGTTAAGAGCAATTTGCTTCTTGTCCAGTTTTGGAGATTCCAAGTTGACTAATGAATCCAGTATGAGAACCACAGATAAAGCAGGTTGCACCTGATTCAGCAAGTCTAGTTTGAGATCATTTCCTTCTTATTCCATATACACATGACCTGTGGATTTAATGTGTGGACTCAACATCCTCAATACTATCTATATGGTCTTCTTCCACTGAGTAGTCATGGAACAGATCTCCAGGAGTGAATGGTGATGTGAAAGCACACTTGTCTAGATTGAACTCTACCTGCCACTTCTCAGCCCAGCTTTGCATCCTATCAATGTCCTGTTGTTACTACAATTTTCTGCACCATCCACAATAACTTTTGTGTCATCTGCAAACTTACTAGCCCATCTTTCTACTTCCTCATCCAAGTCATTTATAACAATCACAAAAAGCAGAGGTCCCAGAACAAATGCCTGCAGAAAACCATTGGTCAGAAATCTATAGGCAGAATACACTCCATCTACTATCATAATCTGCCTTCCGTCGGCAAGTCAATTCCAAATTCACACAGTCAGATTTCCCTGGATCCCATGCCTCATGACTTTCCAAATCAGCCTACCAAAGGTTACTTTGCCGAATACCTTACTAAAATCCACATACACATCCCTGATTTATCTTTATTAATTTGTTTTGTCACTTCCTTGAAAAAGTCAGTCATGTTCATGAGGTATAACCTGCCCCTCACAAACCCATTCTGACCATCCATAATCAGACTATGTTTTTGCAAATCTTGTCTTCAGGAATTTTCTCCAAAAGCTTGCTCACCAGTGAAGTAAGCCCCACTGGTTTACAATTTCCAGTTTATCAATTTTAACTTTCTTGAACAAAAAATAATATTTGCCACCCTCCAACATATGTGTAGAATTCCATGGGGTTTTCCTTAATTCTATTTGCTAAGGCCTTCTCATGTCCCCTTCTAGCTCTAAGTCCTTTCTTAAGTTCTTTCCTGGCAACCTTATAACTCTCAAGAGCCCTGCTTCCTTCTTCCTCCTCACTACATGTTCCATTTCTCTTATCAACAACAGTTCCTTCAGCCATCTTCCTTCCCCTGCCTTAATGAGGCAAACCTATCCAGAACCCCATGCAAGTGCTCCCTAAATAACCTCCATGTTTCAATTGTACATTTCCCTGAGAACTTTGTTCCCAATTTATGCTCCCAAGTTCCTGCCTAACGAATTAGCCATCCCCCAATTAAATACTTTCCTTTGCTATCTATTCCTGTTCCTGTCCAAGGTTATGCTAAAGGTGAGGGAGTTGTGGTCACTGTCTGAAGTTCTCACCCACTGAGAGATCTGTTATCTGAGCAGTTTCATTGCCTAGTACTAGATCCAGTATGACATCCCCAGTCTCCCTGGACACACCTAACAATTTTTTATTTTTTTTTACTATCAAAGCCAGTTGCACTAAGGAGGTGCCAAACAATATTGGGGAAGTTGAAATCACCAATGACAACAACCAATGAAAGATATCCCTCCTTGGAGAGGGATCTGCATCAGCTGAAAAAATGGGCTTTAAAAAAAAAAAGGCAGATGGAACTTAATTCAGACAAGTGTGAGGTTTTGCACTTTGGTATGACTAACCAGGGTAGATCTTACACGGTGAACAGTAGGGGATTGGGGAGTGTGGTAGAACAAAAGACTCTGAGAATACAGGTGCATAATTCATTCAAAGAGATGTTACAGGTAGATAGGGTCTTAAAGAAAGCTTTTGGCACATTGGCCTTCATAATCCAATGTACTGAATACAGAAGATAGGATGTCATGAAGTTGTACAAGACGTTGGTGAGGCCTAATTTGGAGTATTGTGTGCAGTTTTGGTCACCTACCAACAGAGTACAGAGAAAAGTTACAAGCATGCTGCTGGGTCTGGAAGACCTGAGTTATAAAGAAAGACTGAACAGGTTAGGACTGTAACGTGAAAGATTGAGAGGAGATTTGATAGAGATATACAAAATTACGAAGGGTATACATAGTCAAGCAGGCTTTTTCTACTGAGATTGGGTGGGACTACAACCAAAGGTCATGGATTAAGGGTAAAAGATAAGAAGTTTAAGGGGAACACGAAGGGAAACTTCTTCACTCAGAGTTGTGAGTGTGTGGAAAGAGCTGCCAGCACAAGTGGTGCATGCTCGATTTCAACGCTTAAGATAGGTACATGGATAGTAGGGATATGGAGAGATGTGGTCGATGGCAGTAGGCAGTTTAAATGTTTTTGCTATGGACTAGATGGGCCAAAGGGCCTGTTTCTGTGCTGTATTTCTTGATGACTCTATAACTCTTAAAACCTAATCTAGTTTTCTTTAAATGTAATTCAGCATTTTTTAAATCCACTATCTTCTTAGAGCACTCCACATTTAATGAGGAAATTGTATTGTACTGTTAAAAGCTTGATTTTTATTACACTCCAGTTATTTACTCCAGCAGTGAAAACCAGCTTTCAATCCTATTTACCTCAAGACCACCCACTTAAATAACAATCACTCCTCCTAGAATCAAGTTTCTACTTGACTTGTTTTGTAACCTATTAATAAATATCTTGTTTTCTTTACAATACTACCACAATTAAATGATTACCATTGTAATTTTGGAAAATCTCTCTGTACTCTTTCCTGGCCCTAAAATTCTTCCCAAACTATTGTACACAATTTTGGACAATTTAACTGCAGTCAAACATTAATTTGTAAATGTTTACCATGGCTTCAGAGCTCTAACCAAAACCATGAATACAAAATTCAGATCATGCTAGCTCAGAGGTAAACTGCTATTCATATCAATATTAAAATATTGATACCCTGTTCAGTTCAATGCTGAAGGTCTGATCCCAGGCTTGATTCTTCACTGAACACCAGTGTGTTTGTCCCACAATTCGATTGTCCAATTTCAAAACAGCACTCACTTCAGCTAAAGTTTAAAAAAAAACACAAGATTAACTCGGTCTTCAAGTTTATTCCTGTTTTCATTAGTAGATATTGTAAAGATATATGTGTTTATATATTGTATCACATAATCTAGGCAAGGAAGGCTGGCAATGGTGGGGGACACTTTACCTATCTGGAATCTGCATAGCAAAGGGCACACCCAAGATGAAGTACAAATTCCACAACCAAATGCCTCCCCACCACTAAAAAAAAACAAAATAACTGAATACTCACTACTTTGCTCTTCTGATTTTAAAAATCGACTTGTTGTATTACATCCATGAACATTAATCCCAGCCCGTGTCTTGACAGATGACAGAGATGTTTCTGGACTAGCTGAAGCATTTCTCAACCACAAACAACATGGGACATTTTCAAGAAGATGCTGGCATCCTATTAATTTCACTTCTAATGTTCCTGTGGAATTAGGTTAGGAAATAAATGTACTACACATTACTTCTTGGAATATGTATGGATGACAAAATATTCTCCAAACCTATCAAACTATCAGGACAAAACCACAGGAATTGTCATGGTGGTACTTGTTTCTCTGGAAGAACACAGAGAAAGATTAGGAGACTTCCCATTAACAGTAGATGGCAGGGGGTGGGGGGACTATAATCTCGATTTCTTATGCTGCTCAGATCACAAACAGAATTGGGGAAACACAGTTAGCCTAACATTATTACAGTGCAAGTGACCCAAGTTCAATTCCTGGCACTGTACATTCTCCTGGTGATTAAAGTGGGCTTCCTCTGGGTGCTTTGATTTTCTCCCACATTTCAAAGATTTAAGAGTTTGTAGGTTAGTTGTCCAATGGGTGCAATTGGGTGGCATGAGCATCTCTAAATACATAAAATGAATAAATCCTATTAACATAACAGCAATCTTTCTCGCTAGCCATTTGGAAATGAGAAAATAAAGAGCTTCTACCTGTTAGTGCTGCTGATTTAATGAAGACCAAAGTGTGGTATGAAGCACCAACAGGAGTTAGTACCATTGATGGTGAATTCACCGTTTTCAACTCTTCTTTGATAACTGCCTGGAGGTAATGATCATTAGGGAGTTCTCTTAGGCGACACTCCAGTGACATACGAAGCAGATTTATTTTTTGGGCTGACTCCCACAACTGTGATTGTGCCTGATGTCAAAACAAACATTTGTCAAAAACAATACTTATTTCACACTGAAAACTATTATATTTTAAAGCAAAGTTAGTTTATGAATTTGCTTTTATGTTCAACTTGTTCTTTGCCCATTCAGAAGGGAAATTTACACTGAGGTGGTAGTACTCTACTTGCATTGATACCTAGGGTTGGCATCAGAAATCTTTCATTCTGCTCGTTTATGCAATGGAAGTGGTTGTTGCCCTTTCTGTCTGTCCAAGTGCACATCACACCCAAAGGCATGTCATGGGAGATTATCAGACCTTCACCCTCAAGAGGATTTTTAAAAATAACAAGAAATGGCAAGAGATTTGAAGAGGCGGTTGCTCACAAGACTACCTGAAAAGCTGGAAGTGTGCTCATAAATAGCAAAAGGAAATGGCAGATTAGTATTGCAGGATAAAAAGGGCAGCATAATTGTGTATATTTATGTAAATAAGTTAATATGATCAGAGAACTTCATCACACCATGCAGGTACGTGTGCAGAATTGAGCAAAGTAAGCACCAAAGCTTGAAGTTCTCATGATTTGAAACTGTTATTAAGTAGAAGTGACCAGGATTCCTGTTGTATCCAGGACCCATCTTAGCAAGTGTTACAATGGATGGCTCTGAGGCACAGTGGAATAAATCTAAGAAAAGGAGATTTAAATGAAGGCAATCACTTTGAAATTTGCCCATTAAGGAGAGCTTACATAGCTAATGACAGGAAAGAGTGCAACTTGCAGAGGATGCTGTACAAATTGCAACTGAGGTTTGACAGGTGGAAAAAGTCATGGAGATTTAGATTTAGTGGCACAGAGACATACTGTACTTTTCATTATTTAAAAAAAAGGGTCCATCTACCTGGTCAGGAAGATACAAAAGGTACCATATTATTTTTCAAAATTCCTTACACAACTGTTTGCCAAAAGATTTGCATAGGTGTTCTAAAAATAATAGTTAATACAAACCATAAAAATTTTCTAAAGTGTTGGTACCATCAAATAATTTTTTGTTGATCATTTAATTGTAAGAGAAGTTATTTTAAAATTAAGACAAACTGTCAATGTGATGCTTCATCAATTGGATTTTACATGCACACTGTATAGATGAAGAGAGAATTCCTTCTTTAAAACCCCAAGTAACATTCAGCTATTTCCAGGCATAATTCCTTCCCAGAAATCTTCCCAGAAATGCAAATGTAGCACAATATTTGCAGTTTCATTTGAAGGTGCAAAAGTAATTTTCTTATATTTTTGCCCCAAGATAATGTATTGATTCTTTAGGTACTACCTATTCTTCTAGTGTCATCCAAAAAAAATTGTAACTTAAATAAAATTCCCACCATTTTGTCCTGATGAAGGGTCTTGGCCTGAAACATCAATTGTTTATTCCCCTCCACAGATGCTGTCTGACTTGCTGTGATCCTTCAGCATTTTCAGTGTGTTGCTCAAGATCTCCAGCATCTGAAGAATTTTTTGTGTCCCACTGCTTTCTACTTGTATTTCATTTCTTTGTTCAGATGAAAAATATCTAACTAAAATCACATTTTCCCACAAAAAAATATTGATTTCCTGTACACTTGTTCATTCATTCAGCTCAAATGGTGCAACTGTTTCAGAATAACGTACCTCAACCAGAACTCTCTTCTCCCGGTCCTTCTTTCCATCCAGCAACTTCATTGCATTTTTTGCACCAACTGCTACTGCAGACTCAACTCGAAGATGATGTCTCAGTTCTCCAATTCGCAGCTCCAGAGAACTGATGTGCCCTTGGTTGGAACACAGAACAAGCAGAAAATAAGATGAAATGTTAACATGCAGCTCATTCCATCCAACTGCTCTATTTATTTAATATGGTGACCTACAGCAAAACCAGTTTTTTTTTTTAATTTAAAATATTTTGGGATCTGGACATCCTTCGAAATGGCGGCATTTTATTGCCTATCACTTATGCCTTTCAGTAAGTGGTGGTGATCTGCTGCCTTGAACTGCACCAGTACTTCTGATGAAGGTAGATCCATGATGCCACTGGGAACAGATTTTTAGGAATTAGAGCCAGAGACAATGACTCTGAATCCTAAAAATTAGTCAAACAACCATTTCTGATAAGTTCAACTGTTCCAAGTACAAAGTAAAATTTATTATCAGAGTACATACTTGTCACCACATACAACCCCGAGATTGTTGATAATTGGTGATAACCGATCATGTTTGACATGGATGGAAACTCTACTTTGTACTGATTGTATGATGTAATCATCACGTTAAAAATTAGTTAACCAAAATTACTCTTGATGAGTAGCATCCTCATAGAAGGAGGAACCTGAAAATTTACAATATGTGTAATTTGCTCGTGGCATAAGAGGCACAAAAAAAACAAGCATTTGGCACAAAATACATAACACTCCAAATTCTAACTATAACCTAAGCACCACTATAGTAATATTCTATTACTATAGTAGCAAAATTAAGCAATAAAACTGATTTGATGGTCTCCTTTATTTCAGGAAGGGACAAGAAATTACTGATCACACCATGAAGAAATATTACAACTGGGCGTAGGAGCACAGATTACTACTCTGAACCAGGAGTTTCAAAGCTCTTCAAGCCAAGTGTTCATCACCCGAATTAGCGTTTTTCAACCACAAGGCGCAAATCCAAAATGGAACAGTTCCCACCCCCACAACATTGACAAATAAAGTCTCAAGTTCCATAAAATAGTTAATTTTTCTAACATGCATTTCCAGTTTCACTGCCTACCTAGAGTTTCATTGGCATCAACAGGTGTTCCAATAGTGCGAGTACCTTTGACGATCTGCATTCTGATTATATCAATCTTTATTTTACTGTCCTGCAACATCTGCTGTGCTGCCGCTAACATTTTACGATCCTGGCAACAATCACAGAACAATTGTTTTTAAGTATATCATGCTGAGAGGAAGCAATTAACATTCAACTACCAGACTTCACATAGATATTTAAATGAATTTTGCTTCTTGCAGCTGTATTTAAGCAGAAACAATAAAGCAGCTTCTAGTGAATGCGAGTAACAAGGAAAGTGGGGGATGCACCAATAAATTCTTAGCCACTGTGCAGCAGACATCTTCTCCTCTCCTCAGAAAGGGGAAATAAGAAGAGCAATCACAAAATCCCAGAGCAATCAATAATCTAGTCAGAAATGTTCTGTAATGACTGTCTTAAAGCATACAGCTGCTAAATCACTGAGACATGCATCATCAACACCAAGAGATGAAACAAAAAATTACTGCTGGACTGACTAAGCTGACAAACCAATCTCCAAGCCAATAACAAAGCAGCTATCACTTAATATTCATGTTTACAGAGAGCCAGGTATACACCTTGCAACATTAAAATGATCATTCTGATTCTTTTGAAGATTCAAAAGTGTGAAATATTAGCTTCAAACTTAATTCTTTCCAATTTGGCAATCAAGGAAATCCTTGCTAACCTTATCACTTAATACCAACTTTTTCTATTTTAACAAAACTATTTTGCATCTTAACATGTTCAAGGCTGCAATTTAAAATAAGCATGTGCAGTCTTATTTTAAATTATATCCATTGACAAGCAGGTTGCCTGATCCACCCTCCTGCTAAAGTCTCCTCAAAGTATGAAAACTAATGATGCAAGGTACCATTCTAAGTTCAGTCTTCTTCAGATGTCCCAACCAGGTGAGTTCAAGAGCAGAGAGCTTACCTTTGATGATCCATTTGAGTACATTTGGATCATATTTTCAGCTCCCTGTTTCACCTTCATTTCAATATTTAGCTGTCTCTTTAGAGCTGCAATTCGACTGCCCAATGGAGTTAGACACTGCTCCCAGCAGCAGGAGTCTGGAGATAATTCACCATCTGTAGAAATTAAATGTTAGCTTTGGATACTTTCTATTTATTCACCATAAACACAGGCTATCAGACAGATTAAAAGGAACCAAAGCGTTTGTTTATCTCTCATCCAAAAGAACTTAACATTACACCATTTTAAAAATTATAAAGTTTTATACAATATTATATTGTTAAACTTTGACTTTCAAAAAGACATTAAATCATCCAATCCGCTTGCCTACTGCAGTAGTTCAAACCTTGATAAAGATCCCACTGCGTCTTTAGTAAAAGTACAGAGGTCTTTTTCTGGAATCCTGAATAATACTATAGATGTTGTTTATTTCAACTCACTGGACTTCACAGTACCAATTGTGCAAGAAGAATTTTTACAAACTTTTGAGACAAGAAGCAATGCAAGAATTTTTCTTCCCCCAGCTGAAAACCATTATCTTATGAACAAGGGAAAATCTGCAAATGCTGGAAATCTGGGTAACACACACAGAATGCTGGAACTCAGCAGGCCAGGCAGCATCTATGGAAGGGAGTACAGTTGACATTTCAGACTGAAACCCTTCAGTAGGACTAAGACTATCTTATGAAGTCTCAATGAATCTTCTTTTACCTCTTACTGCATAAATTGTGTTAAGTGTATAAGTTATACTTCAAAGAGTGTGTGAAATTTAAAGGTATATTATATTGTCAGTCTTACAGAGATGGACTATCAAATCACAATAACTGAACTATAATGCACACAGTGAAAAATAAAATTGAAATATCAGATATGCAGCATCATAGGTCCAAGAGTATTTTTATGAACTCCTTCATTAATTTTGTTCTAAAACTGCATTGTTGTAATTGTACTAGGCTTACAATACATGTCATAAATCACTTTGATGGCATACAAGAAAATATTATAGAAAGTCACCTAGCAATGAATTGCTCAGTTTTTACTATGCAGCCACCTTCATACTAACATTATCCCAATTATCAGAATGCCCGTATGTTCTGTGTTGAATCAAGCAAGATCTTGCTAGTTCAGACATGCACCACTGCTTTTTTTTGGTAGATGAAATGGGCACTTCCCATTCTGATTGTGTTATGATAGAAGGCTTAAGGTAAGAAAATTCCCAAAAATCTCTCCAATTTCAGTTTTTTAAAAAAAAAATTCTCTCCCAAGAAAGTCTGAAAAACACAAATACTGTGAACACCGGAGAAAAGGATATACCTATGCACACATCATTTTCTTTTGGAAGGCCCTTCAATTTTAGAGAGAAAAAGTTCTTAAACATCCCCTATATCTTTCCCTACCTATATGAATGAGATCTGCCCTTTGCAAACAGTATACAATATGGAGAAATCTGAAACCCACAGTACAAAGCTTGCCCCTGCATCCGCCCATGGATGGCAGCAGTCAGGTATAGTACTCTAAATGTTCATTATCAAGGAAGTGAGAGTGGAGTGGATACATGTCAGAATGACAGGCTGGGGGGGGGGTGCGGGGTAAAAAGGATGCTCATCAAAAAGGAAACACACCTGATGAAGTTATATGAAGAATTGCAAGTGGAGGCTTGAGTGAAGCATAAATGACAACACCAATCAATAAAACAATTGCGCAGCACAGCAAGAAAACAAAAAGATGTCAGCTAAGCAGAATCTCAGACGTCCTAGAATATGTTATTAAAAGTTTCATTACTTTTGGATCAAATATAATGTTTTTGAGCTGTACACTCGTAGGTAACCAGGTGCTGCAATCCCGCCATTTACTCAGGGAAGATCCCACAACGTACTATAGCCATGTATTATACCACAGGGAGGGCCACACTCAGCCACCAAGCTAGCAAGAGTCAAGATCAATAACACAGCCTATATAAAAACATGTATGTGGCTAACTGTAGGACTGGTTAAGAGGAATACAGTACAAATCTAAATTGAAATTTAACCACCAGTTTGAGCAATGTTGTTTCTGCTGTTGAGGTTTAGAGAGAGGGTTGTCTCACCTCTCAGATTGTCCCTCTCCATGACGATCCGTGCATTCAGTTCCTGAAGCTCCCAATGCAGGCATTCCAATTTTTGATTTGAGATTTTCAGAATGTTTTCTATACATGCCAGATTTTTTTTATCTGTCGTCACCTTGCGCAAGTTCTCTGTACCTTCTTTGATTTTAAGCTCCTTTTGTATTTCACGCCGAATCCGACTTTTTACTCCTTCAAGTTTTTGCTGCATGTTGGGATTCAAGAAGTCAACTCCTTGGGTTAGATCTAACCCCTGACCCACCAGCAGCTGAGAAGCATAATTCTAAAAGATGAAGTTAACAGATAGCGACTTTCATTACTAAAGAATCAGAATTTAGTATCACCTGCATATGTCATGAAATTTGTTATCAATTTTAATTATTGTAGCATAAATTCTTCATGTGATATTGAATAAAAACAAAGTGATTTCATTTGCTAAAACAGTGGACACGCATCCACGGGTTGGAAACCTTATAATTCAAGAGATCGTTACATATAGCACCAATGATAGTTAACAAGCTTTTTTCAAATGAAATTTTGCTACTAGAACACAAAAAGGGTTTTTAGGGAGAGATGCAGAAAGGTAGAGGCAGAGCTGTATAGAGATGAAACCACAGCTTTTTGGCAGCTACAGGTACATCAGATGGAAATGGTTCAATTAAATACAGAGATAATTAAGAGGCCAGAAATGGAGCACAGCATATATCAGAATATTATAGGTCCATGACAGAGATATGGAGGATTTGGAAGTAGAAATTGTAACATCTCCTCCCAACATTGGGTCATCAAGCACAGGGGCTGATTGGCAAATGAGACTAGGTGCCAGCTAGTCATGGGCAAAGCTTTAAATGACAAAAGATTATCATGTATGGTTAAAGAATGTAGGAACAGAGGACATGATGCATGTAATCTGGAAATAGATATTTCCCTATTTTTGAAGCGTATTCCCAACCCACACCTTTTGTTTTGCTCTCTCAAAATTGGCCTGGGTTTATGCTGAGGTAAAAAAAAGTTATAGACTGTAAGAAGATATCAATGGATTGACACAGTGGGCAGAAAACTTGCAAAGAGAACAACACAAAAACGTAATGACAGGATACAGAGAAGTGTAGAAAAGAGGCATCTTGAAGTTCAGAGATTTAAACTCAGTTCTCTGAAACAGGAAAGATAGATAAAGTAATGAAAACAACATGTGTTATTTGTTTTTATTGACTGAAGCTTTGAATACAAAATCAGAGAAGTCATACTAAATTCTAAAAAAACTGATTAAGCTATCATACCGGCTACAGATCCAGTCAACTCACATTACAGCTGGAAACTAATAGCACAAGAAAGGATATGGAGGATATTATAAGACCATAAGACATAGCAGCAGAATTAGAACATTCAGTCCATTAAGTCTGCTCCGCCATTGAATCATGGCAGATTAAAAAAAAATCAACCCCATTCTCCTGCCTGCTTCCTATAACCCTTAACCCCTTTACCAATTAAGGACCTATCAATCTCCGCACCGAATGATGTGGCCTGTACAACCTTCTGTGGCAACAAATTCCACAGATTCATGGCCCTCTGGATGAAGAAATTCCTCATACGTTTTTTAAAGGGACATTCCTTTATTCTGAGGCTGTGCTCCGATGTTGCCAAGGATAAAAGATTTTAGCTAAGAGAGACCTGCTGGTATGGGATTGTTTTCTTTGAACAGAGGAGACTGACTAGAGATTTAACCAGTCTGTACAAGATGAGAATTTGGGTGAACAGAAAAATAATTACCTCATTTAGCAAGAGATCTCAATAATCAAAGGCCATGGGGTTTAAAAGCAGTTGATGAAAGTTCTTTAGTTTTATCATCCAAAAAAAAAGAAACAGGTTGGAGATGAAGGATTCTTGAATTTTTGCCTGAAAAGGCTAATCGAAGGATAAAACCTCATTCAATAAAAATAGCACATAGATGAGCACTTCACAAAATAAAACCAACAGAATTACAGATTAATTTGATGGCCAAATGGCCTCACAAATTTCTGATTTTCTAGATTCAGTGGAATAGTCAAGTCTAGAAGTAACAAATGCATGCATGAAGTGTATAGTGAACAAGATTGGGGAAGCCCAAAATTGGCAACAGAAATCGGTAGTTCTTCTAATGACACAGACATAAGGCTCAACATAATACCAAGTTCTGAACCATTTGATTTCATCTTAGTTCCTAAGCTTGCGCCAATGTTAGAAAACTTAATTATTGTTACCATAAACAACAGGAATTCTGCAGATGCTGGAAATTCAAGCAACACACATCAAAGTTGCTGGTGAACGCAACAGGCCAGGCAGCAACTCTAGGAAGAGGTGCAGTCGACGTTTCAGGCTGAGACCCTTCGTCAGGACCTTGGGTGTCGGCCTGAAACGTCGACTGCACCTCTTCCTAGAGATGCTGCCTGGCCTGCTGCGTTCACCAGCAACTTTGATGTGTGTTTATTGTTACCATATTTAATTGCAATGCATGTTACATTATATTCCCTTCCAATTTTCTGTATAAAAAAATCTAACCAGTTCCAATATTTTGATCTGTACTTTTACTTAAGTTTCTTGTTACTAAGCCTTTTGAGGTTGACATTTGATTACTTATCAATTCTCCATGTTAAATCATTTCTGAAGAACACCAAATAGAAATAGATACCCAAGTCCATTTGCTTTAGTCAAAGTAATCACATCTTTACACAATATCTGAAGTACTTTTATCAGATTGGTTAAGAACTGACGAAACAAACACATTCATTAACATAACATAGAAACAGAAGATGCTGGAAATATGCAGGAAGGGCAGCATTTGTTGAGAGAGAAAGATTAGATTTTCAGCCTAACCACCTTTCATAATTAGGATTCATATAAAATCGTTCAGTAATATGAAGCCATTTTAAGTCGTCTTGATTCAAAGAAATATTGGCCAGAAGATGTGAAGAACTAAAGTTCTTCAAAACAATATTTACAGTACCAGCAGACGGCACCTCACCTGACAGTGTTTACTTTTAAAAATCTGAAAATATACTTTAATCATAAAATATCAAATGTAACATGAACAAGCATGTTATTTACATTACATTAGTACCTCAGTTACCATTTTTATTCAGCCCCAATGAACTTATTCGCATGTATGGCAAGAGCCTTAAACTAGCCCCTCCGCACAAACCGTCTGCTCCTAGTTTCATTGCAAATTTCTGCACAGCTATTATCCTACAGCGTACAAGTTTGCAGTACTCCGTCGTGGACAACACCTTGATCTGGAATAGTTGAGTTTCAGACTGGCCAAAGGGGATGTTTAACTGCGTCAAAGATTTCTCAGCAATTGACATCGTAGAGTATGCGCGCTGGAACGACCCGCATAGCACAGCTCTGAAAACAGTGTCACGCTCCCTCACTTGAGTGTTGGACATGTCTACCCAAATCTTGCGCTTAAATCTTCATTCCAGGACTCCAACGCCGAATTCAACAATCTTCCTAACTTGTTACCAGACTATCTAATTTTAAATGGATGTCATCAAGGTATAATGCAAGCTGTTTTATTTTCTTTCCAGCATGAATATTTCCAGTATTTTCTGTTTTTTAAAGCCTATGCAGTCGTAATTGAACTGAAGTGAAATGATTCATTACCAAATTGATCTGGAAAAGATGTTAAAAGATCTACATGTTGGGCACACCTTTAAGGAAGGCAAACTGGAAGAGGAACACCGTCTTCAGGGAGTGAGCGTCACCATGAACCGGGAGCTCCTCCGGCATCTCAATAAAACATCCTATGGGATAAATTTACACTTTATGACCCATTCACTCACTATCGAACCAAAACACTGGATGATTATCAGCGCAGATGCCTCAACTCCCAAAGTTAAAGATGAGGCCAAAGGAGGTCATTATTCTGACTGGGGGCGGGGAATTGAAGTCCCAGTTCACAGTTTAATTCCCAGTCTCAGAGACTGGGAGCTACCGTCGGACCAAAGTGGCTGCTAGGGTCGATTTTCAACACCACGGCCGTTCCTGACCTGTTGGCTGTCTCCCGCCATCGTGCCTCAGGTACTGTCTGTTATCCAGCTGCTTCTTACATAATTTTCCCCCTTCAGGCGTTCATTTATTCACATACCAACCAGCTAATTTTTTTTTTGATAAACGTTTTTAAAACCCAGAGCCCGCTAACCGCCTAGCCAGTCCCGCCCAGATTTAAACAGGGGCATCCACGCTTTGTCCGCTCATTGGACAACTTAGTCCCGTGATGGTGTCAGTCATCTTGACCCCGACCAATCAGATTTACAGAAGGCGGCATAAAACGTACCGCCGATCGCATCGCGTTCGCCAGACTGACGCAATATATCGAGTGGTGGGATTGGCACCATTGGGATGGTCAAAATGTGTTTTCTTTTAAAACTTTAAGGACATACAGAGGAGACAAAATTATACCATAAGAACGAGAAGAGGCTAGAGGTATTCAACAGGTCAGGCAACATCCGTGAGGAGACAGTCAACGTTTTTTGGGCAAAGACCTTCCATCAGAATCAAAAACTGAGGATAACCCATAGCGGACTTTAAATTTTGAATGGGGGAGGAGTAGTGAAAATGGAGGAAATATTTGTGATAGATGCGTAGTGAAAATGGAGGAAATATTTGTGATAGATGCAGACCAAAGTTGTCAAGGCACAGTTTAAAAAAAAACAGAAAGGGGAGAGAAAAGGAAAAAAAAATATTGAAACTAAGTACTGTCTTGGCACAATGCTCAATATTAAGACCCTAGGGCTCAGGGGTTCTCAACCTGGTGTCCACGGACCCCTCAGTTTATGGTCCATGGCGTTAAAAAATGTTTGGAACCCCTGCTAGAGCTGTTGAAGGTCAAATACAAAGAAGTCAAATTGGGAGCAGGGTAGTTCCTGAAGGTCCCAGTATCACCTTGGGGACTGTATGGGGGGGGGGGTGTATAAAACAGGTCACCCAATCTGTGTTTGGTATCTCCAATGAAAAAGAGACCACATTGTGGTAGCGAATATGACACCGTAAATTTTAAGGAATACGGACAAATTTTCACTTTACATTCAAGGACATTGAATTTGAATTCCCAGGTAATGGGAAGGAAAGGCACAATAAATGTAGTTACTATATGTGCCAATATTACATGGAACAGTGTCTTAAAAAGGGGAGTAGTTTGTGGAGATGGGAGAGTTGACTTGGGAATCCTGCAGGAAACATAAGGGTACTGAGAGAAGATACGGTTGAAAATCCATCAACTATCTTAGAGAGGAAGCCACGGCTAAGGAAAAAGGAAATAATCATGTACAGGTAATTTTCCTATATCACATTTGGGATCTGAAATGTCAGAACTCTTGTTACCATAACCGTAGCTTGAGAACTCAGAAATATGACATTGATATCACCACCCTGAGTGAAACGAGAAAGGGTGGTGGTGGTGGCCAGTTCACAGAATAAGGTGTTGAGTACACCTTTTGGAAAGGCAAATGTCTTCATGGGATCTATAATCAACAATGGACTACACTGCAACAGAGCAAAGTATCCTGCGAGATAAGTGAGTGTTTCATGACCCTTTCACTCAAACCTACATGGAACCAAAGCACAATGATCATCAGTGCAATGCTCCAACCCCTAAAATTAAAAATGAAGCCAAAGAGGACTTCCATTCTGACCTTGGGGGGGGTGGGGGGAAGCCCCAAGGGCAGATTTTACTTTCAAGGATTGGAAAAGTTGCAACATTCTGGCAAGATGTAATTGGCAAGAACAGAGTAGAGAATGGTAACTCCAACAAGGTCCTGAGAAAGTCAAAGTTGAGTGTCTTGTAATATGTACAAGTAAATGTATCACGACTGCACTGAAAACTTACTTGCAGCTGTATTAGTCTTATAGGATCAGAGGCACAACATTCACAAGGAAAAACATAAATTATACAAGAAAAATTCCCCAGGCAAAGAGGAAAAATGAACATCAATAGAAAACATGGAAGAGTGACGTCGAGGCTGAAGGAATTAGACGATGGGGCACTCCTGGTCCACCACTGAGAAACTGGCTAAGAACAGAGGATAATGGAGACTTGAGGTCATCGATGACATATGCTCCACTGCGAGCTGAAGGCCCAAGAAGAAGAATACAAGAAAAAAAACAATCAGATAACAAAAAATCACCCAAGTCCATTGTAGAGTTGCTATTCTGAGGTAGTGATTAGGGTTGTATGAGTTGCTTCAAGTTGAAGGAAAGTAGATGTTCTTGAACCTGAGACTTCTGGCTTCTGTACATCCTGCCTGATGGTAGCTGTGAGAAGATGACATTGCCTGGATGGAAGAGATCTTTGTTGATAGATGTGGCCTTCTTAATGCAGTACTTCATGTAGATACTTCTGATAGTGGGTGACAATGCAGTATTGGGCTGTGACTACTGCTCTTTGCAGCATCCTACATTCCTGTGAGTTTGAATTTCTATACCAGAACATGATGCAACCAGTCAGGATACTTTAAAGATTACATAGACATTTGCTAATGTTCGGTGACATGCCAAACATCCTTAATCTTCTAAGTAAAGATACTGGCATGCCTTCCATTGAATTGCATCTATGCCCAAAGTTCAAAGTAAATTTGTTATCAAAGCACATATATGTCACCAAATACAACCTGAGATTTATTTTCTTGTGGGCATTCACAGTAAGTCCAAGAAACGCAACAGAATCAATGAAAGTACGTACCCAACAACACGGAAAAACAACCAATGTTCAAAAGACAACAAACTGCAAATACAAAAAGAAAGAAAAAAAGAATAATAAGTAAGTAAATAAATAAGCGATAAATATCAAGAACATGAGATGAAGATTCATTGAAAGTGAGTTCATAGGTTGTGGGAACAGTTCAATGACGGGGTGATTGAAGTTGTCCCCTCTGGTAAAAGAGCCTGATGTTTGAGGGATAATAACTGTTCCCGAACTTGGTGGTGTGTATCCTGAAGCTCCTGTACCTCTATCCCAATGGCAGCAGTGAAAAGAGAGCATGGCCTGGATGCTGGGTCCCTTGATGATGGATGCTCCATGTAGATGTACTCAATGGTGGGGAGGGCTTTACCAGTGATGGACTGGGCTGTATCCACTATTTTTTGTAGGCTTTTCCTTTCAGAGGCATTGGTGTTTCCATACCAGGCCATGATGCAGCCAATCAATATATTCTCCATCGTACATCTATAGAAGTTTGTAAAAGTTTTAGATGACATGCCAAATCTTTGCAAACTTGAAGGAAAGTAGAGGAGCTGCTGTGCATTCTTTGTAATGGCACTTATGTGCTGGACCCAGTACAGTTCATGGAAATGATAACACTGAGGAATTTAAAGTTGCTGACCCTCTCCACCTCTGATTCCCTGATGAGGACTGACTCATGGACCTTCGGTTTCCTCCTCCTGAAGTCAATAATCTTGCTGACGCTGAATTGAATTAAACTGAATTGAATTGAATTGACTTTATTTCTTACATCCTTCAGTAAGAGGTTGTTGTTGTGGCACCACTCAGTCAGATTTTCATTCTCCCTCCTATACAGTATGCTGATTCATCATCACCAATGACAGTGGTGTTGTCAGCAAACTTAAATATGGCATTGGAGCTGTGCTTAGCCTCACAGTATAAAGTGAGTAGAGCAGCCTTGTGGTGCACCTGTGCTAATAGAGATTCTGAAGGAGATCATGTTGCCAACCTGAACTGACCGTGGTCTGCAAATGAGGAAATCGAGGACCCAGTTGCCAAGAAGGTATTGAGGCCTAGGCCTTGAAGCTTATTGATTAATTTTGAGTGGATGATAGTATTGAATGCTGAACTGTAATCAATGAAGAGCGTCCTGATGTATGTATCTTAACTGTCCAGTGTTGAATGAAGAGCCAATCAAATGGCATCTGCTATGGATCTGTTGTGCTGGTAGGCAAATTGGAACAATCCCAGGTCACTTCTCAGGCAGGAGTTGCTATGTTTCATCATTAACCTCTCAAAGCACTTCATCACAGTGGATGTAAGTGCCACTGGATGATAGTCACTGAGGCAGGTTACCACGTATTTCTTAGGCACCAGTATAACTGAAGGGAGCTTGGAGCAGGTGGGTACCTCAGACTGCTGAAGTGAGAGGTTAAATTTATCAGTGAAAATGCAGCCAGCTGATCAGCACAGGTCTTCAGTACTTGGCCAGGTGCCCCATCTGGGCCAGATCCTTTCTGAGGGTTACTCTCCTGAAGGATGCTCTCACATCATTCTTGGAGACTGAAATCACAGGGGGTTGTGGGAGTTTGTGAAGGTGCCTCCATATTTTGACTGTCAAAGTGAGCATAAAAGGAATTGAGTGTATGTGGGAGTGAAACATTGTTGTCACCTATGTCGCTCAGTTTCACTTTGTCGGAGGTGTTAGCATTCAAACCCTGCCACAGCTGTCAAGCATCCTTCAGTAATTCAAATTTGGTCTGGAATTGCTACTTCGCATGCAAGATGGCTTTCTGGAGATTGTACCTGGACTTCTTGTATTTTATTTGGTTGCCAGACCTGAATCCCACTGATCTGGCCCTCAGCAGACTGTGGATCTCATGATTCATCAAGGGTTTCTGGTTGGGGAAGGCTCTGAATAATTTTGTGCAGACCCACTTGTCTATGACTGCCTTAATAAGGTCTGAGACAACCATGGCGTATTTATTCAGATCCACACGAGTTTCTGGCCCCATTCACCAACTTGAAGCAATCCTGTGGTTGCCTCCTGCAACCATCTTTTTGCTTCCTTACTTCTGAAACCTTGCTGTTTAGCCTCTGCCAGTATGCAGGAAGGAGGGAGACAGCCAAGAGATCAGGTTTCCCAAAATGCAGTCTAGAGATCAAACAGTTGGGTTTCCTACTGTAAATGTGGTCAGGATCACGGAGGAGAACTCTCTTGATAAGTAGAGCAATTGGCCACTATTATACGTTCCAGGTTGGAGGAACAAGAGTGTGACAAAACTGCTATGTTCAAGCACCAGAAAGAATTTATCATGAAACACAGGCCCCCAGCTTTTGCCTTCCCTGAATCAACAGTCCAATCCATCCTGTGTATCGAGAAGTCCTCGGGTCTGATCTCCAAATCCAGTATGTCCAGAGTTAGCCATGTCTGCATGAGATGCAGAACGCAGCAATCCCTCATTTCCTTCTGATGCAGCAATCTTGCCCTTATGTCCTCAATCTTGTTCTCCACCAACTGTACACTTGCTAAGGAGACACTGGGCAGAGGAAGTTTTATACCCCAGTGTGTTAGTCTGTCTTGGAGTTCTTCCCTCCTCACTCTCTCCTGGCCATGGTGGTGTACCTTCATCTGCTTAAAGATTCCCAGGATAGGTCATATGATATGTTAATTCCCAGGAACTTAAATGCTGCAAGTATGGTTTTGTAATAACCAGCACCTTTCATTAGGGAGTTCATGGTGTGAGCTCCTCAGTTCAAGTACTGACACCTGTTAGGTTCTAACATTATCCAAGCAAGAAGTATAAATATGTTTATAATATCTTTGCCATGACTGGTACGGATGACTGTTGGACAAAGCTGCTCTATTATATCCAAAATCTCAACAGAAAGGAAAATCAATGTCAATACAATCAATGTGTTAACCTCTTCTTATGTAATACCTCACACACAACCTGTCGAATCCCAGTCAACAGGAGCCACAGAATGACCACAGCCTTTTAACTGCTTGACATTCACCGTACTTGTGAGTTTCTTGACTTACAAACCTCTCACAAAACGTCTTGCCAGACTAGATGCAGGGAGGATTTTTTTTCCTGAGTAAATAGTCTGGGACCAGGGGACAAAATATGAATTTAAGGAGTAGTTCATCTAAGACTAAGAAATTACTTCCTTTAAGTGCAACGGTGAATTCTCTGGATGTTCGGTCATTATGTTCATTCAAAACAGTGATCGATAAATCAAAGGAACAGGAAGGAATATAGGTGTAGTGCTGGAAAATGTCTCTGGCATTGAAGAAGAACCCACATCTTCAATGCCAAGGAAGGCTTGTGGGAGTGGGAGAGGGATAAAGTTCTTCTGCTTCTATTTCTTCTGTTCTCTTGTCCCAACTCTGTTTTAGATACAGGAGCAATATTTCTGAAGAAGGCCAAGGCAGTTTTTTCCTCTGTCCTTTATCTCTCAGCTGAAATCATGATAAAATATATTTTTGATATTATTATACTGTTTATGCAACCTTGATGTGTGCAAAATGGGCGCCCGTTTTCTAAGTTATGAAAGCAGTTAATTGGCTGCAAACTGCAAGATAGAACTGCTAGTGGCTGTAAAAAAAAAGCTCCATATGAATGCCTGTTTCTCTTGAACTGTTCAAAGAAAACAACATATACAACCTTGGAAAGAGTGATATAATTATTGCCATGTGATTTTATCCCAAAAGCAGTAGGTGGATTGGAATCCTCCAACCAGTAGAGGGTGGAGGAGGTAATTGTCTGAGGCTTTTAAAATGCGATGTGTTTTCGCTTTAGGACACTTAAATGTAAGTTGTAAAAAGGCTACAGTTAGTGGGAGGAGAATTAAAACTATTTGCTGCAACGTAGGTCCTAGGGAAACTTTAAATAATTTGCTGCGAAGGCGATTCAAAATATTTATCTTAGAAAGAAGGATTTTCTTGTGGCAGCATTTACTGTTTTTTTTCCCCCATTAGGTGGGCCGAGGTGGGAAGCGGCCTGTAGGATGTGGCTGATGCTGGTGCCACTGCTGCTGGTGTCGGCCTCTGCCGTGAGCGGCCACAACGTCAGCGAAGGGAAGGAAGAGGACTCCAAAGACGAGCTCTTGCTCTGCAGGTCGTGCGGTTACGAGGTAGCTGCCAGTCGGGACCTTAAATTCGTGGCTAGTCCCTTGGCTTTGGCTCTGAAGAACGGCACATTGATCGGAGAGCACAGGGTTCCAGTGCAACTCTTTCAGAACCCACAGGGCTATCGTTTCCAGGTGCTCACTTTCAAGAGAGCCGTTGTCCACAAGCATTGGCCGGCAGATGAACAGTTTTCCTGGTTTCCAGGATACTCTTGGACATTAGCAACGTGTCCCAGATGTCACAGCCACTTAGGCAAGAAGCTTGTGTTTACTTATAGAGCTGTACAGCGCTTTAAAATTATGCAGTTATTAAAAATGTTTTACGTTAATTGGTAATTAATCGGTTGCCGTTATCAGTAGCTATTATTAACGCTATTAATTTTGCACCTGGGCGTACACTTGGTGGTAATGTTCGTTTCTAAATGCCCTTGAGAATGTGGTGTTTTTGTAGGGAGTTTCGGTTGATAGAATTTAAAGAAGCTCTGCCAAATACGAGACATGCTGCCGGAGGTATATGCTGTGCTAATTAAGCGGGTTGTTTCGTTTTGAATTCTGTCCAGTTGCTTGTGATTTCGAATTGCAAGTCTTCCATTAGATTCCTGGTTTTGTTTTAAGGTGTTAAAAGAACGATGAAGATTTGTTCCTGGCAGAACACTCAACATCTGAGCCCACGCTATTTTTCTTGTCCTGTTTAAATTTGTGGGGAATTTTGTTATTTTAGGATGGGATTTCGTTGGAGACAGAAACCATCTCATTCTGTCTATGTAAATATTTCTGAGAGGTAGTATTTGTAAACGTTGAGAGTTTCTAGAGGAGAGAAAGTGTTAGAATAAATGGGGGTTTCTCATTCTGAAAGCATGTTAGTGAAGTGCTTCAAAGATCATGCCTTGACCCACAGTTTATTTATTTTTTAATTTAATGACCCAGAGAAATTTTTCAGGTTTGCTGATGACGCTGTTAACATGCTGATATGATATTTCCATTCTGCAACAGGATACAGACTGAAAGTAAAAACTTGGCAAATTGAGGCTTCAAATGGAATTAAAAACAACTTATTTTGTAAATAAGTGAAATATAGGGAGATCTGGGTGGTTTTCTACATAAATATCAAAATGTTGACATGTAGTGTAGCAGGGAGTTGCAGTTGTACAGGGTGGGGCCACACCTGGAGATTTTGTCTATTTATTTAAATGATATATTTAAAGTAAATAAATATTATACTGGTGTTGAAAGCAGTCCTAAAAAATGTTTACTGGGCTAATTCCTGGATGGACGGGTTGTCCACTGCAAGTTATTTAAATAATTGTGTTTTGAAACATGAGGAATAACATTATTGAAAGACAATTCTAGGGTGGGCATAACAAGATCGATGAGAAATTTACATTAGTGCAAGGGTCTCAAGTGGGTATGATTATACAAAAAGGAGTTATTTAAAGGAATTTCTTGCAGATAGGTGAATCTCTTCCTCAACACTGGAGAGCTATGGAAGTAAGATCATTGATGTTAATTAAAGAGGAGTCAGATATATTTTTGAAAGACTGGGGAATAGCACTGAAGAGGAACTGACATTTGGAGCAACTAATTTTTACATAGACTATAGAACGGTATAGCACTGTACAGGCCCTTGGGCCCATGGTGTTGTGCTGATCCTTTTACCTAATCCAAGATCAATCTAACCCTTTCTTCCCATATAGTCCGCATTTCTCTTTCATTAATGTGCTTATCTAAGAGTCTTTTACTCACTAACCCATCTGGCGCACCCAGAAGAAAGCCATGTCAGTACAGGGAGATTGTACAAGTCCTTACAGACAGCACATTGTATTGAACTTCAATTGCTGGAGCTTTAAGGCATTACTTTAGCTGCTATGCTAAAATGCTGCTATTAATCATATTGAATAGGTGGGCGGGCAGGTTCTTTTTTTAGGAATGTAATTCACATAAAGTTGTCTTTTTTGAGACAGCCTTTGGGATGTGCTTATACTTTGTGGATTATAGATTGCTGATGATGCCAATGTAGGAACCACAGATAGGACGGGTGTTTTTTTTTTTGACATTGTGCTCTTCTGAGAGAAGGAGAATCACAGCCAGTAGAGTTCGTGCCTTGTAGGTCTGGTTACCCAAATCTCTGATGTGTTGAGTTTGCATGTTCTCCCTCTGATCTCATAGGTTTCCTTCCTCATGCCAGAGATGTGAGTTAGTAGGTTAATTGGTCATAGATGGGTTATATAATTAGAACATAGAAAACCTACAGCACAATACAGGCCCTTCGGCCCACAGTGCTGTGCCAAACGTACTTACTTTAGTAATTACATAGGGTTACCCATAGCCTTCTATTTTTCTAAGCTCCATGTACTGAGATTCTGACAGGCTGTATCACTGTCTAGTATTTTGGGGGGGGGGGCGCTACTGCACAGGACCGGAAGAAGCTGCAGAGGGTTGTAAATTTAGTCGGTTCTATCTTGGGTATTGGCTTACTAAGCACCCAGGACAAAAAAAAAGCTACTATTCCCGCTAGAATTATGCAGGTCAGGTCAGGTCAGGAATTCTCAAATTCATTGGCCTTTGACAACCAGTAAAATATGTTTTGTTGTCCAGGAAATAACTGCTCAAATTCCAAGTATGGGCTACAGGAACAGGAATTGCAGATATTACACTGAAAAATTACCCAGCTTTCTACAGGAGACGGAGATTGCTTCTAATTGATGGGAATGTGAGAATAGGTTATGAGGAAAGTTTTTGGGGAATGAAGTTGTTTTGTAAAGTGACAAATAGCTCCTATGTGGTAAGGAAATGAGGAAATATACTTGAATTAGGGATTCAAGGTTGTGGAAACTATCCTGTTTCTTATCCACTTTGGGCCACAGATTCGCAGGAGTGAATAAAGGTGTTGCCTTTTTTCAATAATCCTTTGAATGTATTCTTTAATTTCTTTTTGATTACTTGATAAACTTTTCCTGAGACAAGTCAAAATAGTCTATTTCAAGAGTAGTGCCAGATCTCTGAACTTGTGTAACTGGGGCCATGGTGATGGTGGGGGGGTTTGGTACTTATGTATTTAATTTAGAAACAGTGCAGAATAGGGCCTTCAAGTGGCACAATCAGCAAACCCCTATTTAACCCTAGATCAATTTGTGTTTTTTTGTGAATTGAGGATTTTGTGAAGAAAGTATTGGTAGTATCTTCTCATTGTCTTGAATTTTAAAAGTAATACATATCCCAAGTGTACTGTGTGAAAGGGTTCACAGTTGCCTGATTGAGTTTTGTACCAATTCTGGTCTTGACCTTAAAGTAACTGTTTTCTGAAATGGTTTGCAGTGTATGCTGTATTAAAGGTGATGGTGAATTTCATTGTTTGCCTTTTGGGGTATGGAAGATCTATGTTTATATCTGTAAGTTTTCAAGTTTGCTCATCTCACGTTTCAAGAACGATTTTGTCCAACACTGGCTGCTTGTATATTCTAAGTCTTTGCCCCTGTGAGAGGTAGTAATCCTTGTACCTGCCTAGGGTTAAACTCTGGAAATTCCTCCTCACCTTCTTTGACCCTAAATGAGTCCTGATAAGGGTTTCAGTCCAAAATGTCGACTGTTTATTCCTTTTACATGCTGCTTAGCCTGCTGAGTTCCCTTAGCATTTTGTGTTATTTGTAGTTTTTTTTTTTATGTAGGTCATCACAGAAAAGTACTGGCCCTTCTGCCCCTAATGTTGTGCTGACCTTTAACCTACTAAGATCAATCTAACCCTTCCCTCCTACATAGTCTTTCATGCTTCTATCATCCATGTTCCTACCTGTTTCTTATGTGCCCCTAACTTATTTGCCTCTACCACCACCCCTGACAGGGCATACTACTGACTACCAGCTACTCTGAATAAAACTAACTTCTGACCATTCACCTCTAATTTCCTCATCTAAAAAGTTATGCCTGGTTGTATTAGCCATATCTGCCTGGGAAAAGGTCTCTGGCTGTCCACAGAATATATCCCTCAAGTCACCTCACAACCTCCTTCATTCCAAAGAGAAAAGCCCTAGCTTGCTCAACCTATCTGCATAGGACATGCCCTTTAGTCCAGGCAACATCCTGGTAATCTCCTCTGCACCCTCTCCAGAGCTTCCACATCCTTCCTATAATGAGGTGAGCAGAACTGAACCCAATATTGTGTGATCTAACCAGGGTTTTAAAGAATGGGAATGTTATCTCGCAGCTCTTGAACTCAATCCCTCAACTAATAAAAATGAACACACCATAAACAAGCATCTCAACTTGTGTGGCAACGTTGAGGGATTTATGGACTGGACCTTAAAACCCTTCTATTGCTTCATGGCTAAAAATTATATTTTCCAAGATGAATCACTTCAAACTTTTCTGGGTTGAACTTCATCTGCCACTTCTCAGCTCAACTCAGATCCTGCTGCAACCTACAACCCTCTACCCTATCTACAACTCCACCAGCCTTTGTGTTAGCTGCAAATGTACTAACCACTTCAAATGCATCCTTTACATTTAAAAAAAAATCAGCAGGGGACCCAGAAGATCCCTGCGAACAACACTTGTCACCAACCTCCAAGCAGAATTTACTCATCTACCACCACCCTGTTTCTTCTACACAGCCAAGTTTCCCTAGATATCATACTTTGACTTTATAAATGAGCCTAAAGGGAACCTTACCAAATATCTTACTAGAATTCATATACACCACACAATTTGTTCTACCTTCGTCAATGTGTATTATATTCTCAAAGAATTCAGTCAGGCTCATAAGGCATCACCTGTCTTTCAAATTCATTGTTACCAAGCCACCTTTTATGTTTAGGCCTTGTCCTGGTTTAAACTTTTGTTTATGAAAATGCAAAACATTGGGGAACTCTGTTGTTGCTATTATATAATGTCTTTCTTGGAAAAAGGCTAAGACTAATCACATTTATGGACTGTTTTTGTTTTTATTAGGGTGGTCTTTTCAGCCTGATATCTGGCCTCTGTACATTACAGATGAAGAATTTGAAGAATCTGAAGAGACATTTATTGCCTTGATTATGGACAGACTTCTACAAGAGAACTTTGCTGCTACACTTCTCATGGTGCCCAAGTCTTATCAAAGATAAAATCAATGTTATTTTATAATAAATTTTAATTGTGGAGTAAATTACCTTTCACAGGGTGCATACTCATTATTCAAACATTGATTGTTCAAAATTATCAAAAGTACATATGTCATGTACAACCCTGAGATCCACTGTCTTATGGGCATTCATAGTTAATGCAAACAAAAATATAGAACATGCAGAGTCCTTGAAAGTGAGTCCAGTCCATAGCATATGGGAATAGGTCAGTGAAGCATTGACAACTTTTAATATAATAGCAATGTTTTAAAATCATTGTTTCTGCTTGCCTGCAGGCTCTGGCTTGGAAGTGACACCCTGTGGTGTACTGCTTTATCAAATTTCTATATTTTAAAAAGACTGTCTATTGCATGTGTTTAAGGCTATAAAATAAACAATTATCCTACCACTACCAATGATGGTGATTCAAAATCTTCTGAGTTGAAAATGCCTTCATTTTGTTTCCAATACAGTATCTCCAGTTTTGTCAAATTTTCACTTACTGTAACCTGACAAACACCCAAAAGTTAATGACAGGCAAATAACATTACTGATTTGAACACTTTCTGCATATTTATTAATGGCTTATTAGCTGCCATAGACTTGATTCTGCTTGTGACCTAATTTGAAAGTACATCAGAATCCTCGAGTCCAAAACAAGTCTTTCTAGTATTACCCTTTATTTGGTACTGCAGAGTTCAACTTACTGTTTTTGAATCAACACTAGATATTTAGATAAATTTCAAATGGTATAGTCCCACACCAGAAGTTAGGTAAAGAAGACAGCCAAGGATCAATTCTGGTGAGCCTTTATTCCCTCAAGTCTAGTAGATTTCTATACTATTCCAAGTATGCCTTCGAGGGATTGCCTTACTTGGAACATGGGATATTCAATGTTCAAAACTGAAACCTAAACAAAGTTAACAGGAAGAACATTGCTTGGTGGCACTACGCTGTAAGTTTCTATGATATTCTACATTTTACTCTTACTCTTGTCTTAAAGTCTACAGATTTCAAAATATGGCAGTACATGATTGTACTTTACATCTAAACCAATGCACACCAGTTTCAAGGCATGTGAGATCATTATATCACATTACTTGGGTTTATTTCCTTCATGAATGTGGAGAGATTCCTTGTTTTAACAGCAAAAGCCTATACATAGGCCAATTCCAAAGTAACCAGACTTCAGATACCTCATGAAACAGCAGATCATTACAGTCTAAATCACTCGAAATATTAAACTACTTATAATAGCAATGCTAAAAATCAGATGAATAATCCTTGATACAGTAAAGACAATGTACAGCACTGTGGCAAAACATGTATACAAAGTTTATTGATAACATGACAGATGAGAATCATTTGTTTTAAAAAAACAAGCTTTAAAGATGAAGTCACGACACCTCAGATTGCCACATGAAACAAACCCCAGTACATGGGTGTCTATAAACCAGAGGAACATTCCAAAATATTGTTTAAACACCTTCCTCTCCAGAACATTTAAGCAAAAAGATGGTGCAGCCATGTCCAATGCTAGGACAGATAATGTAAACAAAATTTCTGAAAAATCTAGACAACTCTAGATATCAGTAGATTGTATACCATCTATTATTAAAAGCCCTCAGGACCATCAACTTTTCAGCGCAAGGAACCATATACCTTATGCTTACATTGCTGGTGGTAGAATTATTATCCATTCCTTTAATTTTCCAAATGAAACCAAATGGTGTGATTGGTAACCACAATTATCCATCACCAGTGGAGTAGCAAGACTTCAACAGAAGGACTCTTGGGAATATGGATATCCTTGGTGGAAAAACATGCCAATGAATAATACTTAAGACATACAAAACACCAGCAGAAATCTGATTTGCACCCATGAAACTATCATTAGCTGCTCTGGTTATATTGTAGTCTAGTGGATTACTGAACAGATGTTATGAAGTTTGTTGCAGTACCAATGACTAAGGATATGTAATTTGCAGAATAAATATACAAAGCCAATTTAGGGCACCATTCTGGCTAGATTTAGAACAAGGCAGCATGTGTGCTGTAGCATTATATAATGGCCTATTTTCTAGCTGGTAATGCAAGTGATATTATTTCCCTCAAAAATTAACTGATGAGACTGAAAAATTCCTACTGAGAAAAATCAAATAGGTGGGATAGGATTAATGAAACAATACTTTGGCCACAATGAAAAATGCAATTTAACAAAACTGCATAAATCAGGATTTATGGAATTGGGACAAGTTTATGAAACACAGAACAGCTGTAATCAGAGGTCAACCTTTTCACTGCACAATAGCAATTCAAAATGGTTATAACTCAATACAAAGCAAACTTGACCAGGACAATGGAATAGCAACAGGAATAACAAGTAACTTGAGGTACTTGTATCCTGACTTTTAATAACTGAGCTCCCACTGTTGTAACACTAAAGGACAACTAATCCGAAAGAAAATCAAAATTGAATATTAGCACTTATCACCAGAAACAAAACAATTTAAGAGTGCATCAAATCCAGCGTACAATTTGAATTCAAAAAAATCAAGCCCAATTGAGGTTCAAATAATTATATACAATAATCTATAAACTGGAGCTAATTGCACAGTTGGCATAGTACCCATGGCAGATTCTAGATCAAGAAAACTGTCAGATGCATAACTATTGGCAAGACAACATACAACTTACAAATTTAACTACAAGACAAAAGAAAAATCTTGGAAGAGAAAGACCATTTATTAGCTAACTGTCCAATGCAAAATGTGGTAATCAAACTTGCAATGTAGCATTGGACCCAACTGATTGAAGGAAATGCCAAGTTGTAAACTGATTTGTTTTAGTTACAATCTCGTCTATTAAATACAGAAAAGGTATCTAAATACAAACATATGGGTTGTTTACACATTTTGAACATAAACCAGGCTAGAAACACTAAGTATACAATAGTAGGCCTGAATACATTAATTACCCTTTTTGAGCCTATATTGCATTAAAACAAATTGCAATTTAAATCAGTATCAAATTGCAATTAACACCAAAAAAATAGCACTGGGCCCATGACTTGTTTTCAACTTTGCTCATTTAGACTAAGACTTTCATTACTTGGCTGATTATAACAGAGTAGAGAATTAACGATGCAAAAATTAATTTAGAACCACCACTTTTGAAACAAGCAATTTTTATGGTATTCATTAGATACTACTTCAGATCTATAGAATTTCCTCAAACATTTAAAATAACTATTTATGACCGAAAACAAGCCCTCAAAACATTCCAGGTGAAAAGTAAACTCACCACACACATTTTGTGTACACATTTAGTTTTATTGTAACAAAGCAACTTGTACACTTTTAACGTTTAAAACTGAGCAATTTTCCTTTCCAGTGAAACAAAAAATTACATTAGAGAATGTAGATTCCAATAAGATTCTACAGGTTGTCACCATCTGCTGTGGGGCTCAAATCGATTAATATTTAAAAGTGTTGGCTTTGGTTGCACGGGATGTTGTAAAAATATACAATGCATCAACGTGCTAAGTACAGCCATGTCCTCAAAATACCCAACAAACCCACCCTTTAGAACCCAACCATCTGCATCTACCCCAGGCGCTTCAATCACACCCCAATTTGTTACAAGAGAGAAGGAAACAAGGACGATGGTAACTGCCATTTGTCCACATCACATGGAAACACAGTGTAATCTCTGGGCCAGAACTGGTAAGAAAAAAGCCTATTCAAAATTATCTATGGTCACAGCACAAAAGGTAGAGAGAAGTTCTGGGCTTCCAACAGAGGGAATTTGTCAGTGGTGGGGTTAAAATAAAAAGTAAAAAAAATACAAAGCACATTACTATGGAGGTCTGTGTGCTGATCATCTGGTTAGAGGACAATTCATCAGTTCATGGAAAATGGCAGAAAGAGATTGCCACTGTTGTTTGCGCATGTAACTCATCCCAATTGTGTATATGGTTTAAGGACCTCAGGAGAACAAGGAAACTGAGCACAAAAAGACAGCAACTTGCTCCCAGGGACTAAAGAAAAAAAAAAGTAGGGGGAGGTGGTGAATGTCAACAGCAAACAAATCAGTCATCTTCTCCTTCCTCCTCCTAAAAAGAAAAGGGACAAAGGTCAGTGACAATGTCTAAAATTATTTTCCAAGAACAATTGATAATTGAAAACCACAGGAATCATGCAACAATCAGTAGATATTTAATACTTTTATTTAGAAAATTGACCATAACCTACTTAAAGTTCCTACAAGATACGTTAGCAAGTAATCATATAATGGTTAAATGACACTCAAAATCTGGATTTTGTATTCATTACCCAAACTAGCCTGCCGTATAAAAATTATAGACTGTACATTTCAAACAGAAGCAACTGCTCTAACCTCTGCTTCTTCCCCTTCTTCCTCTTCCTCCTCATCTTCTTCTTCATCTTCATCACCCTCTTCATCAATGTCCTCCAAACCCTCCTCTTCTTCCTCATCTTCATCTTCTTCTTCACCGTCCCCTTCTTCATCTTCCATATCTGGAACCTGGGAACACATCATCATTGTCAATAATGGGGCAACACTGGATGACATGAAGCTACAAAGTGAAATAAAGCAAAGCTGTTGCAGCAAACTTAGATTTCAATAAGTGTATATACTGATAAACAATGAATATTCAAATACCAGCTTACTACTGACATGGGATGGCATTTAATCAGTAAATTCAATCACAAAGGAAACTGGAGAATTTAAGTTTTATCTAGAATATGAAACTAACATCAACTATGGCAACAATTCAGTAAAACAACCCAAACAGCTCTATCCAGGATATTCTTAGTCTGGCCTAGTTGAAAACCTAGATCCTCAACTAACTCAAACAGCTTTCAGCGCATTTAGATAATACAGCAAATGCCAGAATTACAATTGACTACATCCAGTGAATGAAACTAAATTAGCTTCAGAAAAATTAACATAATACCATCCCATGTTCCTAGATAGAAAGTAAATTTAAAATCAATCCAGTCAAAACCAGACCATTTTGGGCCACTTTTGATCAAAAACTAGAACTGAATTTCCTACAACTGCTGATAAAGCTAGACTTCTTAAACGATTAAGAGCAGCAATCAAAACATACAAACTGACAAAAAATAAAATGCACTCACTAAATAGTACTGCAAGGGGTTCGGCCAGATGTCATCCTTGATAACCTCTCCGAGTTCATCTGCACCAGCATCTGAGTGATCAGTAAACCAGGTGAAAAAGCTTTCTGGCTCTTCATGTTGCCGCTTCCTGCCCACTTTGGTTTGTGACTGGCTGGAGCGCTTTGTCAGGTCCTTAAAGGTAACATGAATATATTATAGACAACCCATTGCATTAAGGTCAGCAAGGGAATTTAAAATACAACACTGGCGATACGAAGGAGCTCAGTTATCTCATTATTCTCAAGTGAAAAATTAAGGATAAGTTTAATTCAGCACAATGACAAAGATGTAGAGAAAACCAAAGGGTTTCAACATGAATAATACCACTATATCATATTACAAGATCTGCTCTTAAGCTTTTGTCATGATCTATTATCTGGAAGGGGAAAGAAAAACTGCTGCCATATATTTAAAATCAATACTATAGAAGAGAATAAAAAGTCAAAGCTAAATTTAACAATCTTGAAGACAATTTTGTACCTCTCTAGCAACAATGCTAAAGATTTAAAAATAACTGCTTAGTAAACAGGGAAAAACAGAAAAAAAATCTTATAAGCACTCTACCTAGATACATCTTAGCAACATTAAAATTATAGAATGAAGCAATTACTGATCTAATTTTAAGCTGCTAACAGTAGGAATCCAAAGGCCAAAAGAGCCAATTCTATGCTGTATCTCAATAAATTAAAATTTATTGGACTGGACCTTAAACCGTGAAAATGACAAGTCACATCTCCTGTAGTCTCGGGTAGTATAGAAATGGGAAACATTTTTTAAGCCTGATATTTGCCTTAGACGGTGGCCAATTCCTGAAAATTTTACACTTTGGCTCCATAATACTTTATCTTTCATAAGTTTATTAAATAGTCAATTGTCCTCATCCTAACAGTCTTTCCCTTTAGTTGTAGATGGTAAATGGAACAAGTGTTCCACACCGCGCCCCCCCCCCGCCGCTTTTAAAAAAAAAGGACTTTGACATCATCTTGCAATTAATACAAATCTGGATACTTTCAAAGCCAATAATATGAAAATATTGATCTATTAAATTACTAAAGCATCCATGATAATACAGGAGCACTGTTTCCCTTTTTGCAAGTTTTCCCACCTTTTTTGGCACTGTATGCTGTTAGACTTTATCTATTGGTCAGCCTTACCTTTCCTGGTTTCCATTTGATTTCTGTTGATTTTGAAGATGGATCTCCATTTTCATTCAGATGAAACTCTTTGGACAGAACTTTATTATCAAAGTACGGGTTCTCATCAAAATACTGAAAACAAAAGCCATCTATTAGATTTCTTCCAATGTTAATACAAGAGAAAAATTTTGAACCAAAAGAAAACCGGGGCAAGAGTAAAACAAAAATCACCCTGCACAAAATGATAGCAACTACCCACGAGATGAGTCAAGATTACTTTAAGGAAAAGCTACACAAAAAATTCTAAATATTTGCATCAGCTTTATTGAAACTGCAATTTCACAAAATGTTAGCTGCAAATGCAAATTGGTTTTACTGGGAAAATGTCACATCAACACAGAAAAATCAAATCTGCTTGAACTTGCACAGAAATCATAATTATACATAGCAATTTAAATCTTCTTCCAGTTTTGAACTTACAACAGGCTAAATAACCACTACCTCACTTAGGTCAATTACCCAACTTTTCAGAGCACATAATTAAGCTGAACTTGTCCATCACAACAGTGAATGTGTACCATCACCCCCCCCCCACCCCAAATACCACCCTTTAGAGTTTGTGATTCAGAGCAATCAGACAAAACAGACTGGCCAGCAATGAATGTGAGGTACCAGTGTAGTATTAAACAGGATATCCATATCTCTGGGATCTCTTTGTATCATCCAAGCTCTAGGTATTAATTTATTCCTAACTATAAATCAAATATGGATTTATAACTCCATTCTATTTACAAGTTTAAGAAATATTCATTGGCCGCTAGAGAAATAAGGTTAAATGCATTAAGTACAGCATCTTACTATAAAACAGAGCATAACAATTACAATTGGTAGGTAAAAACACAACATCCACATAGATTGCGTGTTTAAACCATATGCTGTTTCCACACATTATAATAAAGATTTATGTACGTTATGATTATAAACTACAAGTTATTTTACAATTGATTGATATACTTACAAAATCTATTCTATAACCTGATTTGATATCTTCGAATTCTGTCACTTCCACTCTTGTCAGATAATGCAGTGCCTCTTCATCCTCTTCTCCCAGAAGTGCAGATACTGGAAACAAAATAGCAAATTTTAAGTTTAACCCAGTCATAGAATTTATTAATACTTAGTAATAAAGGTATAAAAAACACCATCAAAGGATTTCAGTTCAATGTGAAGTGTCAAAACACTAAGTGGCTCACTTATGAGAAAATAGCAGTATACGTAAGATGCTGAATTCAGAGCACAAAATAAAAAAGGAAACACATTAACATGCATCCATGGACAAAATAATTTGTACATGTCAAAATTCCTCTAATAATTAAGTCAGCAAGTCAGAGGTCCACAATCAACATTTTTCAAATACATCTCTTGGTTGTCACAGATCCTTATTCTACTCAACTACAGGAATTTCCCACAGTACAAATGGACATTGGTGAAAGGCAAATACATTTATTCATACAATTTCAAACACTGTTGGATAAGCAGTAACTGTATTACAAATAATTACATATTAACAATCTAGAGCAATAACGTGTTACATTAAAAACAAAATTAAACTACCCACTTTGCCAAAAAAAGCTGAATTGGGCATCAATTTTAGCTCCCCCCCCCCAACAAAAAGTCTTTGTGAATTAGAAAGGAAATATGATTCCCAGAGATCCTCCCCTTCAGGGATGCAATGGAGCAAGACAGAAGATAAAAATTTCAGCTGTGGAAACCCCCCACTTTGCTATACACCCCAATTTACATATAGACTCAAGCTGCCACCAAATTTTACCGCAGAATTATAAAAATTTTCACAGAATCCTGTCCATGAAGCAAGGTGTTTACTTTATGGGATTGCACCAGGCATTATCAATAATGAGAAAACAATCAATTTTATACAGATACCCACCACAGGAATATTTAGGTGGGTAAAAATTGAATAGGTGATGGATAGATCTACTCTAAATCTTCCCAAATGTTAAAACTGGAATTAAGTTTAGATTTAAAGCAGAAATGAACTTAACTTGTCTTTGTAATTACTACCACATTTAACCCAGTTGTAAAAACAATACATAACAAACTTGGAAAGAGTTGGCATCAAGTTATAATCATTTATTATATGATTCTATGCCAAAGGCCACAAAAAAGCTACAACCTAGCTTGGGAAACAATTTTTGACCACAGAAGCAGCATAATCCACTGAAGCTCTAGCCCCACACAAATACCAAATACTCAGTGCTTCAAATTGTAAGTGCAGTAAGCCACACCATTTTAATTACAATGTGCAATAAACAATGGCTCCCTCCAGGGGTCACCATTAAGGAGAGCCACCTCTTGGCAAGTAATAATAATTACAAAAGCTATAAAGTTCAGTTTATCAACATATCGTAGCCTTAAAGTATTACACTAATTAGACAGTTACAAAGACTATACTGCTCAGTTGAACATAGTACTTTCAGCAAAACATGAAAATTTCATTTTCACAAGACAACCCATCTTCAAATAAATGTCCTATTTAATGACCTTCCAGAGTTTGACCACCAAAATTCACTTCATTTTACTGCTTACCTTGTGGATGGTTGACAAACGTGGTCACCCAAAAATTGGGGATTTTGGCAATGAGTTCTGACCGCTTCTGGAAATATGGCTGGCGTAGCTTGTTGTATTTTTGCTCTACTTTCAAAATTTCCTCACTTGCCTGTTCATTCAGCCTAAGCAAAAATAGGTTTAAAAACAGTCACAATTATTAGTAGCCTATTGAATATTACATTTGAGGCAAAAAGTAAAAAAGACAAAGAGTTCAAGATATACAATTTACCACACTTCTGTTCACAATCCAGCATGCATTGCTAAAGGTCTCTCCAAAAAAAAAGTGAAGCCAGATGAACAATTAGTTGCCAAAATCATAAGTCAACATAAATTATACTGACCTCTTCCAAGACAGCAAATTATCCACTGAAATACAAGCTCTATAACTCTCCTCTCACTTACACCACTACTATTTCACCACTCCCCCCTTGTAACCTTTCAAATGAGTGCTAACTAATAATCCACAAACCTGATTGCCTACTTAAATTGAATATAGCCATATAACCCAAGTTTCTTCATATTGGATTTTTGCTCATTTTAAATAGTAATGTACCAATTTTCCAATTCAGCAAATTGAGAGATGCATTAAAAAATCTCAACTAAAATGCCAAGCAAACTCTAGAAGTATTTGGTTACAAAATGATGGGGTGTTATGTTTAGCTGCAGCCACAGAGTAATAATTAATTCACAACTACAGCGCAGGTCTGCACAAACTTTAGAAGTACAAACAAAATTCAATCAGGGCAAGTAGGGGACTACAGCGAGTTAGCTGTAATGGGCAACTTCAATAAATTTAAAGAGGGCAATTTTTATAAAAAGGGCAACATCAGTTTTTAAACAAGCCAAGCGAATATCTCCCAATAAACTAAAAGATCAAGGCACAATTTTGGATTTGGATCAGAAATTAACTATTCAGAGGGAATCCAAATGTGAAGCTGACCACCTGCAAATAGTGTCAGCATTGAAAAACTCAGAATATCCTTTATAAAACTAAAAATAACTTTAATAAGTACATCTACAATAGCAGCAATTTATTATCAATATGTACAGCAATTCTTTAAAAATCAGCAAAAAATTAAATAAGAGATTTTCTATTAATTTGATAGACTTGAAAGCAATTTTACAAAGTCTCATCATCAGAATCAAATTAAGCAGAGGAAATATTTTCAAACAATGATGCTGTCTGATGCTAAACCAGACATTTGCTCCATGGAGCTAAAATGCAAAGTTACAGAAATTATTTAACCTTACCTGTCTATTTCATTTTGTACTTCATCAATGTGTTCAATGGCTTCCTGTTGCTCTTTTTCTACAAGCAAAGTTTCATGTTTTAAAATTATTTAAATAAAAAAATCACAACATTAGCAAGTATTTTAAAAATCTTAATCGCTTAATAATTCTAAATGATGCAGCTACATGAAAAACTTCTCTGAAAAGCGTCATCTTAAAGCATGCTGCCTTTCAAATACAAGTCAATGCCACACTCAATCTTGTGCTGAAAGCAGTAAACTTCATTATGCATCAAAGGTCATGAACTTATGTTTAAAAAGAATTACATTAAATCTTAGAAAGCAATGGGCAAGCTTCAAAGGAACAAACACTCACTTAATGAACTTCGTAGAAAACATTCCAGAATTTAATAGAAAACCAGAAGTAAATTTAGTTAAATGGCTCTAGATTACCCTCAAGGAATATACTCAACGAGCTCTCTCTATTTATCACACTTCTCAACTAGAACCGGAAAAATTAGCGATAGAACATGGCATTCACAAATAGATGCCCGATTCACATTGCTCCAAAACTCCTCCTCCATCCTAATCGGACCTCAGCTATAACGAATCTAAACCAAGAAACGTCAACAATTCGCCAACGACCCACGTTTCAGTGCCGCTTCCCTTTGTGTTGAATGAACCCCTGCTAAATTACAGGCCGCGTGGTTCCTACCCAAAGGAAGTCACTACTTCGATGGCTCTACAGAACAAAATAAATCAATTGTAACGAAAAACTGCCGAAACATGCATATTATTTACGATAGGTTCATTTGTGCTATCACACGATTTTTACGATTTTGATTTATGTATTCAATTCCCCCGTTTCATAATGGTTGAAATAAAACTCTGGAAATAAATTTGACTTTTAGGCGGATTTTATTTCCGAGAATACGTCTCAGAAGCACACAAACCACCAATTTTAAAAGGAAAATATGCAAGTCTTAAAACCAAAGCGGAGCTCAATAAAATTAATCTCTACAAATACCCCATGTGTGGAGTTATGGTTTGAGTAGTATTGTGGCTTTCCATTTCCGGCGCTCGCGGTTCAAATCACCTTACTCCCAACGAGCAAGAAAAAGCTAATCCCTTTAACACCAGGCCGCGTGGTTAGGCCTCTGTTCCCCAGTCGCCAGTCTCCAACCCACCCCAAGTAATGCAGATACTAGCGGGAGGCAACAGTCGGAACATCGCTCGCAGCACATTGCCCTTGCCGCTCTTGCATTCGCGTGGAGGCGGGAGTGCGTGTGTGGAGAAATGGAGCAACTCACCTCCGGCTGATGAGCAGGCCGCGGCGGCTCCGTTTCTCTTTCCTGGTATCATGGCGGCCGCCTTACACAATGAGGGAGGAGGAGGAGAGATTCTGTCTTTTTTTCTCTCCCTCTGTACGCGAGTTCATAAACATGGCGCCGGAGTGAATGAGTTACCCTCCCGCGCTGTCTTTCAGCTCCTCTCCAGCCTGACCGAGAGGGGGAGCGTGGGACCGCCATTCCGCGCATATATACACACACACACATTAATATTATACATACTCAAACAGGCCTTCACTCAACTCACAGAAGGTTCCAAACACAACTTACACAGCTTTATACACAATACATACATTTAGCAAAAAAAAATCCTGTGTCTCGAAATTACCTGAGGTCTCGTCTGCTCCATCATGGTTCGAGTTCACCTCTTTTTTACTCATCTTTGTCGCTGGGACCGACATCTTGGAAGAAGGAAAGAGGGGGAAATAAAAAAAGGAGGAAAAAAAAGATGAAAAGCTCTGACTCGCGCTTTTTTTTTAATCTTCCCTTGGTTCGGTCTCTTTTCCCCCCTCGAAGGCTCAGTGGGTCTCGCGCCTCTACCACAGTAAAAAAACGCTCGAGCCCAATAGCTCCACACGCACGCGCGCGTACACACCACAAGCGCTCCAAACTACCACGCATGCGCAGTGCGCCGCCCTTGCGCCTACATACCCTTCAGCGTTGCCTTCCATTGGCCAGTCTTGGCGGCGGCCGTGGCGGCGCGAGGGGCCACGGTGACGTCAGGAGGCATTGGGCACCAATTGGACCAGGTCGTCATGGCGACAGGGCGCGCTGATTGGGTCGCGTCGAATATTAGCTCATGCTCTGTGTGACAGAGGGTTCTTTTTTGTGTGTGTGTGGGAGGCGGATGAGTCCTTAGCTCTGAACATTTCGGTTAAGAAATAAACTAAAATCGATTTAGATTCTATTTGGTTTTATAACTTAACGGACCATGTTCACCGATGAGGTACAAGAGGCCGTGTCAGTGGAGTCGCGCTGGAGAAAAGCTCCTGAGCTCTGTGACGCAGTTTGTCAAACAGTGGAGGTTCGGCGTGCCGAAGCCTCAGTGCAGATACGACGTAGCGCGGAGATCAGTACGCAGACAGAGCTGAACGACGGCCGAGAGCTCTCGGTCCTGGATCAGGACATCGAGCCATCGGTTGATTTTCCGCGTCTGGTTCGTTTTCTGCGGCAAGCGGAGCCGATATTGATCAGGGAATTAAAGAAGAACGTCCAAAGCCACGCGTTTGATGGGTTTGAAGTTAACTGGATAGACCAACCACAGACAGTGAGTTGGTGGGAATTTAAATATATCTCAGATATAGTGTTATCTTGCAATATAACTTGTAGCATGTAATTTTGAATTCATTTGTATGATATACACTTTCATATACATACAAATATCAATTCTCATACACCACTCGATGCGCTTAAATAAACGGACTCTATTTGCATGACAGCTGTTGCAAACTTTAACAAGCAAAGCATTTTCTTGGATCGAGACAGATGAAAACAAGAATGCGAAACGATGTTAATGAAACCCTGAATAAGTTATATAGCCTCCGTTTGAGGGGGACTTGCAAACTCGAGAATGCTAATGGATTGTATAATCTTTGACCTATATACCTGGCTTTTGTTTCGTAGTCCTTCATAAATTTAATGTAGTGATAGAACTTCATAAATTTCAATGAGCTTTAGATTTGAAATTAGTAATGGCTTGGATTCAAACGTTGTTTCGTACTTTCTATTCTCTTTCGGTTCCAGAAATACATCCCGACTTTGCTGCTACAAGTTACCCAGCCAGTGAAATAGTTCGTTAATTTCCCTGTAATATCGTGCAAAGTTTTAATCAAAGCCCTTATCCATTAAATTCCGGGAGCTATAACCCTACTTTGCATTAATTTCCGAGAGGGAAAGGTATCATGATTATTCATTAGTACCAGTGCTATTGGTGTGAAATGCACTTTTTCCACTGTCTGTTGATTAGTTTCATTTAGATGGGGAAATATAATCAAATTCATGTTGTCATTTCAATGTTGTGTAATATACTAGTGACACTCGTATTCGTATTCAGTGAATGTGTTCTTGTCCTTGATATGAATGTGCATAATGTGTGGATTAGAAAGTATTTTCTTATATATCACTGCTTGAATATCACAGAAATACACATCTTGAAAGTATTTCATATGTCTTTAATCAGTTATATTCCAGCAAGTCCCTGTATTTGACAGATTTCTGCCTTGTACTTATTGAATGGCTGGTATGAATTTAAGGAGTATTAAACCAACTTCTTCTTTGCCTTCTCAGATTAATGTAAAACAACTTGATGTAGTGATTAATATTTATTCTTGAATTGGCATTTGCTAAAGCAAATAATCTGATCAAATTTAATGTGTAATCTTATAACCATTGGGTTTAGTACTTTCTACATTCTGGTATTGATAACACAAGATAAATTTCATTGGCTGTAAAGAATTTTGGGTGGTGGAGGGTGTGGAAGGTGGATATGTTTTTTCTGGTCTAAATTTAGTAATTCTGACAAGGTATGCAGTGATCTGGGGGTTGAATTCTTGGATTACTGATTGAGAGGTTTGAATTAACAATCTGGACACTGTTCAAATCTCAAAATGGCTTCTGTAGAATTTGTGTTTCAAAATGATGCTGATTTTGGAAAAATAATTTATCTTTTAATGATCATGAAAACCATCAAATTGTTGAAAAATCTGACTGATCTTCTGTAGGAGAAGAAATCTGCCATCCCTATGTAGTTTAACTTCTGCCTGAGGTCAAACTATGATTAAGAATGACTCTGAAATGGACAAGTACAGGTCTCTTGCATTACCACTTCATTTACAGAAAAGGGGGAAAGTTTTATAGATAAACCACCTGGTATAGATCTAGGGATTAAATTTGGGTACAGCAAAGTTGCTTCCAGCTTGCTTGGCTTTGCAAAGCTCTCAAACATCTAGCAAGTTATGTCTAAATTGGGAAAGCTGTTAATCGGACTGGTCAGGCAGTAGGCTGACGTTGTTGCTCATAGGATCACGCAGATGATATCTTGCCGACAGGGTGCCATGATAATCCCTAGGTGCTGGCACTGTGGTATTTAAGACAAAACAAGGATGACCTGCAGACTCCAAATCAAGTACAAGCCTTCTTCTGATTATTATATATAATCTCAGCTGACAAGTCCGTCTCCATTTCCAGTAGATGTGCTTTGATTAGGGACATCAGTGTTCATCACCAAGAGTAGCTTGGAAGCACTAATCAAGTTTTGAAAGACATGGTTGCCAGAACGCGTGAAAAATATTACAGCATCCTCCCCATTCTTCTTATTGCCAGTGCATCTGTCCGTGATAACATTAGTAGAAGTGACCATGGTACAGTCTCTGTGAAGACAAAGTCTCATGACTTCTCAACAGAGACACCATTGTGCTGAATAAGATGCATAGAAAACAGATCTAGCACCTTGAACTGGAGTTCCATGAGGTGTGGCATCAAGAATATTCATTACTATAATGTATAACCCCCATGACTGGCATATCTCTTATCATTACTGTCCAGCCATGGATCAATGTGGAGTGCAGAAGGGCATGACAGGAGCAGCTGCAGGAATACCTACAGATGATGAAATGCCAATCTAATGAGGCTCAAGTATACTGAAGAGTTGCACTGCACTGGACTATGTGATCTTGCAACCGGTGGATGGGATCTAGTTATGAGTAGGTGTGGGCAATTAAATATGAGTAGGAAGAAAAGGCTTCAAGAACCTTATTGATGGTGGGGCTTTGTTTGAGCAAAAGGCAAGGTTGAAAATATTTCATCATGTTGCATAGATAATCCATGGTAGTTTTCTGTTGAGGACCCCACCAGCACAGAAACCAATCCTCAGCGCATTTATTTCTCTCTGTGATATCAAAAAAGACATCTGAAATCATTGACAGAGTGAAGGAGACAATATATTGCCTGTAATGCACCTGACCAAAAAGTAGTGGATATGGCCTAGTCCATCACAGATAAAGCTCTTCCCACCATTGAGCGCATCTACTTGAAGTGTTGTCACAGGAAAGCATTATCCATCATCAGGGACCCCCACCATCCATGCCATGTTCTCTTCACGCTGCTGCCATCAGGAAGAAGGTACGGGAGCCTCAGGACTCTCAGCACCAGGTCCAGGGACAGTTATTACCCCTCAACCATCAGGCTCCTGAACCAGAGAGGATAACTCCACTTGTCCCACAGTGGCAGAAGGAAAGAGGAAAAGGTAGAGTTCCGTTGCAGGTAGTGCCGCTATCTCTTAACTCCAGTGTTATTAATGTAGAGTTTGCACATTCTCCCTGGTGTCTGTGTGGGTTTCTCCCTGGGCTCTGCTTTCCTCACACATCTCAAATATGTGGGGCTCATAGGTTAATTGGCTGTTGTAAAGTACTTGTGTGGGTGGCTGGTTGGAGAACTGGTTATATTAATGGGTATGTGTAAAAGAATAGATTTGCAAGGAAATTATTGGAAAAATGAGATTCTCTGAGAGTCTGCATAGATCTGATGGGCAAAAAGTCTGTCTTTTGGGTCATAAATGAAGGGAACAAAGCAACAGGTGCCAAATGTGATTATTATTGGCACAAGCAATACTCATCTGATTTTCTGGTTGTTTTTATATTTCAAGCATTGTTATTCTTACTTCATGTATATGGCAAACTGTTGACCGACATCTTTTATAAACCTACTGATTTCTATGGTTACCTTGACTATATCTCTTCACACCCCATGTCTTTTATAAAAATGCTATTCCCTTTTCTCAGTTTCTTCGTCTCTGCCACATCTGTTCCCAGCAAGTGACTTTACGTTACAGGACATCAGAGATGTCCTCTTTCTTCAAAGAATAGGGTTTCCCTTCCTCCACCATTGCTGCCCTCACCCATATCTCCTCTATTTCCCAAACATCTGTGCTCACCTCATCTTCCAGTCGCCTTAACGGTGATGAGTTCCTCTTGTCCTTACCTACCACCCCTTGAGCCTCTGCATCCAACTCGTCATGCTCCACAACTTCCGCCATCTCCAAAGGGATGCTACCACCAAACATATCGTAACCTCCCTCCCCCTCCACTTTTCACAAGGATTACTCCCTTTAATGATTCCCTTGTCCATTCATCCCTCCCCACTAATCTCCCTCCAGCACATCACTGCAGGTGGCCAAAGTTCTGTACCTGTCCATTCACCTCCTCCCTCATCTCCATTAAGGGCCTCAATGGTCCTTCCAAGTGAGGCAATCGTTCACCTGCAAATTTGCTGGGGTCATCTATTGTGTCTGGTGCACCAAATGAGGCTTCCTCTGCATTACTGAGATCCATTGTAAATTGGGGAACCACTACGTCAAGCACATCCACTTTATTCACCAAAAGTGGAACGTCCTGGTGGCCTAACTCCAATTCTCTTTCCCCTTCCGATATGTTGGTCCATTGCCTCCCTATGTACCAAAATGAGGCTACTGTCAGGGTAGAGGATCAACTCCTTGTATTTTGTCTGGTCTAGCAACACATTGTATTCTGTCTGGATAGTCTCCAGCCTGATAGCATCTCCTCTTCTTCTGTTCCCCAATCTGGCCTCTTCCCCTGGGTCCCTTTCTCCTGTGGTCCACTCTTCTCTCATATCAGATTCCTTCCTTTCCAGCCCTTATCTTTCCTACCCACCCGACTACACCTATCACCTTCTAGCTAACCCTCTTCCCTTTACCCCATAGGCATCTTCCCACTTCCTTTCCAGTCCTGAAGAAGAGTCTTGGCCTGAAACGTCGACAATTTATTCATTTCTGTAGATGCTGCCTGACCTGCTGAGTCCTCCAGCATTTTTTGTGTGTTGCTTATGTCAAATTATGTTTGGTTTTTATACATTTAAATTTAAAAGGCAAATACATTGAATAGAGTTGAAGCAAAATGTTATTTAATTCACTGTAACTACTGGGAAAAGTAAGCCATACACTTTTGGATATCCTCAGCAATGTTGGATTTTCCCTTCCATTGATTTGGTTTAAATATAACAATGGCCCCACAATATAAGATAAGCAGAATACTTTTGAATGAAAGACCCACAAATACAAATTTCTTTGATGCTTTTGTTTATGAAAATCTGTTTGAAAATTTGATGGGCTGGGACGGCAATGAAAATTTACAAATTTTAACTTCCTTTTAACCCCAAACCACACTTTCTTGTGCTTAAAGTTACATAGGGTACATACAATTCCAGGATTAATTAGATTTTAAAGTTTTATTTCCACTAATTATCTTGTTAAGCACACAAATTCCCCAGTCACGATCCCCTCCATATTCGTCATTGTTGGATTGCTGTTGTATAATAGTGATCTGATAGAAACTAGTCTGGTAAACATTAGCAAATTCATTTGTGGTTGAAGTATCAAAATCTGGTTATCTATTGTTAACATTGTGCATATTTAATCTGATTGACTGTCAGAAGTAACTATAGTTGTCCTCCCTGCAAAAGAATTTGTGCAGTGATGTACTAAGATATCACACACTCAAACAGTACTTTCTGCCAAATCTATCAAAGCAGCAACGTCATTGTGTTTGGTTTTGCAATTTGTTTCCATGGATTGTTTTTTTTTGACACAGTCCCAAACAAATCTGAGGTCAATTTTCAAACATATTTGAACTCCCTGATAGTTATTTGAATGCAACTTCATTCCACTTGCCTCTTCAGTACAATGCAGAATCAGAATCTGGTTTATTACTGACATGTCATTGAATTTATTGTTTTGTGGCAGCAGTACATTGCAATATATAAAACAATTGCTATGAATTACAATAAGAAATTTGTATAAAATAGTGCAAAGAGAGAGAGCAAAACAGTGAGGTGATATTTATGGCCCATTGAGAAATCTGATGATGGAGGGGAAGAAGCTGTTTCTTTTTTTATTAAAAAAAAGTAAATAAATTTGGAATGTGCATCTTCATACTCCCGTACCTTCTCTTTGTTGGCATGTCCTGAATGGTGAGGGTCCCCAGCGAGGCACAAACTTTAGATGTCCTTAACGATGAGATGGTGGACTGTTCATTGGAGCCTCCATACCAATCGGTGATGCAACCTCTCGGAATGCTCCGCACTGTGCATCTGTAGATATTTGCTAGAGTCTTTGGTGATGTAACAAATCTCAAACTCCTAATGAGGCATAGCTGCTGCCTTTGTGATGACATCAATATATTAGGCCCAGGACAGATTTTCTGAGATGTTGGAGCCCAGGGCTTCAAACTTCTCACAACATGCTGGAGGAACTCAGCAGGTCGGGCAGCATCTGTGGAAACGATCAGTCAATGTTTCGGGCCGGAACCCTTCCTCAGGACTGAAGAGGGAAGGGGCAGAGGCCCTATAAACAAGGTGGGGGGAGGGTGGGAAGGAGAAGGCTGGTAGGTGTCAGGTGAAAAACCAGTAAGGGGAAAGGTAAAGGGGTGGGGGAGGGGAAGCAGGAAGATGATAGGCAGGAAAGGTGAAGAAGGAATAGAGGAAAACACGATGGGTAGCAGAAGGAGGTGGAACCATGAGGGAGGTGATAGGCAGCTGGGGGAGGGGACAGAGCGATAGGGGAAGAGAGAGGGAGGGAATTACCGGAAGTTGGAGAATTCTGTGTTCATACCAAAGGGCTGGAGACTACCCAGATGGTATATGAGGTGTTGCTCCTCCAACCTGATCTTCAAAATTCTCACTGCTTTTTTCACTGCTGACACATCAATGAGGGTTGGTGTATATTCTTCTGACCTCCCCTCACTGAAGTTCATGATCAATTGGTTGGTATCACACATCTTGTCATCATTGTCTGAGATTCTGCCAATAACAGTTGTATTATCATTTAGTTTATAGATGGTGTTTGACCTCTACTTAGCCACAAAGTCATGAGGGTAGATGGGTAGAGCATTGGGCTAAGCATGCATCCTTGAAGTGTGCCTGTATTGATTATCAGTGAGGAAGAGGTGTTTTTCTGATCTACACTGACTGTGGTCTCCTGAAAGGAAGTCAAGGATCCAGTTGCAGGGAGAGTACAAAGGCCCAGATTTTGAAGTTTGTTGGTTAGTACTGTGGGGTTGATAAGTGTTGAATGCTGAGCTGAAATAAATATATAGCAGCCTAACCTAGGTGTTGCTGCTGTCCGGGTGGTTCAAATCTGAGTGGAGAGCCAGTGAGATTGCATCTGATGTGCAGTTTATTTGGAGTAGTCATTGGATAAGTGGACTTGTAGTTAAATAAAGTCAAGTTCTTTATGGCTTCATCCGTGATCTTCTCAATGATTTATTTGAAACTCCATTAAGTCTGCACTTGCCTTATTTATTTCAAAAGTGGACCTAGAAGTTTACTTTTTTACCTCCCATTAATTCCTTGAGCAGCCTGGTTTGAAAACGAGGATGGGCATGTCCACACCATTGTTTCATTAAGTGAGCAACAAACTGTGCAAATGCAAATATAAATAACTGAGTATGAAATAGCAAGATAAAGAGTTCTTAATGTGAGACCACTGGTTGTGGGAACACCAGAAATAGAATGAGTGTGGTTATCTAGAAATAAAATGAGCGAGTCCTGAGGCATAAGGATATTATCTTTGCTCATTCCCACAGTCTCTTTCTCCCTGAAGGCAATGTTGGTATTGCAATCTCTGTGATAAAAAGACACTCACTTTTTCTCCACCACTTTTTCTAAGATGGGCTTTAAATGTTATATTTGCATGGTTATTAAGACTACTTGTTTTTACCTCTTTAACTTTGCTGCCTTGTCTTATTTCACCTGTTTCTGAAGTTCTTGACTATAAACCTGTTTGTTCCAATACATTCAACCCCTGTGTAAAATTACAGGCTTATGAATTAGGACCAGAAGTGGACCACTCAGTCTCTTGAGGCTGCTTTACTATTTAATAAGATTATGATTGATCTGATTATACCATGAACTCAGCATTCTCATCTACCCTTGGTACTTCTTAACTGTGTTATCAAAATACACCGTATGTATTAATAATTAATAATCACAGTAATACTCAGCTCTCACGTGTGGCTCCTCGTAGCTGTTTGCATGCGACAGCGGCCACACCCCGGGCAACGGCTTCGACAAGCCAGCTAAACCAGGTGAGGGTAGCCGACGGGTCTCAAACCCTCGGTGAGATAGGGAGTTGTCTATCCCAGCATGTGAAGACAGACTCCGGCGGATTGAGCGGACGAGACCAATGGAAGGTCCAACGGTCAAGAAAGCGGTCTCTGCAAGCGTCGCGGAACGTGTAGAGCAGGACAAGACACAGAAGATGTCCTGGTCATCCACTGCGCCTAATCCCATCTCCAGCCGTCTAGACTCTGTCTTGCCACTGGACCCAGATGGGAATTGGGAAGAGAGAGTGACGCTGACGCTGCGCAACTCTCCCTCGCTTAAATCCAAATCACGCGCTAGTCTCGACACCATCATTATGGTGTCGAGGTCCTCATCGATGTCAACGATGGACGAACAACTATGTACTTCTACCCAAAAATGTTCAAAGACTTGGCTTTCATCAATCTTTGGGGAAGAGTTCCAAACACCTCCAACCCTCTGAGGGGTGGAAAAAATGCCTCCTCTTTCTTATGAGCTATACCTCTCCTATTCCCCCAAGTTGAAACAGTGACTCCACTAACTCATTATTCTGCTACAAGAGAAAACATGCTCTTCATAGCCATCTCATTCAAGATTGCTTAGGATTGTATATGCTTAAATCAAGTACCTTCTCACCTATCGGAATTCCAAGGGAAACTAGCCCAGCCTATTCAAACTTCCCTCTAAGGACGACTTGCCCATTCCAGGTATTTGAATAAACTACTCAAAATTGCCTAGAAAACATTTGCATCCTTCCTTGGATAAGGAGATCAGTACTGTGTATGTTACTTCAAATGTACAGTATTCATGCTAATTGCTTATAAAACTAAAGCACCCTATATTGTTGTGAGGAGAGCTGGATATGGACATTTATTTTGTTGGCTTTCTTAATTGTGTACTTTCTGTACCTGTATATCAGCCTTCAGCAATCAAACACTAACACTTTCAGAATCCTCTGCACCTTTGAGATTTGCAATCCCTGGCGTTTCAATAAAGTGGTTTATTCTACTTCCAAAATGGACTGTTTCACGTTTTCCCAAATATTGCCCAGTCACCTAATCTATCTATATTCCTTGGATGTTTTTATCCAAGTTAGTTATGTAAGTTTAGTAAGTTGAGGCCCTAGCACAAATCGCCATGGCACACTCTATATCTTGCTAATCAGATAAAGACCCATTTATGCTGACTTCCTTGTTAGCGGGCCAATTTTCTATCCATGTCATGTTATTTCCTACACAATGAGCTTTTATTTTCTGCATTATCTTTGATGCAACACTTTATCAATATTTTTTCTGCAAATCCAAGTACTGTTCATCCAGCGGAGTCCCTGTATCCACAGCACATGCTATTTCTTCAAAGGACTCCAATAAACTGGTCAAAAAGATTTTCTTTTCATAAAGCCATTTGCTGCCTCTAATTTTTCCTTTCTGGTCATTTTTATTAATTCTGATGGGGTTTAAGCTTGGTAGAGGCTTGGGAGCCTTAGGATAGAACCAGAATGGAAAGCTAAGCTGGAAACCAAAAGCAAGGGTTTTGGTGAGGAGGTGATTCAGGAAGAAAAAGATTTTTGAAAAGGGCAAAGTTTACAAGCATAAGAGAGACTCAGGGAAAAATAATAAGACAATGAAGGTAAAATGGGGATGTAGAGCAGTGATCCCCAACCACTGGGCCGCGGACCGGTACCGGGCCGCGAGGAAACAATATGATTTGGCGATATGAAACGATATGAGTCAGATGCACCTTTCCTCATTCCCTGTCGCGCCCACTGTTGAACTTTAACGCATGTGAGGTCATCAGTGACCCAAGACGCAAATGACCCAAGATGTGCAAAGGAATGGGTCCGTGACCCATTTGTGAATGTTTCTGGTGAATCTTCCATGTCAGCACGAGAAAAAGATCAACTCCTCAAGCTTGCAAATGATGGTGGTCTGAAAAGTATGTTTGAAATAACATCCCTGCCGGCATTCTGGATCAGAGTCAAGGCTGAATATCCTGAGATAACCACGAAAGTACTGAAAACGTTGCTTCCATTTCCAAAATCATATTGCTGCGAAGCGGGGTTTTCTGCAATGAATGCAACGAAAACTAAATTGCGGAATAGACTGGACATAAGAAACCCCGTTCGAGTATCGCTGTCTCCCCTCAGCCCTCGATAGGACCGTCTCGTTTCAGGGAAACAAGCCCAGGGCTCCCACTGATTCAGCGATATTGGTGTGTTGCAATGATTTTATATCTTCATACGGGGAAAATATGTGCTGTGTGTTTAATATCCAAACATTACTTAAAATGTTATGATGCTATTGACTTATAAGTGACTTATAATTCAGTGGTCCCCAACCTGTGGGCCGTGAAGAATGCAGCGGTACAGCGGTAGCTGGAGCACACCCAGCACATCTTTAAGAAAAAAGCCAAAATAAACAAGCTAATTAATTAACAAACAACAAACAACAGGAATTCTGCAGATGCTGGAAATTCAAGCAACACACATAAAATTTGCTGGTGAACGCAGCAGGCCAGGCAGCATCTGTAGGAAGAGGTGCAGTCGACGTTTCAGGCCGAGACCCTTCATCAGGACTGATGAAGGGTTTCGGCCTGAAACACCGACTGCACCTCTTCCTAGAGATGTCGCCTGGCCTGCTGCGTTCACCAGCAACTTTTAAGCTAATTAATTAGGTGCCGCCCGACACGTAAATGTCGACCCAGATCAGAGGTGATTGCCGATGATCATGTGAGGAAAATTATGTGCTGTGTGTTTAATATTAAATTCGTTAGATAAACCCCTTTAGAAATGAAATTGAGTGTATTAGCCACTTATAAGTGACTTAAAGTTGACTTATCACCTATATTCTGAACACCCCCCACCCCCCGGTCGGCCGGCCCGCAAGAATATTGTCAATATTAAACTGGTCCACGGTGCAAAAAAGGTTGGGGACCCTGCTCTACACCAATTGTATCCAAACTCAGGACTGAGCCTAGGGCTCTGGTATCGTGAGATAGGGGCTTTATTAGCTACAACACTGTTCATGCCAGATTAGGTTAGCATGCTTATTTTTACTGGTGTGCATTTAAACAAAAATTACATATAGTTTAATTTGGTTTACTATGTATAATATGAGCGTGCAGTGTCTGGTACATAGGCTAGTCAGTGAACCATGTGAGAGCATGGTCTGATGGCACGACATTGCATGGGTTTCCTCTGGGTGCTCCAGTTTCCTCCCATAGTCCAAAGATGAATGGGTTGATAGGGTCATTGTAAATTGTCCAGCAATTAGACAAGGGTTATATTGAGGGCTGCTGGGTGGTGTGACTTGAAGGGCTGAAAGGGCCTATTCTGTGCTGCATCTCAATCAAACAAAATAAAGTAGTTAACCAAGCAACAGTAGAGGGAGCATAATGCTGCTAGGTGTATTGTATAGGCCTCTAACACATAGGAGAAATATAGAGTAGCAAATGTGCATACAGACCACTAAGAGCAAATGCTTCGGGTAATTATGGCAACTTTATTCCAGTTTATATTGGAATAATTAATAGTATTTGAGTCTGAGGGTGAAGAATTTCTAAAATGTGTTCAAGGTAATTTTTTGGAGTATTATTCATTCATTTTCTAGTAGACCAGTTTTCTAGTTGCTTTGTTGACTTTTTAAACTCTTGCAATGATTATTTTGTTTTTTGGCTAGCTTTAGTTTGCACTCTTAATTTTCCTTTCTTAATCTTTTAAGTAATTCTTTGATTTTTCTGTATTCAGTCTTTTGATCTATATCTGTCTTTGTGCAACTATATTTCTTTAGTTTAATACCGTAACTTTTTAAGTACTCTTGAAATGTTTCTCTTATTAGAATATTTGATTCTGAAAGATCACTTTCCATGACAGCCACAGCATTAAGATTGACCAATAAACATTCCTGCCCATTTCTAATATGTCCCAAATCTTGTACATTTTGAAAGCCTAAGCTTTCAGATTTGGCATGAACTCTTTCAGATTGAATCTGCAACTCCAATTCTTATGCAGCCCTTTTGGGTCGAGGATGATTTGCTTCCACTCAGGTTATGTGGGTTCTGGGGCAGCTGATGAGCCTTGTGTGGAGTTGGTAGATGTAACCTTAGGTGAAGGTGATGTTTTATCAAGTGAGTAGTTGGACTGTTTTGTAGTTATGCACTTATCCATCATCTTCACTTGGCCTCTGTGTGCTTCTTTTGAAGAAGTATGTGCTGCATTCCCAATTACATATTTTCTTTTTTTAAAAAAATATTTATTTATTTTTTTTGCTCAGTATAACAAAACTTTCAATTTCCAGGTACACTTACATTTACATTTCTTCCCATCACAGATATCAGGTATCAGAACACTTCCAACAAAATATAGACATCACCACAACATCCTATACAAACGCCCTTATTAGTATAGCAGACAGGTTTACATCTATGTACTGCAGAAAAGGTTGCCATGTTTTATGAAAACTATTTATTTTTGAGTGTACCATACATGTCCAAAAGTCCAAAGGAATGTATTCCATGATTAATTTATGCCAACCAGAAAGTCCAGGGGCCTTATCGGATATCCAACAGAGTAAAATGTTCTTCCGCGCACAAAAAGTCAGGATGTTCAAAAGTTTTTTCTGATGTGCATTAATGATACGACTGCTGGGTAAGCCTAAGAGAAAAGACACTGGGTCCATTTCAGGCTCCATCTTCAGAATCTTTTCCATTTCACCCAAAATATCACTCCAGTATGCCTGAAGTTTGGGACAAGTCCAAAAACAGTGGGTGAAAGTTCCAGTATTTACTTTACACTTAGAACACATTGGAGAAACCCCCGTCTTAAATTTTGAGAGACGATCTGGAGTCAGATAGGCTCTGTGCAGAATTTTGAGTTGCAATGCTTTAGTTCTATTACAAACTGAAATCTTCTTTGCATTATCACAGATGTCTTCCTATGTTTCAGCTGTAATTTCTACTCCCAGTTCTTCCTCCCAGACCCTTCCCAGCTGCTCAGCCTCTTCACAAGAACATTCTCTCAGGATACTGTAAAAAGTACTAATAGAGACTTCAGCCTTAGAACGAAACACCCTCTTTTCTATGTCAGAACTATAGAAATCAGTTAACAATGATGTGTTTTTCTGTATATAATCTCTTATGTGAAATAAATGGAAAAAGATCCTTGTTGGATATGTTAAATTTCTGTACTATTTGACTAAAAGACATCATCATTCCTTCATCAAACAAATCTCCTAGATGGAAAATACCCTTAGAAATCCAAAGTTTAAATCCAGAATCCATTATGCCAGGCTGAAAATCTGGACTGCCGGTTATTGGAGTGAAGGGTGATATTTCCGCTGCGTTGCCCTCAATTTGTCGCACCACCCTCCAAGCCCTGACTGTGTTAATTGTTATTGAATTGCGACAATATTCCTTAACTAGTTTCATCTTCTTGAGGAAAAGCAAATTAATAAGAGGGCATTTTGCTTGTGCTGGGGTCCCTGCAAACCCAGTCAACCACATAGGATAAAAAGGAACTTAATAGTTTTTGATGTCTGGAAAATCCAGACTCCCTAGACTACTAGGAAGCTGTAACTTAGACATTTTAATACAGGGTCTTCTGTTGTTCCAGATGAAAGAAACAAACCAGCCATTTATTTTTTTTAAGAATTTGTTGGGTGAAGATGACTGGAATCATTCGTATTGGGTAGAGCAGATGAGGAAGAATGTTCATTTTGAGCAAGGATATTCGGCCAAGCCAAGAAATGGGAAGAGTGCTCCATCGCTCAAGATTCTGTTTGATTTTGTCAAATAACTGTGTAAAGTTAGCTTTGAACAATTGATCAAACGTAGGTGTGATAAATATGCCTAAGTAAACAAAGCCTGTCTGTGACCATTTAAAGGGGAAAACACCCTAGGTGTCAGGTACCTGCTGCAGATTCCCCAGAGGCATAGCCTCTGATTTAGTAAAGTTGATTATATAACCTGAAAAGGTGCTAAATGAACTGATGCATTGTATAGGGTGGTGCACTGATATAGCAGGGTTTGTTAAGAAAATTAGAACATCATCCACATATAATGTAATTTTATGTGACTTTAGTCCTACGTCTGGAGCAGATATTTTGGAGACTCGCCGAATAGCCTCAGCCAATGGCTGGATCACTAGTGTGAAAAGTAGTGGTGATAAAGGGCAGCCCTGCCGGCTGCTCCTCAGAATACTAAAATTATCCCACCTAATACCATTAGTGAGAATCGCAGCCAAAGGGTCATTATAAAGAACCTTCACCCACTTAATAAAATTATTGCCCAAACCAAATCGTTCTAAAGTGAAAAAAAGATACGGCCATTCGACACAATCAAAGGCCTTTTCTGTATCTAAGGAAACCACCATGCCGTCCACTGCCTGTTGCTGACTTGCCTGAATCATATTAAGTAATCTTCTGATATTGTTAGATGATCTACGGCCTTTTACAAAACCCATTTGATCCTCTTTTATGATAAAAGGTGATACAGTTTTTAATTGCAATGCTAAGATTTTAGCTAAGATTTTAAACTCAACATTTAATAATGTAATAGGCCTGTAGGAGGCACAATCTTCAGGACTCTTTCCTTAAGAACTAGGGCAATATTAGCTTCTCTCAATGATGGTGCGAGGAGACCACAATCAAATGCATGATTGAACATGTTTAGCATAGGCTCTGATAATAACCCTGTGAACTCTTTATAGAATTCACTGGTGAGTCCATCTGGACCAGGGGCCGTCCCACTTTGGAGCTATCTCACAGCTTCCTGTATCTCATGTATAGATAACGGAGCATTGAGGAGGGACTCTTGTTTAGAAGAAATGCCTAGGAGATCTAAATTCCTGAAAGAGGACTCCATCCTAAATTGTCCATGATTACATTGGTCGGATTGATACAGTTTAGAATAAAAATTCTTAAACACAACATTAATCATTTTAGAATTACTAGTGAGGGCTCCTGTCCCATCCCTAATTGAAGCAATAGTCTGAGAGGCATTTTTCTTTCTAGCTAAATAAGCCAAATGCCTACCTGGTTTCTCACCATGTTCAAACAATTGTTGTTTAGCAAATGTCAATTTTCTTTTGGCTGCTTGTGTAAGTAAAGAGTTTAGTGTATAGCTTAGGGCTGTGATATTCTGTAACTTGGCTGCAGCAGGCTTATTAATATAATCCTTTTCAGCTGCCGCAAGCCTTGCTTGCACTAGATGCTGCTGTTCCGCAGCTTGTCGCTTCTTACTAGCAGAGTAGGAGATAATTAATCCCCTTGCGGTTTCCCAGAGCATCGATGGACTACTAGCTGATTTGGAAAATAGGAAAATTTTGGATACATAGGAAAATTTTGAATTCGGAAGTAAAGTAGTGTATATATTTATTATCCTTTAGAATAAAAGGATTCAGCCTCCAATGTCTAGATCGTGCTGAATTATCTTTGGGCTTAATATTTAAATATACCGCTGCATGGTCAGAAATAGCAATATTTCCAATTGTGCAGGATACAACTAAATCTAGGAGCATTTTGGTGGTTAGAAAAAGTCTATTCTGGTATAATACTTCTGTGGATTAGAAAAAAAAATGTGAAGTCTTTGTCTGAGGGATGTAACAACCTCCAGACATCCACAAGTCCTAGTTATCCACATAAGCCCATGATTTGTTTGGACTGTGAGGAGAGCAATGGGGGACCACTAGGCACTCTGTCCATCAATGAGTCCATGAGACAATTAAAATCCCCACCTACAATAATGTTTTGTATTGAAAAGCTTGTAAGTTTGGAAAAGGCATTTGTTAGGAATTTGAGAGGGTGAGCTGGAGAGCGGTAAGCATTGAGAATACCATATTCCTCTCCATATATTGAAGCCTTAACAATCACAAATCTCCCATACTTATCCTTAATGCAGTCTAATAACTTAAAAGGTAAGTTTTTCTTAATTAAAATGGGCACCCCCTACTCCTGGTATTAAAAGATGAAAAATAGACTTGATCAAATCCACTCTGCTGTAGTTTTAGATGTTCTTTATCACTTAAATGACTCCCGCAATAACCCTTTACTTTTTCAGGTTTAGTAGGATTTTCTTTCTCTTGATTGGTGAATGACTCCCCTTAACGTTCCAAGTGCACAATTTGAATATATTACTGGGGTCATAACCCTTTATAACAATCATGTGACTCCCGAGGAGAAGAAACCCAATTTAAGGTCAGCTGAGCAGCAATAAGTAAATTTTAAAAAACCCACAAAAAAAAGTGCCAACAATGCAAACAAGAGGACTTGCCCCACACTTAAAGAGGATATCTGAACCTTCTAGCACCCCATATTCTGCCCCACTGCCAATGTGGCATTTAACATAATCAAAAATGAAAACGGCATAATTTATCAATCCACCGATTTGTTACCGTCATATTTAATCTCCTTCAAGCTGCAGCAGCACTGCTAATTTAAACCAATAATGAAACTGTATCAATCAAAACAAACACATTACCCATCCTATAAGATACCTTGCCGTTGAGTAATGAAAAGGTAAAATAAAGCGACCATCGAGCATGTTATCGTCCATAACCAGGGCTACACAATATACTGTATATATTCTTTAGCCCAGTGTGTCCACAAAAGTTTTAGCTTTGCCAGGAGAATCAAGTATCTTGGTGATCCTGTTGTAGGTGATTTTCAGCACCGCTGGGTATAGCATAAGGTACTGGATTCCGGATTCTGTTAGCCGCTTCTTTACCTGGTCAAATTCCTTGCGCTTCTGAATAACAGCTGCCGAAAAATCTTGAAAAAACATAAGCCTGGATCCCTCATATATTAAAGCCTGGGCATCAGTCCCACGGTGCCTCGAAGTCTCCATCACTCTTTGCTAATCACCGAAATTGTAGAACTGCACGAGTCGAGGGCATTGGCTTGGGCCCGGTTTTGGTGCCAGCGTACGGTGAGTATTTTCCATTTTAATGCGTCCAGCCTTCGTTTCCAAATCAAGGAAATTAGGGAGCCAGCCCTCAAAAAAACTTCGCCGGTTGGCTGCCTTCTGAACCTTCAGGTAGACCAATGATTCGTATATTCTTTCTCCTGCCTCTGTTCTCAAGATCATCGATATGGTCAGACAGGCTTTGAACTTGCTTTTCTAGCGCCTGAACGCAGCTTTGGGGCTGATCAGCTACAGTCTCTACCGCGGAGACTCGGCCCTCAGCTTCGGTCGTTCTTGTATCAAGATTTTTAAGCTCCAATGTGTGGTTTTGGAGTGTTGGAGAGAGTGGAGCCAGCTTCTCATCCATTATTTTGGATATGTTCTCTGTAACTTGAATTACTTGACGAAAAGCAAGGTCCAACGTGTTAGCATAGCTAGCAGCAGCTAGATCCTCAGCCCCTGGTGAGCGCTGTGTGCAGTCCATCCTGCCGCCTTTTTAGTGCCTTTCGATGGCATAGGGTTGAAGCAGCTCAAAAAAAAAACTCATCAATGTTCATGTTATTAAATCCGACATTAGAGCATTTAAAAAAATTGAAACAGATAGGTTTATATGCGAAATTATCAGTGTTGCAGTGCTGAGCTCAGCAAAGCAGACTTTTCAGTGCGCCGCCATTCTTGAAACTCCACTTATTTTCTATTTTAAATGATCATGGGATAAGGATTCCCTTGAGTTGAACAAGAGAAAATCTGCAGCTGCTGGAAATCTGAAGAACACACACAAAATGCTGGAGGACCTCAGCAGGCCAGGCAGCATCTATGGAAAAAAGTATAGTCAACGCTTTGGGCTGAAACTCTTCCCGTTGACTGTACTTTTTTTTCCATATATGCTGCCTGGTCTGCTGAGATCCTCCAGCATTTTGTGTGTGTTTCCCATGAGTTCATGTTACGTTTTATTTGATGGGTCATTGAAAACATCTTTAAAATGTTTTCCTCTCTGAAATGTCTTGTGACAGTGCTTGGATGCCTGTTTTGGGAGTTGTGTGTCAGGCATGTGGCTAATGTGTGCTACCCATTTGAAGATCATTAGACCTTGAATGTTGTAGATGTTGGATTGGAAGAGGTGTTGATGTTAGTTGGCTTATTTTTTCCCTAATGAACTTGGATGAATTTGTGGAAATAGCATTGGGGTTATCATGGCGGAGCTATGATCTGCATGGTGTAGCTTGCCATGTTTCCAAAGTATATCAGCAGACAGTGGTGCTACTTGGTAGATTTCAAGCTTTGTGCTGGGTTTAAAGACCTGATGTTTGCGTACATGGCTGTGCACTCAGCACACAAGTTATGGAAACTTGTTGGAGGCAGTGAGATGCCATATTGCATTGAGCAAGATGGTGAAGTAGTTTGGAGCGACGCAGATTTGCTTGACCACAGTCTACACGTAAAAGATCTGTAGTAAACACAAAGAACCGTGGCTTGTATTTTATCATGCAGCAATCACAGATTAAAGATGAATTTCTGAGGACAGGCGGATTTGAGAAGGATTTGCCATGATATCTCTTGGTTCATAAGTGTTGAAGTCAGGTTGAGAAATGCTGTTCTTTGTTTGCTACTTTGAGTTGTTGTGCAGTGATAATGGTGTCTATAGTGTATCTTGAATGGAATCAGCACAGGTAGCAGCTGTGTGGCCACTGGCAGAAGCTGTCTGGTGATGATCCTTGCAATTGTGTTTCCTTTAGAAGGCAATGTAATTGTCCTCTACGATTATAGCAGTCTGATTTGTCTGCTTTACTGAAGATGGTCATGATTATGGCATTCCTTGGTTCTCCTGATGTGTGCTAATCTTTCCAGATGAGGAATATGAAATTAAGTTCATATCAGATGGTCCTATCCGTTAAGGTTTAGAACCTTGTTGTTTAGTTAACATTTGATCATCTTGACCTTTCATCATGCCGGTGTGGTGCAATACCGGGCTAAGTATGTGTAATAGTCCACAGTCAGGACATTTGCATCAAATACAGAGTCTTTTTCGAGGAGTTCCTTGGAAATGCTCTGCCCTGCCTTTGTTTCTCTTATCAAACCAGTCCCAGTGTTAATGCTGAGAATGATTCTGTGCCATATTTAAATCTCTTTAAATCCCAGTACCACCCTCTTTTGCATTGCAAAATTGTCTAATTTGTAATTTAATCCTTCTTGCATTCATCACACACCTTCCATTTTTGTTGTTTCATATCTACCCCACTGTCCCTCTGTATTCTTGATTTGTAATTTTTCCTTGCCCTGAAAGGTGAAATCTGTCCCTTGTCTCAGTGAAGCTATCTGGGTTCTTGAATGTAGCTAGCATTTTTTTTCATATTTGAGTCATTTATAATATTTTGGCTTTGTTGGATAACGCTCCTGGGAAGTCCCTTGTGAAATTTTGCTATTTTAAAGCTTCTGTATAAATTTGCTCCTGAGGTATAAAAGTGATTTAGAATATATGTTTTTTTGGCTCCTATGATAGGATTTCTATGAATCAAGTTTTAGAAGATGCAGTTCCACGCCATGATTTGAGCTCTAGTGTGGCAATAAGAGGCTGGGATACTGCAAAGTATCTGAATGATTTTCAAAATCAAAATAACTATTTTGCAAATACTTGTTTGTAGCTACCTCAGCCAGGATTCTGTTTTATTTATTAACCTCCTGTGAAGTATATTGGCTTTGGAAGGAATGCAAGGGAGATTTTCCAAAATGAAACTAGTTCAATCCTATAATTTGACTGACTAGTGCTGAGTACTGCAAGGTGCCTTAAAATTTGGAAATTTCCTTTTGGTGATTATAAGAGGAAGTTTAATGCTTTAATTTCTGTTCTAGGTTTCATGCTTATATACCCTGCATTATCCAGAAGCCTGTGAGCGACAGCTACATGTTACTGGTGTGTCCTGGAATGCTACTGGCTCTGTTATTGCTTGTTCATATGGCAGGTATTGTAACTATATTTATAATGTTCTTTATGTTGTGTTTTTTTTGTGCTGCATCGGATCCAGAGTAACAATTATTTTGTTCTCCTTTACACTTGTGTACTGGAAATGACATCAAACAATCTTGAATCTGGTTTTTCCCTACGTAGATAGATGTACAGTATTTGTCTTAACTGCTACTGTCCATTGTTACTTGTTTTCATTATTCTTTGGGTTAGGAGGATTCGCTTGTCTCTAATTGTTCTCTTTCCCACTATCAAATGATTAAAACTTCTCATAGTTTTAAGGAAACCGTTGGGTCCTTTGTTGACTCCCTCTTTTCAAGGAATTAGGGATGTAAGCCACCCATTCTTTCCTCATGTGGAATCTCATAATTCTAGCACTTTTTGTTTTCCTTCCCATCTCCATTGGTATACAACCATTTAATGATATAATGATCAGATTTGTAGAGAGGGCACTTACAATTTAGAACTGTGCAAATCTAAAGGATACAAGATTTCTCTATCCTTTAATCTGAGGCTCACGGGAAGCATTAAGTATAATGGGGGGGGGGAAGCTCTGAATTTGTTCATGACAGCAGCAGGAAGTTATGAGAGAAACTATCACATAAGTCTGTGTACCTTTTCATGTAAAAACATGCAAATTACCAAGAAATAGATTATTTTCATAATTAGTGAAGATATTTGTAATAGTTAATTTGAATGTTACTTTATTATTTATATATTTCCCTAAAGTTCTTGGAACTCTTCTGTGAGCAACATTTAATGGGTATCAAAAACTTATACTTTTAAAACATGTTTATCAACTAGAAACTGCAAGGAATATTTTTGTGTCAAAATAGCAGTGTGATAAATTATAGCTAGAGAATTAATAAATGACGGAGGCCACTTAATGAATCTCTCTAGATGCAATCAATTAATGTCATCCCATTGTTTCTTGAATGCCACTCGAAGTTTTGTGTTCTAGCTAGCCCAAGTGGAAGCCTTACTGGATCAAACTGAGCTAACTCTGAACATGAAGTTTCACAGCAAGGATCTTCTGATTACCATCTACAACTCACTCAATTGATAAATTAGCTCTCCATGTGAAACAACAGTTGGAAGAATCATTGAAAGTAGAAGTGCATATAATATATTCTAAATAGGGGACTTTAATTTCCATCAGCAAGAATGACTTAATAGCATCGCCATAGATTATTGTGAAGGATGAAGATGTCAGACTAGGACTGTGACAGGAGGTGAATGTATCAACACAAGTGAAAATGAAGTCAAGTAGGTGTACCCTTGATCTCATCTGTCTGTTACTGCAAGTGACCAAGGCACAGTCCTAGAGGAGATAATGCCCAGTAGGCCAGCTTAGGGTCAATTGCTGTATTTTGGCTTCTGTTTTCTTGTGACTGAGTGTGGCTTCAAGGTGCCTGAGAATCAAAGAGAAAACATTCCATTGGCTAGAATCACATGTTTCAAGGAATACAGTGTGCCCAGGAATCACTGCATGAGTTCCTTAAGAATTTTCTTGGAGCATCCACATTAAGCCTATTTATTTATGATGGGTCTTTTTTCCATCATAAATGGAGATGCTCGCTGAGGGTTTTATTATGTTCAATGCAACTTGCAGCTACTCAGCAAACAGAGCAGTTTCTATATGCTGCAAGATCTAAGCAAAGTTCAAGCATGGACTGATGTGACAAATAGCATTGATGTTAGAAAACTCCCAAATGATGGTCATCTCTAGCAAGAGAGAACTTGACCACCTATCTCAATATTCAATGAATTACCAAGACATTCTATACATACATCAAGAGCACAAGGATAACTGGGGAGAGGGTATAACCAATCAAGGATAAAGGGGGGAACATTTGTTTGGATGAGGAGGATGTGGGTGAGATCCTTAATGAGTGCATTAGTATTTACCAAGGAGAAGGATGTGGAGGATAGGGACATTAGTGCCGAGCATATTGATAATGCTATGACATTTGGAGATAAAGGAGGAAGTAGTGTTGGGATTCTTAAATAGCATTAGGATGGATGTGTTCCCTGATGGAATTGAGAGAGGTAAGAAAGGAGATTGTTGGGTGACCAATAACTTTGTGTCCTCTCTAGCCACAGGTGAGTTCCAGAGGACTGGTAAGTAGCTAATTATTCTATTATTCAGGAAGGAAACCAGGGATAATCCAGGAAAGCATATAGACCAGTGAGTCTGATGTCAGTGGTAAGGAAGTTACCGCAGAGAAATCTTAGGGATAGGATTTATCAGCATTTGGAAAACCATGGCCTAATTAGGGAGAGCCAGCATGGCTTTGTGTAGAGTATGTCGTGACGTAGTTAACTTGATTGCGTTTTATGACAAGATGATGAGCATGATTGAAGAAGGTAGAGCTGTGGATGTTGTCTACATGGATTTTAGTAAGTGTTTGGCAAAGTCCCTCATGAGAGGCTCATCCAGAAGACTAAGATGCTTGGAATCCATGATAAAAGAATAGCAGATAATAGTACATATAGAAAATGAAGGGTTTGGCAGGGAAGGGAAGACTTTAAAAAATGACATAAGGTATACACACAGTGGAGATGGTGGAGCATGGGGTACTGAGGGGAAAAACCTTGAGAGAAGTGGTGAGTTGAATGTACATGACTGAAATCCAGGCTGGGACCAAACAGGGAGACCTGAAAACAGAGTTGGAAGCCACGTGGCACAAGATGGCAATGATGACAAGTAGCAAGAAAGGACACATGGCTGGAGGTGGTGAACCTTGGTAAGGATGTTGTCAAAGGGGAGGAGAGCAGTATAAACAATTGAGAACTTGCAGATCTCCTGTTGAAGAGGCCAAAACTTCAAAGTGGACATACCTTGAAGAGAGTTCAGTTGAGTTGTAAAATCGAGGCCTAAGAGACTGCAGATGCCTGGAGCAAAAAAAAACCCAAACTGATGGAGAAACTCTGGGTTAAATAGCACCTATGGAGGCAAAGGTATTTTTGATGTTTCAAGTCATGAGTTGAAAACTAATCTCCAAATGTTTAACATTTAGTTTGAAATGGTAATCCGCGAGCAAAATAGATTTGGTTTTGCATAAACTACAATTATTGATTGTATCTTTATCACACTCTCATTGTTCTGGAATGGTTCACAAACAGTAAATTCCTTTTGAAGTATTGTTTTTTTTCTGGAAAAGGAGCAGTGAGTTTGCTTCTCAAAAGTGGAAAGGAGATTAAAAAAACAATTTATTTTTGGTGTTGGTTGAAGAAGTGATACTTAAGTAGTGCGATATGGAGAACGTATCTGCCTGTCTAAATTGTTCCTTGCGCTGTTATTGTACTCATAAATACTTACTGCTTCTTCTTAGGTGGCCCCTTGGGATTGAATATGACTTGCTTCCACTCTGGTTCTGTGGGATAACTGATGAGGCCAATGTAGCATCTGCAGACTCTATCACACTTGGGACAGGTGGTGCTTCTATGGGATAGATGGGTGGGTAGCTTACAAGTTGTTGTGCTGCTTCTGCAGCTTATGCTGGGTATCCGTGCACTCCTAATGTGTGGACCTGACGCTAGTAATATTCAAAAGTCTTGTCTCTGAATAGTCATGGGCTAAGGATTCCCAGGAGTTGGTAAAGATGTTGTTTATTCCACGTTTATTTCAGTGGTATTGAAGACATTAGTCATTGCATTAAGTGCCTTTATCACTGTGTTATGATTCAGTCTCAATGGATTTGCTCTTTAGTTGGGTTCAAGTCTTCTAGAAATATCTGAGAACGAAATCAATGTTGACGCCTGACTGTATTCTGACATAATGCATTATTATCAGAGGTGTTGTCTTTCAAATGAGATGTATTAAACTGCCTTTTAACTAGGTGTGAAGAAACAAGTTCATTGTCCTGCTTGCTTCAACTAACATCATTAAAATACTAGATCGTTTTTCTTTAGTTTTGGCCAAATTGTTCACCTTCATTACAACTGTGATTGTGCTTTAAGAGTAATTAGATGCCTGAACAGCACGTGGAAATCCTGAACATTTCTTAGAAAAATTGCTGTATGCAAGCAAGCTTGTTTTATTTCAACTTAATTTGTATATTAACAAGCAATAACAGTTATAAAGAAGTAGGATATTTTTATCTTTGTAGCAATTGTTTCAAATTTAAATAGCAAGAAGTAACAAATACTTCAAAAATAATTGAATAGCTGCTGTAATTGGGGAAAAATGCTACTTTTCATCAGTCATCTCATTTCATGTGTTGTATCATGTTGTTTGTCAGAATAATACCTGTTACGAATCGAACAAAGTCCCATCTCAGCTTGCTTTCTCACTCAGTATTGTAGATCAAGCTGATACTAAACAAATACATTGCTTAGAGTATTCTTCTTTGTACATTGTTCCGAAGTTCCCGGATGATTAATCCAAGTGAACATTATGGATCATGAGAACAATCCATTTCCATGTTACTGCTGATTTCTGTGTTGTCACAAGTGACTTCAACATATCTGCTTGGTACTCTACCGATCCAAATCATAAAGCAGAATAAGAGGGACTGGAGGACACCGCTATTAGATATGCAATACTTCATTTTTTTTGTGCAGTTCATTTGATATACTTTCTAATTTGTGACTGGGTCACCAATTGCCTTTGTATTGTTCCATCAAATATGATGAATATTTGAACCTGTAAGTTTGCATTCTACTTCTGGTGTTAAAGTTCTTTTTGAGCTGCCCAGAATAATAGTTAATGGATATTAAACTTAATTACAGGTTGCAGGATGGTGACTGGAGCACAGAGAAATCTTATGTGTGTACCTGGAATCTGGATCGTAGAGGATTAAACCCAAATCGACCAGACGTTGTGATTTATGTTTCCAGTGCTGTCATGTGTCTAGCATTCCACCCAACTGAGCCTTCGTTGATTGCTGGTATGAATTTAGGCTTTGATTTCTGAAGTTTGCATCTCTATCCTTTATAAGGAGGGGAAGTGAAGCTGGACAATTGACCTCCAAATCTCAGGTGTTATCACAAAATAATCTGCAGATGCTGGGGTCAAAGCAACACTCACAACACGCTGGAGGAACTCAGGAGGTCGGGCAGCATCCGTGGAAACGATGAGTCGACGTTTTGGGCCAGAACCCTTCGTCAGAACTGTAGAGGGAAGGGGCAGAGGCCCTATAAAGAAGGTGTGAGGAGGGTGGGAAGGAGAAGGCTGGTAGGTTCCAGGTGAAAAACCAGTAAGGGGAAAGATAAAGGGGTGGGGGAGGGGAAGCAGGGAGGTGATAGGCAGGAAAGGTGAAGAAGGAATAGGGGAAAGCACAATGGGTAGTAGAAGGATGCAGAACCATGAGGGAGGTGATAGGCAGTTGGAGGAGGGGGCAGAGTGACATAAGGATAGAGGAAGGGAGGGGGAAGGAATTACCGGAAGTTGGAGAATTCTATGATCATACCAAGGGGCTGGAGACTACCTAGATGGTTCCGCCGCCTCCTACTACCCATTGTGTTTTCCCCTATTCCTCCTTCACCTTTCCTGCCTATCACCTCCCTGCTTCCCCTCCCCCACCCCTTTATCTTTCCCCTTACTGGTTTTTCACCTGGAACCTACCAGCCTTCTCCTTCCCACACTCCCCCCACCTTCTTTATAGGGCCTCTGCCCCTTCCCTCTTCAGTCCTGACGAAGGATTCCGGCCCGAAATGTTGACTGATCTTTTCCACAGATGCTGCCCAACCTGCTGGGTTCCTCCAGTGTGTTGTGAATCTCAGGTGTTGAAATGTAGAATGACAAAAGGTTTACGTATATACAGAACCTTATGATGTCCCAAATCCATTGCAGACAATGATGTAATTTTTGAAGTGGATACACTATTATTTAACAGGTCGTCAAGTTCATGCAAGTAGAAATGTGTTCATAATTTCAGATTTATTGGTTTGGGTATATGTGGCCTGAGTGCTGGGGACAATTCCCCTATTCTGAAATACTTTAATAGCAAGGAATCGTAAGCTGAAAGACAGAAATACGTAAATAATACTTCACAGTCATAACTCAGTGTTTGTGCAGAATTGCTCAGTGAAACAATCTACATTATTATAAAAATTTTACGCAGGGCTGGAAATTATGAAGTTTGCCTGTGAACTCCTGAGGCCTGCGATAAAGTAAGGTAGGAATTGAAGTCTCAGGTGCTGTGCAAATCCCAGGTGTGAACTTTATTTAAAATGCATCAATCCCTAGTCACTTTATTGCTTATTGAGGCTTGTGATGGTTAATTGTCTGGTAGTAGTACTGTTAATGAAATCATTTGCTCACATTGACCATTATTGAATTTAGTTTGATTTCCATTGTTGATCAAAGTATATTCTATAATTATTGGATTTTGGCCGGTAATGCAAATTAATCAGAAGCTAAAATTATGTTCTGTGCTCTAGATCTTTTAGGTTGAAGGTTCATGTAATCATTATTTTTTAATTTGCTAAGTAAATTTTGACTTAACGTCTGTTTTCTATTAAATTTTGAATTATGTGGAGGTTTTACATCTGAAGCATTGTGTGCAATTAGTGTAAAATTTTCCAAAAGTACTTGTAATGAGGTGGAGCTAGTGGTTTGGTGCAAATGTAACAGGATAAATTGTAATGAGGCATTGGAAAAGGTATAAACGTATATTTTTGAGTAATTTATGGTTTAGAAAGTGGAACAATATTCTGAGATACTATAAGGATTGTTTTACTGTGCACAACCCAGAATTTGGGGCCCCCTTTTGAAGCTGAGATGAAGAGGAAATTCTTCTCTGAAATATTTCTAAATCTTTGGAATTATCTTCTCCAGACACTTGTATATTTGGGACTTTGTTAGGTAGATTTTTGGTCTATAATGACAAAGGGTGTCACAATTTGGTAGAATAGTATTGAGGGCAAAGATCAGATCATACCAATGATGGAACAGGTTTGAGTGGCTGCAAGGCTATCTATTATGTTTTCTTATTATATGTGTACAGAGTCATGAAGGGTAAAGGATGGATGTGCAAATTGTTGAAAGTACTAGATTGAGCCGATAGGCTGGTCCTGGACTTATTTCATAATTTACTGGCATAATTTACATGTTACTATTTAACTATTTATGGTTCTATTACTATTTGTTATTTATGGTGCAACTGTAACGAAAACCAATTTCCCCCGGGATCAATAAAGTATGACTATGACTATGCATGGATGTAGAACCAAGTGGTCTAAACCAGTATTATACTCTGCATGTGACAACTGTAACTTCAATCTTATCTTCCTTGGAGATTTTCTTGGCATGAAATGTTGCTACTCTCAGGAATCTATGGCACCATGAAAGACCCAGCTAATGTCACCAATAATAACCTCTTCCCAAGTCCTGAAATCCCAATCTGTTGATTTAATTGCATTCATTAAGAGGTATCTGTTGTCGTTTTTTACAGATATGCTCCTAAATCAAAATGTATCCCAGTTTCAGAAAAAGTGATTGTGAATGAGCACTTTCTTGAAGTGAATTTAAATTAAATAAAAATGTTGCTTAAAAATAGAAATGTGTATAATTTATTCCTTGATGTTGCTCAATACGTATAAGCTCAGATTTTGTGGTTAACCATGAGATGATGGCACTTGTTGCTGACTTTGTGGAAACTTGCCCACTAGGATGTAGTAATCTGAGAATTTCCTTTTCCTGTTGTTAGTCTTACTCCCATCGATGACTTCAATCAGGAAATTAAAAAGTTAAAAAAATTAATCTCCTACCATGTGTGTTGGTGTATTAACAATTTAGAGAAAAAACGATAAGCAAATTGGAAAAATTATGGGCAATTATTTAAAAAATAAAGAACAGGATTTAGAGATAATTAGCTGAGTGTTATTAAATTAAAATGTTTTTCAACTTGAATTAAGGCTGTGTAAACTTTCAAAACCTCAGTTGTGTCTCATTTTTGAGCTGTTTTATTATTGGGGAATTTTTAAATAGTCAAAATAACAAACAGTTGAAATTATCTTGAATTAATTGATTGATTAATTAATTAATTAAATGTACTGATGAATCTGTGTAGCTGTGACCTTTTTGGAAGAGCAGATAATCACTGAAAACAGCTTCTGGATTTTTATTTTACCTGTCCTGTGACTCTTGAATTTAATATCCAATTTTCCCTTTTTTTTATTGTGGCTGAGAGCCTTGTCTTTTGCGCAGTACATCCTTGTACTTATATAAAGCTAATGTAATGAAGCATAATTCAAAATAAATTTTGTGTCAAAATACATGTATGTCACCATATACAAACCCTGAGATTCATTTTCTTGTAGGCAATCACAGTAAATGCTAATAACACAATAGAATCAATGAAAGACCACACCCAACAGGGTGGACAACAGCCAATGTACAAATAAAAAAAGCTCAAATGCCTGATGGTTGAGGGGCAATGACTGTTCCTGAACCTGATGGTGCGGGTCCTGAGGCTCCTGTACGTTCTCCATGATAGCAACAGTGAAAGATGTCTGGTGGAGAGTACATTAACTGGTTACACCATGGCATGGTATGGGAACATCAGTGCCCTTGCAAAAGCCTACAAAAAGTAGTGGATATGGCCCAGTCTAGCATGGGTAAAGCCCTCCCACCATTGAGCACACCTTTTTTTTCTTTTGTATCTGTACAGTTTGTTGTTTTTGTTTTTTTTGCAGGTATGTTGTTGTCCATCCTGTGATTGCCACAAGAAAATGAATCTCAGGGTTGTATATGTACTCTGATAATAAATTTACTTCTAACACTGAAGGGAGCGGGGCTTGGATGGTCGGGGTGCTTGATGGATGCTGCTTTCCTGTGGCACTGTTCTATGGTGGGGAGGGCATTTTTCATACAAGGGCATTCATTAGTGTTTCCATACCAGACTATGATTCAACCAGTCAATATACTGTCCACCACACATATATGGAAGTTTTAGCATATATTGAAAATCATAGTGACATGGTCAGCAGTCTTGTTTTATAACCTTCTTAGTTATTAGAGTGATTAGTCTCTTCCACAGTCTTTTATTTCAAAAAACAGTCTTGTGGTATTTAGTATATTTTGCATATTGAAAATTCCGCAAAGCATTGGCAGTAATTATTTCAATATATTAATATTATTTTATTAATGTTATAGAAACATTAGTTACTTGATTTAGAGAGCTTGAAGACACAAAGTTTAAATATGGCATAATACCATACTGTGATTCAATTTGCAGTTCTTGTAGTACATCATTACTCCCACTAGAGGATGCTAGATGGAACAAAATGGCAAATGAGATCAAATGTTTTGTGAACTAAATAACACAGTTTGCATTTCCAGATAAAAATGTCACATCATATCTTTTTATTATGAAACCTGGGAATGGACAGCTTCAACGCTGTGTTAAACAGAATGGCAGACCACAGTACGTGTGCTTGCAACACTGTGTGTCCGACAGAGTGATCAGCAGCACTGGGGCTCCCTTTCTCTTCACCATTTACACCTCAGACTTCAACTACTGCACAGAGTCTTGTCATCTTCAGAAGTTTTGGGATGACTCTGCCATAGTTGGATGCATCAGCAAGGGAGATGAGGTTGAGTACAGGGCTATGGTAGGAAACTTTGTCACATGGTGTAAGCAGAATTATCTGCAGCTTGATGTGAAAAAGACTAAGGAGCTGGTGGTGGACCTGAGGAGAGCTAGGGGACTGGTGACCCCTGTTTCCATCCAGGGGGTAAGTGTGGACATGGTGGAGGATTACAAATACTTGGGAATACGAATTGACAATAAACTGGACTGGTCTAAGAACACTGAGGCTGTATACAAGAAGGGTCAGAGCCGTCTCTATTTCCTGAGGAGACTGAGGTCCTTTAACATCTGCCAGATGATGCTGAGGATGTTCTACGAGTCTGTGGTGGCCAGTGCTATCATGTTTGCTGTTGTGTGCTGGGGCAGCAGGCTGAGGGTAGCAGACACCAACAGAATCAAGAAACTCATTCGTAAGGCCAGTGATGTTGTGGGGATGGAACTGGACTCTCTCATGGTGGTGTCTGAAAAGAGGATGCTGTCTAAGTTGCATGCCATCTTGGTCAATGTCTCCCATCCACTACATATTGTACTGGGTGGGCACAGGAGTACATTCAGCCAGAGACTCATTCCTCCGAGATGCAGCACAGAGTGTCATAGGAAGTCATTCCTGCCTGTGGCCATTAAACTTTACAACTCCTCCCTTGGAGGGTCAGACACCCTGCGCCAATAGGCTGGTCCTGGACTTATTTCATAATTTACTGGCATAATTTACATATTACTATTTAACTATTTATGGTTCTATTGCTATTTATTATTTATGATGCAACTGTAACGAAAACCAATTTCCCCCGGGATCAATAAAGTATGGCTATGAATACAATGTTATTTAAAAAGGAAGATGGTAGCTAAATAATAAATGGGTCTCTTGGAGGACAACACTGAGGAATTAATAGAAAATAGAGAAATGGCAGAGATTCTAAATGGATCAGATTTCACAACAGAAATCAATTTTAAAACACCCCAATATTAATGAATAATTGAAGCTCTGGAGGGAGTCAGACAAAAAAAGTAGTAAGCAAATGTGATTGACAAATCCCCTGGTCCTGAATGCACGCATCCTTTGGTCTTGTAGTTACAGAGATGCTGCAATATTTATTTTAATCTGCCAAAGGTCCACGCTCACGTTCAATGAATTGGAAAGCTGAAAGTATAATGTCACTATTCAAGAAAGGAGGGAGAAAAGAAAAAAATAAAGGCCATATAACATTAAGGGGGAAATGCTGGAATCCATTGTTAAGTTGGTAATAAAAGGAAAATCAGAAGATAATGAAGCAAATTCAACATAATTTTGTGAAAGAGCAATTGTGTTTGACGAATTTGCTGGATGATTTTGAGGAAAGAGTAAAGGGGGAACCAGCAGATTTAATGCATTTAGATTTCATTTAGGCAGTTGACAAGATGCCGCATGGAAGTTACTACACAGTAGAAGAGAATGTGGGATTGTGGTAGTATGCCCTTATGGTTAAGGAACTGATTATCAAACAGGTGGGGGGGCAATAATGAGTCGTGTTAGGATTAGTAGTCAGTAACAAATATCACGGGGATCAGTGGTCAACTATTTATGATCTTTTTAAAGAGTTCGATGAAGGGGTCGAGTGTATTATAGCTGATGATACAAAGACAGTTATGAGGGACACACAAGGAGCGTGAAAAGTGATCTAGGTAAGTGAATGGGTAAGAAGCTTGCAGGTGGCATATAATGAGGGAAAATGTGTATGGCCAGTGCATGAATTACAAAGGTTTACACACAGGTACAAGTAATGAACAATGGTTATTTAATCTTAGCCTTTATTGAAAGTGGCAATGCAATGATTGTTTACAAACTTGCGAAGTTTACAGATTTTCTAAGTGCTGGTGATACAGCACCTGGAGTTATGCTTATAGTTTTCAGTTTCATATTTAGCGAAGGATACATTTGTATTGGAGACAGTACAATGAAGATTTGTTTGGTTGAATCCTGGGATGAGGGTGGTGGCATATGAAGAGATATTGGGCTGATGCACAGAAACTTAGAAGAATGAGAATCTGATTTAAGCATGTACTTGAAGGTTTGATGGATGGATATGAAGGATGTTTCCTCCATTGTAATTATCTAGAATGTGGAGAACAGTTTTGGAATAAGGGGTTGATTGTCAATTCAAGATGGAGATTAAAATGGAATTTCTTCTGAGGGGCTTGACTCCGGGGGGATTGTCTAGAGAGCTGTGGAGGTGGAATCATTGTGCATGTTGAGGTAGAGATTGATAGACATTTGAATAACAAAAGCAGGAGGCATGGGGGAAAACAGACTGTTTCCTCTGAGTCCATCTTAAATCCTCAATTTTTTGGCTGATGTATGAATGCTGCTTGATATTTTGTATTAATAAACTGTAATGTCATATGTGAGGAGAAAGATTATGTTCTAAGTTTATGTGCTGTTTTCTTTAGGTGGACTTTACAATGGAGAAGTTTTAGTATGGAACTGCAGTAAAACTGATGACCCTTTAATTGCTGGATCAGGAATGTCTGAAGATACTCATCGTGAGCCTGTTTATCAGGTAAAAGATGTAGTCTGAGTTGATTTTATTGTCCTTACCATGGTTGGTTTATTACTAATTTGACCATGTTGAAAATCTTCAGGGTGATTGAAGCTAATATTAAAATTCAGTATGTCACTCCTTCTACCCCACCATTTATGCCCTTGGCAAGTTATTTGTGTGATGGGAACTACAATGTGATGCATTTCATGTTTGCAAGATAATGACTTGTTTTAAGGAGCAACTTAAAACAAGAGGAAAAATGCAGAGTTGTAACGGAATGATTTTCTGTTTTTGCATGATTTATTGTTCAGCTACCATGAGTGTGGAGGAGAGAATGGGTAGGAGCAGAATTAGAGGAGCATAGTGATGAGATTGTATGTCTGTAAGCAACATGCTGAGTGAGGCCATGCAGTAATATGAAAATCAGGGTGACATTTTTAAGATTAAAACATTTCTGGACCTGAAACCTAGAAGGTCACTAAGCCACAGGGGCAATGGATGAAGGGGACTTTGTACAGGTTGATTACAATAGTTAGATGAGCTCAGGTTATGGAAGATGGACATAACAACAGTTATGGATGAAAGCATTGTCAATAGATAGGCTGCAAAAACAGAAAATCATTGTTCCTTATTTAATCCTCAACCCATTGCAGTTAGTATATCCTAGTCGTTTCTTTCTTGCTCTGTAGTCTGGTTTGATGCTCTTTCCTTGGTTTTACTTACTATGAGAACTATTTCTCATAGAAATAGTTTGTCAGCCCATAACGCTAGGGCTGAAGAATGCTTCATCTTGAAGAGACGACACTGGCTTTCTTTTAACTCCAGACTCCAGAAGACAATCAGTAGTGCCTATTGTCCAACTACACCTTGTGTGTATCACTGACTGGGTAACAGATTTGAGCGAGTAGAGTATGGGAGAGTCTCACTGCTTTTCATCTAATATTTAAACACCTAAAAGGAGAAGGAACTGTCACATTTTCCAAAGAAACAAATATAGCAGAAAGGGAATGACTAACCTGAGAGTTTTAAGTATAAAAAAATGTCTTTTCTCTTTTAAAACAGGTTCAGTGGAACCAGAGTTTGAGTCACAGTAACAGAATTCAAATTCTGAGTGCGAGTACTGATGGAAAGATTCTCATCTGGGGGATGGATGGCAAAGGTCAACTTGTAGTGCAGGATGGATTTGCTTTTATCGTTCAGCAGATGCCACGCAATGTCAAACTCAAGGTGAGCATTCTTTGTAGCTTGATGTTGTAATAGATGTCCGGGATAGGTCTGAAATTTGAGAACTACTTGCATTCATAGCTATAAGCCTTTCCATTATTCTAATGGAAATACACTGGTAAGGAAACCCAAGACATGCCAATGGCTATTGTCTAGCAAATATTTGCATTTCTTTTATAGTTAACTAGTGTTCAGATCAACATTTGTGAGTTGCTTCTTCATTTCTCTCTTTTAGCCATATGGTTGGCAAGCAGGGTCAAATTGTTTTCATGCTGGAATCCAATTGACTTTCCACAACTGACTGGGAAATCTCAGCCTTGCTAGTATAGGTGATCCAGGTTGTGAAGTTGCTGAAAGTGCGCAGCATTCCAGGCAGGATCCCTGGAGAGAGGATTATTGTTCCAGACAGATTAATTTTACCATGATGATTAGGTCACAGTTAAGACCAGGTGTGTGGGGGGGTTGGTGAGACTGTCCTATATCAAAGTCTACCTTTTGGAGACTATTTGATGAGAATTTTATGTGCATCAGGATCTCCTCTCTAAAAGATCAGGGAATTTTGCTAGCAAAGTTTAAATTTATTTTGAAATGGGCTGAATTTTCAGTGTGGAATGCAGCTTCACTGACTACTCAACAATTCTGGAATCTAAAAACAGAAGTACTGCAAGTGTGTAAAAATAAATAAATAAATTCAAATAAGTCAAATATTCTGGAAGTGGTCAGCAGATTAGGCACCATCATTGAAAAGAGAAACTGATGAGAGACCAAAGGTAGACTTTGATATTGGACAGTCTCACCAACCCCCCCATCATCCCCCACCCCCCAAAACACACACCTGGTCTTAACTATGACCTAATCATCATGGTAAAATTAATCTGTCTGGAACAATAATCCTCTCATGTTAAACTACTTTCATGCTCCTCTGACGTCATTTGATATGATGAGAACTTCCAGCATTCTGCAGTCAGTAATACTATACATAGAAGCTGGAATCGATTAGTTACACTTCCTGTGTGAAGTATTGCTTTGTCTTACAAACTTCTAATATCTCAACTCATTCCCCAGGTTCGTGGGAACACTACTTTTGGTGTGACTGCTCTCTCTTTCTCTCACCTGGACAAGACTGTATTCATTACTGGTGTGGAGGGTGGTTACGTGCTGAAATGTTCAACAGAGGTTCTGACTCGTGCAACGCTGAGCTCCGGTTCTGTTCCATTGAAAGCACCAGCCCAATTTACCTTCTCCCCCCACTGTGGTTCTGTGCATGCTGTTGCCTGCTCACCATTTCACAGGTGTGTATATGAACAATGAAAAGTGGGAGTAGATCAGGAGAAATATAAAAATTGGGAAAATCCCTCTGAAATCTCCCTGTTTAGATTATTAAACAATTCTAAGCGATAGCATGCTAATTAGGAGCAGGTGTCGGCTGTTTGGTCCCTTGAGTTTATTCTTCATTGCCTCCACTCATTGGAACCATCCAACCCCATGCTTAGCAAGAATCTGCTTTACAAATATTCAGTTACTCTGGTTGTAGTGCCCTATGAGTAAGTGGGTTCGGAAGAATTGTGACCCATTTAGAGAAAAATCATCTTGTCTTCATTTTTTTTCCAAACTGACCTGTTATTCTAAATTCTTCCATATCGAACCTGTCAAGACCTCTCTGGATATTATGAGCTTCACTCAAGTCACTTCTTAAGCTAGTGAACTCCAGAACAAACAGGTTTAGGCTTTCCTTCCTTTCCTGCCCATTTCACAGCTTGTGCTAATAATTATTTTTATCTGCTTACACAATATTCCAGATGTGTGTCATCAATATCCTGTATAAGGGAAGCATAATATCTATACTTTTCAATTCTATTCCCCTAACATTAATATAACAGTCTCTTAGTTTTTCTCATACTTGTCTTTTCCGAATCATGCATCAGGTCACCTTGAGCTCCAATCTCTCACCATTTATATTATACGCCCTTTAATTTCTTGTTCTACCAAAATGAATAACTATATACATATTTTCCCACATTATAGTTTGTTTGCCATTTATTTCCCTACTTATTTGACATGCCTACATCTCTTGCAACTTCCTTATGTCTTCTTCAGAACTTATTTTCCTACCTTTCAAATTGCAAGGACAAGCCAAAGAACAACAGGTCAGTGAGACTTATGTCAGTGGTGGCAAAGTTAGTGGAGGCATAGTGAAAGATTGGATGTGCTTGTATTTGAGAAGGGAAGGAGTAATTAGGGATAGTTGGAATGGCTTTGTGTGTGGGAAGTCGTGTCTCACAAATTTGCTTGAAGTGTCCAAGGGAATTGATGAGGGCAGGGTGGTGGGCATTGTCTCTGTGGCTTAGTGGAAGGAGTTGGAGGGTGGTAGTGGAGGGTTGTTTTTTAGACTGAAGACTGTGACCGGTAGTGTGCTGAAGGGATCTCTGTAAAGTCCACTGTTCATCATGTTAATGATTTAGATGAGATTGTAGGTGGCATAGTTTGCAGATGGCACCAGAATGAGTGCTGTAGTGACAGTGAAGAGGATTGTCTTGGGTTACAACAGGATCCGGATCAACTGGGCGGGGGCTGGAGGGTAAAGGACAAAAAAATGGCACCCAGGGAGGCACCTTTGTCAGCTTGGATGAGTTGGGCAGAAGGGCATATTTTCCTGCTGCATAATCCTGACACAGATGTAGCTATGATATAATTTACCAGTTGTACTTTTATGTGCCTCCCCTTCCTGCAAGTTATTTATAAAAATTGTAAAAGGAAAAGGCTGAGATTGTGGTACACCATTTGCCCTTCACGAAAAGATCCAATTTTGTATTGAAAACCAATCATCTATCAAAAGTTATTGCAGAAAATAAAAGCTTAGTGTAGAAGGTAATATAATGACAAGGATATAGTGCTTATCAACGTCTTTTAGAAATCCAGTTGTAGTAATCTGCAGATTTTCTTTTATGTTTTGCGTATGCTGGTTTTTAAATGGACCAAACATTATTTTCCTTTCACTACACTATGCTAACATGGCCAATTATCACACTTCTTTTTCTAAATGGTCTGCAATTACATTTCCAATAGCTTTAATAATAACATGCTCTGTATGAAAGATGCTATGGTAATTATCCTCTTAATTTCCTGCTTTCTGCCTTCCTTTGCAAATAAAAATGTTTGTTATCTTAGAATCCAAAGGATTTTTCACTCAGTCTAGGAAAATTTAGAAATTAAAACTAGTGCAGTAACTTGTCACTTGTCCATCAGCCTGCAACTCCAACAATTTGTACAGGACCATGGCATTACTGTTGATAATTTTCCTGAGTTCTCCTAACTCATGAGTACCATCCTTTTCTGGGATGATTTGTATTCCAGTATACAGTGCAGAATGACGCCAAGTTCCTGTTTAATGCATCTGTCAACTCCTTGGTTTTTCATTATTAATTGCCAAGACTTGTTTTCTGTGGGACCCGCGTTTTCTTTGTTGAGCATCTTTGAAACTATCTGTAAACCCTTTTACTATCTGTTCCTATATTTGTTATTCTTTCTTTACTAATTTTTAAAGTATTCTCTCTTCTGCCTTTGTACAATTGCAAGATTTTCTTAAAATTGCTAATTTATAATCACAAAGGATGGGACCTCTCCTTACAAGTTTGCTTTCTCATTAGCGTTTTACCTTTCCTGCATAAGGCCGTCATTGATAATTCCATACACCTACCTTTTTAAGAAGTGGTAGCCAGACCAGCCAGAAACAAATTTAGTTTTTCCTTGAAGGAATTCAGTTAACTGGTTTAACTATATAAATTGTATGCTGCAGCTCAGTAATGTATTTTTCTTCAGGACCGGGAGGGGAGGGAAGAAACACTTGATACCTGACCTACACATTATTTAACCCTGTACAAATTAAAGTTGTAAACCCCAATTAATTAGGACTAGTAGACTTTCAGGACTCTGCAGCCTTTTTCATTTCGCAGAACTTCAGTGCAGTATTGAAAATTGTTGCACTGCTAGAGATGCAGTTCTGTGGTGTCTGTTAATGGATGTAAAGGTAAAATTTAAAAGAAGAGCTAAGTATTTTTACTTAGTGTCCGGATAAATATTTATTTGTCAATGTACAATAAATCGACAATCTGGATGCTGCTTTTCATTCATTACAGCATGAATGCATATCATTTTTGGGTATTCCGAAATTTTGAATGTGTAGCTGTAAGTTCACATTTCTGGTAAATTAGACTAGTCCAGCACATTAACTGTACATTTGTATATTTAGATAAATGCTTAAGTTTTGAATGTTCTTCTCCCAGAAACCTTTTTCTCACTGCTGGCACTGATGGACATGTTCATCTATACTCCATGTTGCAAGCCAAGCCAATTCTTTCTCTTCAGTTATCTCAAACATACCTCTTCAGTGTTTGCTGGTCTCCAGTCCGACCTCTAGTCTTTGCTGCAGCCACAGGAGAGGGTAAGTGCAGTTACTGTATGATATTTTTAAAACCTTGGGTTTTGTTTTGATGGGAAATTTTAAAGACCTGATTTAAAAAAATGTATCCCTGTGATGCAGAGGACACTGGTCAAGCCTGCATTTACCACCCTGAAGTGAGGAAGCAATTAAGAGTCAATAAAATCAATAAGTTGGGTTGTAGGCCAGATTCGATAAGAAAAGCAGATTTCTTTTCCTGAACCAGCTGTTTTATTTACATGATAACCTGTAAATTTAACCATGGGTGAGTTTAAATTACCCAGCTATGTGTAGGATTTGAACTCCTTTCCCTTGGTGCAAATCCAGTTACTTAAGCAGTCAGCAACTGCATTCTTATAGCATAAGTTCAAGATTAAGTGGCAGAACATGCATTCCTCTTAATGCACAAATTGGTAAGAGAAGCTGTATATATCCAAGAGGGTTTCTTTGAGTCTTTCATGTTACCCTGTGCTCAGTGGATTATTCTAGCCTGTAATCTTAAATATTGTTTTCAAAACTTTCAGCTTGGTTGTCAATCCCTTCATCCTTCACTTTCCTTTCTGTGGCCTTCTCTCGTACTACTACCCTCACATCTCTCTTCTTCCTCCAGTTTTAGTTTTTCATGTGTATTTTGTTCCTCAGCAGCTGTGCCTTGATTTGCTTAGTCTCCAGCCTGAACACTCCCAGTCCTTTCTCCTTGTTCTAAGACTTCCCTGAAATCTGCAATTTTATCAAGCTTTTGATCACCAGCTAATATGTGGGTTGAATCTTTTTTGGCATTGTAGTGTTAAAGTTGCTAAATAAAGGCAAACATTTACTCGCACTGTTAGCTGTAGGATATTTTCTGTGCCCTACGTACATTTTGCAAAGAGCTGGGTGGTTTAGACTGCAGTCAGTGGAAATTTGTCTTCTATCCGGCTTTAACAATGAGAAAGTATTACAAATCAGAATAGGTTATGAAAGAGAAATTAATATTAATCGAATATTTTTGAGGATGTATCTTGTATAATAGATGAGGGAGAACCAGTGGATGTAATGCATTTCAATTTTCAAAACTTTTGGTGGAGTACTGCATAAAAGGTTGGTGTGCTGGGAGGATATGGCCATCATCCTCCACCTGGCCCTAACCCACCTGGACAAAAAAGACACGTACATTCGAATGCTGTTCATAGACTTCAGTTCAGCATTCAACACAATCATCCCTCAGAAACTGATCGGAAAGCTGAACCTACTGGGCCTGAACACCTCCCTCTGCAACTGGATCCTAGACTTCCTAACTGGGAGACCTCAGTCAGTCTGGATTGGAAGCAGCATCTCCAACACCATCACACTGAGCACAGGGGCCCCCCCCGGGCTGTGTGCTCAGTCCACTGCTGTTCACTCTGCTGACCCACAACCGTGCTGCAACACACAGCTCAAACCACATCATCAAGTTCGCCGATGACACGACCGTGGTGGGTCTCATCAGCAAGAACGATGAGTCAGCATACAGAGAGGAGGTGCAGCGGTTAACGGACTGGTGCAGAGCCAACAACCTGTCTCTGACTGTAAACAAAACAAAAGGGATGGTTGTTGACTTCAGGAGGACACGGAACGACCGCTCTCCGCTGAACATCGACGATTCCTCCGTAGAGATCGTTAGGAGCACCAAGTTTCTTGGTGTTCACCTGGCGGAGAATTTCACCTGGTCCCTCAACACCAGCTCCATAGCAAAGAAAGCCCAGCAGCACCTCTACTTTCTGCGAAGGCTGAGAAAAGTCCATCTCCCACCCGCCCCTCCATCCTCACCACATTCTACAGAGGTTGTATTGAGAGCATCCTGAGCAGCTGCATCACTGCCTGGTTCAGAAATTGCACCATCTCGGATCGCAAGACCCTGCAGCGGATAGTGAGGTCAGCTGAGAAGATCATTGGGACCGCTCTTCCCACCATTACAGACATTTACACCACATGCTGCATCCGTAAAGCAAACTGCATTATAAGGGACCCCACGCACCCCTCATACAAACTCTTCTCCCTCCTGCCATCTGGCAAAAGGCACCAAAGTATTCGGGCTGTCACGGCCAGACTATGTAACAGTTTCTTCCCCCAAGCCATCAGACTCCTCAATACCCAGAGCCTGGACTGACACCAACCTACTGCCCTCTACTGTGCCTATTGTCTTGTTTATTATTTATTGTAATGCCTGCACTGTTTTGTGCACTTTATGCTGTCCTGGGTAGGTCTGTAGTCTAGTGTAGTTTAGTGTTGTTTTACGTAGTTCAGTGTAGTTTATGTTTTGTTCATGTAGCACCATGGTCCTGAAAAACGTTGTCTCGTTTTTACTGTGTACTGTACCAGCAGTTATGGTCGAAATGACAATAGAAAGTGACTTGACTTGACTTGACTTGATATGCTAACTCTGAGATGGAAACAGAGCCTCCAAGTTATTCTGTTTCTAATGAATTGTTAAAATTTATATTCAAATTAAAGGTTACTGCCTTATCTCAATATCTTAAATCATTGTGTGAGAGGGATATTTTTAGCCTTAAATAATGAGTGTTCTTTTTATATTTACAGGAACTGTGCTGGTTTGTGATCTTGGTCAGAGCTCTCTGTATCCCTCAATTTCTATTGAACAGTGTGCTGAGAACAAACCAGTTTACTGCCTGGCTTTTAATCCAAAACAACCGCAGCTGCTTGCAGCTGGTAATGCAAAAGGAAGTGTCAAAATCTGGCAGCTGAATGCAGAACTGATGAAGCAACGACCAAGAGAGATGATTTTACTTGAGCAACTTGCTAATGAAGTGGCAGATTGACTGACTGAAGACCTGGTGCAAAGTGCTGGAGAATATTTTCCCCAACTCCAGCATTTCTCGCTTGTACATTATGAACTAATTCAGCATATTTAAATATTTTTAAACATTTTAATATTAGTCTGTAATATTTTTGTAATACAAAGTATTTAAGAACCAGAACTTTTAATTCCTTAGTCTAGTATACACAGGTTGCATCTTGCGAGAAACGGAATCAGCCTGGTAGCAGCTTTCAATTAGCTGTTCCCATCCAGCATTGTGGAGGATTACCCAATCTTCTCTAATCTGCTCAATTTCCACTTGCATGTATATCTACTGAGACAGACACTAAAGAGGTTTTGCAGGGATTTTGAGGCTACTGAGGGTGTGGATCAGGGTAATCAAGATCCCTATTTACCTACATATTTTTCATGAGAAGTAGAACCTAGGAACCCACATTCGTTGCAGCAACTGTAACCTTCCCCCCCCCCCCCCAAAAAAACCCTGCAGTCACCACTGGTGAGGTGGTAAAAAACACTATCTGGCATTATGATGAAAGCAGTACTAGCAACATTTGCTGTCAGTTCATTGTAAAACTGAAAGCAGTTTAACACATTATTTAGTGATCCAGCTCTTCTGTGTGTCGTGCTGCTTTTCAGTTTTTAATTTGATCAGTTTCTCTTGATTGTAATAGTGAAACCTGGACTAAAATACTCATTTTTAAAAAATAATGCTTTTTGACAGGATGAGTTCTAAATTACATTTCAAAGTTCTATTAAGTGATAAGTACAATTGAGAACAAATATCCTTAATATTGTAATTTTCTTGAATTCAAGATGTAATAATTTTTTAAAATTATTAAATACTTGTCCTTATTTGTTTGTGTGTTTTCTAAGCTTGAGCACTTCAATGCATAAAAATAGCAATGATTGTGGTTTTACTGGTTATTTGTGTTTTTCAATCAGATTGGGTGTTATTCAACCACATGACATTGTGATTGCTGGATACGATTGAACATACAACACCACTTACTACAATGATTGCAGTTTTTGTGAGCAGCTTTTGGGAAGTACGTTGCCTTCACTGTTGTCAGGTCTGTTTCTGGTTTGACATTACTTTGGCTTTGTGGGGCAGACTAGTATGCCCACCCAAGTATCCTGACTTGTACTGACTTAAATTTTAATTGATATTTGTTAGTTTTTGTTGAGGGTCTGGGAAGTAGTTGTTCTGACTGAATGATGGAATACTGTAGATTAGGAGCGAGGACGTGACCAGAGAAATTCATGCGTTGATACCTTGGGACTAGAATGATTTATCAGCAACGATCTCAATCATCTTTCTTTGTGCAAGGTATGACTTTAGCGAAGTGGTATTTGCTTGATCCCGTTGAGTTCAGTTTTTGCAGGGCTCCTTGATGCCACACTAAACCAACTGCTGACTTGATACTGCAAGGATTTGTTCTCACCAAGCTACTGGTTCCACATTTTGACCATGGCTCTGAAGTCTAAATTCAAGTGCTGAAGGCAAAACCCAAACTGGAGAAACTAGGTGTTTGACATCACTGACCAGCGTTGGAACTTATAAGGATCCATCCACCTTGATAATCTTGCTTTGGCTTGGTCTGATCTTGAACTGGCTTATCTATTGTAATAACTACATACACAGTGACCACACTCCCCACCAGCCATTTGGCAAACTGCCATGCTGTCTTTCACCAGTGTCTGACATATATAGTTAGTTAATGTAATTTAACAACTTTCAGAAAATAAAATATTTTAGTAAGTTGAAGAGAAATTCATTTTCACAGAGGAATTAAAAGTATTTGGAGCTTGGAGACAGTAACTTCAGTATTTTTGTATAATTCAAAAAAGTGAAATCATGAAATGATTCATCAAATCATGAAAACTAAGTTTGTTTTCGAAACATAGAAAACCTACAGCACCATACAGGTTCTTTGGCCCACAAAGCTGTGCTGAACATGTCCTTACCTTAGAAATTACCTAGTTACCCATAATCCTCTATTTTTCTAAGCTCCATGTACCTATCCAGGAGTCTCTTAAAAGACCCTATCGTATCTGCCTCCACCACCGTTGCCGGCAGCCCATTCCAAGCACTCACCACTCGTGTTTACTTAATCCTGACATCTCCTCTGCCCCTTAAAACTGTGCCCTCCCGTGCTAGCCATTTCAGCCTTGGGGGAAAAAGCCTGACTATCCACACAATCAATGCCTCTCATCATCAATTTTCCTTGGAAATAATAGGTAATTGAATTGACTTTCTTACATCCTTCATAAACCTGAGTAAAAATTTTTACGTTATGTCTCCATCTAAATGTGCAATGTGCAATTGTAATTTATAATATGTACAACAGGATAGTCATTATAACATAGAAATACAGTCGTGTCAGCATGATTTAAGCAGTCTGATGGGCTGGTGGAGGAAGCTGTCCTGGAGCCTGTTGGTTCTGGCTTTTATGCTGCGGTACCATTTCCTGGATGGTAGCAGCTGGAACAGTTTGTGGTTGGGGTGACGGGTCTCCAATGATCCTTTGGGCCCTTTTTACACAGCTGTCTTTGTAAATGTCGTGAGTAGTGGGAAGTTCACAACTACAGATGCGCTGGGCTGTCCGCACCACTCTCTGCAGAGTCTTGTGATTGAGGGAAGTACAGTTCCCTTACCAGGCAGTGATGCAGCCAGTCAGGATGCTCTCAAGCGTGTCCCTATTAAAAAGCTCTTAGAATTTGGGGTGCTATACCAAACTTCATCAGCTGGTATGTACAGACCACATGAGATCCTCAAGTGATACTTATGCCAAGGAACTTTAAAGCTGTTCACCCTCTCAACCCCAGATCCATAGGGGTTATAGGTTGTGTTGATAGTTACTATTTCAATTAATAACATTTATTGAGACCACTGTGTAAAGTGTTGATGTGTTTAAGGCAAGTTATTAATGCAGCAGTAGCACAGGTGTCCCCTGCCTTTCAAACGTTCGCTTTACGAAACCTCGCTGTTACGAAAGACCTACACTAGTTACCTGATTTCGCTAACAGGTGTTTTCACTGTTAAGAAAAAAGGCAGCGCGTGCCCTGAGCAGCCAAGCTCCTCTCCCGGAACGGCATTGCTTAAACAGGTGCCTGTGAGCAGCCGTTAGCAAGATGAGTTCTAAAGTGTCGAAAAGCCTAAAAGAGCTCATAAGGGTGTTACACTTAGCGTAAAACTAGACATAATTGAGCATTTCGATCGTGGTGAACGAAGTAAGGACAAACTGAGTTTGGCTTGTGGAAGTTGACAAAGATGATGGTGAAGAGGTTTTGGCATCCCATGACCAAGAACTGATAGATGAAGAGCTGATACAATTGGAAGAGGAAAGGATAACAATCGAAACCGAATGCAGTAGCGAACGGACCGAAAGTGAAGTCATCCAGGAACTGAATGTGAAGCAACTGCGTGAGATGATAGAAAAATGCGCAAGGCTAGCAGACAAGCATACTGTCATTTTTCAAGCCTTCCACATCAGCCACAGCAGACGACGAACCTCGACCTTCGACACTGAGGCAGACAGACATAGAAGATGACCTGCCTGCCCTGATGGAATCGGACGACAATGAGATGACACCACAGTGTCCCACCACCCCAACCCCCCACCCCCGGGCCACGTACCGATACATTGCCGCGGTAGCCGGGACGCACTCAGCACATCTTTAAGAAAAAAGCCCAAATAGACAAGCTAATTAATTAGGTGTCGCCCGGCACATAAATGTCGGCCCAGATCAGAGGCAATTCCCGATTGCGTCGCCTCTGCTCTGGGCTGACATTTACGTGCTGGGCGGCACCTAATTAATTAGCTTGTAATTTCGGCTTTTTTCTTAAAGATGTGCTGGGTGCGTCCCGGTTGCCGCTGCATTTTCCACGGATCAGTATCGGTCAGCAGCCTGGAGGTTGGGGACCACTGCACCACCCCAGCCTCCGATGACACCGCCTAACACACCATCATCAGTGTGCTCGGCCCTGTCTTCCCAATTCCGGTAAGTGATACTACACTGTACATACATTATTTCTACTTTATATAGGCTGTGTATTTTTATGTGTTATTTGGTATGATTTGGCAGCTTCATAGCTTAAAGGTTACTGGAAGAGAGTGTTTCGGCCAAGAGCGCTTGCGTGAGATTTTTGCTATGGAGAACAGTGCGGCAATGATTGTAGAGAAGTATTTCTATTTTATATAGGCTGTATATTTATCATATCATTCCTGCTTTTACTATATGTTAGTTATTTTAGGTTTTGTGTTATTTGGTATGATTTGGTAGGTTATTTTTTGGGTCTGCAAAAGCTCACAAATTTTTCCCATATAAATAAATGGTAATTGCTTCTTCACTTTATGGCATTCCGGCTTACGACCTGTTTCATAGGAATGCTGTACCTTCGGATGGCGGGGGAAACCTGCATTTGAAATAATTAGGAATTACTGGAATGGGCAGCTTACAAATAAAAAGTCATACAAACACCTGAAATGACATCAGCAATTAATTCTTAAATATGTGAGATGTCAGTGTAAGGTGTTTCAGACAGCCATATTATTCATATTAGCTATCTCTTTCCCACCCCCAGTCCATCTCTGGCCTTACTGATCTTGTACTCTGACATCTGCGTGAATTAGTGGCAGTCTTTCAGCAGAAAATTTATAAGGTCAAACGAAAATTCCAGAGGTGGTACTGAAGAGCACAGCAATAATAAAATTACCTTCCCTAATGAACAATATAACCAGTGTTCAGTTTGAATCAGCAAATGTTTATTATTTTCAGCACACTGCAGTAAGGGGTACAGAGTAAAAAATTTCCAGACGAAACACAAGCACATAGATTAATTGAAGTCTTGCTGCACAGTTCATAGATGCATGGAAATTAGGCAGGGTCATGCAGAGCAGCTGTTAGCAGGTACACCTGGATTGAGAGAGCTTAGTTCACAAACAGTGATCGTGTGAATTCCACGTAGTCGAAGGCTGAAGGAATCTCTCTGCCTTTACTATCTGTATAAGGCTTCATGTGCGAGAGGCAGTAATCAGCCTGCTCCCGTGACAAGTTCTAGAAAGAAAGCAGAAAAATTGTCAACTCAAGAACTCCTCCATGTTTAAGCCAGATTTTTACTAGTATTGTTATTTTTATTAGTATTACTAATATTGTTCTTACAAAAGTCTATATCCAGTACTATGAGGCCAGCCATTGGTTGGAGGTTGATCATTGATACTGTGTCCTAGCTTTCTATGTGCTATGCACGCTGATATTTAAGGCAAGGCAATACAATATGAATAACAAGCTGTTGCCCATGCAGCTGATGAATCCAAAGAATGGTAGAGGCAGGTTGTCACCAGCAGCGTTGTAGGAGTTGGCAGTCAATATTGAATTTAATGTAGGATTGCCTTAGGGACTTCAGCTCCAGATTTTTTCCTCTGGGTTTACTCCCATAGCCCTCCCCATGAGTGAGCACAGCCACAAAGCAGGGGAAGTTTTCCATTCTGCTAGATGAGTTGCCACCCACTGCTAACAAGCCCCATCTGCCCGAAGTGACTGGTTCTAAGGCATCAGTAACCTAACTGCCTTTACCCCTTCTTCTGTCAGTAGAAATAGTTCTGCAGGGCTTAGTAGCTAAGACACACACGAAGGCCAGGAACTGGACCTCATTGCCACAGGCTATTTGAGGTGCTCACAATTGGCAGCATTTAATAGGTAGTGGGAACTTAACCCCATTGCCCCACCCCATGTCTATGACAACCTTAAGGAACCATCCAGCACTAAAGCAATGTGAAATGGTTATATACAGATGTCCAGTACTGAAATCAATATGGCATCCATTATAGCAACCTGTTTTTTTTTTTAAATTTTTTTTGAAGTGCAACTTTGCAAATTCCTCTTGATGTCCATGCTCTAATGATCCACAGTTGTTTTTTTTGTTAGATATGCAGGTAAGAAAGGGATAATGTCCCTTTGTTTAAGAAGGGTGGTGGGAGCAAGCTTGCAAATAGACTGGTGAGCTTACAGTGCTAGGGAACATAGTGAAGATTAAGGGGATATGATTTGTGCTAACTTGGAAGGGAAGGAACTGTTCAGAAGTCGGCATTCTTTTGTGCAAGAAACATTGCCTCACAAACCTAATTATTTTTTAAGGAGTTAGCTAAGAAAATTGGAGTTGGAGCAGTAGATGTGGTTTATATGGACTGCATTAAGACTTCTGACAAGGTTCCAAATGGTAGCCTGGTCAAGGATTGGTGGAATTCTATGTAAGGATATAGAGGAATGTACTGTAATTAAACTGAAAAGCAGTGCAAAGTGGTGGCAGATGGAACTTAATTGCCTGGCAGTGTGAAGTAATAACTTTTGGGAACTTGAATTCTAGTAGGACATAAATACATAGTCTATAAAAGTGGCTCCACATGTGGATGAGGTAATGAAGGCAGTACTTGGTGTGCTTGCCTTCATAGGCTGAAACATCAAGTATAAAAGAGTTGAAAGGTGTAGAAAACATTATTTAGACTGCACCGTGTACAGTTCTGAATATATTACTACCACATCTTCCCTGGAGTATGAAGTGCAGAAGAGATTCATCAGAATCTTGCCTGGTGTGGAGGCTGAGATGGGTATTGTGACCAAAAGGGGCTTGTTTGTGTTGTGCAATTCTACAATTCAATCACAAACCATATCTGTTTCAGTACCTGATATAATTCTTCACGCGTGACAAATGGTTTTCCTTCTGAGCTGAGGGCACGGAAAGCACTCTCAATCTCCTCACTGGACTTAACATTCTCCGTTTCTCTACTGATCATAAAGGCCATGTATTCCTGTAGTGAAACGTATCCATCTCTGCAAATCATATAGAGGAAACATTAAAATGCATGCAAGGAAAATGAACTAAGTTTTTAAAAATCTATTAAACTATGTTAAATGCAAAGTAGGGTAGCTGTAATTGTATTAATATGTATTATATTTTAGAATAACTTGAATTTGAATTGAATAAGTTGAAGTGATTTACTTTAAAGTTCCCATCCAAAAAGCATTTAACTGTCCAGACCAGACATCAAGTACTGACCAATAGTTTGACAGTGACATGCATTGGGAGCAAGCCAGAATGGTTGAAACCCATGGCTGATTCTACTACCAAGAGGGAATTAAAGTTATTTGTAATGTTCCTTCTGCCTATGAACAAGGATAATTAAGATTAGCTACGTCAGGCAGGTCAAAATACAGTTTATTTGCTGCATTGCTCAATCACTCTATTCTAGCCTTTAACAAATTAGTCAAGGCTTATTTCTAGGAAGTTATGGTGTGAATTCTCTACTGCACCAAACTATAGACTCATCTCACCGGTTGGGATCAACAGCATTCAATATAGCTTCAAATTCGGAGTCCTGTTCTCCTTCCTCTACCATTGGCAAATCATAACCCAGAGAGCGCAAGCATGATTTAAATTCCTGATGATTTAGACGTCCTAATTTGTCCTTGTCGAAATGCCTAGGAGAAAAATAGAAATATTTAATGTCACCATAGTAACAACACATTTAAAAATACACAAAATAAACAAGCCAACTCTTACTTGAACATCATACTGAATTCTTTAAGAGCTTCCTCTGTTACACCAGTAGTGTTCCTAAAAATAAGAAGAGAAGCAATCAGTGTAATTTTCATAACAAATTTACACTTCTACTTGCTCATGCAAATTGAAAAGAAAGGCAGGAAAATGTGATGTACTTTTCTACATTCCTATGTTGAGGTACAGATGATCTGACCTCACTTTTCTGCTTAAGTTCTAATGTGATTATGCCAGGCTCCACGACAAGTTTGTAAACCTTACCTTACAATTGTATGTATTATGCGAGAACTGCTTGTTAAAGTAAAGGTTCTATATAAAATTTATTTCCTTTACTATATGCCTTAGAGCCTTTCAGGTTGATTTCTCATTCATTTTCTTCCAAAATAATTGTTGCTGCTTTCACAATCTGATAGGCAGTGATAACCAGTGCATATCAAAGTTTGGGACAGCATTGTGGACCGAAGGGCTTGTTGCTGTGTTGTACTGTTCTGTTCAGATCACCCTCCATCTTTTAGTTAAAACCTTACATTTGTCCTTTGTATAATGTAATATAGAAACAGCTTTCCTTTGCTTAGCTTGTGTTTACACACACATCCTGATAAAGGGTCTCAGCCCAAAGCAAAGACTGTTTACTTTCTTCCATAGACGCTGCCTGACCTGCCAAGTTACTCTAGCGTTTTGTGTGTGTTGCTTTGGATTTCCAACACCTGCAGATTTTTTTTGTGTTTGTGATATTATATATCTTTCACTCCAGCTTCACTAGCCTAACAATGTAGTTAAAATTCTTCTTGCCTGCAGTCCTGTTAGTAAATCTCCACATACTCAAGGACCCCCACGTTCTTCCCAAGTGTTTAGGCTATTTTTTGCTTACCTAGCCTGTATTTGCTGTTCCAGGTTGTGTTGCATTCTCATGCCCAGTTGATCCAGTTGGTCCCATTGCTGTGCCAATCCCACAGTACTGTGCTCTGTGTACTTATTATCCAAGATCAATGCTTCCTCCATTGCTGCCCCAAGGTCTTCAATCTTTTTCAATTGACTTCTCATTGCCCGAATCTCCTGATGCTTTCTCTGTGATTGAACAGATTTGAGAGTCAAGAAACGGGGTCATTTCCATAATATGTAGGAGCAGTATTAGGCCGTTTGGCCTACGAGGTCTGCTCCGCCATTCAATCATGGCTAATCCTTTTTCCCCTTCCACAGCCCCACCCCCTGGCCTACTCCCTGTAACATTTGATGCCATGTCCAATCAAGAACCTATCAATTTCAACTTAATTACACCCAACGACCTGGCCTTCAGAGCTGCCTGTGGTAACAAATTCCAAAAATTCACCATCCTCTGGCTACAGAAATCTCTCTGCATCTCAGTTTTAAATGGACTACCCTATATCCTGTGGTGGTACCCTTTTGTCTTAGACTCCCCCACCATGGGAAACATCTTTTCCACATCTACTCTGTCTAGACCTTTCAACATTCGAAAGGTTTCAATGAGATGCCCCTGCTCATCCTTCTAAATTCCAGTGAGTACAGACCCAGCTATCAAACATTCCTTGTAACATAACCCTTGCATTCCTGGAATCATCCTCGTGAACCTCCTCTGAACCCTCTCCAATGCCAACACATCTTTTCTTAGATGAGGAGCCCAAATCTGTTCACAATACTCAAGGTGAGGCCTCACCAGTACCTTATAAAGCCTCAGCATTACATCCCTGCTCTTGTGTTCTAGACCTCTTGAAATGAATGCTAACATTGCATTTACCTTCCTCACACCAACTCTACCTGCAAGTTAACCTCCCAAGTCCCTTTGCATCTCAGATTTTTGGATTTTCTCCCTGTTAAGAAAACAGTTTGCACATTTATTTCTACTACCAAAGTGCAATTACTATGTATTTTCCAATGTTGTATTTCATTTGCCACTCTTTTGCCTATTCTCCTAATCTGTCTAAGTCCTCTTGCAACCTACCTGTTTTCTCAACACTACCAACCCCTCTACTAATCTTCGTATCATCTGCAAACTTGGCAACAAAGCCATCTATTCCATCATCTAAATCATTGATATACAGCATAAAAAGAAGCGGTTCCAACACCGACCCCTGTGAACACTACCAGTTACTGGCAGCCAACCAGAAAAGAATCCTTTTATTCCCAGTCACTGCCTCCTACTAATCAGCCAATGCTCTAACCAAGCCAGTAACTTTCCTGTGATACCACGGGGCTCTTAACTTGGTAAAGCAGCCGCATGTATGGCATATTTCCCTCCAGGTTCTATTTTGCTCACCAGTTCTTTCTAATACCAGGTCCTCTTGTACCACGATAAAGCCACAAAGTTATTAATGCACGATATTCCAAATGCAAGCCATAAAGAATGCAAAAGAAGTTATGTCTTTTCCCATTATAGTTGGATGCCTACTAAAACTAAAGAACATATAAGATTATTTATTTATTGAGATACAGTGCGGAATAGACCCTTCTGGCCTTTCGAGCTACACCACCCTTGTCTAATCATAGGACAATTTACAACAACCAAATAACCTACCAAGCGGTATGTCTTTGGACAGTGGGAGGAAACTGGAACACCTGCAGAAAGCCCAAGTGGTCACAGGGAGAACATACAAATTCCTTACAGGCAGCAGCGGGAATTGAATGCTGGTCACCAGTACTGTAAAGTGATGTGCTAACCACTACACCACTGTGCTGCCTTACTATACACGATCTCCACCAGAAAAATATACATGGGAATGAATAAAGGGTATTTTCATAATAGAAATAGCAAGTTTTAAAATTAAAACATTTTAGAATTTTAATCAGTGCTCCTTTACACAATGATCTGTAATAAGCCTCCACTTGAGCCTTAGTTGTACACTAAATGATTACCAGACATCCCACCCTGCAAAAACTCATCTCAGGGAGGTAGCACCACCAATTTGCGGGAGACTTCCGGGAGAGGTGGGATGTCTGCAATAGAGTAGCTCCTTAGCAGCTGACCAGCTAGTTTAAATAATGTTAGCTATGCTAATGAACAAATGACACCTGTTAAACTCACCTCAACATGTCTTTTACAGTCTTAACCCACCATGGGCAATAGAAAAGTCATTGTTGAAAACAGTGCAGCGAGCAACACTGTCATTATTTTGACCCCTATTAGGCAGGGGTACACTTTAGTGTAGGCTGGGGTGACGTACGTTTTATATTTGTTTTGGAACATTCTGCCATGGTGCGCTCTCTCTCGGTCGCTCGTGCACTCTCGCTCACTCTCGCGTGCGCTGTCTCTCGTGGTCGACTCGCGCTCTCTCTTGCTTTTCTCTCGCTCGCTCTCAAAAAAATTGATTTCCGTGATATTGTATATAATTTGCGGGCATCAGGGAGCCACCATTAATATGCAGGAGACTCCCGGAAGTTCCGGGAGAGTTGGGATGTTTGTGATTACATTGCTCTGAGGCTTACTTAGCACACTATAATTAGATGCCCAAAGTTCAAAAAGGAAGTCACGATCTTGGAAAAGATGCCAAGGAAATTTACCGGAATGAGATGAGCATTCAAGGATGCATCTCACCCTAACCATGGACGTTTTACTCTCCTCCCATCCGGTAGGCGCTACAGGAGCCTCTGCTCCCGCACCAGCAGGCACAGGAAGAGTTTCTTCCCTGAGGCTGTGACACTGCTGAACCTCTCATCACAGCGCTAAGCAATATTGCATCCGTATTGTACTGTCTCAGTACTTTTATATTTGTGTGCTGTAGCACTTTTTTTATTCACAGTTATTTTGTAAATAACACTATTCTTTGCATTTCTGGTCAGATGCTAACTGTATTTCATTAGCTTTATATCTGTACTCGGCACAATGACAATAAAGTTGAATCTAATCTAATAAGATAGACAGCCTTTGATGTATACATTTATGAACACTGATTACTCTTGATATTAATTTGGTGACATAAAAGACACTTTTAGATAAAGCAAGCAAGGATAAACAATTCCCCCTGAAAACCAACTGGGCAAAAACATCTGGAGGCAGAATGAGAAATTACTTCCAGGTTTCTAAATTTCTGCAAAACACCATTTTGATAGGTGTAATCAGTTCCTTTCTTGAAAAAAAAGATAGGTTTGAAGGGCTCCTTTCAGGGGCTGGGGGTGAAAATCAGAACAGAAGACAGCACAGGCAAGAGTGAAAGGTTTCTTCTGTGATACAAAATTCTGTAAAGATCCACTATAACTAACACAGAAAGACTGCTCCCGCACAGTAAATTCAACGGCTTGGACCTCATCTTCTCTCCTCTAATTTTAAAACACTCTAGGAATCATTCCATATTTTAATGGCATAGTGCCAATAAAATGCTTTCCAATTTGTCATTTTTTTGAGGAATAATCCAGAATCTAACTGTATAGCACTGAACAGGGACTTGATTTGCTGCTGTTGTGTTCCTTTTGTTGTGGTCTATGTTGCTCTGCTGAGCACTGTGGGCATACTATGTTGTCACCGTATGTGGGATATTTGTGTGCACACCCTTAGATGTGTTGGTTGTTAATACACAACGTATTTTACTGTATGTTCTGATGCATACATGATTAATAAATCTTGATTATTCAAATAAGATTTGAAAATGAGGTCTTCAAAGATATTTATGGGAGAGCCATTAACCACTTCCGCCTATTAAAAACAGAGATTCTATTATTCAAAGCTAGAGAGAACAAAGCCCTCCTTACCTTGGTCGCCTCCAACTGTGATTCCAGTGTTCCCGATTCCTCCACCATGCAAGACCTGGTACACAAGTTGAACAAAATTACAAAATGATCTAATGAGAGCATGTTGATTATTCATGTATATTACCTTTTAAATTAAAATTCTAGAAAACATCAAACTCAAAAAGGGTGAATGTGAATTAAAAAAAAAATCACAATTCTGGAAACTCAGCGCAGATTTCAGATCGGTTTCTCAAATAAAAAATAAGTGCTTTCCAGAAAACAGCTTTTGTTTGTAAAGAACTACATATCTGTAGCATTATAAAAGTTCAAGAATCTCATGCCTTATTTAAAAAAAGGACATTTGTTACCTTTCCTGATTTAAAAAGTAAATTAATTTACCAAACGAAATTATGAAAGATCACCTTTATTAAAAGGTGTGCATGAACAAAGATTCAGGCTTGCCACCTGATCTTAAGGCTATGAAATTCAGTTTTGAAAAAATAAATTGCTTTTATTTGTAGGAGGTGACACTAAAATGTCTATTGGTTCACAATCCCATAATCTAGAATGGGAAGCACTGCATTTCACATGTAAAAAAATCTGATACTTTAGTTTGTTTGAATCCACAATGCTCTGTTTTTAAGGTACAAATTTATGGATTGCTAGACTCAACTGCTCTCGTTTCTAATGCAAAATCTTCTGCTCTACAACAGCCTTAGTTTGCATAAACCAAGAAGAAGAGTTTTGCAGCAATATTCAGCTCATTAAATACGAAAGCTGGAAAACCTAAATTAATTAATATGTTACTTACGACAAGCCATTCACCCCACCAGGTCCATGCCAACTCCAGAGCCATTCCATCAGTCCCATTCCTGCCTCCAATTTCCCCCTGCAGATGTGCAACTTATTTTCTCACATGCCCAACAGAGCACATGGTGCATGGCAACAGAGAAATGAATAATTTTTATGTCTTTGCTAGTTAACCACACTAAGGGATATTTTTACTGTAGCCTATTAAACTACCAGCATGCCTTTGGGTCACTGAAGGAAACCAGAGCACCCAGCAGAAGTCATTAGACAGTACATGGAACTCCATAAGCATCTAAGATACGGATCAAACTTGTGGCTCAGGAGCTGTGAGGGAGTAACATCAACATCTGCACTGCACTGGAGCTAAACTCCAGAAACAGAGCACAGAGGCAGTCGGCGTGAAGGATGAGGAGCAAGTATAGAGCTACATTTTTAGCCAGTCAGTTTGGATTGGCAACATCTCCACAATCACCATCAGCACGGGCGCACCACGAAGCTGTCTGCATAGCCCCCTGCTCTACTCACTTTATACTTATGATAGCAAGGCCAAGCACAGCTCCGATGCCATATTTAAATCTGAACAGTAAAACCTACAAAAAATAGTGGATACACCCCAGTCCATCATGGGTAAAGTACTCCCCAACACTGAGCATATCTACAAGGAGCACTGTCACAGGAAAGCAACATCTCAATCATCGAGGGCCCCCACCATCTAGGCCATGCTCTCTTTTACTGCTGCCATCAGGAAGGAGGAACAGGAGTCTCAGGACCCATACCACTAGGTTCAGGAACAGTTATTACCTCTCAACTATCAGGCTCTTGAGTCAGAGCGTATAACTTCACTTACCCCATCACTGAACTATTCCCACAACCTATTGACTCACTTTTAAGGACTCTTCCTTTCACGTTTTCCATATTTATCTATTTACTATTCCATTGTTCTTCTTTTTGTATTTGCTCAGTTTGTTATCTTTTGCATATTGGTTGTTTTTAAGTGTCATGTGTGGTCTTTCATTGGTTTTTGGCATTTACTGTGAATGCCCACAAGAAAATGAATCTCAGCTGTATATGGGACATATATGTACTTTGATAATAAATTTACTTTGAACTTTGAGATCATGGATGGGAAGGAGGAAAAGAACTCTTCAATCTGCAGCAATATAACAGGAATAGTTTCGAGTTAATTTTACGTTCATTCAATGACTGAGTAAAATTAACTGAGCTCTACCAACATAAGTGGAATGAATCAGTTATAAAGAATGTTAAAGTCAGAATGTATCAAAACCATTAGGACAGAAGCCTTTCTCTGTTCTGTATAGATCTTAGCCATGCACTAAACAAAATCAGTAATTAAAGAGCAAGTGGAAATCAGTATTCGAAGGGCATGGAGCATGAGGAACATGGGTAAAAGCCTAGAAGATTATTCTAAATCACAGAATGTGTGTTAATTAACTGAGGCAGAAAATAAAGTGGGCATCATTGTTAAAGAAAATTGCATGTCAGTAAGTATTATGGATATCTACATGTGTGAATTCAGGAATAATTCTGAAGTATACAAATAGATGTTTATAGCTGCAACTCAAACCAGTTTCACAGTTGCTTCTTCAATAAATTAATACTCAGGTAAAATGTTACATCCTGGAATAAAGGCCCATATTAATCAGCAGGAAGATTAATGTTTTATCAGAAAAAACCTAATTAAGATTGTCAAAAAAATGTTGCAGTTCTGTTTCAACATGCCTATGAACTTTAGCCTAGTTTGCATTATAACATGAGAATTCCCCAAGTCAGGCAAATAACAGTTTATTAACATGTAATTAGGTTAACAATCCCTTTGTCAATTAAGTTACACAACTGATGATACCATTTTACTTTTTAAAAGGTAGTCTCCCTCTTTTGGTGATGTCAGAGGATGTTACTGAGGTTCTGCATTTATGATTTGGACTTCGCAATATGGATTTTCTCAGTCTTATGATTTTTATATTCTGTGCTTTTACAAGTTATTTCTTGTTTTTTTGTGCAGGCAAGGGGGTTGGGGTTGATGCTCTTGTTGCATTTTTTGGGGTAGAGGGGGATTAGGAGATTGATGATTGTGTTACTGTTTTGTGTGCTGGGGGTGGGTTTTCTCTTTCTCTTTGAACTGACTTCCATGGTTTTGTTCCGTGGCTATCTGGAGAAGATAAATCTCAGTTGTATACGGCATACACACTTTGATAATAAATGCACCTTTGAACCTTTCAAAATTATTCTCCAAGGAAAGACAATGGGAACCAAAATCATAATTTAAGAGCTACCAAAATAAACAAAAATGTCATATCCATCCATAATGGAGGCATTCCTTCAAAAACTTGATTCTTTCATTATGTCATCATGATTCAGGACCAGCATCTTAACCCATATCCCTGCCCACAAAGTGAATAAGTTCCTATTTCTTACGTTCTGATTAAGTACAGGGGTCATTGAAGCATCGAAAACTTAGAACAAAACCTAAACCTACCAAGCTGAATGTGAGCTGGATTTATAGTCACCAGTTATTCAATGAAGATTATTCAAGAATGGGGTGGGTGGAGATGCAGATCCTCCATGTGCTCGTCTGCATATGGAACACCTGGATAAAATAGTCTCTGAGCTCAAAGATTCAAGTTATGATTGTGTAAGTGAAGGCTCTTCTTTTTTTTGTTTTTAATTATCCATTTCAAAATCTGCCCTCAGGTCTAACCAGTGTGTCAACAGTCTGGGATGAAAAGCCTCGAATCAAATTAGCTCTCATGGGACATGTATGAGATGAAATGGTGGCACAGATGCCATTTTGGGCTCAAAGTTTTTAAAGCATATCCCCGATGATTCTATGAGTGGCTGAAAACACAGGGGCAGTGATACACGATGTTCATTTCTTGCTACATCATGTGATCCCCGACAGTGGCAGAAAACAATTCATAATTTGGACTTGGCATCTGTAAGGAGGGTGTATGTGAGACTGGGTGGTAAGGTCTGAAAACTGAAATCCGTTAGGCTTCCTGAATGCAGTTTAGGTTCGAACATTTGTCAAAATCACCACCTTCCTTCAAGAATAACAAGGGATTGGAAGCACTGTAACACCATCCCTCCTAAATGAACATTAAAGAGTATTTGAATACAATCCACTCATTGGTCAAATAACATGTCAGTAAAATGATGACTATGCTGACCATTTGATGACTTTGTCAAGGAAGAAATCAGTGTCTTGAAGCAAGGAGCAAGATATTTTAAATTTTGATGTTCACACTGAATTTCTGTGACACAGACCCCAAGATCAATTGTACCTCAGGCAAAAGGCAACTGGGATCCATTATCACCAGTTACTCCATGCAATGTTAGACCTGCTCACGATGATAGCAGTGGCATCGTAAAGGGACATCATTTAATTTACCCAAAAAGCCCTACTCTTAAGGGAATTAACAAAAGCTGTGAGCTTATAGCAGTGATGTTAGTATCGGAGGAAAATCCCATTCAGATGGCAAATAGGCAAGTGCGTTGCAAACAACACAGAAAAATGAGGAAGAAAGAAAAACCTTCCAGTCAGATCATCCCCAACTTCATACTGATAGACATGAATGACACGACGATATGCTATGCTATTAGGAAAAAGAAGACAAGATTGAAAAAGAAAGAACACATATATAAATGAGTTTGGAACCGAAGGCTACATTGTAACACAATTTGCACAATGCTCATGTTGAAAAATCAGAAGTACTGTATCAGTTTTACAAATATAATCTCAAAACAAAGACAGTTGGGCTATCTAGTCAGAAAAGTCTATACATCCAAATTCTCTAATAAATGTATTTATGAAAAATATACTTCTGCACACTCCCTGCAGTGACCCAAACTTGTTTTAAATAAGAGTATTGCTCACTCCTCATTCTGGCATTGCCAATTCCCAATTCAGTGAATTAAAAATCCTTGCTGACACACTGCTTCAGTACTTCATCTACCCAACCGCTGTGCAAGCTGCACATCCCACATCTTTGGTCTGAGAATTACAGACATCACTGGACTGACACTCATGCAATAAACAAAAAGGAATCAACATTTTAGGCAAGGAACAATGCTGATGAAAGATTAATCTGAAAAAGTAATTCAGTTTCTCTTTTCAGACTTTCTGCAATATTTAATGGGTTTTGTATCTGCTTTCCAGAATCCATAGCTATCAGATTTGGATCAATATTCTTGCTAAAATTGTTGCATTTTACTCTTAATTGTTACAGGAAATCATTCTTTCAATGCTAAAATAACCTTTCCCTTTTATTAGCAATAACTGTAAATGGTGGGAAAGATCAGATAGCCTTTTTTTTCCCCACTCTTAATGAAATCACTTACACCAATAGGTTTTGGCCTTGGTTTGTTAGTTAAGATTTCCATCATCGTCTCCCACCATAAATCAAAAGAAAGAACACAAAAAGATGGCAACAAGCAACAGGCAGACAAGATCATAGCAAAGTACAATACAAAAAGCAATATTAACCCATCCAGTAGGTATGTCCTGTAGACAGCATCCAAGCATCAGGCAGCAGTAGAGAAGAAGAAATTCCAGGATGGGGCAAGGAGAGGAGAGAACAACAAAATTCATTAATCAGCATAAAATTGCAAATTCATCATAATGCAACAAACATTAGTTACCACCACTTTCAAACATGGCTGCATTATATCACCTATAGAAGCATTTGATAAGCAATCAATATTTTAGAGGCTGGAAGAAATTTTCAAAGAGTTGACCACTGTATCAAGACAGATTTAAAGAGATGCTTAAAAAAAAGGTTAGGTGGAGGGCAGAAGGTTTACAGTAGACAGCTCCGTGGTGGAGCTTGCACAGCCACAAGGATAAAGGACAACATGGCATTATGCATGAAACTTGCAATTCATTGTGACCAAGAAAGTCAAGCAATTGTTTCTTCAAGAATGTTTAAAAGCAAAGATACTTTAAAATAGCAATTGCAACTTACAGTAGAAGGTTCAATAAATCACACAGATAATGTATCTGTCAGGGAGGCCTGCCAATTTAATTCCCAGCTCTAAATGAACCAACTGAGTCCACCATGCAATGTCCGGTCCTGCAATTAGGTTTATCAAATGAAAATGGGACAAATTCAGCCAGGGATCCTTCTCCTGGCCCATGACACCTACTTGAAGGTGTATCACCGCTACTACCAGACAGTGATAGGATGAGATTCCACTCCTGTCTCCTGCCGTCCCTTTTTCCACTAATGACCACATATAGGAATAGAGGTTTATCCTCAAATGCTGTTTCAGCATTTAGTTAGATAATGGGTGACCTTCATCAGGATGTCATCTATCTTCAACATGATTACCAAAATCTATCAGCTTTTTCAACATTTTAAAATAACTCACAACATTAACAGCTTTTTGGAAGCAGTGTTCCAGATCCTCATGGTCTAATTTACATCATCCAGTTCCAACATGAAAGTACTAACTTGTTGGCCTGGACATTCATACAAAAGAATAAAAATGCAATTTATGCAACTTTTAAAAAATTAACTCTTTCCATGCAGGTAGATCAAGTGCTTTATATATTAACACAAACCCTACTGTATAAAGCAGAACAATGTGAGCTTTAAAAAGGAACACCTCACCTTGTTTCCTGCAGCCATTGGTGAAAAGTGTTCGCGTGTTGTGCAAATTCCTGACGTAATTTATCATTCTCTTCTTGGCGCCTCTGTTCTTTCTGCAATTCCATTTCTCGTTCCTGTTAAGGTACCAATAAGATAGCTTTAGTGCTACAATAGGCCAAGGGCAATGTGAGTTACCATTTATTAAACTAAAAAAAATTAACCAGCTGCAAAATATGGCAGTACATCTGTCTCAACAACAAAAAAAATTAGTCAAATCTCGCATCCAAAACAACGGGAGAATCGATATTACAGAAAAATGCATTGACTTTGGATGGAATAAAAACAAAACAGAGGCCAGCAAAGATTCAAATGAAGTTGTTGCTGTTTGGCTCAATTTAACTGAAGTTACAAATGCGGCGGATAGTGCAGAAGTCTATTGGATTCTAAGCAATGATTTTATCGTGCCACTGTCAGAAACAAACCAACTAATTAATTGAAAATATAAATAGTCCCAAATGTAAATACATTTTTCAGCAGAACATTAGCAACTATCAGTTTCGTTGCCTTTCTAGGAACATAAAGCTTTACTCCTAAAAGTAGCAAAAAGAACTTTAACACCTGGAGACCCACTTCTGCACATACATTTGTAGGGCAGCATATTATAGTACGTTCACCTTTACAGTAATCTGTACCAGACATTCCTACCTAACCTGAGATTCACCAATGAGCTTTAACAACATCAAGATTACATGATTAGAAGGTTCACTTTTATCCCTAGTGTAGGACTACCAGAGACCACCTCACCTCCAGCACAGTACCGCCAAAGAGCATTTTACATCCTTTGGATGGCTTACTTCTACGCCAGGAACCTAGCACAAGGGATTAGTCTCAGAATAGGGGGAGCATTACAGAGAAGTGAGACACCCAGACTGGGATGTAGAGAAATTGCTTCACTCTAATTGATATTCATCTTCAGAAGTCCTGGTCAACCACAATGCTGAGTTAAATCAGTAAGCATACTCAAGATAAATTATTCCTTTTTCTTTTTAACTACAGGAATCTATACAAAAGAATAGAGCAAAATAAATGATTTGCCATGTTCTTACTGAACACTGTAATGGAGCAGGTTCAAACGAATCCAAGTGGCCTATACTTGCCCCATTCCCTGATCATTTTCCCTTCCATTATATTTTTAAAGAAAATTGCTCACTTTTATGATTTTCTGCAAGTTTCTCCAAGTTTCCTCCAGTGCTTCCATAGTAAACCAGGTGTAGGGATTAGAAAACATCCGGTAACTCTTGATTTGACGATCAAGCTCAGCCAGTTGGTTAAAGTCAGTTTGAGCTGAGCTCAGAGATGAACGGAAAGCCTCATGAGCTTCACGCAAGGCTTTTATCTCCTCCAGAGAGTTGCATCGCACTGGATCTGTGAGGTCCTCCTCTGCATTCTCAAACCAACTGTTAAAAGCTGAAGCTTTCTTAGCAAAGGTCAAGAAGAGATCTTCAAGCTGTGGAAAAGAAAGAGTATATATCAGTCCCGGTGCAGGATCTGGACCCAAAACATCAACAGTTCTTTCCTCCCTCCCTTACAGATGCTGCTCAACCTACTGAGTTCCTCCAGAGGTTTGTTTCTGCTCCAGTATACAGGAGTGTCAGTAAACAAGCCCTTTAGATAGTAAACATATAGATTGCTCTGATTTCCAACTACACAAAAATACAAGACCATAAGGAAAAATACAAGACCATAAGGCACCACAACCTTGCCGTAGGGTTTGGAGGCCTGCGTGCCTCAGTGACCCAGAGAACTATGTTGGCTGGAGTCAGGGATTTAAGCTTTGGCTCTTGGTAGGTCATCTATGCCAAACAGGGTAAAGGGTAGAGGACAGAGTAAAAGTGGCCAACTGGTCCTCCAGGTTCAGGGATTCAGCTCAGAGCTAACAACACCGACTGGTCAAAAAACAGTTGTTACAAAACCACTAGTGAAGAATCCTTCTACACAGACAGTGAATGAGGACCTCATATCTGCCCTAAATGGCAGCGGCATAACAGGCAGTAAGATATTGATCAACTGTGTCAATGCAAATCAGAACAGAGCTATCCCAAACTAACCTGCCTTTAGTCCAGCATTTGATCTGTGCCATTGCTCTTCGAATACCCATCCAGACACTTATTTCAAAACTTTGCAACAATTACTGCCTCAACTATTCATTCAGGTAGAGTCCTAGACCTCCACCAGCTTCCAGTGAAAAACAGTTTTCTCAATGACCTTCCCAACCTTCTACCAATAACAGCAAAGCTCTGTCCCTTGTCTTTTGATCCTTCAGCTAGGGAAAACAGAATTTCCTCTGCAAACTAATCCCCCTAACATGAAATCTAACAGGAGGCGGATCAAATGGCCTACAGCTAACATGACTTCACTGTGGAAGCAGTTTGATGAAGATGTTAACCAAATTCTGGAGGCAACGGCAAAGGGAGGGGTTGATAGGAAGCTGCAAGCCATGACAACAATTATTGTCAGTATCGCAGAGCTCTCCAAGTACGCAAGACTGGTCAGCAACTATCAGCAAGGTGTCTCCCAGTGGAGGTTGGTTGTAGGGGATTCGTAGCCCATTCTTTAGTTAGAGCCTTCAGCATTTTGGGCATCGAAGGAGAGAGGAAGAGGAGAGCCATCCACAGTACCACCGATGCGGCAGAGAGGGCCTCAAGATGGCTGTGGCTTAAAAGAGGGGAGCCGTGAAGTCATGGAGTCATAAGTAGCTAGCCATCTGGACACAAGCTGGGGTCTGATCAGCCCCAGCTGGGTCACCTGGAGGAGGCTGTATGATGTTGAAAGACCCAAACCACCCGATAATTCCAGGAACATCACTGAAGATGTGTCCAGAAGCATCAATAGATGTATGTACACAGCTACCTAGACCCTTCATAGTATTTATACACAAGTAATTTTACTTTAAGAGTATTTACTTTTCTGTAATGCTCCTGGGCTTCAAGCAGTTTCTTCTTTCTTTCAGCTGAATTGGCCAACAGCTGATTCCATCTTTTCATTAACGAAGCATGACGTGCTTCAATAGCTTTGGACTGAATGTGTTTGGCTGCCAGTAACTGATCCTTTAGAGCTGTAATGTTAGCAATCCCCTCCTGCTGGAAAGCCTGTAGCCCAGCATCAAATGTTTCCTGTGAAAGACAAAAACAAACATTATACCTACCCTTTCCTAATGAAGTTAAAGCTAGTGGTTTATCCAGTTATTAACATCTATGAAGAAACAAAGCACTGAAAGAATCTAGCTTAACAAATTTATATGTTTATATGGATTGTGGTTGGTTAAGATTGCAATCAAAAAGGGAAGAACATGATGCCTTTTGTTAGCCAAACTTATTACCTTCTTAATGGCCAATTCAATTGACAACATCAGAGAAGCGTTTCAAGTACACCCCTTTTTGTTTTTAGGAGATTCCAACAAAAACATGGAAAAATAATCAGAATGGTTTCACCCATAGTAGGTAGCAGTCTTGTCTCTGAGTGTGAAGAGTAGGGGTTGTATCTCATTCTCAAGATTAGAGCATAGAATTTCAGCAGACAATTTATTTCAGTACTGTTGGACACTCCATTTTCAGTCGAGACATTGCCCTCATCATGCAGAATCAAATTTCCATTCACAATTGAAACAGCGGTGAATTCTATACAGCATATTCACCGAAGTTTAGCTCTCAAATTTATTGAACAAAACCAGGTTACTTATCACAATGTTGCTTATGATGCAACATCATACACAAATTGATCACTACAATTCAACATAAGACTGTTTTGCCTCCATAGTAAATCAGTGAGATAAAAGGAGATGATATCTGACCAGATCATTATGATCACTCTTTTGAACCTACTCCTCACTCTTTCCCCAATATCCTGAAATTCTTTATTATTTCTAAAATTTATTCTGCCTTTTTAAAAACCATTCACAAGGAATAAGGTGACCCCTTGTAATGGATTTTCATGCCATCATGGCAACACAGTAAAGATGATCCTATAAAATCTTAATATGGAAAACAGAGAATATTTCAAGCTTACTTATGAAGAGCATGATATAATAAAAAAAATCAAAATGAAAAACTTCTAGAAATCTGCAATAAAAACAGAAACACTCACTCAGCCTGAAATGCTAACTGGTTGTCTTTCCCCACATGTTGTCTGACCTGCTGAGTGTTACAAATACATTTTGGTTTTATTTGGATAATAAAATCATTAAATTTTAAATTTGCCTTTTTATTTGCAAAAGGCTAATTTAAATTTCCTTCATATCCATCTTCATACAAAACTATAGAAAACTCTTCTTTGCTCTACATTTCCTATCTCCTCCTGCCATCCCACACCCCCAACCCAAAAAATGGTCTGGAACCCAGAAGGCCAAAAGTTTATTTAACCACTTGTAATTGGTCAACCAGGGGTAAAGAGAAATACCTGTTTAGTGAGCAATGTTTGTACAGAGGAGAGATCACGTCCATAATCATCTGTCTTCAGACTGTTTTCCTTCTCACCTAAAAAAGAAAAGTATAGTAAACAATATTTCACATGACATTAGCCAAGTGCTTACTCTTTTCCAAATTTTAATATCTCCAAGGTGGCAATGCATTCTGCTGCCTGGATTCTAAGCTATTGAGTACACTTTCTAAACACCCTCTCTTCTTTATGTTCATGAAGTTTTATCTGCTGTCTGCTATTGACTGCTAGAACAGCAAGTTCTAGCAGAAACACTAGTTCTCAAGCTAGAGAAAGAGAAATATTACTTGGCTACTACCTTTCTGAATTTTCATATTTTAATATTTCAACAAATATGGAATCAAGTTTAATGCAGCAATAGTTTGCTAATATTCAACGCCAAGGCTTGAAGAGGACAAACGGTATATCTTTTTGAAACCTGTACTCAAATGTTTATTTTGTAAAAGCCTTAAGACATCTTCACTGCTTGTACTAAGAATTGGGCGTGGTATGTCAAGTTGTAAACTCTTAAAATGACTCACCTGCACCCCCAGACCTCAACGGGTGGCAAGAGAAATGCTGTACAATAATCACTAAAAAAACTGCTCTTTTAACAAATTGAGTGTAGCTCCCACGTAAAATTGAATTAACAATTTCTACATTTTACTTAAAGGTCTTTAGATTACATTAGAACTCTAAACCCTTTTAAAGTAATTCTAACAGACATGAAATCACTAATAATCTGAATAACTCACTTCGGATGACATTAAGAAATCAGCATTCTAAGGCAATTGGTACTTGGGTTGAGTGGATTCCAAGAGACTGATTTTATCAAACTCAAAAATCAGTCATCATTTTTTTTTAAATGTCTCTCAGTTTTCATTGAGTTTTCTTTCTGCAGAGATGACCAAAAGGATTGATGAGGGCAGGGCAGTAGACATCTACGCAGTCTTTAGCAAAGCTTTGACAAGATCCCGCATGGTAAGTAGTTCTAGAAGGGTAGAACACATGGGATCCAGGGTAGGCTAGTAGACCAAATACAAAACTAGCTTGGTGGTGTAGGCAGAGGATGCTCAGAGAAGTGCTGATGCATTTTGAGAAATTAAACCAAGGCAAAATATATGCAGTGAATTACATGCCCTGGGAGGGAGGGGTGTTGTTGAACAGAGAAACTTTGAGGTACAAGTACACATTTTCTGAAAACACCTTCCTCACAGCATGCTTGCCTTCATCAGCCAAGACACTGAGTACAAAAGCTGGGATATCACATTAGAGTTATATGTTGGTTTGTCTGCTCTTGGAGCATTGAGTGCCATTCTGGTTGCCGCACTATAGGAAGAACGTGATTAAGCTGGAGAGGGTGCTGAGAAGTTTCATAAGGATGCCTCCTGGATTGGAGAGCCTGAGTTACAAGATGAGATGGATATCCTGGTTTTAATTTCCCTGGAGTGAAGGAGGACAAGAGGCGTCATGATAAAATTATATAAAATTAGAGAAAGAACCAGTGTCTCTTTCCCTTACTAGGGGAATCTAAATCTAGGTAACATTGTTTAAGTTGAGTGGGTGGAGGTTTAAAAGGGATCTGGGGGAAAAATTCCTAAAAGGGTAGTAGGAATCTGGAAAGAGTTGCCAGGTGAAGTCGGCAATAGCAACAACATCCAAGAATAATGTTTACCATTTAACAGTTTAATTTCCTAACAAATAAAACCATTTTATTTAAAAGATTAGCTTTATCTGTCACATGCACATCGAAATATCGAAACATACTGTGAAAAGCATTGTTTGTATCAAATCAAATCAGCAAGGCTTGTGCTGGTTATCCCGCAAGTGTCACCATATGTTCAGTAGCAGTATAGCCTGCCCAATACTCACTAACCCTAACAGTACGTCTCTGGAACACAGGAGGAAATGGGATCACCTGGAGGAATCCCACGTGGTTCATGGGGAGAAGGTACAAACACATTACAGGCGGCAGTAGGTATTGAACACAGGTTGTTGACTCTGTTAACAGTTGTATGCTAACTGCTACACTACTGTGCTGCCCCTTTATTTACCAACTAACTTTTAATGGCCCGCAAATTCATTATTGCACATAGGCTTACCTATCCATGACTCAACCACATCCGCCTTCCAATTAAACTGCAAGAATGCAGAATTCTCATCCAGCTTTGCTTTCCTCTGAGCAGCTGCTTTCTCCAACTCTGACACCTTTGCTTGCAATCCCTTCATCTTTGCTGTAATATTCTCAACGTAATGATTGTTCTGTTGATAACAGCAAACAGCTTCAGCATAGATTGTTATTTGCTGCACATACAATTATGCACATCTTTACAAACTCTAATATTAAAGCAACTAAAGCAGAGATCACCATATTGGCAAATATTTTGTAAAAGTCAAATATACACAAGTACTCAATGAAATAAACACAATTTATTGAAATACCTTGTATAATCAATTCAATCTTTGCACTGGAGAGTACTTAACAGTGAAGAATGAGAGGGATAAAGTCCTCTATACTGTATGAAGTTAATAAATGGTGTAGAGCATTTATTCAAAAGCTCCAGTTTCAAGTGGTTGAGCAAAAAAGAAAATTCAACAGACCCAAGGACAGAAAGACATGGGTCTTCCACATATGCAGCTAAAAACAAACAAAAATCTACACAATAAGCAATAGAAAATAGGTTCAAGTAAATTTAAAAACTCTTACCTTCTTTACCAACTCCTCACCATTTGCACAAACATCATGCACTCGATCACGGTGAACTGTGAAATCAGTTTCAAATGCTTCATGTTTTTTTAGCAACCCCTGAAAAATGGAAATAAATAAAATTACAAGTCTGCGATAAATACAGAAGACACTGGAGATGCTCAGCATTAAGTACATTTGCAATGCTGCAAGAGGGAAAACACAAAATCTAAGCTCCAGAGACATTGACTTCCTAAGGAGAGATTTACCACATTCAAAGCCATTCCTTGGATCCCCATTTCCAACAAAAATGGGGATACAAACTACTGAAAACCCAATTCCTGGCAAAATAGAAAGCACCGTTAGCGAATATTTTATGGGGGGGGGGGTAGTTGGGGAAAGGAAGTGACACAGGAATTGGATAGGATGGAGACAGAGGATTTGTCTCCATCCATGGTTTAACTCTAGTCCTTCAAAACTTGGTACATCATGAGTTATGACAGGGCAATGCTGGAATCCATAAACTGTTGGTGCCACAATGCAACCCTGTTGATTCTGAATGATACATTCTTTTCATCATTGCAGCCATATAGCTTTAGCTCATCCACAGAGGGCACCTAGAACCCTCCGTGTAAAGCTCTTCTGCTTTGCACATTCAACAGCCAAGACTGAAAATGCATCAACATCAAGGAGGTAGCTAATATAAATATCCCATACTGGATTGGCCACATTCTTTGGATGGATGATGCCCACATTCCCAAGTAACGCTGTACGGGGGACTGGTTACTGGGTCACAACCTGCTGGATATTAGTATCTCACTACAAGTGAGATATGGAGATGGCCAGCATCAACATAAACAACTGGTAGAAACTACCAACTGTCAGGACTACTAAGATTAATATTGGAAGAGCCAACGAAAAATAGAAAACTCAGCTGGCTGAGAATGTCTATAAGGTTACTTGAAAAATTGTTTCCTACTTTACATCTGTGTGAATTCTTTGTGAGTCTGGATAGTACAATAGCTTAACATGCTCTTCAATGACAAGAATCCCCTGGGAATAGGAAGTGCAGAAAAGGGACAGTTCTCACCATACAGCTAGCAATCTTTGTGGAGAACCTTTTAACCCAGTAAGCAGGAAACATCTTCACTTCAAGCACTGATCACAAGTCCTGGGCTTGCAGTAAGAGCAAACTGGACTAGTGCTGCCAGAAGCCCTAGTACATGAGAGCCTCAGAAAGTTGGTGGTAATAGCAACATAAGCATTTCAGGTTCACCACTACGCCTGCCTCATCAGAACAAAACTGAAATTGGTTACACTGACAACATGAAGAGGCTTAACTTAACATTTACATCAGATGCTGTGCAAGTTTTAACAACTAAGTAAACTGGCAAGTCACAAGGTACTGACCTGTACTGCAGCAAGCGTATCTCCATAATCCTCACTCGCCACCAAGTTCAACTTCTCATTGATCCATGCTTCCTCTTCCTCAACATTTGCCACAAACTGCTGATATTCCAAGGATTCTTCCAGACGCTGCCCTCTGCAAAACAAGTGTGTGTTAGTTAAAGTGCTCCGAATCACTGCCATAAAACACAAGTGAAAGACAACTGATTCAAAATGTTAATTGTTCCCCTTTCCACTAATGATGCCAGCCCACCCAAGTCTCCCCAGTTTTATGTCTTCAAATCCATGAAACAGATTATGAAGCATTTATATTATTAATGAGAACTTGCTGTGCTTGTTTTTTGTATTACCTTAGTGGGCACACTGGTTATAAAGCACTTGGAACATAAGACCATTTGACAAGAGAGCAGAATTCGGCCATCCAGCCCGGAGGCTGCTCCTCATTCGATCATGGCTGATTTATTATCCCTCTCAATGCCAACCTCCTGCCTTCTCTCCACAACCTCTGATGCCCTGACTAATCAATAACCTATCAACCCCCGCGTTAAATATATTCAATAACTTGGTCTCGCAGCCATCTGTGGCAATGAATTCCACAGGTTCACTACCACCTGGCTAAAGAAATTCCTCCACATTTCTATTCCAAATGGACACCCCTCAGTTCTGAAGCTGTGCCCTGTGGTTCTAGACTTACCCACAAAAGGAAACATCCTCTCCACATCCACTCTACCCAGACCTTTCAATATTCCATGGGTTTCAATGAGATTCTTCTTCATTCATCTAACTCCATTGAATACAGGCCCATAAAAAACCATCCTATGCCATCATTAGTCTTTTTTTCTCTGAAGCAGCCGAATGATGAAATTATTCATCAGATTTCCATTTCTTTTGTTTCTACTTCAGATTTTTCTTTTCATTTTTGTTTTAAACTGACAATATGAAGAGACTTTGGGGATAATTTAGATATCTAAGGTTTTGGTGACCTTACTCTTGAAAGAGACCCAGCAAGAGATCATTTGTTGGGCAATTTCATCCAGCTTGCTCACAAACCTTGAAACGTGCCCATTATTCTACTGAAACAGCAAGAACCTACTTAGTGCAAATTAAGGTTCTATATTTCAAACCTGAGCATGGAAAATACACACCATTTCTAATATTCCCAGAAGTGGAGGTCCTTAACTTAATGCCCTAGAAAAATGAAGCTTTTTCTGATGAGACAGGAAGAGCAAACAATTCTTTGACCAGCTTTATTAATGTAAAAATTTAAAAAACTGAATCAAAGGCATCTTTTCACAAATGTCTGGTCAAATGTCCCAAGATACTCATCTTTAAGTTGGCTTACTGGAAGTTTGAATACAGGTGAAATAATCACCACCTTGAGGAGAAAGAAAAAATGTAATTTTGGAAATCTGAAGCAGAAACAGAAATTTCTCCAAACAGCTTCTGCAGAGATTAATACTTCAAGCTAGATCCATAAGGATGAAGAAAAATAACTAATCATTTTTATTGATTGAGAAAGGAACAGGAAGGAGAATAAAGCATAAATTTGTCATTAAGTGAAATCACCATGAGACATTTTTCAATTTAAAAGTCAAATACACGTTCTTATTGAATATTCCTCTGATTTGATTTGTCTACATGCTTTGCTATTGTCTTGATGCACCTCTCATTTGTCTTACCAAACTGGATTTTATTCTTTTTTTTTTAAAAAAAAACACATTTAATAACCTCCAGCTGGAAGTAATTCGTATAGCCTGGTCTGAGACAAAAATCTGTTCATTCTATCCACAGATATCAACTGAGCTTGCTGCAATTCACACACTTTGCTTTTTCCATGCACCACCTCTGACCGCAATAGACCAACAGTATTATCATAATTTAACAAAAACTCAGCCCTCAAAAGCTGACATACCGAGCAGCAGCAAATTCCTTCAATTCCTTCCAGTGCGCCACAAACTGCGAAAGTCTCTGCTGAATTTCATCCTTTCCAATGGTATTGTCGTCCGACAGCTTCTTCCCTGTCTCCAGTACAGACTATGGTGAAAGAACAGCCACCATGAACATCCCATCCAGGAATTACTTTTAATGATGGATAGACTTTCCACCTATTCCCAAGTTTAATTACCCAATTTTGAAGAAAAAGCAAAAGTTGATGATAATATTGAGAATTTCTCCTCGTACCTCTCTCAAGAAATGGAAAGCTAGTATAATAACAACATTTTAGAGCATTTAACTGGAAATAGGATTTGGACAGTATCAGTTCACATTGTATAGCAATGGGCTTGAGGACTGATTTAGTTTAGAAAGCATTAAGCTAGTATGCAAGGTTTTGTAACAACACATCATTGGAAATTTTGTCATTTGTGATTATTTAAAAACTTAGTAAATGCTTGTGTTGATACATGTTACGGTCCACATGTTTTTAGTCATAGTCATACTTTATTGATCCCGGGGGAAATTGGTTTTCGTTACAGTTGCACCATAAATAATAAATAGTAATAGAACCATAAATAGTTAAATAAAATCAAATTTAATACTCTACTTTGCGAAAAGCAGCCAATCTGTGCCTTGTGTTCTACTTTTACCATCACTTAAATTTCAGGAGAGGAATATTTAACTTTATGGTAAATCAACTTAAGATTTTGCAAAAATCATACATGAAAGCAATGGCCCAAATTACCATACATCAAGGTAGCCCACTGCCAAAGTAACTCCCTGTTAGGCTCCCATGACTGGCTACCCAAAACAAAGAAAAAAGAAACCACTTCAAAAAGGTTATTAGCAGAAGTAAAGTTTTGGCATGATGGAAGTTAGGAGCTAACAGAATCATGGATACAGATCCATTAGTAAGTAATGTTCAAAAAAGTAGATTGGGGAAAATACTCAAAATGAATAACTGGGGAGTGGAACTAATGAATTGCTCTTTGAAAGAGTCATTTCTCTACAATTGCATATTATGATTCTGACTCAGGATAGCCCACAACTTACAGAACCAGTGTGGGAAAAAGATTAAGGAATATAGTTGTTGTACATCCAGGACTTATCAATCTTTAACTTGGTACAATGGTATATTTGCAAATATTATAACATTTATTAACAAACCAGATCCTTCAGGTTGTCATCTTTGGCAATATGTGCTAGCTAGGTCAATCTGTTATTCAGACCTGGATTGCTGGGTCATGTGCAGCCAGTTCTGCTTCCAGGCGTTTATGTTTCTTCCTCAAGTTCTGCACTCCAGTCAGATCCCGCCCATAATCTTCAGAACTCACAAGCAGTTTCTTCTCTCTTTTCAAATAATAAGAAAATGCACAATCCCACATCAGTTTCACATAATGATGGATTCCAAACTAACTAGATGTAGGATTTCAGGTTTAATTGCACACTCAATTAATTATGGCTGAACACAATTATTTTGCTTAATACGATTTTAATAAAATGCTGTCACTTCTACAGCATTCAAGTGCCCTCCTCCACTCACTTTATCCACGATTCTTCATCATCCAGATCACGGAAGAACTGGTGAAGTCTATGTGATTCATTCAGATTAGCACGACGAGCTATAGCCATATTTCTAATTTTCTGAAACCGACTGTTCACTGCAGCGCGTTTGTCCTTCACCAGAGTGGTGTCAAAGGCATCACTGGACATAAGGCTATCAGCTTGAAGGTTCAAGTCTTTCAGACGGTCCTAAAACAGTCAGTAATGAAACCATTTAGAAAAATGTGCTTGTGATATTATCACACTGAATTATTTCTGCAATGTAGCTAGCTGGATTTTTAAACACACTTAGGCTTTCAGTGTGAGCGCATGCTAGTTTGGCCAAACTAGTATGTGTTCATACTGCAATAATAAGCACTACGAAGTTCTAAATGTTTCAGGTAAATAAAAATGACAAGGACTAAAGGAAAAATGTTTAGACAACTCTTTTAATAAACCAACAATGCTGATTCTATGCACTCCAAGCCAGAAACAACATTTATATTTCTGATAATTTATGACTACAACATAAAACATGTTTTTCCATCCAAATGTGTAATAAATAGTTCAGAGAAGAAAGCTTAACTACCATATTCCCAGGGGATCATAACCCCAAAAGATCCATTAAGAGTTTCACATCTGTGATTCTGCTCAATGTTAATAGTCTCAGGCAGCAAACCAATGATTCTTATTTGCAATTATAGCCTCACTTCCTTAGAGCATACTGTTCATCATTACCTCATGTGCACTAATGTCAGCTTCGAGAAGCTGATGTTTCTTCAGCAGGTTATTTACAGATGCCAGATCCTTCCCATAGTCCTCAGAGGCCAGTAGAGCATCCACCTGTAAATTAATAACACGAAATATGACTCCGTGTCAAGTTTTTAAAATTACAACAAATTTTGACCTTCGTCTGGTCAGGGAGAGTGAGGAGTTGATAGAGAGGAGTTACAGGCAGGTGGTCACACCGGGACCACGGGAGGCAGACAAGTGGGTCACGGTTAGGAGGGGGAAGGGGAAGAGTCAGGTAATAGAGAGTACCTCGGTGGCTGTGCCCCTTAACAATAGGTACTCCTGTTTGAGTACTGTTGGGGAGGGACAGCTTACCTGGGGGAAGCGACAGTGGCCGTGCCTCCGGCACAGAGTCCGGCCCTGTAGCTCAGAAGGGTAGGGAAAGGAAGAGGAGGGCAGTTGTGATAGGGGACTCAATAGTAAGAGGGTCAGATAGGCGATTCTGTGGACGCAGTCCAGAGACCCGGATGGTAGTTTGCTTCCCTGGTGCCAGGGTCCGGGATATTTCTGATCATGTTCAAGATATCCTGAAGTGGGAGGGTGAGGAGCCAGAGGTCGTGGTACATATAAGTACCAATGACATAGGTAGGAAAAGGGAAGAGGTCCTGAAAGGAGAATATAGGGAGCTAGGAAGGGAGCAGAGAAAAAGGACTGCAAAGGTAGTAATCTCGGGATTACTGCCTGTGCCACACGACAGTGAGAGTAGGAATGCGATGAGGTGGAGGATAAATGCGTGGCTGAGGGATTGGAGCAGGAGGCAGGGATTCAACTTTTTGGATCATTGGGACCTCTTTTGGCGCAGGCGTGATCTGTACAAAAAGGACGGGTTACACTTGAATCCTAGGGGGACCAATATCCTGGCAGGGAGATTAGCGAGGGCTACTGAGGTGACTTTAAACTAGAATGGTTGGGGGGTGGGAATCAAATTAAAGAGGCTAGGCGAGAGGAGGTTAGTTCACAACAGGGGGATGGGAACCAGTGCAGAGAGACAGAGGGGTGTAAAGTGAGGGTAGAAGCAAAAAGTAGTAAGGAGAAAAGTAAAAGTGGCAGGCCGACAAATCCAGGGCAAGCATCAAAAAGGGCCACTTTTCAACATAATTGTATAAGGGCTAAGAGAGTTGTAAAAGAGCGCCTGAAGGCTTTGTGTGTCAATGCAAGAAGCATTCGTAACAAGGTGGATGAATTGAAAGTGCAGATTGTTATTAATGATTATGATATAGTTGGGATCACAGAGACATGGCTCCAGGGTGACCAAGGATGGGAGCTCAACGTTCAGGGATATTCAATATTCAGGAGGGATAGACATGAAAGAAAAGGAGGTGGGGTGGCGTTGCTGGTTAAAGATGAGATTAACGCAATAGAAAGGAAGGACATAAGCCGGGAAGATGTGGAATCGATATGGGTAGAGCTGCATAACACTCAGGGGCAGAAAACGCTGGTGGGAGTTGTGTACAGGCCACCTAACAGTAGTAGTGAGGTTGGGGATGGTATTAAACAGGAAATTAGAAATGTGTGCAATAAAGGAACAGCAGTTATAATGGGTGACTTCAATCTACATGTAGATTGGGTGAACCAAATTGGTAAAGGTGCTGAGGAAGAGGATTTCTTGGAATGTATGCAGGATGGTTTTTTGAACTAACATGTCGAGGAACCAACTAGAGAGCAGGCTATTCTAGACTGGGTTTTGAGCAATGAGGAAGGGTTAATTAGCAATCTTGTCGTGAGAGGCCCCTTGGGTAAGAGTGACCATAATATGGTGGAATTCTTCATTAAGATGGAGAGTGACATAGTTAATTCAGAAACAAAGGTTCTGAACTTAAAGAGGGGTAACTTTGAAGGTATGAGACGTGAATTAGCTAAGATAGACTGGCAAATGACACTTAAAGGATTGACGGTGGATATGCAATGGCAAGCATTTAAAGATTGCATGAATGAACTACAACACGAAATTCAGAGTTCAGCAGAGGAGGACAAAGGGCTTAATTAGGAAGGGGAAAAAAGATTATGAGAGAAAACTGGCAGGGAACATAAAAACTGACTGTAAAAGCTTTTATAGATATGTAAAAAGGAAAAGACTGGTAAAGACAAACGTAGGTCCCCTACAGACAGAAACAGGTGAATTGATTATGGGGAGCAAGGACATGGCAGACCAATTGAATAATTACTTTGGTTCTGTCTTCACTAAGGAGGACATAAATAATCTTCCAGAAATAGTAGGGAACAGAGGGTCCAGTGAGATGGAGGAACTGAGCAAAATACATGTTAGTAGAGAAGTGGTGTTAGGTAAATTGAAGGGATTAAAGGCAGATAAATCCCCAGGGCCAGATGGTCTGCATCCCAGAGTGCTTAAGGAAGTAGCCCAAGAAATAGTGGATGCATTAGTGATAATTTTTCAAAACTCGTTAGATTCTGGACTAGTTGCTGAGGATTGGAGGGTGGCCAATGTAACCCCACTTTTTAAAAAAGGAGGGAGAGAGAAACTGGGGAATTACAGACCAGTTAGCCTAACGTCGGTGGTGGGGAAACTGCTGGAGTCAGTTATCAAAGATGTGATAACAGCACATTTGGAAAGCGGTGAAATCATCGGACAAAGTCAGCATGGATTTGTGAAAGGAAAATCATGTCTGACGAATCTCATATAATTTTTTGAGGATGTAACTAGTAGAGTGGATAGGGGAGAACCAGTGGATGTGATATATTTGGATTTTCAAAAGGCTTTTGACAAGTTCCCACACAGGAGATTAGTGTGCAAACTTAAAGCACATGGTATTGGGGGTAAGGTATTGATGTGGATAGAGAATTGGTTAGCAGACAGGAAGCAAAGAGTGGGAATAAACGGGACCTTTTCAGAATGGCAGGCAGTGACTAGTGGGGTACCGCAAGGCTCAGTGCTGGGACCCCAGTTGTTTACAATATATATTAATGATTTGGATGAGGGAATTAAATGCAGCATCTCCAAGTTTGCCGATGACACGAAGCTGGGCGGCAGTGTTAGCTGTGAGGAGGATGCTAAGAGGATGCAGGGTGACTTGGATAGGTTGGGTGAGTGGGCAAATTCATGGCAGATGCAATTTAATGTGGATAAATGTGAAGTTATCCACTTTGGTGGCAAAAATAGGAAAACAGATTATTATCTGAATGGTGGCCGATTAGGAAAAGGGGAGGTGCAATGAGACCTGGGTGTCATTATACACCAGTCATTGAAAGTGGGCATGCAGGTACAGCAGGCGGTGAAAAAGGCGAATGGTATGCTGGCATTTATAGCGAGAGGATTCGAGTACAAGAGCAGGGAGGTACTACTGCAGTTGTACAAGGCCTTGGTGAGACCACACCTGGAGTATTGTGTGCAGTTTTGGTCCCCTAATCTGAGGAAAGACATCTTTGCCATAGAGGGAGTACAAAGAAGGTTCACCAGATTGATTCCTGGCATGGCAGGACTTTCATATGAAGAAAGACTGGATGAACTAGGCTTGTACTCGTTGGAATTTAGAAGATTGAGGGGGGATCTGATTGAAACGTATAAAATCCTAAAGGGATTGGACAGGCTAGATGCAGGGGGATTGTTCCCGATGTTGGGGAAGTCCAGAACAAGGGGTCACAGTTTGAGGATAAGGGGGAAGCCTTTTAGGACTGAGATTAGGAAAAACTTCTTCACACAGAGAATGGTGAATCTGTGGAATTCTCTGCCACAGGAAACAGTTGAGGCCAGTTCATTGGCTATATTTAAGAGGGAGTTAGATATGGCCCTTGTAGCTACGAGGATCAGGGGGTATGAAGGGAAGGCTGGTGCGGGGTTCTGAGTTGGATGATCAGCCATGATCATAATAAATGGCGGTGCAGGCTCGAAGGGCCGAACGGCCTACTCCTGCACCTATTTTCTATGTTTCTATGTTTACAACAGATCCTCCCTGTTAGGATAAGAAACAGCTTCTTTCTCCAGGCCACGAGTTACTGAACTCTCTGCTACCACCTAGATCTCATTACATATGAAGCACCAGTAACATTATACTGTTTACTTTTTAACTTGTGTCATAAATGTACCTTGGCTAAATGTCAATCTTCGGGAATATATTTTATTATTTGTTAATTTATTTGTGGATTTACTTAATATGTTGAGCACGAACTATATGTATTGTGTTGTGCACCTTGGCCCAAGGAACATTGTTTCGTTTGGCTGTATACATATATACGGTTGAATGACAATAAACTTAAACTTGATTTTAATAAAGTGGTATAAACATCTCAGGTGACAGATACAAGGATGTTAGCAATACAAGTTCCAATTGAACAGGTACACATTAAACACAGCACTGCTAAATTATCATCCATAAATTCAACAATGAAACAAATGTGGATTTTTTTTTTCTTAAGACCTTTCACTTTATAGGTTAGGTCTATTAATCAAAGTACATTTTAGATATTAAGTTTCAAACTTTATTGCTAATAAGAATACATAAAATGATCAAAATTACAACAGAAACAAGAGAAAATCTGCAGATGCTGGAAGTCCAAGCAACGCACACAAAATGCTATGGAAAAGAGGCTTGAAATGTTGACTGTTTATTCATTTCCATAGATGCCGACTGACCTGCTGAGTTACTGTTGTGTGTGTGTGTGCGCGTGTGTGTGTCTGTGTCTGTGTGCACGTGCGTGCTGCTGTGGATTTCCAGCATCTGCAGTGTTTCTTGTGTTTAACAGTATGTCATTACCTATTAATGTCACAATATCCAGAAGTACATTGAAGGTTGTGTATGCAAGTCAGTCTTGATATGACAGAAGATTATCCCATTCTTATATCTAAGGCATGTTACCAAGTTGTACTTCTCTTTTATTGTCTGGGCTTATATTAATCACAGTTGGACCAAGACTAAGACTCACATACACTGGTCTAAAACATGATCAATCATAAGAACAGGACTGAGGTTCTCAGTGGCACAAGTACCATACAAGCAGGAACTCTGGCTCTCAATGCAGCACAGCATTAAAATTTGTCAAGCTGCATACACATTTTAAAAACAAAATGCTTTGGCAGGATAGAAATCCATGTCTTTGGTACTGAAGCCACTGAAATCTTTTTCGTAGCAACACACAGATAAAACAGAGTGGTATTCAGTGTGCCTATACTCTTATGTAGATTCTAACTCGACAAAAACATGAGGGCAGCTGCTTTTATTACTTTAACCACACATTTCAGGGATGCAATACTTACTCTTAAGTTGTTCCTTGACACAAACTGCCTAACATGGAAAGGATGTTGAGACCTGGATTTTTTTTTCTCCTCAAACTGATCAATATAAAGGTTGCAAAATGTTGTTGGCTTTCAAAGAACAAGAGAAGCCAAAGCATAGAGGCAACAGGACATGCATCAATTTATTGTAATTTTACAAGTGCAAAATGTTTTTACCCGTGTGTAGTCTATGAATGGAATGGACTAGTTATGCAGTAGCCATCCTTGGGAGATTTGGTGGCCCGTTTATGTACGACTTAAGGGGTATCAATCTGACTCCAACTTCTATAACTGAGAAGTGTAGTACATAAATTCATTCCTCTGTCCCATAATTTTTTTAAAAATCTCTTGTGCCAATCTCACTTTGCTGTAAATGTCTTACCTCTCCTTCCACTATTAGATGCCATGATGAATGTTTCACAATACCCTCCAACTGCATCTCCAAAACACCCAAATCTCGATTTGCATCCCCAAGTAGATCTGAAATCTTCCGGGTCATACAATATATACTTTGCAAGCAAGATTATTTTAATATACGAACAATTGTAGCCATAAGCAAAGCTAATGAAATGAAATTCTCCAAAGGTCAAAATTTTAAAATATGGAGAATATTGCATACATTCACTTACTTCAGACAGCCAGAAGTCAAAGTCTTTGATTCCAGTGTTGAAATTCTGCTGTTTATTAGCCTCTTTCAGCTTCTGACTTTTTTCTGCTGATTTCTGCACCAAATCTCCCCATTGGTTACCGAGAGTTTCCAAACGAGCCTATTAGACAGGATGGCATTCAACCAGTTTAAGTCAATCACTAGGTAATCCTGCCACAGAGAATAATCTTAATCTGTTGATAATACATGGTGTAAATAAGCACCTTTACACCTGTCCGTATGTACACAAACAATGAGCAACAATATGAAACTAGATTTTCTCATGGACAATAAGTATTTCAAGTGAAAAGTACGTTCACAATGTGTTTCCATTCCCCCCCATACATAAGAAACAGCAACGCAGCTTACAGTATTCATGATACCCTTCATAAATGTGTTCTCGTGTGATTAAAAGATTTACATACTATCAGCACAGTACATAACATTTTGAGGTTGGATGCCTGAATACTTCTGCTGGCATAAAATTGAATCTAAACCAAGACTGAACATTCCAAAATTCAGGGCCTGAAATAGGCCACCTCAGGTATACCAGCAGATTTAGAATGTAATGAATCCAATAAATAGTATTGTGTAATTACTTTGATTTTCCTTTGATCCCTCTGTTAATGGCTTCCATTGTAGCAACAAAAAGAGCAGCACATTAAAAAATACCTCAGTGTGAGGGCCCACCGATGTCAGGAGGCAGCAGCAGAGACCGAAAGAATATTAGGCACCATATTTTAGATTGCTGTTGTTTAAAGATAGTGTTAGAATATGTGATTGGAATGTTAAGTACTAGCCTGTCTTTTGCAGAAAAAAATAGAAATTCTGCCTTTCACACCCTACCACACCAACCTCCTCCTCCTCAAGAAACTGGAGCAATTATCTTTATTACTCATCTAGTGATAATGTAGAAGTCAAAATTAACTCTGAGGTCTCATTTTTTTCAAGTCACTTGATTTCTGCAATTACCTGGACCGCATCTTCACTACCAGCACAAGCCCCTCGATCGATCAGTGATTTCCCCATGTCAATGACCCCACGGATTCGATCAGCATTGGCATGAAGCTCAGCTTCAAATGCTTGATGCTTCTGGTGTTTGCTCTGTGGAAGAGTAAAGCAGCAGTCACTACACAAAAAGTCAGGATTCGAAAATTCCTTCTGAGGCCTTTCATCACACCATCTACTACAGAAGTATTCTGCAGTGGCTTTAAACTGGTGCAACTTATTCTGGAAGGACATCAAAAATGGTTTCTTCCTTTAGAACTCTGCAATGTTTCCACTTCACGATTACAGTGCATTTCTAATACATGTTAGAATTTTGAATTATTTTCGTAATTTGCAAAGGCCAAGTGAATTCATGTTGGAGCAGATGCTAACAATGCTGTTAACAGTTTTTATTGTCGAAGTTCAATTTTTACCTCAAAAATAAAGTAAGCTCAACATTGCAACAGCCATAAGGTCTCAGAGGAAATCATTAGGAGAGTAATAAGGTGAACACTGACAAAGACCACACACTAACACAGCCAATCAACAGTTCCTAGCGACAAGAACATTCATTGACTGAATTTCTTTAGTGTTAATTTAAAACTGAATGCCAGCTGATTGAAAGTCAGCAGTACCTTTTATACCAAAGACATACGAATGGACATCATTGCCAAAAGCAACGTTAACACTACATATGTGTCAATTTAAAGACAAGACACTCAGTAAAGCTGCAAGCAGTAAGTGAAAAACATTACGTTTAAAAACACAATCTAACAAATAATGTACTTAAATAAAGACGAGACATAAACCTGAGTTAGACAAAAGCCACTAATCACTTACCAGCAGTTTGGATAGCTAAAAACAGATTAAGAAAAGAGATTACATCAATATTGAATGGTTAGAGAAACAGGCTCAATTTAAATTTCTGTTCACATAACACAAACGAGCCAAAAGATTCTCAGTTCAAAAGATTTGCTGCAAACAAGTAGGTCAGATATCAGTGCTCAGAGCTGAGAGTGCTTTCAAGTATTAAGTCAATGAAGATTAGCAGGTATCGGCCAGAGACCAAGAAACTTTCCCACAAAGTGATACTAGTTTCTTTTTTGGTTTTGAAGGGTAAAATAATAGTCCAGGCAGTCCTAACATATATCTTAGTTGCTCATTTGGTACAGCAGTACCAAACATGCCTAAACAAGTAGCTTGTCCTTTTATCAGGGAATACCAACTTAAAAGCTTGTGTTCAGGAGAAAGAGAAACCATCATTTTAGTTACCTGAATATTAGTGGGATCTTTATAAGATTCATCGGTTGCAGTCTGAAGCTTCTCACTGATCCAAGCCTCAATTTCATCTACATCCCGGCTAAATTGTTGAAGGGTCTGTGATTCCCCAAGCTTTGATCTTTTCTCAATCATCTGAGCTTTCAGGCGGCGCCACCTATCAAGACATTTTAATAATTATGGCAAAAGGCACCAAACACTTGACTTTTGGAGGTTTTACAGTTTCTTTTTGCAAAAAAAATTTTTTTTTGCCTATTTCAAAGATGAGAACAAACAAATAATGGTGACTTAGGGCCTAATTTGCAAATAAAAACAAAACTAGCATGTAGGTATAGCAAGCGATTAGAAAACATTATTATTTATGAGGGAAAATGAATACAAATAGTTATCTTTAGTTATCTGGGGAAACTGATCAGACCGCATTTGTGTACTTTTTTCCCCTTATTCTAAGGATGAAAATACACAGGAACCAGCTCAAGTGATTACTAGACTGATGCCTGCAAAGGGGAGGATGACTTTGATGAGAGATTGGACAAAGTGAGTTATAATCAGATCAACCACTGAAATTGGTAGAGATTCTTCAGTGGCTGAGTGGCAACAGCCACTCCACGTGGTGGTAGCAAGAAAAACAAAATCATGGATGAAGAGCAGAAGTACATTTGGAGATGATGGAATTTACAAGGAGAAAATACAGATAATATTCTGCATTTATCGAGACCAAGCTACTGAGGCACAGAGCTGGACCATTTAAGACAATATATCTTTCAGGAGGAAGCACTATTTGGTCCTGCTATGATTGGAAATTTACCCTCTGTGTGATTCTTGCATTCAGGTTTGCTTAAAATTTAGCAATACAGACTTACTACTGTTCAGCTGTATTACTTATAGATCTAGCTGAACCACATGCCTATCTGTGACAGTACAAATGCAAATACAATGGAGTAAACAATTTCAAGTTTCTCTAAGAAACTCAACTTTTTGACTACAAACAGCCGAAATTGTTTGAATCACTTACCTGTCTAATACCTCATTGCGACGTTTTGAAATATCTTCCTTTGCATAATGTTCAGAACCAATCAGCTGATCAGCAAAGGCTTGCAATGCTGCAATTTTCTCCTCCTATCCCAAGCAGAGAAAAGAAGAATGAGCCAAATTTTTTGGCTGCTTTCAGCTGGGAACTTCCCCCGATCCACACATGGCCACATACTACTCACCAGAACTTGTATGGTTAATCAACAATACTATCACTTTTACTTCGACGATGAAAACAAGCCTCAAGATTTATGTGCCATTTTGACTGCAAATTGAAACCGGATTCTGAAATCATATTTTCTGCTATTAATGACAACTTTTTCTCTTGTAAGCCAAGCATCGTAACTCTATTTCCACTCATTTTTAAATTTATTAATTTGTTGTGTTTGGTTACTGAGGGAGAGTGATTTGAAGGATATTTTTACCTTCTATTGCCTAAAGACATTTAAGTTTTACATCACAATATCTAGATACGTTCGGATCTGCAGATCACAATTACAAAGGCTTCATACTAAATATCCAAACTATCTATATACTACTAAAACTCTCATGCTCTGTCTGTTTGTGACTCCAATTAGCGCAAACGGTGCATTACAGCGGCACTTTTTTTGGCTAAATCAAATTAAAATGCGCTAACTTACTTAATGCAGGCAAAGTTCAGGGTTATATATTCGTATAAAATTGTTCATTCGCCAAAAATCAACAGGCTGGCTTTCACCTGAGACCCGATCGGCCATCATGGAAATCGGGGTGCAAAAGTCCGACGCATGCACATGGCCAGCCTCAGCAGCGACACCTACCGGAGCAGAAGGGCAGGGCAGCTCTATTTTGAGGGTCACATTCTGCTAAACACCATCAGCATGGGACAGATCAAACTGAGACCCATCAATAAGAGATAATTAAATCCTATTGTAACGACGCACTTCGAGACACCCATAAAACCCTTTGCTGCAGTCGAAGGGCAGCGGTGACTATATCACATCCATTTAGGACAGCACGAACCACATTATCAAGAATAATCAGCATCCTTTGGTGTTAGTGCTTCGTATCTCCTATCCAGCATCAGGGTAAAAAAAATGGTCAGCCTAATTATGCCGCGTGGAAAGGGAAGGGGGACATTATGGTCAAGAGACGACGCCAAACCTCGTAGGGAACCGGCAAGGAGAGGGAGAGAACAAGATTTGGATGAGGCCAGGGCCGCTTGACTCCAGGATCAAAGCGTCAGGACAAAAAAAGATGAGAGAAGAAGAGACAGAGGAGGAGAGGCATGCACGTCTCCAGGATCAGAGACAAACAACAAACAGCAGAAGAGATGGAGACGGGGTATGAAAGGGCTGCACATCTCCAGAATGACAACAAGAGGCACGAAGGTAGCAGACCAACACTCACAACATGCTGGAGGAACTCAGCAGGTCGGGCAGCATCCGTGGAAATGATCAGTCAACGTTTCGGGCCGGAACCCTTCGTCAGGACTGAAGAGGGAAGCGGCAGAGGCCCTATAAAGAAGGTGGGGGGAGGGTGGGAAGGAGAAGGCTGGTAGGTGCCAGGTGAAAAACCAGTAAGGGTAAAGATAAAGGGTGGGGAAAGAAGCAGGGAGGGGATAGTCAGGAAAGGTGAAGAAGGAATAGGGGAAAGCACAATGGGTAGTAGAAGGAGGCAGAACCATGAGGGAGGTGACAGGTAGCTGGGGGAGGGGACAGAGTGAAACAGGGATGGGGGAAGGGAGGGGGAGGGAATTACCGGAAGTTGGAGAATTCAATGTTCATGCCCAGGGGCTGGAGACTACCCAGACGGTATATGAGGTGTTGCTCCTCCAACCTGAGTTTAGCCTCATCATGGCAGTAGAGGAGGCCATGTATGGACATATCTGAATGGGAATGTGAAGCGGAGTCGAAGTGGGTGGCAACCGGGAGATCCTGTCTGTTGTGGCGGCCCTGTCTGAAGTGCTCGACGAAGCGGTCCCCCAATCTGTGTCGGGTTTCACCGATGTAGAGGAGGCCGCACCGGATGCAATAGATGACTCCAACAGACTCACAAATGAAGTGCTGCCTCACCTGGAAGGACTGTTTGCGGCCCTGAATGGTGGCAAGAGAGGTGGTGTAGGGACAGGTGTAGCACTTATGCTTACAGGGATAAGTGCCGGGTGGGAGATCCATGGGGAGGGACGTGTGGATCAAGGAGGCGCAGAGGGAACGATCCTTGTGGAAAGCGGAGGGGTGGAGAGGGAAGGTTGTGCTTAGTGGTGGGGTCCTGTTGAAGGTAGTAGAAGTTGTGGAGGATAATGTGCTGGATACGGAGGCTGGTGGGGAGGTAGGTGAGGACAAGGGGAACTCTGTCCCTGCTGTGGTGACGCGAGGATGGGGTGAGGGCCTAAGTGCGGGAAATGGAGGAGATACGAGTGAGGGCATCATTGATGACAGCAGAAGGGAAACCACGATCATTAAAGAAAGAGCACATTTGAGATGTCCTGGATGGCAGATAAGCCAGAAATGATGCCAAAGGTGTCCTTCGTTAAACGAAGAGGAGCCATATTCACTTTGCTACATGTCGTTCTTCGTTAATAAACTGAGGTTTACTACTTCAGTTTCCAAAGCAAAGCGATACCAATAGCATTCAGGAAAATTTAATGTTCATTCTGGTCACATCAGACTGCACTACCCTTCTCTCAAAGGGTGCCCCAAAGGTACACTCCATTGTCTAGTTCTCATTAAAGATGAGTATACTGACAGAATGGTCAAAGACAAATAGTCCTTACTAAGGATGGATCTAGTTCTAACCACTGGGTGTCACTGTATTGATATGAAGGTACAGCCTGCGAATTACCAAAATAGCCAAAATTCCCTGAGCTAATAATATTTCTGTCTGAAGAATCATTACAGTGATCAACAGAACCAGGAGAAGTCAATAAGATAGGAATAGGTCATCTGACCTTCAAAACCATTCTGCCATTCAACAACTATGTACCTAATCTCTCTCAACTACATTTCCCTACTCTGTCTCTGTATAGCTCAATTCACTTAATATCCAGAAATGGACCTATTTCTGCTTTAAATGAATATGGCAAGTAAGTGTCCACAAGCCCCTGGAACAGAGGATTTTAAATATTCATCACTCTCCAAGCAAATGGTCCTTATCTTAACCCAATGAGGCCTGCCCCTTAATTCGTGGCCATGACTCACAGCTCTGAACTCAGGGAAAACAGCTTCTCTCCTTCTATCTGTTGATTCCAAGTGAGATTCAATATTACCTCTCATTCATTTAAGCTCTGGAGAAAAGGTCTCATTCTTTTCTAATTATCAAGAACAATGTTTGACCAATGTTTCAAAATATAATGTAATTTCTAGCCAATTTCTGTTCAAGATATCATGCTTTAAACAAAGTTTAAACATTATACTGATTCCAATTTATTAGCCAAGTAACTGCAAATTAATTAGATAAATTGTCATGATTAGGATTTATTTCCTTATATTACCTGCACAGTAATGGCTTTATCAAAATCTTCGTGTTTCTTGATGAGGGCTTCCACACTGTCCAGGGAATCACCTTTGTCATCACTGGCCAAGAATGCCTCACGTGCTGCCATCCAATTCTCAGCCTGTTCACAGTCACGGTTAAACAACTACCAAAAGGAGAAAAGAACTTTAAGTGCAGCATTTCAGAGAAAGCAAAAAACTAAACACAGCAAACTAGGGATAGAGAAAAGGTTCCAAAAGTGTGTCACCAATTCTCCAACCCAAGCTCCCTTCTCAGTTGGGAGTACAGATCTGATGAATTTATCCAAGAGAACTTGAATATCGCAATATTATTTCTGGAGATACAAATTCATGAATGCTTTTGACAAATTCTCATGTGCACACAGTCTTTAATACTTTTTAATTGTCATAGAATGATGGATAAAATTGGTTATTGGTTATTGTAGAAATGCAGGTCTGAAGGCATTTCCACTTTCAAATAAATCAAGTGTCCTGAAATGACTCCAGCTTTGCTTGTTTTCAAACATATAAAAAAAATCTAATTGCTCATTCTGCTGGCAGTAATTAAAGTGAATGTAATTAAAGTTAGGGCTAGAAAAACCAATAAAGTAGTACAGCACAAAAACAGGCCCTTTGGCCCACCTAGTCCATGCTGAAAAAATTTAACCTGCCTATTCCCACTGACTTGCACCAGGACGATAGCCCTACATATCCCTAATATCCATGTACCTATCGAACTTCTCTTAAACATTGAAATTGAGCTCACATACACTAATTTGTACTGGCAGTTCATTCCACACTCTCGCAACCCTCTGAGTGAAGAAGTTTCCCCTCATGTTCCTCTTAAACTTCTCACCTTTCACCCTTAACCCATGATCTCAGGTTGTACTCTCACCCAAATTCAATGGAAAAAGCCTGCTTGCATTTACCCTATCTATACCCTTCATAATTTTATACAGAAAATTATACAAAAGTTCAGGCATTAAGAGGAAATACTTAACTCAAGCACTAAACAAGCTACTAGAGGACAAGGCGCACCTCAGGGGTGTGCGCTTAGCCCACTGCTCTACTCTGTATACACATGACTGTGTGGCTAGGCATAGCTCAAATATCATCTATAAATTTGCTGATGATACAACCATTGTTGGTAGAATCTCAGGTGGTGACGAGAGGGCGTACGGGAGTGAGATATGCCAACTAGTGGAGTGGTGCCGTAGCAACAACCTGGCACTCAACTTCAGTAAGACGAAAGAGCTGACCGTGGACTCCAGGAAGGGTAAGATGAAGAAACACATACCAATACTTATAGAGGGATCAGAAGTGGAGAGAGTGAGCAGTTTCAAGTTCCTGGGTGTCAATATTTCTGAGGATCGAGTCTGGTCCCAACATATCGATGTAGTTATAAAGAATGCAAGACAGCGGCTATACTTTAGTAGGAGTTTGAAGCGATTTGGTATGTCAACAAATACACTCAAAAACTTCTATAGTTGTACCATGGAGAGCATTCTGACAGGCTGCATCACTGTCTGGTACGGAGGGGCTACTGCACAGGACCAAAAGCAGCACAGTAGGTTGTAAATCTAGTCAGCTCCATCTTGGGTACTAGCCTACCAAGTATCCAGGACATCTTTAGGGAGTGGTGTCTCAGAAAGGTAGCATTCATTATTAAAGACCTCCAGCACCCAGGGATGCCCTTTTCTCACTGTTACCATCAGGTAGGAGGTACAGAAGCCTTAATTACTCAGTGATTTCAGGAACAGTTTCTTCCCCTCTGCCATCTGATTCCTAAGTGGACATTGAATCTTTGGACACTACCTCACTTTTTTCCATTTTTGCACTTTTTAAAATCTATTCAATATACATTGTTTATTGATTATTTTATTTATTTTTTATTCTCTGCTAGATTATGTATTGCATTGAACTGCTGCTGCTAAGTTAACAAATTTCACATCACATGCCAGTGATAATAAACCCGATTCTAATTCAGAAGATACAAATTCAGCAAACATTACAGGGTCAATAACCAGGAAACAAAAATTCACCCTAGGGAAAAAATGGTGGAAGCAGATAAAATGGAAACAATACGCTTCCATACCAACTGTGACCAATAAATACCATCTTCCAGTGTGGTGAATAATAAAAGAATTTCTGAATGCATTCAATAGAGAAGCTGAGTAGCACATTTCATAATTGGTCATCAGCTTGGCTGAACATCCACTTCTCACATTTGTAATCAAATTTTTGCTTTGCTGCTTGATAGAACTTCAAATCCTCAATTTAAATTCCACTTTCTATTCCCCTCATCACAGCTGTCTCTTTTGCATTACTTTTTAACAATGCATCAGTAATATTCATTAATGAATTCCATTTAATAATAAAAACAATCCTATTAAAAATGGATGAATATAAACTGTACAAACTGATTAATCTAAACAATCAGTTTAGCGTACAAACAATCTTCTCCAACTAGATAATGTAATGGCACAGATTGCTTCATACCTCGGTGCAGTGAGAAGCAGTGCACTTGGTGTTAAATCTACAACAATCAAAAGATTCAGGGCAACACACACAAAATGCTGGAGGAACACAGCAGGCCAGGCAGCATTGATGGAAAAGAGTAAGTAGTTGATGTTTCAAGCCGAGACCCTTCATCAAAGGATTCACTTTTTTTTTGCCTTTACTAGCAAAATTCAAATGAAATCTTAGCCACACCACAGTAGCAAAAGCACAAATTTAGTCCATCAGCTACAAGGTAATTCTGTGAAAATATGCTGCAATCTCAATACCTGCAACTCCAGACACTGATCCAACATCATTCTGCGCTGGATCCAGGCTTTCTCCAAATCTGCACGCTCACGCTCCAGGATATCCAATTTCTCCCTAATTTCAGGGCAAGCATAATGTCCACGAGCCAGGAGCTGATGTCCAAACTGTTCAAATGCTTGGAATGTGCCTGCCCTAGCATCAATCTCAGTACGATGTTCCTGTAACAAGGGTTAAGAGTGAGAGAAATAGACATAGTTAAAAGTAGATATTACCTGTATAAAACAGTTTCATAGTTTGGATTTCCTCAAGCAGCATTCCTGCTGCCCAATAGGGGGACAAAAATTGAGCTTGAAATCACCAATTTCAAATCTGATTTTCTATCCACCAAAATAACAAGGCGTCTTGAAACTTGTATTAAGTACACTCAGCATCCAATGAGTGCAACAATACAGAACTTCCTTTAAGAAGAAAGGAATGAACAATCCGAACCATTAGCAAATCATGATTGGATATTTCTCCCAAAAGTATTACTACAGATGTGTTTTGAAAAAAAAAAATCACCAAATGTAGGGAAAAGAATAACTTTTACTACATCTTACTGAATATCAGAATGGGTTACAAGTTGGTACCTTTGCAATACAACACATTCCCTTGCATTGACATTTAAAACTATGACATTAGTGTTTGTGAAGTTAGTAAGATTAATCAAGAGTAATTCTAGACACGTTTACAAGACACTAAGTTAATACTGCTTCCAACATGTCTATGTTGAACAAAAACTCAAAATGGCAAGCAAATCACTGATGATACATTTTTAAACATCTTCATTCAGAAGCAGTATCTGAAGTAGTATTTCATTCAGAAGCAGTATTGGTCGATTTCCAAATCTGGTTTTAAACCCAATAAAAAGTCACCATGCACTAATTAAAGCAGTTATTCTTTGGCTAAAAAGTGGACATTAAAAATTAAACTCTTCTTTTGAATAACAGAATAAAAATATTTCCAATGATTGTCTAACACAATTTAGGGAAATGAATCAGTTTAGATTTTTTTTTAAATCACCTGGTGTCTCTCCAAAAGGGCTTCTGCTCCTGTTACATCCTTGGCGAGTTCCTCTGAAGAAACCAATCCTCTGATTCCATTTATCCAGGACATAAGGTCTCTGGGAAAACAGTAATTGAGTGGGATAACCATAATCTCCAACAGTACTTTGCTCAAAGGAAATTACATAAACTGACATTCTTTTGAATTTATAAGGTTAAGGCAGACATGATCAAGATTTTGAAGAGTAGTAAGGGGAACAAATAAAGTACACAGAAAGAAACCCATTTTTCATTTGTTGGGGGATCTAGCATCAAATAAAACAGGTCATTTTTTAAAGAAATTTTTTCTTTCAGATAACATTTCCAAGCAAGTTGAAACTCTTCCACAAAAGACAATTGATGCTAGGCTTCAATTCTAAAATCAACAGCTTTTTATTAATCTAAGGAAATTTAGAGACAAGTGGCAAAGACAGATATCTGAAGTTGGGTCATATATCAGTCGTCTCACTTTTGAGATGAGTAGATTTGTGGGGCTAAATAGACTATTACTGTTTCTAAAAGTAAAATGATTTGTATTGCTTTCTGGGGACTCAACATCTTGTGCTTGACCTTTTCTCTAAAAAAAATAAGATACATACTATTTTTAGTGCAAAATCATCAATTTTTTTAGTGAGAGTTGGTACTTGGGAAACTCCTGGCAGCAACATGTAAATGCTAGGCAGCAGAAAAGGGAAATCTGTGGCATGATGTGGTTTGGTAGTCGGGTTGTAGTTCCCTCATACATCTATGCACTGGTAACAAGTAACAAAATAATCCTCAATTTGTACTTTGCAGGGAAAGGCAAGTGTGACTGGTACCTGAAATCACTCAAGAAACGCTGCAGGTCATGAGAGTCGTTCAATTTTCCTTTACGCTGGTCAGCACGCTCCACCAGGTTAGTCCAGGCCTGATTTAGTTCTGTGCATTTTTCTTGGACATCTTCAACTGACTCTGGATGAGACTGAATCAATCTGTTTGCAGTTTCTCCCAGGGAATTCACCTATATACAACAATTAAAATTCAGTCAGGTAACATGGAATTAAAAACAGATTTCGGACCAGCATTCAATACATCAGGTGCATCTCTACTGTTGTATGAATTAGTAAATACTGCTTTTCTCTGAACTTAAAATTCTTTAGATTCAATTCTAGCTTTGGTAAAAGTTGCAAATGAATTAGCATTACCCTTTTAAGAAGTCACATTGCTATATTGGAGATAATATACCCTATTACCATGTTGCACCTGTCATGACCCCCTTCCCTAATTTTCCCACGTGGCATATTCTAACATATCATTGATTTTCTTTCACTTGGTGTACACAAAAGGGTAACGAGGAATCATACTGATCTGGCATAGGTTTTATCTTCTGTTCTCAACGGTGCCAGAAGAAATCCATTTGTTTTAGTTGATTCATTATTTCTATAGAATCCTAACTGGACAACTGGATGAAGTTATGTAAAAAAGATTCCAGTATGGAGTTTATTTGATTTTAACTGAGGTCATAATTAAATTCATGCAATTTTGAAAGCTTTTAATCTTGCAAAGCCCATACGTCTTCAAGAGATATAGTTATAAATAGCTCAGCTAAATGCATCCTAGACGTTCAGGCAATTAAATTAATTTTGCCAAATAAGCCCACCATTGAGTAGGACAAAACAAACTACTTTCTAAAAGAATTAAAGACTGTTAATGTTTGACAGACCAAAATTATAGCTCACTTTATCTCCCAGAGCAGCAAGGTCCCGTTCAAATCCTTCATGTTTACGCTGTAGGGCCTGTACGCTTGCTAGGTCATGTCCATAATTATCTGTGTTCAGAGCTTGGTTTTTCTCTTCAATCCATTCCTTGGTTTCATCAGCATCTCTGCACAATATTAAAATAAATATTTTAAACCACAATTAATGACTTACCTATGACTGTGTGGCTAAGTAAGCTCCAACACCATATTCAAGTTTGCCAGTGACACCACTGTTGTGAGCCATATCAAAGATGGTGATGAATCAGCATATAGGAAGGAGGTTGAAAATTTGGCTGAGTTGTGTCATAACAAAAACCTCTCATTCAGTATCAGCAAAGACAAAAACTAACTGTAGACTTCATGAGAGGGAACGAGCGGTCCATGAGTCAATCCGTATCAGAGGATCAGAGGTGAAGCGTGTTAGTAACTTTAAATTGCCAGGTGTCACTATCTCAGAGGACCTGTCCTGGATTCAGCATACGAATCTAATTGCAAAAAAAGCATGACAAGTGTCTCTACTTCCTTAGGAGGCTGCAGAGATTCAGCATGACATCAAAAACCTTGACAAACTTCTAATGTTGTGTAGTGGAAAGTATATTAACTGGCTGCATTACTGCCTGGTATGGGAACACCAATCCTTTGAGCAGAAAATCCTACAAAAGGTAACAGATTCGGCCCGGTACATAAATGGCCAAAGCACTCCCAACCATTAAGCACATCTATATGAAATGCTGATGTAGGAAAGCAGCATCTCTTATCAAAGATCCTCACCACTCTTTTCTCGCTGTTGCCGTCAAGCAGAAGGTACAAGTTTCTCAGGACTCATACCACCAGGTTCAAGAGCAATTACTACCCCTCAACCATCAGGCTCTTGAACAAAAGAGGATAATTATACTCATTTATTGAGATGTTCCCACAACAAATGATCTCACTTTAAGGACTCTTTAGCTTATTATTTCATGCTCTCGTTATTTATTGCTATTTATTTATAGTTGCACTGCAACAGTTTGTTGTCTTCTACGCTCTTGCTCTTACATTGATCCTGTTTTCAGTTACTATTCTATAGATTTGTTGAGTATGTCCACAGGAAAAAGAATCTCAGAGTTGCATGTGGTGATGTGTATGTACTCAGCTAATAAATTTTACTTTGTACCTTGAACCTGTACAGAAATAATTGTCAAGCCAATCTTACTAAATTGAATTGAATTATTAAAAAGAGTTGCAGTTAAAGAAAGAATGCAAATAAAACAGAATTCCGCATTTCAATTCTATTAATTTAACACAGCTACTCACCTATGAAATCTCTGTACCTCATGGGCACTTCCCAAGATCTGGCTGCGCTCCTCAGCCAGTTGTTGCAGTGACTTCCAACGCTCATTCAGATCCTGACAAAAAAAAAACAGAAGGATGCAAATCAACCAAGTCTACACAGAAATATCACTTGAGGATAAATCCTTTCAATAGCTTAAATTAGTAGATTTTTTTTAAGTTCAGGTATCTAGAGGTATTTGGTTTATTTAATTAAAAATTTAATTTCTGCTAAATCTTCCACTCCAATTACAGGAACCCTTGTGCTGAGCATCATTATCGATGGGATTTTCATTTGCTGTAGGAAGTTAAGGAGCAAGAAGATGGTAAGAGGGGATGAGCTGAAGTTTGAGGAAAGCTTCAGGGTACCATAGGAACACAACACAGGAGAGGGACTAAGGTGGGTATAGGTCTCTTAACCCAGTAACAGGCTTCAACTTGCTGGTGAAAACCTAGTTCTATGACTGAGAGCCCATTCTGTTCATGAGAATCATATGTAAGGCAGCACATGAAAGTGATATCAACTGAATATTGATTAAAGTCTCTTGCACCTGCTCACTGGCCACCATTTATTTGAAAAGAATGCACAGACCTAATATCAATATCCTACTTAATGCAGTCTAGTACTTTACCGCAGGACAGTCAGCTACATCATAAAATCATAAACTGTGTAGACTGTGATAATTTCCAGAACCTTACATTTATCATAATCCTTTTCCTAGAAATGCCCTTATACATTTTGCAAAAACTTTTTATTTCTCATGATCTACTACCCCTGAAGTACAGCTACCTCTCAAAGTTGCACAATTAATACACATGCACTGATAAAGCACAAAGATGCAAGGGGTTAACTTAAGACAACAAGATGCAAATTCACTATTTTATAGCATATTAGAATGCATAGCAGTTTAGCTCAATTGAAACAACCGGCGCATGTTCCAAAACCTTTTGCAATATATGACTGGTTTATTACTCGATACAGATGATGAATGAAGAAAGGACACTATTGAAACCTAAATTACAACAGCAATGCACTTCAACAAATGAGTAAAGTACAATGGGAAATCCCAGCACTGCACGTAAAACATGTGAAGAGATAGTGTCAGAAAGTAAAAGATACATCAGTTCTTACCTTGATGGCATTAAAATTAGCCACAGTTTGCATCATCAGTCGGGCAGACTATCGCAACCATGAATCACAGCAGCAGAAAACCAAACCAGTCACGAGCAGTTAGTGAAGAGAAATGTTAAAATTAGAAATACCAATCATCAACAACAATTCATTTAGAACACAGAACAGTATAGTTCGGGTCCTACTACCAATAATGCTGTGCCGACCTTTTGATCTACTCCAAGGTCAATCCGACTCTTCTCTCTCACACAGCCCTTCATTTTTTTAATCCATGTGACTACCTAAGAATCTCTGAAATGTCCCAAATGCATCCACCACACCCAACAGTGTATTCAACGCACTTACCATTCTCTCTGTAAAAAACCTACCTGACATGCCCCTTCCTCATACTTTCGTCCAATCACCTTAAAAGTATGTACTCTCATACTACCCATTACTGTCCTAGGAAAGAGGTGCTGGCTGTCTACTCTAATTATGATATCATCTTGTAGATCTCTATCAAGTCCCCTCTCACCCTTCTTCGCTCCAAAGAGTAAAACCCTAGCTTGCTCAACCTTCAGAACCTCTTTTCTGTGGGTTATATGAGAAAATAATACAAAATGGGAAATGCAGGTTATGCCCAAATCATTAACTCAACTATGTTGAAAATTAAGAGCATTCACAGGCTAAAGTCAAAATGAATCATGAATGACAAGTACTAGGTAAAGGTACACATAAGTGTCAAGATTAGATGGGAATAATGAAACATGTGAAATTGTCCACAAATAAAAGCATTTCAATGGTTTGATTTGCAAAACCAAGTTTAGCAGTTCCTTATTAACGGTTCAATTTAGTTCTTTATTTTTATGTTAGAGGCAAATAGAAGATTCAGGGGTGCTTAAGTTTACGGAACTGCAAGTTGCTGTGTGGTACTTAATCATCAAGTGGTCCTTAATTTTTTTCCATTCTCTCTACATGGCAATTATTTTTGCTGGAAAATACTTCTATGAAAAACACTCAAGAGTTCATTTTTGTACATAAATCTACATGTAGACCAAGTTAACTGCACACTGATGGTATTGGAGTAGAGCTCACTCACACTATCACCAAATGTTCGTCTTTAACAGTGAGGGTCACTACATACTTGTGAACTTGCTCTCCTTCTAACCAAAACACAATTAAAAACATTGTAAATTAACAAAGACTAGACACAAAAGTCTCTCAACATGAACAACTTGTGGTCATAGTCATATAGTACTACAGCACAGAAACAGGACCAAAATGTACTGGTCCCAATGTGTCCCAGTTAACTGGAATCCACTGTATTTGTCACAACCACTCTCTGTAGTAGTATTTAGGACTTACAACTCTATAGAGCGACTTACATATTGACAACCAAGGTGAAAAGGTTGTGTTAAAGGACAAAAGGATTTATTCAAACAAAAATGGATAATGTGCATCCGTGTACAGGATTGTATCACACGAGAAATGAGAAAATTGTTAAAATAATTAGTAAGCAGTTACTGAAAACCCAGTTTTAAAAGCAGTAGTTTGTAGTCATGACTAAAAGAATTACATTTGCCTGAAATACTGCGAAGTATTTTGGGATGATGGTGAAATTCTTATTCATGAAAGAGATATGCTCAATTGAAGAGTTGCTGACTCGCCATGCAAAATTACACTGTCTTCAACTCCTTTTGGAATCTCTGATTCTATCAACAGTTAATGAAAATCAAAATCAGTGAGGAGAACCAGGTTGAAGAATGTCCTGTCAAGCTACAAACAGGAATATCTTCACTTTTAATTTGTCAGTACAGCAACTTATCCTAAAGAAGTAGATCAAAAGACAGCAAAGATGTCAAGATGAAATTTGTCAAGGATATTTCAGGCATTGTAGTCTAGAATATGGAAATAATTTAAGGAAAACATCAATGTACAACTTTCAATGAATGTTTCAAAGAAATTATTAAAGACCAGTACAAAATAAAGGTATCCACTTTTTCCCCCTGAAGTCACTGTAAAATAGCGACCTTGGTCGGGGGCAGAGTATAAAGTGAATGTTAACTAGTAGAACTACAAATACTGGTGGCCTCTGGAAAATGAAAGGGTAGTACAAATCTAGGTTTTTTCAGGCAAATGACACGATTCTTTGAAAGGAAACTCATACCTTCCATGGTGATGACGATTTTGAATCGGCTTCATCCTATGAGGGGAAAAAGGAAAAGAAAAATTACGAGCCTTGTTAGAGAGAAAATACAGTGAATAAACGTCAAGAAATCAGATGCACACAATTTAATTCAGCCATTATATCAATATGGCATGAGGCACGATAGATATATTCAGTATATACAAAATGCTACCTGGCCTCCAGCATTTTGTGTGCGTTGCCTTGGATTTCCAGTATCTGCAGATTTTTCTTGTGTTTGTGGATTGTACATATTCAACATGGATTTAAACATGATAAAATTTACAGTGAATGCTCTCTTTCAACTGGTTTTATCAAATTGCTCCCAGTATAACTTTGATGCAGCATGTGTTAGGATAGCAAATAAACTATACAAACTATTTATACAAATCATCCTCGGCTATTTTCGCACTCGTGGAACAATGGCCTAAGTAATTTAACTTTTGAAGAAGATTACACCAGAACAATTACTTCCTTTGTAAATGAACCTTCATTTGGAAAGTACAAAAAGTTGAGATAAAAAAATAGCAAGTCTCAAAAGGTCAGGCCCAGACTTACTACACTCAAAATGTTACTTAACCAAGTGACAACACAACCACGAATCATCACTGAAATTTAATGCATTACGTGGAGAGGTAGTGGGGAGGAGGTATACAACTCATATCAAAAAGCAAAGCAGTTCAAGTTTCCTTGTGCAAGTAACACTTAGTCTACATGTTGCCTCACATTCATGGCCCACCAAATTACAACACTGGAAGTTGAACTACACAATCCCTTCCATCTCCCCCAATTCTTGCCACAGACATTTCATAAAATCTGTCTTCAACTCCTTAACACACCTACCACCTGTCCTGCCCAAGTTTACGGCTGCAACGAATTAGAATAAGAGGTGGTGGACAGGAAGAAAGTGGGGTCAGGGCAATGACATTTATAAAATGTGGAAGGCAAAATCTTTCCTGGAACAACATGTATAATCAGATGCCCAGTGCTTATGGAATGTGACAATGTGTTTGTGTAAGCATGACTGGTTAAGGTGTAGCTATGGGCTCAAGCTACACCCACAACTTCCTGAGATATCCGATCCATCTCTCATTTCTGACCTACTCAAGCCCTTTCCCATAACTTTTTTTTCCATTCTATTGTTAACTGTATTGGTGCTGCTTTCTACAAGTGTACAGATCTGAAAAAAGTCATGAAGTTGTTGCCAATTTCAAGTATGCCCTCACAGTCCACAGCTTCCACTCCCTTCCTTGACATTTCAATATCCAGGAGATGATTAGTAACCAATATCAATTACAAACCCAGCTCACAGGTTCCTGCAGTTGTTTAGACTATTTATTCTTCCTCCAACCCAGTTTACTGTAAGGTCTTCATTGCATTATCCCAGTGTCCCCATCCACATGGTCAGCTTCCATGACAAGATTTTCCACATTGGCGTCTTTCAGACACCTTCCTTTTTCCTTAAAAATGACATCCTCCAGCATTGTTGAAACTGTTCTCAATCACACCTCAAGAGATATTGCCCCTATCCTTTCAGCACTCCAAAGGGAGTGTTCTATCAATATCTCCCAGGTTCATTCTTCCATCTCCAAACATTTCCGTCCTTGCGACACTTTCCCTTGCATCTTTGGAAATGCAACAGCTGTCTCTTTACTCCTTTTAAAGCTACAATTCACCTATACCTCTTTTATCTGTACTGCATCATGATGTAGTCTCCTCTGCGCAGAAGAGGCCAAAAGCAGATTATGTCAACACTTTGCAAACCAGCTCTGTTCTGACACAAAAGCTGCCTGTGACTTTATCACAAACAAGAGAAAATCTGCAGATGCTGGAAATCCGAGCAACACACACAAAATGCTGGAGAACTCAGCAGGCCAGGCAGCATCTAAGAAAAGATTATAGTCGACGTTTAGGGCCTAAACCCTTCCGCAGAACTTTTTCTGGCTTTTTATGTTTTTGTTAAATTTTGACACATAACAGTTAAGTTCCATATTTGTTCTGGCCAGATTTCCCCCTTACCCCCATCCCATTGTGCTAACCACAACTCTAGTTCCATTCTCCACTATACTCCTGAAGCAAGCCTTAATGCTATAATCTCCCAAGCTCCTAGCACAGACCCTCTGATCGTCCAACATGCACCACCCCAAATGTGTCCTTGATCCCAAATTCACCTCCCCACCACTGAACCCAGTCCTGGACCCCAACCTCATACGCTACAAGCCCAGGCCACAAGACATAGCACAGGTCTCTAACTTCTCTACTAATCGCACTTCCCCAACTAATTAAGAGACTGGATCTGTCCATATTCTCCACCAGCCAATTGTCCCCTAAACCAGGGGTAGGCAACCTTAAGCACAGATGATTTTCTAGCATGCGTTATTCATTAATTTGAGGCAAAACATAACTAGATGTATTTAAATGGATAATTCCCATATTTCAAGTTTTTTTATGGCATTTATCTGGCCCACTGTCCACTCATTAATATGTCATCTGGCCCACAGAGGCAGAAAGGTTGCCGACCCCTGCCCTAAACAATCCCATCATCATAATGTAGAGCTTCAATCATGGGCACACACTCAGAGGCACAGACTTGACCATTCTATGGCCACAGGCCATATTAACATTCATCCTCCATGCAACTGAACTTTGTAGCAAGGAACACATGAACAAAACAGAGTAATGATATATTCACAAAACTTCAAGTATATTAGAACTTCTACACTCAGGCCTTTAAATCTAAAGATCTAAACTGTGCATTTACAGCCAAGATAACAGCTGCATATAATGAATTTTTTTTCTTCATACATTTAACTCATTTAAAGTCTCCTACCTTGGCAACTGCAGGAGCAGCTGATAGAACATTTGCTTCCTGAAGTAGCAACAGGGGGAAAAAAAAATCACAAATAAATAATTAAAAGATTCAAGTCTCCAAATCTACTGGCAATAGACAAAGCTGTTAACATCTAATTTAAACACCAAGATTAATATGATTTATCAGGGTTGGTTTTCTTCTCCCCTGGATTCCAGGGATTTCAGGAATGACAGAGATGGCAGAAAAACAGGAAATGTGAATTCCAATAAAAACAAACGTTGAACAGGAAATACAGAATTAACATTTATTGCCATTCTTTACCAGACTAACTGTGGCAAATGAAAAGCAAACTACAGGTACAAAATTGAGGAAAGCAGAAGCACAGGGTTTTTTCTAGGAAGAGCCAACATTGTAAATGGCTATTGCTAATATATTATAATTTAATTAAAGGTGAAAAAGGGTTAAAAATCTCCAAGCTTGCTGATGGAAGGAGGAAAAGTAAAGAACTGGCCAAATGCAGAAAGATAGAGAGAGGTCTGGTTTTTACCTAATCGGCTTGCACACTGTGGTTAAAAATTCCCCACAAAAGAAATATTATGACATGTTTCAATTAAGTTTTAGGTCTGTAACCCTTGCTCTAAACTTAAATGAAGGCAATTACAGCAGTACATGGGTGGTAGATTAGCAGCAGCAGCAGTCATTTAGACATAGATTATTCATGAATCTCAGTTTACTCTGGTGAAAACGAAAAGCCTGGCCAAAGTTGACATCAAGATGAATGACATACAATTTTGTAAAGATTAGTGGTGGCCAGAAAATTGGGATTTTGTTTTAGAAGGCAGCAAAGAATTGCTAAAATTACAAGAGGAAGAACAAGACAGTAAATTAACAAACAATATAAAATCAAGACAGTAGGCAATTCTAAACTTATAGAAAAAGATGGCAAATAAAATAAACACTGGATTGTCAGATGACAAGGCTGGGGATTTAGAGAAAGAGAGAAAAGGCAGAAACTTCTAAATAATTATTTCAGATCTGTATTTACAATAGAAAACACTAAAAAAGATCCAAAAGATAATAGATAATCAAGGGTCTGCAAGGACGGAGAAAGTTAAAGCTATCTTTTTCACTTAGTAAAGAAGGAATGTCCAGTACACTAATGGGGATTCAAGCTGACAACTCCAATGACTCTACATCCTATTGTCTTCCCGGGATCTTACAGGACGTAGTTGTAGAGATCGTGGATAACCTTGCTGTAATCCTTCCATTCTTGAGTCCCAGAGAATTAGGTAAAGCATGCAAATGGAGCTCCAACATTCAAGAGTGAGGCGGAGAGCAGGAAACCATAGTCAGTTGGTCTAACATCTATTGTTGAGAAAATGCTGGAAACTCTTATCGAGGAGATAAGCACAGGACATTTAGAAAATAATGAGACAATCAAGCTGTGAACATTGTCCTTTGAACAAGAAATCACCTTTGACAAAACTACTAGTGTTCCTTGAAGACGTAACAAATGGGGAGGCTCAGGGAGAACAGTCCTGTATTTCCAGATGGCATTCGATAAGATGCCAAAATTACTGCACAGAGCAGAAGGGCTGCGGAGAAACTTTGCAGGGACAGAATGCTGGCTAACTAACAAAAAAAAGCATGATAAGATTATTTTCAGATTAATAAACAGTAGTACCCTTAACTATAATATAATATTGATGACTTTAGCCAAATATGTTGATATAGATAGATAGACTCGTAAGTTTGAGGAGGGCACAAAAGTGTTTCCAAAAAAAAAAGGATAAAGTTAGATCAAATACATTCTAGATCAGAGGCTCCCAACCTGGGGTCCATGGACCCCTTGGTGAATAAGGATCCATAGCATTAAAAAAAAAGGTTGGACCTCTGTTCTAGACAAAAACCAACAGATTTTTAAGATACAAGCTAGTTAAGGAATATAAAGAGAGAGAAGTGAGATTGAGACCAAAATTGGATCAGCCATTGGAGCAGAAAGCTTAAGGGTCTACCTTTATTCCTGTTATTTTGTGTTTTTGACATGCCAAGTAGCAAGAATCAGAAAGAATAAACAATGGTAAAGTAAACTGAAGACAGAACAGGAGAGGTACTCTGAGTGCTTAGGAAATGATTTTCAGTTTTTAACGTGGTACTCATCTGGCTCAACATCAAGTATTTATTGAGATGTGGATGAAATGCTACATTACCTGAGCTACTTGTACTTCTTCAGCCATCAGACCCTCTGACTCCAGGTCATTTGCCACCTTATTAATATCTTGCAAGCGAGATTCATTAGCTTTCAGATCCTTAAAGATAAATTGCCTAAATTAACAATTCCATCGATTTAAACATATTGATATGCTATAGATATTAATAATGCTACAAGCAGAAAACCAGAGAAATACTGGAACCAGAAAATGTCTTTAGAAGAGAAAGATGCTGATAGTCAAAGTTGGCACATACCATAATAACAGAAAACTGAATTACGGAAACAGAAACCATAATTTGCTCTTGCACGAGCATTGGCAAAAGCAATTTCTTCAAAATACACTTCCCCAATAGTTTTAATGCTCTTCCTTCTATTTGACTGATATGTGTTTGAATTAGGATTTTAATGAACACAAAGGGTATTTTTTCCTCCAAGATTTTTCCCCCCAACATCACTTCTGAAAGTTCTAATTGTGAAAAGGTGCCTATCACTCCAAATGTCACATTATAACAGATTAGCGCATCATAGAGTTTGCCCGCCTGACACCTGGCCCTCTAGGCCTGAGTCGACGTAGTAGTAGTAGTAGTAGTAGTAGTAGAGCTTGAGCCCACCACTGAACTTACTTTATAAGTATACTATTCAAGTGCAGTATCAATATGACAATTCTCAACAGGGGGATGGATTCGCATGGACACAGGTCCTAGATTAAACCCTCATCTGCACCAAGTTAGCAGATAGTTAAAGTGGTAAGGTTAGGAATTCATGCAGGGGGCCCCAGTCCAGAAACTGCATCAGAAGAATAAAACATACGCAGGCGAGGGCTACAACAGGCAATGATGTCACCACCATTTGCTAACTTGCCAAGAATAATGGTGCTACATTTCAGGTAAATAAATGGAAACTGAGAAAGCTTTGAGGGCATACCTGACCATTTAGAATGTTTAGGAAGGATCAGGAAAATTGGCACAAAGAAAGGAGGATGTATAACTTTCCTAAGGCAACTCACGGTTAAAATACAGAGAATAAAATTTGACACAAACTCATAGCCATCCAGTTGATACATTAAGTAGTCATATTTGTAAAAACTATAATAATCATAACCAAGGATATGATACTAAGATTTTCTTTTCTCCTCCACTATCACAATAACACGATAATTCAGAAATAGTGCTTACTTTCTGGAAGTCATCAAACTTCTTCTGTAGTCCTTCCACTTGTTCCAGATCAGACCCCACCTCTTCACTGGTCAATGCTGCCTCTTTCTCATTGATCCACTGCTGCAATTCATTGGCTTCACGGAAAAGCATGAACTTTTTGCAGCTCTTTTCCAGCATGTCCTTGCGCTTTGTGCCTAGTTCCAAAATCGACTGGTATCTGAAAAAGAGATGAGAAACATAGCAAATAATCACTCAACAACAACTGGCAATCTGATCTATTTAAATGGAAGGCAATGACAACACAAACTTCAACCATCTGAACACAGAATTGCTTGCAACAGACAAACCAGGAAAAAAATCCTAAATACATGAAATCTGATAAAGATGACCAAAAGAAAAGAACTGACACATTAGTACTTATGTTTGCATATTATATGTTGAGGCAACATCAAATTTAAGTCACAAGGGGTGTTGTATATAACTACAAGATCAATTCCAGCTTCCTATTACTTCCATCCCCCCCCATTCTCATTATAAATTCCCACAGTTCTGACAAAAGGTTTTTGTCATAAAACATTAACTATTTCTCTTTTCACAGATGCTACTGGACCTGCTGAGTACTTCCAGCTTTTCTCTTTTGGTATCATAAGTACCTTCACAGTGCTATCTCATAATTCTTTGCACTACTATTTCTACTATCCTCCAGTCTGAGCTTCTTAAATATTTTGCAAAAATCACACATTTTGAAAATGCCAAAAGCATTCTTTATGATTACTTACTCAAAAAGTTCATTCAAAGTAGATGCTTTTGGAATTACGATAGGTATATAATAGAGATAATGCATTTATCTAGAGCAAAGTTCAGAGTTTTAAGGAGAGTAACTAAAGTTTTTCATCCCAAATCAACAACAGACATTTGCTTGTTCAATAGCTTTATTAAGGATTGGTCAAGTTTGGTTTTCATTTCCTGTCAGCATGCAAAATGAATACTAACTTTCACTCACTAAGTTCTAACAATTTCACACCATCACACCAGCTTCACAATACTTATAAACAACCTTCACAATACCTACCAGTACTTTTACTGTACAGTGAAGATAAGAATATTAATGTAACAAACAGAATCCAAATAGTTGAATGCTTTGCTAATAACCAGAAAAGTGTGCTATCAGGAGCATTGGCTAGAAATGAATAAATTAATAATCTTAAAAATCCATGCATCCAAAATGATCAGGTTCTCTACCTTTCACACTTCACTTATCAGTTAAAAAGGGAAAAAGATCACCACCCCCATCCATTAAAACTGGCCTACGTAGGTGTCCTACTTCACAGCAATTTGATCCTTCAAGCTAGCAAAATACTTAAAAGATTCATTCAGTGTCCACAATCACTGGCAAAAATGAATGGAAGTGCAGAGAGATCACATCAAGTGAGGAAGAGCCGAGCCTACTCACAATTCCTCCACCTGCTTCATACGGAGCACAACGCTGCCAACTTCCTTAGCTAGCAGAGCCCTGGACAGACAAAGGGAGCAGAGCACAGCATGCATCATTAGTGGATTAACGGCTTAAAGCAGCTGTTGAAGAAAGGAAAATTAGTAGTACATGGTCAGAATCAGCAAGGATCTAGGGAAGATTCCGGATTAATAGCTGCAAGCAGACAAGCAGAAGCTAATGACTGTGGTTTGATTAGTCACAAGCAACTGATCTAGTCAGAAAAAAAGTTAGAACCCATAAAGAAACCATTAAAAGATTAATGCAATTTTCATCAAGAATTCATCATTTCTCTCTCACTCTGAACTGCACCATTAATACCAGTTACCAGGCACTGTCTTTTAACCACTTAGACGGAATATGGCAGCAACTAATCAAATTAGACAGTCGGTAAATCTGAAGTGATTTGGAAGCTACACTGCAGCACAGTTTGCATATTCTTCAAACCTGGGAAAGCTAGAGAGAAATCATGCAGAAATGTGTAAAAATTTGATAAAAGCAGAGTTTATGCATCAAGCATTAGAATGTTTACAGCACAATATGAGGCATCAGCCCTCAGTACATGATCCAAATTTCTGGCCTATACTTGTGAAATAAGCTTCTATTTTCTGAATAGTAATCCGTTTCTCTTTTCACTTCCCTTTTGAGCCACTTTATCTTTCCTTAATATACTTTCTATACACCAATTAAGCTTAAAATGTATCATCAAAATGTGAAGGCCAGAAGGCATTGTATCATGGCAAATGGGTGTTTTGGGAGACAATTGGAATACTGTCCAGGATAATTCATTGCATTGATGCAACACACACCTAAATGGTCAGCAGGCACAGCTGAAAGTATCTGTACTAATAATTCAACATTATGTCTGAAATTATCACACCAGTAACCAGTGGAGCCAAACTATGTTGTGGAACATCAAGAAATTGGAAACAGGAAAACAACAGACCTGAACGCATGCAACAGCCAGAAATTCATTTAATGCTCATGATCAGCATTTGGTGCCAACAGTTGTTTGGGGTGACATACAGTTCAATTAATATACAGAAATAGCCACTTGGACTGTACCCTACGTGCATCCTTAAAACTACAACACATTACAGGTCATCGACTTTTTGCAAGTAGAGAAAGAATTGAAGTGAGAAAGATAAAATATACAAGAAGACAAAGACACCATGTTGAGGAGTCATTCAGGAGGAAATGGAGGCCATTCAGCTCATCAAGTCTGTGCCAGCTTTCTTTTCCAAAGATCTATCCCATGAGTACTACTCTCCTGTTCTTCTAATTTTCATACCGACCCCCATACTCAAAATTTGCCAATCTCAACCAATTCTTCTGATAAGAAATACAAGATGCATATCAGTAAAAAAAATAACAGCAGCCACTACTAACAAAGGTTTGGCAAATCACCATCACAAAACAGAAGTACTAAATCTAACCACCAAAATGCAGAATGTTCAATACTGAATTACTGCTTCTGTAATAAAAAAAAATCAGTGTTAAAATGGCTGGTTTAATTACTTACTGATTTTCTATCTGTTCCTGACGTATTGCAATGCTGCTGGAATCCTCCAGCAAATTCTCACGTGATGCACTCTGTGCTGGGTCCAATTTCTTTACATAGGCAGCAGGAACAAATCCCTGACGATCATTCACTTCCACTTTCCACCAATCCTTCAGAATAAAATGAAGGGCAAACATCAGCAGCTACACATTAAGGTATCCTAGCCCTGAAGGAGGTGATTCTTAACCAAACGAGCTTTAACGACCTTGTCTGTTATGGATGGGACATTGTATTACCCATAAGCCCACATGTCTGAATAAAGCAGTCCCATATTCATTACAAAATTCAGTATAGAATGTACATTGATACAAGTGCTTTTTAAATTCTATAACTGTGAATCCAAAATCAATATGCCCTTGAACAGAAAATCCTACAAAAAGCAGTGGATACGGTCCAGTCCATCACAGGTAAAGACCTCCCCACCACTGAGCACATCCAAACGGAGCATTGTCACAGGAACGCAGTATCCAGAGGACCCCCACCATTCAGGCCAACCTCTGTTCTCACTACTGTCATCAGTAAGGAGGTACAGGAGCCTCAGGACTCACACCACCAGGTTCAGGAACAGTCGTTACCCCTCAGTCATCAGACTCTTGAACCAGAGGGGATAACTTCACTCAACTTCTCTTGCCCCATTACTGAACTGTTCCCATAACCTACTGACTCATTTTCAAAGACTTTTCATCTCATGTTCTGGATATTTACAGTACTGAGCAAGTCTTAGGCACATGTAAAAAAAATTCTGTAAAGGAAAGATGAAATTTAAAGTTTCTAAATATCAAGAAAATTAACATAAAGAGCAGTTAACAGTAAAATACTAAAATCAATATTTGGTGTGACCACCCTTTGCCTTTAAAACTGTACAAATTCTTTTAAGTACACTGTTGCACAGTTTTATAAGAAAATCGGTTGGTTGATTGTTCCAAGCATCTTGGAGAATTCATCACAGCTCCGCAGACTTTGCTTGTCTCAGTTGCTTCCATCTCTCCAGATAACCCCAGACAGTCTCAATGATGTTGAGATCAGGGCCCTGTGGAGACATACCATCTGTTGCAGAAATCGTTGTTCTTCTTTTCACTGAAGATAGTTCTTTATGACCTTGGCTGTACGTTTGGGGTTCAATGAAGCTGGGACCCATCAGAAGCTTCCCTGATAGAATTGCATGATGGATGAAAATCTGCTTGTATTTCTCAGCATTGAGGATTCCATTAATTCTGACCAGATCACCAACTCCATTTGCAGAAATGCAGCCCAAATCTGAAGGGAACCTCCACTATGCTTCACTATTGGCTGCAGACACTCACCCATATAGCACTCTCTAGCTCTTCTATGGACAAACTGCCTCCTGTTTGAGTCAAAATTTCAAATTTTGACTAGTCAGTCCAGAGCACTTGCTGCCATTGTTCAGCACTCCTGTCCTTGCATTTTTATGCGTAAAACTCATTCATAAGGCCAGTGATGTTGTGAACTCATTCCTAAGGCCAGTGATGATGTGGGGATGGAACTGGACTCTCTCACGGTGGTGTCTGAAAAGAGAATGCTGTCTAAGTTGCATGCCATCTTGGTCAATGTCTCCCATCCACTACCTAATGTACTCGGTGGGCACAGGAGTACATTCAGCCAGAGACTCATTCCTCCGAGATGCAGCACAGAGCGTCATAGGAAGTTATTCCTGCCTGTGGCCATCAAACTTTACAACTTCTCCCATGGAGGGTCAGACACCCTGAGCCGATAGGCTGGGTCCTAGACTTGCTTCATAAATTACTGGCATAATTTACATATTACTATTTAACTATTTATGGTTCTATTACTATTTATTATTTATGGTGCAACTGTAACAAAAACCAATTTCCCCCAGGATCAATAAAGTATGACTATGACTATGAGCTGAGTCTCTTGGCTTTATTTCCACTTTGCAGGAATGGCTTTTTGGCAGCAACTCTTCCATGAAGACCAGTTCTGACAAAACTTCTCCAGACTGTAGAGGAGTGTACTTGAGTTCCAGTGGTTTGAGAGTTCAGAGCTGAATACCTTCTGATTTAGAAGGGACGTCAGTTTGATGTAACTCTCATCTGTCTCAGTCAGATCCTGTGGCCAACTTAATGTCCTCAACCTTGTCAGTTTCTTTGTGCTTCTTCAGAAGAGCTTGAACACCACATCCTGAAACTCCTGTCTACCATGAAATTTCTGCTTGGGAGAGACCTTGATGATATAGGATCACCACCTTGTGTCTTGTTGCTATGCTCACTCTTGCCATGGTGTAAGAATTGATCTACAGAGTAATTAAGTTTTTATTTGAAAAGTGGGCTATTACTTAATATTCTATTCTAATATTATTCTTTACTAATATTCTATCCTTCTAATGAAATACAAAAAGTTCTCTGTAATATTAAATTTTTTTTGGAAAATGTATCTTTGGAAATCACAATTTTTCTCCTTTCTACTGACAAACTAATGCCGAAGGCAAAAATAAATACCTAAAACAAAATTTATAAAAAGAATGCCTAAGACTAATGCACAATACTATATTGTTTATTTATTTATTACTTTTTTCTTTTGTATTTTCAGTTTGTTGTCTTTTGCACACTGGTTGTCTATCCTGTTGGGTGCGGTCTTTAACTGATTCTATTATGGTTATGGAATTTGTTGAGTATGCTCACAAGAAAATAAATCTCAGGGTTGTATATGGTAACATACATGTACTTCGTTAATAAATTTACTTTGAACGTGAATGCAATAAATGAAAACACCAACACAGTTTCTTATTAGTTAGTTTTACAACTTCTCAGTCTACCCTGGCATTTTATTACCTTATTAGTGCTGTTTAGCAGGGTAAGAATATCACCCTTTTTCATGGTTACTTCACGAGGACTCTTCTCCTGATAATCATACAAAGCCAAAACCAGCTCTTTTCCAGTTTCATCATCTGAAGGAGCCACTTGTTGCTGAAGAGACAGAAACAATTAGAGACTTACTAATCCACCATGTACTGTATGTGTGTGTGTGTGTGTGTGTGTGTGTGTGTGTATATATTTTTTTTTATTGAACATATTTATTAAAGGAAGTAAATTAGTGGCTAAAAGTCCATAAACATGCTTTAATGTTTAGCAACAAGTATGCAGAAGAATTATTTCAACAACTTAAAAGTATAGAATTTCTTACACGACATGCTTGAGCCTGCTCCTTCAATGCCTGGATGCTGCTACCGTAAGCAATCAGATCAGACATCAAAGCTTCGTGCTTCTTCAATAGGGCCTAGAAAGAAAATTAAAATTCTTTTATAGAACCATTAAAAAATTTTCAGTGCATACGCTGCAGAAATAGGATAATGATTGAAGGCGACAGTCTCTGATAGTTCATCAGATTTACCAAGCAATTAAATGAGGCAAAAAGATTTCACAGTCTAATTTTTAATTACATTAAGTTAATTCTGCAATTCAGGGGGCAAAGGCAGAGGCCAAGCAGGTGTCAATTTGGTCATAAAATGAAGAGCAGATAGGCTTCTCATTCCTGATCTATATACAGAAATTTTGCTGGAGACATTTATGTGGCTTTCAGTTAGAAAGCTTCAGATCTATTTGTAACACTGCCTGAAACTGAACTGCCTGCATTAGGCACAATTTCATTTGAGTAAAACTCTTAGCACTCTTGAAAATGTACTGCAGCGGAGGCAACTTTGATTTTGAATTATAGCACTGATCGATCAGTTACTCATTTCACATCTCACCCAATTTTAACTTCCCATGTTTTCAACTTGTACTGCTCATCAGAAATTAAAGTTATTCAAGGTCAATAAATGATGAAGAAAACTAGATCTTAAATTTACTTTCAATTTACTGATAAATGTTGTTATTGCTACAAAATAAACATTAAATTCTTTTTGGTCACCAGCATAATATTACAAACCAAAATATCTTTTGCTTGAAGAGCACCTTTTGTATCTTTTCATTTTTTAAAAAATCAATCAGTAGTATAGAAAATACATGACTGTTTTGTTCATTAACAACAAGGTGTGCATTAAATATAACAAACAATCCAGTAGTTACCAAGATGCCAGGAGAAGATCAAGGGTTCAGAAAGGTTGTATTCAAATTGCTGGACTGGCATCCAGAGGAAAATGTTTCAAATTCATCCAAAGTGAATGTCTGAACGGGATTGGGGATAGGAATTGCAAACATTGGCCATTGGAAAATTCTGCTTTTTGTGCATGGAGCTGAAGTGCTCAACAAAGTGGCTCGTCAATCAACATTGGGTTTCACCAAAGTAGAGGAGGATACACTGGGGGTACCTGATACAGTAAATGGCCCCAACAGATGCACAGGTGAAGTTTTGCCTCACAGAGAATGACTGTTTGGGGCCCTGAATGGAGGTAAGGGAGGAGGTGAATGAGCACATTTGCAGGGATAAGTGCCGGAAGGGATGAGTGGATAACGAAATCATGGAGGGAGTGATCCCTGTGGAGGCCAGAGAATGAGGGGAAGCAACTATGTTTTTAGTGGTAAGATTCTGTTGAAGATGTCGGAAGCTGCAGAGAATGATGTGCTGGATACGGAGGCTCATGAAGTGGTAGGTGAGGACGAGAAGAACTCTATCGTTGTTAAGGTGTTTGGGAAATGGAGATGTGGGTGAGGACAGGATCAATGGTGGAGGAAAGGAAATCCCATTCTTTGATGTTCCCAAAAGGAAAGCCACATTGTGGGAACAGATGCAGTGGAGAAGAAGGAACTGAGATAAAGGAATGGCATTTTTACAGGAGACAGGGTGAGAAGTTGTTTAGTCAAGATAACCATGGTCACCGGTGGGTTTATAAAGATAACAGTAGTGATGGAGACAGAAAAATGGAGGAAGGGGAGAGGTGTCAGAAATGGACCAGCGAATTTAAGGACAGGTACTTTGAAGGAGGACATCTCTGATGCCAACTCTGATCACCTGCCCTTGAGGCCCCTCCTCCTTTCCCTTCTCTCATGATCCACTCTCTTCTCCCATCAGATCCCTTCTCCTCCAGCCTTTTGCTTTTTCCACTTATCACCACTCAGCTTCTAACTTCATTTCCCTTCCCTTAGCCACCAGACTTCACCTGTCACCTTCAAAGGAAGTTCACATCCAGTGAACAATATTTTAAGGTAACAATCTACAATAAAGATTTGATCAAAAGAATGTTAACAGATACAAAAGGAATAAAGAGCAGTAAGAGGCTATTATGGATTTCATGGTTGATCCTCTACCTCAGTACCCAATTCTTTACATTCCTTCTTCACTTCAGCATGAAAATTTATGTACTCCCACCTTAAATACATTTAATGACTTTACCCCCCCCACTGTATTTTGTGATAAAAAATTCACAAGTTTGCCACAGACTGGTTGAAGGAATTTCTCCTGATCCAAGTTCTGAATTGCATACAAAGTACCTTGAGGTTGTACCCTAATTCTGCACATTTCAGCTATCAAAATCACCTTGCTTATACAAGTTAGTTTAATACAAGGGTTCCAAATTTTTTTTAATGCCGTCGACCATTAGGCAAAGCATCCGTGGACCCCAGGTTGGGAACCCTTGGTCTAAAGATCCCCTATCATTCTTCTAAACTCCAGTGAACATAAGCTTAATCCCTATCTTTTCTCATATGTCAGTCCTATCACTTGGGAATTAGTCCAGTAAACTTCAGCTGTGCTCACTACATTACAAGAGCAACCTTCTTTACATAACCAGTCTAAATCTGCATGTAAAGCTTTTGTCGCAACTGTACAAGGCAATCACATGACCCTGTACAGTCACAATATCCTTGCCTGTACTCAAATCTATAAATGATGACTACCATAGTATATGCCTTCCTAACTGCCTACTATATCTGAATGTTTGCTTTCAGCATCTGGATAAATTAATATCCAAGATCTTGTTATTCTTTATCTTTTCTCAATCTATTGTCAGTCAGATAATAATGTCTGGTTTTTATGAATCAAGTGGATAACTTCATATTTGTCTATATGGCACTGAATGTGCCATGCATTTGCCCACAACCAACTGCCAAGCCACTGTAAAACCCCTTGCATCCCTCACTCAGTGCACATTCCACGACCGCCCTCAAGCTCTGTTGAGCCAAAAAGCTTGTATGACAATCCTTATTCGTGGAATCAAAGAGCCATACCTCTGCAGAATCTTCATCTTTTCCATAGTCAACACTGCCAACAACAGGCTCTTTCTCCCTCATCCAAGACTCTGCCTCATTAGCATCAGCAAAGTACTGTTGAGCCTGCAGTGAATCTTCCAGATCCTGGCGCCTCTGTGCCGCCTTCGCTTTCAAGGAATCCCATTTCTGATTTAAGTCATTTAACTTACTTTTCACATCTTCACTGGCAAAGTGACCTGAGAAAGAATTAAACCAAAAAAAGTTTGTGCAGAAATTTCACAAATAAAACAAATTACTTGCATATTCCACGCACCAGATTTTATTCAAATTCCCTGCCTCGCTTGTGAACTCCTTCTCATATAACGTGCTTCTCTTGAATAACTTCTACAATTCAAATTTCACAATGGACTGTATAAAAAGAGAGGGAAAAAGTCTAAAACATATTGGGGGTTGGCACAAGATACAACCCAATTCTCAAAGCAAAATCATGAAAACTTTTTCAAATGACTCTTTTGTAGCTAAGGAATAAAATTATAACTTTGTAACCAATTCATTTCTCTTAATTGCTTTGTTATACACTCAATCATGAAAAACCCTGTGCCTGGTCCTATTGGTATAAAGACTAAGTCGAAAGACTGTAGTCTTTAGAAATGACCAATCTTGGCAGTAGCAACATTATGTTTTTCACTGGCTTGGATTGTGATTACCATTTTCTTGCAAAGTATTTGTAACAGCAAATCGCCATTTTAACAAAATTGAATAAAATAATTCAATTTAATCTCTTTTTTTTTTTGAAAAACTCCATGCTAAGGAGTTACAAACCTAACCATTCATTTCCTTTTCGAACGCAACAACCATTTGCTCCTTAAAAAAGCTCTTTTATTCTTATCAAGTTTATTCTCCCCTCATGACATTTTCATTTTAATTTTTCTCAATTTTCTTTTCACGTTTTCTGCAATATATGTGAACGAGTAGAGCGATTTATTTAAAAAAATGAAGTGAATTATTTATATTTTACTAAAAATCCTTCCTGCCTGACTGCAACATTGGAAGTCATTTAACCCACTAGGTCCATGCTAGTTTCCAACAGTTCAATGATATTAGTCCCATTTCCCTCCCTCATTTCCCATGAGCTCTTAATGCATTTTTCGTTGAATGTGCATCAACTCCCTTTTGATTTATTTGACTTTTATCAACACCAAGGGATAATTTACAGTTTCTGAGATGTGCGAGAAACCTACTGCATGGGAACAACATGCACATCCACACAGTCAGCACCCAGGTCAAGATTGAATCTAGATCCTGGGAGCAGTGAAGCATCACTACTAATTGCTGCATTATCATGCCGCCCTTGATGATCTGATCTTCCCAGGGTAAGCTGCACCACTGAGATGGAAAGTTACACTTGCTCCTGATGAAGGGTCTCGGCCCAAAATGCCGACTATTTATTCCCATCCATAGATGCTGCCTGACCTGCTGAGCTCCTCCAGCAGATTTCCAGCATTTGCAGTATATTCGTGTCTACATTTGCTCTGGACTGTTTCCCTTCCCCCTCGAGCCCCTCATTCACATGTCCAGGACATAGCTTGAATCCCTTCAACTGACTGCCATCTTATGAATATGCACAACTCAAGTTGATTGATACATCCTACATAAGTAGGAATTAAAAATCTTCACAAACATTGACTTCCATAAATTTTTTTGTAAAAGACAATACCAAAGTTGCACATCAAAAGCAATTACATAGTATTTTTTAAATAAACAATTCTTACCATCTTCAATCATGGTTTGACCTTTCTGAGCCACTGCTTTAATACGTGGCTCATGACCAGCAATCTCTGCCTGGAGGGCCTGGTGCTTTTTAAGCAAGTTCTGTACACCAATCAAATCCTTTCCTGAAACAAAAGATTTAAAAACTGAGCATCAAATCGACTTCCCCAAAAATAATGACTGATGAAAATCAAATGTTATAAACTCTGATATGTGCAGGTCCTAATTTTTAGAACTAATAATCCCATTAGCAGAAGAAATCTCTAAATGTTTCAGAGAATGGTCTAGACACAGGACATCAAGCTCAAGTTAATCTGTCTATGCCAAAACATTTATCACTATTGATAGTAGTAGTCTCTAAGAACAAAGCAGGATAAGAATGGGACAGCAGTTTACAACCACCTGAGGTGCAATACTAGCCCTGCTCAACATTTCCTCATTTAGTTCCACCACTGAAGCCAGGATTAGGGAAGACACCACAACATAATTAAGCAAAAGAGCATAAGAACGTTATCTGGGTCAACTAATGAGAAGAAAATAAATAACAATAAGACTTTTTATAACAAGGAGAAATAAATAACAAGAAGATCTTTTATAACGAGGAGAAAATAAATAGTAAGATTTTTTTTTTACAAAACTTCGCTCACAAAATGTAAACATGACTGACAATACACCCATCCCCAATGGTCCCTGACCTGAGAAAAAACTGGTTAAGAGTCAAATGATGGGTCTGGAATCACTTACGTCTAAGTTGGACAGGGATAGCCGCTACCCTTCCCTAATGGATAGTAATGAACCAGATGCTTAGTTTTTTAAAAAAATGTCAATCCGGTCATTGTTACTAGGCGTTTTTACAATTCCAGATTTATTACTCAAACTCCCCAGCTTAAACAGATGTCTAGAGGAGTGGTTTTAATTTATTCCATGATCTAACTGGTGGGAGGAAATGGGCTCAGGAGGCAGAATAGCCTCCTCTTACTGTTTTGAACAACAATATTCATAGAGGAAATATAATATCCAAAAAAATATAGTTTGAAATATGCCAACTGGCCTGACCTCTATTAGTGGAAGCAGCAATAGGTTCCTTTTCTCGAATCCATGTTTCTTCATCTTCAATGTCACGGAAAAGCTGTTGGAGTCTAAGAGAGTCAGCAAGTTTCTGTTTTCGGGTCACCATCGGGTCTTTCAATGCCTCATAACGACCAACTAAAGTTTCTTGCTTTTTCTTGATGTTGTCAGCATCAAAATGCCCTGCTTCCTGGAACTGCCTGGCTTGGATATTAATCCCATCAATACGGTCCTTCAAGCAAAACAATAAATAAAAGTGAGTCTATTCTTGCATTATACAACAGTTACAATTAGAAGTATTTGTAGCAAAGATTAATGAATGGAAATTACTAAACAAAGCTGCTGGTGCCTTTATTACCTTCTACTGTTACTGCTGGCTCAGCCATCTAATATGGAACCCCACCCAGGGTGACATTTTGTCTTGAAGGTGAAAACTACTTTCCCCACAGAATGATTGCTCCTGATAGCTTGAATAACAAACTCTGAAGTCATCACAAAATGTGGTTGATGCCATTAACAAAGATAATACAGTGCCGGAAAGAGACGCTGACATAAAAGATCCACCATGATCTTATGAAAGAAGGAATAAGCACAAGACGACAAATGGCTGACACCGTCATTTACTTCTTATAACTGTTTGCCATTCCTTTTGATATTATTTGCTTACAAGAGAATAATAACAGATAATAAAAACAGATGGAATGTAGGTTAAACCTATTGATTCTTTCTGGCCATTTTATAAAATTGGACTCATCACTTTCAGGCAACATTCCACAGCACAGACGTTGTTCAAATGTGAACACACAAAAAATAAATACTGCATCTGGTGTTTCTGACAATTCCCCAAAGCAAATGTGCAGAGAGAAAAAGAAGTCAGTCCTAATCCAGTCTCACAGCCAGGGTTGGCAGAGATCGACAAACCAATTCCCCCATCAAATCTTATACAAGAATGCTCTGAAAGGGAGTGGTTCCAGAAGTTGAGCTGAATGGTATCCAATAATCTAGATGTTAATAATAAAGTAGTTCTTGGGAACATATGCATAAAAAGGCAGTGATTAAATATTGAGATAAATTGTACATATGGAAGCCTATTCAAACTTCTTAAAAGCTTTCACTGCAACGAATTTTTGCCTCAAAGGATTTACAAAACTTGGGTTGTAAGAACAAAATTTTGAGATTTGTATGCTTGCGAATTTGCAATTAATACAGCTATTTCCTACAGAAACAGATATGAGCAATGAACTCACAGGAGACCTTACAGTCCCTTATGCTTGAATATCATGGCTGATCTTTTAACTCCATGCCACTTCCTGTCTCAATCATTTTTAAACTAAATAGACAACTGACTCCTACAGCCCCCTTCACTAGCGAATTCCAACGATCCTCCACATTCCTTGGAGCATAGCAAATCATGAAAGGGGATTAGCACAGATTAAATGAACCAGTAAGGACATGGCAGATAGAATACAATGTGGACAAATGCGAAGCAACCTACTACTTGTGGAATAAAAGCAGAAAGGGTTCCAGCTGCTTTTAAAATTGAATCACATTATCTTCTGGAAACAAATAATGTCAAAACAAACAACATGCTTTAGAATAGAAGCAGGAGGACTAGGCAATTTGGCCTCATGCCTATTCCTCATCTTTTAAGATTATAACTGATCTTTTATACAAATACCATTAATGGACAGAAACCTATAATTCACACGAATATTTGTACCCAATACTACGCACTCTAAATTTTGTTCAACAATGACCTGCGAGGTAGCTTATCAAAAGCCTACTAAAAGTCCAAATACACATCAACTGGTTCCTCTATCTATTCTGCCAGTTACAACTCCAAAAATGCTATCATTTACAAATCCTGATTTCCCTTTCATGGACGTTATTTCTTTCTTAATAATAGATTCCATCATTTTCCCTTCTACTGCTGAGGTTAGGCAAGTTATCCATGGTTTCCCCCCTTTCTTAAATTGAAAGGTAGCTTACATTCAATACCTTTCAATCTGTGGAAACTGTCCTTGAATCTACGGAAAAGCAATTAGAACATCCACCATTTCTCAAGATACCATCCAGGGAGCGGGAAGCTGTGATGATTGTACGTTCTAGTATCAATTGTTTGGCGACAATAAAGTATAAAGTACCTTCTTTAAACCCTAGGATGTGTAGGTCATCAGGTCTGGGTTCCCCCCCCCCCCATCTTTCAGACCAATCATCATTCTGAAACATGAGTCTGTTACTACTGTCCTATTTCTGGGAAGTCTTTGTATAAAACATAGTTAAAATGTTTCATTTCTCTCCTATTTCATTATTCTCCAATATAATTTCTCCTGTCTTGGTCTACATTAAGCTCTTTATTTTGCTTTCTGCATATCTCTTGGACTTCATCTGCTTTTATGTTATTTACTAGCCTACTTTCCTGTATTCAGCCTTGATGCTCCTTTGCTGAAGTTCTTTTAGCTCAACAAGATTGAGTGATTAAGTAAATCTCAAAGAACAAAATCCTCGGTTAGATGCCTGGTCTCCACTGAATTAACTAGTCTTGGCTTTGAATCAGGATTAAAGCTGGGAGATAAATTAGCCAAGTTTCCCATTTCCAGCTCTTATTATCAATACCTACATGCACATTGCAGACATCAAGACGGAAGATTGATAGATTAACTATAGTTAGAATGGAACAATGGGCACCTGGATAGAGAATAAAATGGCATCCCATGCTCACAACATTGTATTTCTGCAAGAAATCAACATCCTTAAGCAGATATGACACAGGATACAATGAATTCCAAAGTCAACACTGATAAATTTCCATACCTGGTGTGCTGCAATATCAGCTTCCAGCAGTGCATGTTTCTTCTGCAGATTCTGTACGCTGGTCAGGTCCTTTCCATAATCATCTGAAGAAAGGTGACCTTCAACTTCATACAGCCAGAGTTCAATATCTTCCACATTTCGGTTAAATTGTTGCTGCTGGTTGGCCTCTCGTAGTTTGATACCTGACCATAAACAAAAAAAATAAAGGTCACATTAATGAAACAGTAAATTTAATTATGTTCTACATTCTACCCTATAGTCACAGAACACTACAGCACAGAAACAGGTTCTTCAGAGTCCATGCCAAACTACTATTTCCTATTATGATGGTGAAACCAAACTAGTAACCCAGACAGCTGAGCCAACTATCGAAATAGCTGTGAAATTAAATTCCAGAATATTAATTGAAGTTTAAAATATTTAGTCATAGTGACAATAACAAAATTACCAGATGATGATACAAGCCCTCCAGTTCAGTCATGCTTTCCATGGGAATAAATCTATCAACCTACCCTGTCTAGCCTTAATGAATCAATCACACAGAAATATGGCTCACTCCCTCTGAAATCATCCAACAAGCCACTCAATTGTATTATAACTGATAAAATAAAACACTAAAAAAGATAAAACTTGGGGACAACTTGGCATCTTCCTCTGCAACAAGTGCAGATACTAAAAAATTACTCGAAGTCCAGCAGAACCTATAATTCCTCCTCTATAAAATTCTGGGGACTGACACCTCAATTATGAAAGCTGTCAAAAAAAAAAAAAAAACAAGTTAAGCAACACCTGACAGATATATTCACAAAACCACAATTTAGAGACAATGTGCAAAACCTCTCCATCATAATCCCTGCTTACATCCTCACCCACCAGCCGATCAAACCCACCAGAGACGATAATCAGTGGTACAAAAGTGGAAAGTAGCAGCTCTGAGAAGTCAAGCATAAGCCAAGAAACCACCTTAAGTATCCGTAAAATCAACTAAGGTTGGAGATTTTCCAAAACTCCCTTTTACATATCTACAGCAAAACAGTTACAAAGTAATCTGTAATTGAGCCATTTAAGGTGAAAACTAACTCCAGCCAATTTGGTCTCTCCTATTCCTCTATTCATGTAGCATCCTCAGATTACTCTGCACATCCCCTAGTGCTATCTCTGATGTCCAGGACTATTCATGGTACGTTAGTTGTGGCCTAGTAAGTGATTTATGTGGTTCTGCCATGCTTTTATGTTCTATGTCTTGAAACTGCATCCCCATATGCCTTCAAAATATTTTTATCAAACAATCAGTCCTTCCAGGAATCAGTGGATATACATTGTTAGCCCTTTCAAACTTCCAGTATCGTGTATTTACATCTTGTTTCCAGCATCTCCCCACCTCAGATTTTTCCAGCTTTGATTCCATTTGCTGTTTTTGTGCATACCCAACTAGCCTGCTGACTTCTTCCTGTGAAGCTTTATTCCTTAGAATTAACGATACTGACAATCTTCCTTTCATTGGCAAACTATTCCAAGAAGCGACTGTGTTGCTACAATCGCTCTTAGTCTTTGCTGAATGGGAGGCATTGTCATGGGCTGGGCAGAAAGAAAAAATGGAGCAGGAAAAACCTCAGTGTTCAGACTTCTGATCATCATCCAAATGATCTCTTTCAAAAAACTCTGAATGATTAGACAACACTCAAATAACAGAACAGGACTCAGCAGCATTACAGATTACCCAGACTCACACAAAGAGTGGGCATCAGCAGGTGGTGTGGGAGAACAGCCAGTCTGTACTGTAGTATTGTTAATATTTTCAACATTCTTATTTTTCTGATTTTAACAGTAGGGCTGCTCTTGGCAAAAATAATCACTTGATCTATACAAAACATTTGTTGTTTCCTGACCTTTCATTTCAGTGGCCTCAAGCAGTCTTTTCCACAGAGAGATGACTTCATTCATACGAGCAGACACTTCATCAGAGGCATAGTGATTAGCATCAATCAGTTCCTGTCCAGCTTTCTGCAGAGTGTCAATTCGACTCTGGTTAGCTGAGAGTTCTGCTTCAAAAGCCTGGTGTTTTTGAACCTTTCCTTGCAAGTTGGAGGGATCCTGGATCCAGATCAAAAAGTTAAAGGATATTGAGAACCATGTCAAAAGTTTGTTGTATTGATGTCAATAAACCATGCAGTCATTGAAAACTGAACATACAGCTACTGGAAGCTAACCCTTAACATTAAAAAAAAATCAACTGAGGTTAAGAATTCTATGTAGCAAACCTATTTAAATAGAACATAACTAGATCTAAATTATTTTAAGACCCAGTGGAATTAACCTGCTCCAGAGTGAAGAATGACAGAGCAATGCTGGAGACATTGCTTAATACCCAGACATAAATACTGCTCAGCACAATTTGTATATCTATGGTGTTTACACTTCTGAACAACTGAGTATAATCTCACCTTATGGGCTTCATCAGTGGCAGTTTTCATCTTTTCATTTATCCAGCTCTTTAACTCATCAGAGTCACGGAAAAACTGCTGCAGACTGAACGAGTTCTCTAGTGCGACACGGCGATACATGGCGCGCTCATGGAGGGCATTACGGCGACTCAGCAGCTATAACACAAGATAACAAGAAGATGAGAAACTCATAACAAGTTGTTAAAATTGAAAATGTATTACCAAAAGGTTAACAAAGATAGATACAAAATAAAATTGCTGAACTATGGGAAAATTTAATTGAATGCACTTAACTGGACAGTTCTTTAATAAGCCAATGAGGTAATGTACAAGTTGATGACAGCAGCCTAATTCAGTGGAAAAAGATCTCGATCTCATACATTAGATATGTGTGGTTGTAAGTTAAAGATTTCATTGTTAAAGGTAAGTTGAAACTACATATTCATTGACCTATCACAAGATTTAAAAAATAACTTTCAAGGCACAAAAAAAAGTTAGCACCAATATCTAAAAAGTATAAAGCATCGACAAGTTACCGCATCACGACGTGCTGCAACATCTTCCTTAGCATAATGATCACTCTGAATCAATTTGGTAGCAAATTCTTCCAATGCCTGATCAGAGAAAAATAGAATGGTTATATAAAATAAAAGAACAACTGCATCCCATGAAAATTATCAGGAACTGAAAGAATCCTGCCAATCATACCGTAATTTTCTCTTCTTGAGCACCTAGGGACTTCTCAAAATCTTCGTGCTTTTTCAGGAGTGCTTCTACGCTATCAAGTGAATCTCCCAAGTCTTCATTCAATAAGAAAGCCTAAGCAAGAACAAAGGTTCGAACAAAATAGTCACACCCAAATGAAGATAATTCTTTATTTGTTGCTGCCTCTCGAAAAGGACATTTTAACACATACAAGAGATCTTAGTATTCCAAAATTACTGCTCTAGGCCAGCATTAGAAGACATTACTAGACAATGATGATTTTCCTTTTTTTTTTACTTTTTTGATGGAATGATGATTTTGTTCAGCTGAACTGCATATATAAAATTTGATAAGTAATGGTTTAAGACCTTCTAAAGAGACGGTGAATTTGTTTCATATAAACATGCACCAGTATTACATACTATCCTACAGCTTATGCAAGAGTATTTTTCCAATACTCTGATGCTGAAAAGCTGCATATTTGAAGCTATCAATTCATTATTCTATGATTTTATCTGTAATATGCAGTCAAGGACCATATCTTTAGAATCACCCTTGCTTTTAAAGTGCAGGTGTGATTTAAAATACAGCTGTCAATGTGAAATATGGAGTGAAAATAGCTGAAAGTAAACCACTGATAGGACAGTCAGATGATTCAAAGTGAAAATAATTAAACCATATTTATTCTGCTGTTAATAAAAAGGACACATCTCTGAAGTCTAGATATCTTTGCTTTCAAGGAGTATAACAAGATAGGGTAAACTAAGTTTAAGATACAGGCAATTCAATACTTCATGAAGGCCAGAGTACAGAAAGTACAGGGGTGATTTTAAAGAGCAAATTTGGAGAGTATATGTATGAAAAAAAAAGTAGGAAAATATCAAAGGAAAATACCAGAAAAAATATGAAAAGGAGAAAAAAGAAAAACAATGTCCTACTATGGTCTAAATAGATTGGAGCAAAATAACCTGATGACAGGTTTATTGATTGAAAAGGTGCTTGAGAGGAAATTCCATATAGGGTGCAGTGAAATGAGTTTGCTTTTCCTAGTGTACATTAATGATTCAAATACAAAATGAAGAAGCCACGATCAAGAAATCTGAATATAGATAACAAAACTGGCATTATGACTGAGTGCAAAGAAGAAAGTTTTATACTGCAAGAGTATACCAATGGATTGGTCAGATTTGTTTTTTTTAAATAAAAGTAAATGGAATTGAGTCCAGAGTAATGAATTTGGAAAGACCAAGTAAGCAAATGCAAAGTGGTGAAATATTGAAAAGTGCAGTATAAGAGACCCCTACCTATATGGGATGCTTACTTAACCAAGGTAAAACACAGGTATATTATGTTGAAAATCTGATAATCTAGAAAATTGTTAGCTATAGTGCAGAGTATAATTCTGACCACAACCTTACAAGAAGTGATAGGATCAGACTGTGTATTGAAATGATTGTTGCCAGAGATCTGGATGCTAAGGCAGAGAAGTGATTGGCTTAGCTGCAGTTGATCTTGTAGAATTTAGGCCTAGGCAGAATCAACTGTAAAAATACAAAATTATTTAGCAATAATTATGGGGCATAGATTTAAAAGTGAACAGTAGTTAAGTTAACTTGCCTCCTGTTTGCTCATCCAGTTATCCACCTGCTCAGTGTCGCGGTAGAAGAGCTGTAGGTCCATGCACTGTTCATACTGGTGTCTACGGAGTTCCCACAAATCTAAGAGAGACACCTTTTCTTCAGCTAGAATTTCCAGCTAAGCAATGAAAAATTTACAATCATTAGTTTCAAACGTAAGCAAATTATAGATACCTTTGTCATTTTTGAATTCCAAGAAAACCAGGTTTCACATAACTAATGAAGTATAATTTTCAATTACACACCAAGTTAAAATGAAGATTAGGCATAACAGAATAATACAAAGGCAATTAGATATTTGATCCTGCTCCCTACTCAACACTGAAGAGTCAAACCTGATGCTTTAAAAAGTGAAATGATATATCACGTTGGTAACAATTGTCCAGACATAAACATCTAGCAGTATCATGGCCAGATCAAGATGTCACAGTTTGTCATTCTAGAACTTCACCTCTCCTTTCCTTGAGGCACTAAACTCACTAATTCAAAAACAACTTCGGCCCAGAGCATCTTCCAGTGCATGCGTAGGAAATGCAAAGCCTAAAACGTTATTCTTCCCTTCCCACCCTCCAGGACTTCAAACATTTCTTCTCAGTGAAACAGTTAAGTATTTGTATTTTTCAGATTTTGTTGTAATTGATTTAACTTTGGGGAGATTAAATACCAATTGACTACTCACCAGGGAATATACTTCCAATCATTTGCTAGTATCTGTCCCATGCATTTAAAATTCTCTACTCATCTCTCTATCCTCAGCCTCCTATACAGTTCCAATGCAGTTCAACTCAAACAGAAGAAACAGGATCTATTTCCCCCCCCCCACCCCCGCCCCACCACCAATTTAGGTACATCAGGTTAAAGTTGCTAGGTAGGATTCAATACAAAGCTCAGCAAATTCCATCTTGTCTGTCATCTGACTTCTTCCAGTATTCCCAACTTTACACTTACTTAAATAAACATTTTCAGTCACCAGAATCATTAACTGTTTCAAGTAAAGACAACTAGGAATACCCAGCAGGGCAAGCAGCAGAAGGTGTTTTTTTTTAAATTGAAATGTTAGCTGTTGATCACCAGTTCCTCTTTTCAAATTTTGTTACCAAAGTGCTCATTGATTGTGAAGAGAAAGTTGCATTTAAATAGCACATTTATTTTAGGACATCTTAAAGTACTTTTCACATAACTAATTGCTTTTGAAATAATACAAAGAGGTCAATTAAAAATATTAAACTCACATATGCATTTACATTAAAATGTTTGAGACTTCTTTCAAAGAAACAGCAAGTTCAGAATGAGATACAAGTCATAGCTTATCACTTTCTCATTGGATAGCAAGGAAGCAGTTAAAAAATATTGTCTCCAGGATGATTCAACAAACCTGAAGGCCATCAACCACAATGGTATGTAGGTCTGTATGTATACCTGGAGACAGCAAGCACTTCAATATGTGATGTATAGTTTTTAAAAGCTGTGACTATAACCAATGTCTTGCTGAACTAAAACCCTCACTAATTTTTGTAGATACACCATAGAAAGCATTCTTCTAGGGTGCATCACAACCTGGTATGGAAGTTGTCCTGTCTAAGACCGGAAGAAGCTGCAGAAGATCATGAACACAGCGCAGCACATCACACAAATCAATCTTCCGTCCTTGGACTCACTTTACACTGCACGTTGTCGGAGTAGTGCTGCCAGGATAATCAAGGACAAGACCCACCCAGCCAACACACTTTTCGTCCCTCTTCCCTCCAGGAGAAGGTTCAGGAGCTTGAAGACTCGTACGGCCAGATTTGGGAACAGCTTCTTTCCAACTGTGATAAGACTGTTGAACAGATCGAACATTCAAAAAGTATTATTTTGGCTCCACTGGCCAGATATAATCTGGTGCCTGCTTCAGTCACGGTCTTGCCACTCCCCGTCTCTCCCAGCTTTGGTGTATTCTTCCTTACCATTGAAATCCTCTCAATTCACATCTAACCTGGTCGTGCTCTCCACTCTCAAAATTTTTAATCAATTTCGCTGCCACTATAAGTTCATATCAGCTTCAGTTTTAGGCCTCAGTCATAAAAAACATTTATTTCCTTCCTCCACATTCGATTCAGCGTTCAGACAATAGGGTTTGAACAGTCTTATGCGCATTAAGGATTTGTATACTGATAACATATTTGATAGTTTTGATAACCTGCGCGGTAAGTATTGCCTTCCGCATAATCATTTTTTTTTAAAATACCTGCAGATTCACTACTTAGTCAAGGAAAAACTTCCCTCTTTTCCTGCTATGTTATGGGAAAAACTCACTCTCAGCTTTAACAATAAAGGGCTGATCTCTGAACTATGCTCTCAGCTGATGTCTTTGGGAGTTCAAGATCTAAACAAAACTAAGAGTGGGTGGGAGGATGACCTCGGTGTGGATCTGGCGGAGGAATATTGGGCAAAAGTATTGAATAGGGTTCATTTCTCATCATCATGTGCTAGACTGGGGCTCATACAATTTAAAGTTTTACACAGGGTACATTTAAGTAAAGGCAGACTTGCAGACATATACCCTGGGACAGACGCTGGCTATGACAGGTGTTCCTTCTCTCCGGCTGGTTTAGTACATGCATTTTGGTCATGCCCTCGGCTTGATGACTATTGGGCACTGGTTTTTAAAATTATCAGTGAGGTTTTGGGGGTGACACTGAGACCTTGCCCGTTATAGCCGTATTTGGTGCGGCAGATGATGATTTGGGTTTAAATGCAAGCCAGTCGGATATCATTTCATTTACATCGCTATTGGCCCGTAGGAGAATTTTGCTGGTTTGGAAATCTGCCACTCCCCCAACTGCTGCTGCTTGGTTAGAAGATGTAATGTTTTTTCTGAAATTAGAAAAGATTAAATTCACTTTGAGGGGGCTCTGTGAAAAAGTTCTATTCGAAATAGGGACCTTTCTTATCATATTTTGGGAGTCTTAAGGAATTACGTACTAGTTGAGGGCATTTGATTGTACTTGGGAAGTTGCCTCCCATTTAACACACTTATAAGTTACCTCACAGGGTGGTTGATGAATTGTAAATATGAGTGTATTTTGGATCATCTGACATGTTGCAGATGTGTGTGAGCTGTCGTCTTGAAGTAGTGTGGGGGTATGGTTGTGAAATGTCCCTACTTGTATTTGTGAATTGTTGTGTTGTAAATATATTAGCGGCCGTGATATGTTCGGGGAGGGCGGGTGGGAGGGGAGGTTTGTTTTGGGGGTACGATACTAAAGCAAAATGGAGGAAAATGTAATCCATTATATATTCTGTATTGTGTCATTCCTTCAATAAAAATTTTAAAAAAAAGACTGCTGAACAGATCCTGACCCAGATCTGGGCCGTACCCTCCAAATATCCAGACCTGCCTCTCGGTTTTTTTTTTGCACTACTTTACTTTCCCTTTTCTATTTTCTATTTATGATTTATAATTTAAAATGTTAATTTTTACTATCGATTTGTAATCCAGGGAGCGTGAACCACAAAATCAAATATTGCTGTGATGATTGAACGCTCTAGTATCAACTGTTTGGTGACAGTAAAGTAAACTAAACTAAAAGACCAGTTAGACCAAGATTTATCCACAAGCACCAAAAAGGTAATATGGTACAAGTTGCATGTTGTATTTAGTCACCGAAATTTAGTTTTCCCTTGGTGCGTTTTCATCCAGTCAGACAATGCAAAAATAAATAAATTACAGAAATCATTCGCTTTGACTTTTTAGAAAAGGGAACACAATTACCAATAATCATACCAGCTAACAAGGAATGTTCAGTAAAATTCAAATAATTCCAAAAGGATAAGCATTGCAATTTCTTAATCAGCTTCACATATATAAAAAAAAGTTCCCATCCTTGAAACTGCTTTGTTACCAATACTAAAAGTAGGAAATATTAAGTGTTTCAATCTGGATACAGTACCTTCTCTCGGACTTCATCAGATGCGTAGTGCCCACCAGCAAGGAGGGCCTGTCCTGCTTCGTCAGTGGTCTTGAAACTATCTTCATGAGCATCAATTTCACCCTTAAAGATACCATGTTCAGATATGTAAATTTCAAGTTCTTTTAAGCTCAGGTCATTAAAATGCCATTGAACACTCTTACAATTTGCTTCTATTTATTTTTCCGAGCAATATTGTTATTATTTATGCAGAATTTCTACATCTGCACTGTGAACGGAAGTTCCAATAGATTAAAAAAACCTAAGTTGATCTAGAAATTGCAAGGTTGAAAACAACCTATTCATCTCCAAACTTAATAGCCATATGAGGCGAAAGTAATTCCATTTATGAGTGTTTTACACTTGAATGAACAAGTATTATGACCATTAAAATCAATCAGGCATCGTAACCACTCTGCTGAAACCATACAGAAATGTGGCTCCAGGACAACATTCCATGCACCGTCAATCTTTAGGCTCTGCCACTCAGGGACCTGTGCTATTATTTTGTGACTGTATGTGCTATCACAACTATATGTGCCGTATGTCACTGTATGTACTGTGTTTTGCACGTTGGCCACGGAGGAATGCCGTTTCATTTAGCTGTGTATATGTGTATGTTTGAATGACAATTATACTTGAGCAGATCAATGGCACACTCAGGAAAACTAGAAAATACACAAGAATCGGAAAGTAGTACAATGGTGCTTACATTATGTTAGTCAATATAAAATTAGTGGACAAGGTCATTAGTATGACAACACACTATTATATAACCATCCTTTTAACAACTCATAACTTCTGTTGTGAGTTCTATATTGCATTTTAACCAGATATTTAGATGACCTATCTCTTAACATGTAAGCCTATGTATATAGAATGGGATCAGAAAATTAGAATCACCTTATGTTCCTGATGTCTATCAAGTAATGCCTCAGCTCCAGCCACGTCATTAGCCAATTCATCAGCACTAATGAGAGCCTTCATTTCAGTTACCCAGCTTGTCAGGTCACGGAAATCAGCTAGGAAACGTTGCAGTCTAGAAAAATATAAAATATTGTCTTAAACTTTGGTCACTTTGATAAACAATTTTCCAAATATTGCAGAATGTACTACGAACACAGATAATTTAACCCATCAAGCACTGTACCTATTCAAGTCTTATGATTATGGTACTTGGTTCAAAAATGTTAACTCCCATTCAAAGAAATGACCCTAAGGTTAGCAAGGGAGGAAATGAAAACAAAGCCCAAAGCAAACAGGAAAGATTTTTTATATAATCAGAGGGAAGGAATTCAGGGAAGTTTCCAGAGGTTAGGAAGTCCACAGCTACAAAAGGCAACTGCTGACAATAAGAATGGGAATACACAGGAGACCAGAATTGTAGAGCTCAAGATAAGGCAAGATTAAGTTAGGACAAGATTTGAGGAAGAGGGAGAAAACATAAAAACAAAACCAAATAAAAGAGACTGATATCTCAGCATCACACATCAAAGTTGCTGGTGAACACAGCAGGCCAAGCAGCATCTGTAGGAAGAGGTGCAGTCCACGTTTCAGGCCGAGACCCTTCTGTCCTGACGAAGGGTCTCGGCCTGAAACGTCGACTGCACCTCTTCCTACAGATGCTGCTTGGCCTGCTGCGTTCACCAGCAACTTTGATGTGTGTTGTTTGAATTTCCAGCATCTGCAGAATTCCTGTTGTTTGATATCTCAGCATGATTGTGTGGCCTTTGATAAAAGCAGCGAAGTTTTGAACATGATTAAGACCGCATGGTAGATGATGGGAAACTAGCTTGGAGCATTTTTGAATCATTAAGTTTCGGAGATAAGTAGATATCAGCAGATGCACTAGACCTAGTGCAGCTACATTAATCAACTTGTGTGAGAAATCCACTCACAAATTATTTTATGTTAATATATCACTTTGCCAAGACAATATGAAACTTAGATTTTGAATCAGAAGCATTATTTATGGTTATTACAAATAAAACATTTGCAAGATAAGTTCAATATTAGAATTACAATACCACCTAAATTTTATGCCAATTCTCATTTAACTTTCTTCTACAGTCCTGGTGAAACCATGTATGTAGTCTATTCACTACTGCTTTCACCTGTATGAGTCATCCAGCCTTGTATGCCTTTCTGCTGCCAAGGTGCGGATTCGCTCCCAGTTTTGAATGAGTTCTTCCTGTTTGACCTGGATCTGAGCTGCATTCTGTGGGTGTGACTGTTGCAGACGATCTGCCTCAGAAGTGAGTGCCTTCACCTGTGTATGAAACAGCAAAAAGTTAAAATATCAATCCTAATACAGCTCATGTCTGAGAAATAAAATTATATGTGTCATCAAACAATAGTTAATAAGCTACGTGGCTAATCTCTAAATGCCATTATGAATTTAGGAATTACTGTTCTACACACCAAATGGGATGATTTTTGCATTTATACTCTTACTCTAATAGCGCCAGAAATGAATAAATGGTGTTACCATAGGTCATAGGCACCTACATAAGCAAGATGAGTTCTTTTCATTAGCTGAAACTACCATTACACACTTGAATTTCTTTAAAAGTTTAAACACCATTATTTCTGAAGGTGCTGATAGCCCTTAATGATCATGCAGAAACTATTAAGACACATTAAAAGTGCACATATCTAGTTATCAGCTTTCTCGTATTACCTTATCCTCCAGAGCTGCAAGATCTCTCTCCAAGCCTTCATGTTTACGAAGAAGTGTTTGCACACTAGCCAGGTCACGTCCAAAATCATCTGAAGCCATTAGCTGTTCCTTTTCTTTAATCCAACTAATTGTTTCATCCACATCTCTATGATTTTTTAATAAATATTAATTCAGGAGTTGAAACTTCAAGACTAACAAATGCACCAACTAGCTTTCTTTTATTTCATTCAACATTCAGACAGTATATTACCAAAAGTGCTTTAAAATATATTACAGTCCAAATTATTATAAATATGATGCAAAAGCACAAAAGTACTTGAGAGTTCTTGTTAGTTTAGTGTACAATTTGAAAAATAATTAAGTATGGCATGTAGACATGAAGAAATTTTACCCACAAGGCTTTTAATTTTTCAAAAAGAAAGGGAAGAAATTACTTTTCTGCAGAATCTTGAAACAATGAAGAGTTGAAAATTAAACTGCCTGGTCTTAAAAAATGCATGTTACAATATAAAGCTTCCTTAAAGCAAATCAACAAAGACTGGAATTTGGGAAATTCTCCTCACCATTCAGCAGGCTTTTATTTTCATACCAGATCAAATCAGTTGACCCACCTATTGAAACGTTGTACTTCTGCAGCTCCAAAAAGTTTTCCTTGTCGTTGTAGTACCAGGCCCTTGAGTCTCTGCCAAGCGGTATTCACTTCATCCTGGCGACGGGTGATAAGTGCTAGCTCAGGATGATTCTCCTATAGAAAAATAACAATATGACATTTAACAGATCTCTTTCCACACTGATAGTATTTATATCACCTACCAAAGGAAACACAAAAAATACTAATTGCTCTGTATATATGTTACAGTCTAAAACATAATGGGATAGAATTTCCATATGGGACTTGGATGCAAGTTGAATAACTTTCAGATAAACTGTTAGCTGTAGATAAATGAACTTTGATTTTACCGGATTCAAATTAAAAATAATTATATTCATCAATTTGAAAATTCATTAAAGGAGCAAACAAAAAGTACAATTATAAAAATATTAAACATTATATTGTTACACAAATGTAACAGTAAAATTGGGTTTACAGTTGCACAACAATCAATAATAAGTCTCTGAACAAATAGGATCACCATGTGAGCAAGTACTCACATGAGCAAATTCAAGTGAATGAGACAAGGACCTGAAGAATTTGTTAAAGGAATACAAAAGATATTGTAGAATAGTAATCTCCTACACATAATTAATCAACTGAAATTCAATGTTTTTCTACGTCCCCTCTATTGTTATATTCCAACTTGCAGCCATCTGGCTACAATTCAGAAAACAACAGCTGGTATTTTCCCTCCATCATACCATTAATAATAACCGCATTGATGTGCTTGTCCATATCATCAGTCCATATAAATTCACTTACGAACTGTTCTGAACAAGTTAACCCCAGTACCATCAATGCAGTACTCAGTGCTGTGCCAAGTCTAAAATGCAAATTGCCTACAGCCTTGCTTAGGAACAATTACTCTTTTAATCCATAGTTACAGTGAAAATTTAGCTTCCTAGCAGAAGTGTAGATAAATAGGCAACCCATTCTTAAATGGAAAGCCTTCACAGACCTGCTCCAGTTTTCCAGCTAGTTGGTTAACTTCATTAACACGCTCCTCATGAGCTGCAAGGTCAGTCTGGAATTCCTCAAATTTCTTCTGCAGCACCTCCACGTGCTCCAAGTCCTGGCCAACTTCCTCAGACGTCACAATTGCCTCCTAAAATTGGGAAATAGAACTTAAAATAATTCTTTTGCACTTTAAAATTACATTAAGTACATGTAAAGCAACATTTTGTTTAAATATCAATAAAATTATGTCTCACAAAAACAGTAAGCTCAATCAGTTTTGAAAATCTAAGGCATGTTTTTGTTAATCCTCACTAAGCGAGTCTAGCCTCAGCTTCAATTCAGACAGTCCATCAGGTTATCTTTTGTACAGATCCACAGCAGCAATCAGGATTTGATTTTCATTCCCAATACCAACACTCATGAAACTCCAGGACACTAGTGACATTGCTTTTTAAGTACAGAATGCTACAATTTAGCATATAAAGTAGAATATTAAATTCTAAACTCAAGTCAATAGTCCCAATACTGAAAACAGTCAATTTCCCTTTTTAATGCTCTATTGCATTTTTGTAAAAAAAATCCAATAGAAGAATTGTTATTGAAACAATTTAACCATTATGAATTAAGATAGCAAAGGCTACATTATCCAGCACATATCAGAAACAATATAGAAAAGGAAGTTCTAGGAAGATATAAAGCTGCCACAGGCCCTTTTAGCGGCAAGAAAGAAATCAAATCACCAGAAAGTGGTTAAATCCAACATCACCTACATTAGAAGAATGGAATTAAATCATTTTGGAAATATTTAAAATGGAAAAGATGACCTACTCTCTGAGAATTCAAAAGGAAAAATTTTATCAAATTTGGAATAAATGGATTGAATTTATAACCCCAGAGCGAGCAGACTTTAGATGACTCTCCGAATGGTTTATACTGTTTGTCTATCATGGTAATTGTGTTATCGTAAGCACCCTTGGTTTGAATGTTTACTGTCCTTTTTTTTGGAAAATGTGGAATTAACACAGAGTAAAGAAAAGATCTGGGGAAATTTTGGACCAGAAAGAAATGGACCAGAAGAGATACAGGGAAATTAGTATTCAACCACTATTATTAATATTTTTATAACAACTATTATCATTATTTAGTTTAATACAGTGGAATTACAATTGCACATACACATCTATTTTGAGTGCCTAATTATTTTCTATATTATCTCAATGTGCACTTGTGAATGTACAAGTTAATATAGATTTACTCACATAAAAAATGGCAAAGGTTATATATGAGTGTCCTCATAATCTAATCTAATATGTTAAAAAAGTTTGTGTACTTGTGAATACCTTATCCAAATAAAAATATTTTTTTTTTATAAAAGGAAAAAAAGTTCTACTTGTAGAAAGTTCTGGACTTGTAAAAAGATGGCAACACTATTTATTGAAATACCACAGATCAGAATGATAAATACTACTATCATCACACTTCAGTAGTCCCTTTCAATTCGGTGAAATCATGAACAATTTTTCCCTTTGCAACTTGCATAAGTGCTCACAAAGTACAGGTCTATAATTTCCTTAATTACATCAATGTTGTCCCTTAGAACAAGGGCACAGATGAAGAATGGCATGAGATGTACCACATGCCAATTTACAGGGCTAACAATGGAATTCAGTTGCTGATATTTTCAGACTCAGGTCAAAAATGCATATCATATGTTTGGCCTTTCCCCTATGGAATTTTGTATGTGGGATATGGGAAGAAAAGACACTAAGGAAGCCCCACCAAAGATGCCGCCCAGGGAGACATGCCAGGAAACAACTGCTACAGGACCACAGCCACGGCTGTCAAATTACATTCCAGTACAACACAAAGAATTAATCAACTTGCTTCAGTAAGTTGACATATAGGAGTGAAATAGTTGATGGACCGACAAATGTCAAAACAACTTAGTGATTTAAACAAATATTTCAAGGGAAGAAAGTTGCAGTATCATAGGAACAGAAGTGGTGAACTGGCTAGCTGGATTACTTAGTCAAAACATTAGCATGATCATGATTTGGTGAATATTCTCTTTCCAACATTGATGCTATAAAGTTCCTTCCATCCACTGACTTGCACAGGAGTTTCAGCTCCATTGGTAATCGTGACATGCAGCTTCTTGTTTGGGCATATTACTCTAAGATGGAGAAGCTGCTGCTGCAGTACATAATGGTACAATGTGCTCTCAGTCACTAAGAAAATAACCATTTTAATCTTGTTCAAAGAATGGTAAGTTGTCAAAAACTACTCCTCCTGTCTCTTCTGATATGATAGTATTTTTTGTAAGGTGAAGAGTGATGTAATGGATTCTGATACAAGGGCCCCAAAGCTAAATTCAGCAAGTTACAACAGCATATAGCAAGAATTATCCAAGATAGATTAAGAAACCTTAACTTATGGGACTGTGGTGGATCTACAATGGCTAATGTGGGTGCACAGATTAATTACGACAATTGTTCATTCCCGATTTGGACAAAAATGAAACAGAAGATCCAAGATACAAACTGGTCTGAGAAACCTGTGAACCAGAGGTCAGGGATCAATTTAAAAATCAAATCGAGGATCACAGAAAAAAATAAAGAGAGGGGAAATAGCAAGCTTAGGGAAAACTTAAGACCCAATTATAAAAGCTTTTATGTGAAGAGAAAAAGACCAGTAATGACAAATGTAGGTACCTTGTGGTCAGAAATTGTATAAATACTTTACCTTCACAAAGGAGAACACAAATAACAGGCAGACAGTAGGAGAACACAAATAACAGGCAGACAGTAGGATAACAAAGCAATGGCAAATGGAATTTAATGCTAACAGTACGAGGCGTTGCACTTTGGGAGGACTAATCAGGGTATGAAATGCACAATGAACGGTAAGGCTCTAGACAACACTGAGGAACAGAGGTCATTGTACATCCTAAAATCCCTGAAGGTGGCAGCATAGGTAGATAAAGGTGGGAATGAAGGCATGTGGATACTTTCTTTCGCTAAATGAAGCATAGAATACAAGACCAAGATGATAATAGTGCATTTTATAAAATACTGATTGGGCCGTAGCTGGAATATTGCATACTGCTCTGGTCACCATAACACAGTAATCATGGTGAGTGCACTGGAAAGGGTGCAAAGGAGATTAACCAGGATGTTGCCTGGGATAGATCATTTCAGATATGAGAAGATATTGGATTGGCTATATTTTATCTTGGACTAGAAGAGGCTGATATATACAAAATTATAAAGGTGCACAAATTGGGTAGATAGTAAAAGACTTCCCCATGAAGAAGTTTTAGAAAGGATCTGGGGAAGAACTTTTACAGGCATTAGTTTTTATATTCAAGGAGTCCAAAAAAAATGGCTAAAGAGAACAAGAAACTCTGGGGGGGAGGGGGGACAGGTGAACTGACTCAGAGCTCTTTATCAATTGTAATCATAGCAAATGGTGGAGCAAATTTGAAGGGTTGAACTGTCTGCTCCTTCGAATTTCTGTTTCTAATCACTCATTGTCAGTACAACACTACCTTATGCCAATTTGAACCAAAGAAAGAGTCAAAAATAACCTCAATACTTTAAAATAATACAAATTAAAGAATAACTACTTCATATACATCCCTTAAAAACAGAGATTATACAAATCTGATTTTAAAAATAGCATTTGTCACTAAATATTTAAAAGGATTTTCAACATTTCAATATAAAGACCCATGTGAAAGTGTGAGACTTGTACTTATAATCATTGGTCTATGTTTTTTTCTAGATTCCCAAGAAATAATTAGAACACTTCTAAGATAAATACAGAAATATAAAAAAAGTATACAGATTATTTTGTAAACTGGTTCATTACTGCCACATGTACGAGGTATGGTGAAAAATTTGTTTTGCATACCATTCATATAGATCAATTCATTACAATAGTGCATTGAGGTAATACAAGTTCAATCAAAAGAATGCAGAATAGTGTTATGGTAACAGAAAGTGTAGTGCAGATAAACAATAAGATGCACAATATTTATGCTAGAGGTCTTCATTACAAATCCTGATGCTGGGGCATTGATCTGTTAGCTTTGACTGATTTGAGTAACCTGCCTGCCATTTACAACAGGTGGTAACTGAAGTAGAATAAGAGAGAAAGAATGAATTGCTACATCTTTTCTCCTACCATGACAGGAAGTTTAATATATGAACCAAACTTCAATTCTTATCATTAAAAATAACAACTAACCTTATCATTGATCCAGTCCATGACATCATCACATTCTCGCTGATACTGCACAAGCTTCTGCGTCTGGAGAAGTCGAACCCCCTTCTCCCTCATTTTCTCCAGCAGGCGTGCCCACAGCTGATGAAGCTCCTCTAGTCGGGTCTTGAAAGAAAAATAAAATGTAAAAGGCAAATCAACTTTATTTTAATAGCAGAATAAAACAGTAATTGTTAGGATTTTGACAGTGATAATAGCACAATTCTACACATGAAGCAAGCAGACAATCTAATGTTTTGCACAATACTGTATCTGCCTCACTGTTAATAAGTAATGAGAAGTTACCTTAAAAAGCTACACACTGATTCAGCTAGATTAAGAAAACTTTCTTTCAAAGGAGGCACGTGACTGAAACAAAATTCGGAAGTAAACTCTGATTGCTGTCTGTTGATAATATGTCAAAGGCTTTCCACAACAACGCGACAGAATTCAAACTACAATTTTGTAGTTAAATTCTTTCATGAGTCACACATGCATTCAAAAAAAAATTATCAAACAAGCAGCTTTTACAGCAATTTTATCATGTATTATTACAATTTTGGGAAAATAAATGGTAGAAAACCATTTAACTAATGATTCTATCTAACTAATGCCAAAATACTCAGACTAGAAGACCAACTATGTGATTCTAAGGCATTGAGCTCTTACCAGTAAGAAATAAAGTTCATAATACAGAATGACCGAACCTGATGAATTACACTAATGACAATTTCTTCTCAAATAAGAGAAAATCGCTGCCTATTTATAAAATTAATTCTTTTTGACCACACTGCTTTAAATGAAAAATCAGCCGTCAAAACTAACTTTTAAAGTGAAGCACTGCACCTAGCCATGTTGATGGGTAAAATCCAGCCAAAAAAAAAGACTGTAGTGAGGGATCCCATGTATCGGACAGACAGGTGTTCACTGCCTCTGTTCAAAAAGGTTTGCACTTGTAAAGATTTGTTCAATTGGCACACGTAAGATGACAGTACATTATTTAAAGCCCCTCCCAGTATTATGTTTTCCCACCAGGAGTACATGAAAATATGCTCAAGTGAAGGAAAAACAGTTGTTTCCACTTAGCAGCCATTTTCAGATTAAAGTGGATCCCAAATAGAGACTGAATAATCTTTCTCTGTAAAGTTGAGGTAAACCATTTCAAACCAATGCTAACAGTTTGAGAGGAAACTGATACATGGGCTGTCACCAAAAAAAATCTCAAAGCACTTCAAATGCAAGACAATTTCCTTATGCATGCTGTTTCCAAACAACTATCACTACCATAAATAACACTATTTTAAATAATATGAGTAACATCTTACTAATACAGATGGGTTTATCCAAAGTAGTGCTTGGCTCTTTCACTTCCTGTCAGAAAATATCCCATTACCTGCTTTCCCACCATCAAGGTTGCAGGAGAGGCACTTAGCTAATTACATTCATTGAAGGAAACAGTAAAAGAACTGTGCAGTATCCACTAACTTCAATTAAGAGTGAGCATGAGGAGCAGCATGAGGCAACTCAACACTATTATGAATTGTTCCAACCATCTACAAGAAACATTGATGCTCAATTGAGAAGTGTAATTTATTTATTTATTTTAAAGTCCAAGAAAGTCAAAACATAATTACACTTGGATTACAAGTAAGGAAAGTCAAAACAGAAACACTGCACTACACAGCAAGGGGCACCTACTTCAATGTGAGTACCAATCTGTATTGTGGTTACAACAGGTCGTTGTGTAGTCCGGTAGGGCGTGAAGGACTAAAGATCAACAATGGCAGTTATACTTCTGATTAACAGGACAATGAAATGTCAAACCACACAAGTGGAAAGTTACTTACTCGAATGGTTTCAGTCGCAAAGTGCTCGTTCGCAATCATTTTATTACCGAATTCCTCAAGCTTGATGATGGCACCAGCATTAGCCTGCACTTCAGCCTCAAACGCCTGATGCTTCTGCAGTTTACCCTGCAACATTAAAACAAAACATTGCAATTTTCCTTTCTTCTTTTCTGATGACACCAACTCTTGGTTGGCAACAATTCTATGGCACAAGCAGCATTTTTGCCTGTAAGATCAAGCTTCATTTTTGGAAGAGTAAATAAAAAGATCACTATGATGGATGAGCACACTATGAGGGATATTGTAGCCAATTTTAGTGCTACACTAAGTAGATACTCAAACACATGCACTTACTAGAATAGCACATCTGAAATAACTCCCAATAGAATGTTCAATTAACTAAAGGAATGCAAATGAAAAAGGCATATGTTTGAGTATACAATGTCTCTAATATTCGTTGCAATGCATGCGTGCTCTATTGACAATGATGTGGATTAAAATTCCCCCCAAGGTGGATTAAATGGAGAGAAAAACTATGTAACCAGGAATTTCCAGAAGCTCTACATCCTGCAACTTTTATATTCTTTTGCATTTCCTCTCTAACTGCTCTCATTTATGAATCAACTGTGTCTTTACCTACAGCTTATTCTCATGGCAATCTTTGCTTCATCCCTTCTGATGTCATATCCAGCATTCACCCCCATCCTCTCTGCAACATTCTGATGAAGGGTCTCTGCCTGAAACATCGACAGTTTATTCCTCTCCATCTACGTCACCTGACCTGCTAAGCTAGACACTAGAATGCTACAGTACCGTACAGGCCCTTTGGCCCTCGATGTTGTGCCGACCCATATTTTCCTTTGAAAAGACATACTAAACCCACATTACTCTGTAACCCTCTTATTTTTCTTTCATCCATGTGCCTGTCCAAGAGCTCCTCCAGCATTTTGTGTTACTCTTAAAATTGATTGTTTTCTCCCCTCCTTCCTAGTTGTAACAGAGTCTTCTGCCTGAAATGTTAACCCTTTTAATCTTTCCATAGATGCTGTCTAACAGGAGGACACACAGGTCCTTCAGCCCCCAATGTCTGTGCAGAGTATGACACCATATTAAATAATCCCTTCTGTGATGTGTTGAGTATTTATTTTAGATTTCTCTAATTTACAGGTTTTGAATATTCATCCTAACAGATCACAGTAATTCCTAAAATGGCAATCTGATAAATATCAGAAGAACATAAATAATGTAAGACAATTCCGAAAATTAAAAACAGCATAAATCAAAGAATCAAAGCTAAATTGTCTAGTAATCTCATTCTAGAATAGCTGAAATTGACATAGCAAAGGTTAATTGAAACAGGAATGAAAACAAAACAGACGAAAAAAAATTAATACCTTCACAAAGCTAAAAGAAACAAATGGTCAAAGATGCACCTGCAGATTGCTGGGATCCTTGTAGCTTTCATCTGATGCAATTTGCAGCTTCTCCTGAATCCACTTCTCCAATTCATCTGCATCACGGCGGAAACACTGAAAACTGTAAGAATCTTCTAATTTCTGTCTTCTCAAAAGAGAAAGTTCCTTGAACCGCCGGTACCTAGCACACAAATAATAGAATTGCTAGATTTGGTTCCCCATGGTTTTTTCCTCACTCAGATAAAGCTAAATGCCATACTTTTCAAGACATCCAAACAAAATGAACAAAATTAAAGCCAGTAAAACAGGCACACCAAGCACTGCTTTTAGAAATGAATATCCTATTGATTAAAGCACTTAGAAGCATCTAACCTGATAAGTTTCAAGTGGCAGTTGCAGTGCAAAGCCACTTTGTGGAGCCTATACATACGCAAAAATGCAGATTTTAAAAACAGTCCAGCCATTAAAGTTCACATCTGGCCTTCTAACTACATTGCACACTCTGGAACCTATTTCAAGACTGCAGGGAGGTTTATCAATGAAATTACATGTCAAATTATTCAATTCTGACATCATGATTTTATGAAAAATTTAAACTTTCTCTGGGAATTTAATTTCACATGGTTTACACAACAGTATCTCTCATGCAAAAGTCAGTACGCCAAAACTTCCCATACATGTCACCATGATCTCCAGCCTAACCCAATTTAAACTTAATAAAAGCATAGGAATAATTCATTAGCAGACAGGTTGCAAGTCACTGCAGATAATTCTGGCAGGTCAAGTTTGGCCAGATCTCTCACAAGACGCTACAATGCTATTTTAGTTTGGACCTTAAAATTAGTGCAGATGATAAGTGTCTGCATTGGACCACCTATACACTACCACCTACACTTACATACAAGCTGCCACTACTACAATTTTTCAATGGTAATACAAATGACCACTTTTCCAATATAATTAAGTCTCATACCTGTCTAGCACCTGCTGACGTCTTTCTTGGATGTCATCTGCTGAATCTAGAATTTTCACTCCAGTGGAATCCATTTTCTGTTAAAACAAATTGGTTACAAATTGATTTTTTTTTATTATTAATTTTTTTATTGCAACACCAACAAATTACATTCAATACAACCAGTTGCCAATTACATTTTGACTGTTAAACCCAGCGAACCCCCAACCTCATCACCATCCCCCCTCCACCCCTCTCCCCTCCACCAATCAACTGAATAGTAGTACATACACAGACAAAGCATTCCTATTTTAACAAAAGATCTTTTAAGTTAGATATCAAATTTGTGCACATTATGATTGTGTTTGGTCGTGCATCATTTACTCTTGCTGATGAAAATTCCAGGTAAGAAATGTCCAAAAAGCTCCGGAGCCAGTCAGTAATTGAAATACCGTGGGGAGGTTTCCAACTCTGGACTACAATCTTCTTAGCTGCAGTCAGGCCTCCCAGCCAGATTTTGCATGTTTTTTCCGTAAGGGAAAGGTGAGAGTCATCATTTAGAAGATGTATAGCAGGGTCCGTTGGTAATTGTACCCCTATTAGTTCTGTAAGAGTACTGATAACCTTCCCCCACAAAAAATTGATTTTTAAAATGAATTAATTTCCAAATATGACAATAAAATGAACAAACTTCAATGTACATTTTAACTATATTTAATTCTTTTCCTGCAGTTGAAGTATTTCTCTCACCTACCCCACTTGCCAATAACATTAACTGAGCACGTGGAACCACAGAACAAATCTTCAAATTACAATAAATTGCGCAATATGGAATTATCAAGAGTAGCTTTAAGTCATGACATTGCTATTAATCACATATGTAATAGTCTTTGTAAAGAACCACTGTTGGATTTTGACCTTTATTGTGTCAATTTTCTAATAGTGCCAACTAGTGTTCATGATTGATTGGACAAATGAGGAATTCAGCACATTAAAACCCAGAACCTGAACATTCAAGACCTTACCCAACTAAAAGTCACGAAGTATACTCAAGACTGAAACAGTTAGTAGCACTTCAAAAGTTCTCCTTTAGCAAGAGAGCCACTGATGGGTGGGGACATGACTCAACCTACAGAACCATATCCTCCACAATCTCAGCACCACAATCATGTAGCAAGAGAATAAAAAAAACACCCACCAACTGAAAGTTATCAAGGCTTCTAGGCAAACAAAATCACAGCGGAATATCTCAACATGGTAAAACAGTAATTGTAGAGTAATGCAGCACAGAAGCACGCCTTTCAATCCATGTCTATCCCAGCGATCCAGTACCCATCTACACTGATCCCATTTATCAGAATTTGGTTCCTTATGCTTCTACATTTTTCAAAGTCTTAGAATATTTAATTTTGGAAACAAGTACATGCCATCCTCTACATTGGTGAATCTGGTGCTCCCAATATGGCCTCCGCTACATTGGTGAGACCTGTCATAAATTGGCAGACAGCTTCGTCGAGCACCTCTGTTCCATCTGCCAAAAGCAGAACTTCCCAGTGGCGGAACATTTTAATTCCAATTCTCATTCCTGCTCTGACATGTCAGTCCACAGTCTCGTCTCGTACCACAATCAGGCCACCCTCAGGATGGAGGAGCAACATCTTGGTAGCCTCCAATTTGATAGCATGAATATCAATTTCTCCTTCCGGTAAAATAAAAAAAAATTCTCTACCCCCTCCTTCTATTTCTCACTCTGACCTCTTACCTCTTCTCGCCTCACTTCCCCCAGTACTCCTCTTCCTTCCCTTTCTCCTATGGCCCACTCTCCTCTCCCATCAGATTCCTTTCTCTCCAATACTTTACCTTTCCCACCCAACTGGCTTCACATATCACCTTCTTGCTACCTTCCTTCCCCTCCATCATCTTTTTGTTCTAGTGTCTTCCTCCATTCTTTCCAGTCCCGAAGAAGGGTGTTGGCCCAGAACTTTGACTGTTTGTTCATTTCCATGGATGCTGCCTGACCTGCTGAGTTCCTCTAGCATTTTATGTACGTTATATGTCTTCATTTCCTTCTTGTGCGTTAAGCTTTGCTTTATCTGCCCCACTGATGGTGATAAAGTTTAAGGGAAAGGGGGATTCTCAGATCCCTGTAAACAATTAATTAAGCACTGACTATGTCTGTGACTGCAATGTGTTTGAATAATGTCTCACAGCTGCCTTCTTTGGAGCAAGATGATTAAAGTTCGCTCTGATCTACATAGATGTCTCTGGGCTTTTCACACATTTGACTTTGACAAAAAGCAGTAACTGATGGAAATTAGACAAGAACATTCCTTTCTTAATTAAAGCATAAATTTGACGGATGTTCTTATCTTTGTAATTAAGTTGTGGCTCCAGCAAACCAGGTAGGACATTACTTTCTTTAATTAAGGTGGCTGGAATGTCTAACAAATTGATTATACTTTTGTATCAATAGTCCATTGACTTGACCGGAATAGTTGTCAAACTGATTGTTCTCTGTATCAATAGTCATTGACTTGACCGGAATGATTATCAAACTGATTGTTCTTTTGTATCGGTGGCCTTATAACTTCTGACAATTCTAACATCAGGCAGTGAACTTGTAGAACCGCCGGGGAGATGAGAAAGGTTCTTTCCCTGATGTTGGGTCCAAGTTCACTCGCCAGCTGAGCTCAAAGAAATAAACGGGTGGAAAGATAAGTAACCATCTTTTTGTGCTGTAGTTATTTAATCTACGTTCACAATGGTGCAGCTGGTAAGTAGCCCACCTCGAAGCACTAGGGACCCAAGTTCAATGCTGACCTCCCATGCCATTTATGTGGAGTTTACATATTCACTTGTGACTGTGTGGATTTCCCCCAGGTACTCCAGTTTGCTCCCACATCCCAAAGACTTGCAGGGTGATAGGTTAATTGATTTCCCATAAATTGCCCTTAGCATACAAGCTACTGGTAGATCTGCAGGTGGTATAAAATGAATAAGAATAAAATGGGTCAAGTGGCAAAATGGATGTAAACAGGTGCTTTATGGTCAACATGGATTGGAAGAGTAAATGACCTGTTGCCATGCTGTGTATCCATCAGGCTATTTGTCCAATACTCAAACTAGATCGCAAAAATATTTTTCAGGTAAACATAATGCAGGCCAAAGGGGCTCTGGGTCACACATATACTCTTCCAGAACCAGTAACTTCCTATCTGACCTTGACAAATGAACGAAACCAAATCAGACTGTTTGCAGTCTTTGAATGACACATACATTGCTTACTCCCACCTTCGCATCCAGCTCAGTAAATGTTGTATATTTAAGAAGTATCAAATCCATTTAATAACTGAAACAACATAACTCACAATTCAATGGTGTTAGTTTAGTTTACTTTCCTTTTCCGTTGTCAGAGACCCTTCTGGGCACTTATCTCATCAAAAGTGTCCATTTTGAGCAAATTATTTATTTATTGTGATACAGCATGGAACAGGCCTTTCTGGCCCTTCGAGTCATGGCGCCCAGCAATCCCCTAATTTAATCCTAGCCTAATCACAGAACTTTTTAAAATGACCAATTAACCTACCAACCAGTATGCCTTTGGACTATGGGAGGAAACCCACGAGTTCACAGGGAGAATGTGCAAACTCTATTCAGGCAGTGGTGGGAAATGAATCTGGGTCGCCTGTACTGTAAAGCATTGTGCTAACCACTAAGCTACTGTACATGGAATTTGACATCAGCAAGACAGGAGGACAATGAAAGAGAATGTTCAGGAAAAATGTCCAACAAGTTCAAATGTGCCAGTATTCACAAGGCTATATAAATTACTTAGGAAGGGGCTAACCAGATTTCAAGATAGCAACCAGAACAACATTAACCAAGCAAATTTTTAAAAAAGCCATTTCAATGCACTCTAGTAACTAAGCAAGTTCTAAACTGTTCTCAGTCAACCTTCCTAAAGCTGAAATACAGAGTTTCAAATGTTCATACCCAGTTTCTTGGTTTCTCTCTGCTCATAAATTGTACATTCTCCTGAATGAATATGTAAAATTCACCTGCCATAACCCCAGAACCCCAATGGCTCAGGATATGGCTTCACATGAAGCTTCCTGTACTCCCTCGAATTTCACCATGGCCCAATTTCCCATGCACCCTTTAAACTTATCCGTTTCACTAGAAATTTTATTATACTATGTGATATCTAAAAAAGCAAATTAAGAGTGTATTGGATATTTATAGAAATAGTATACAATGTTCCAGAAAATAAGGCAGTCCAGCATCGAAATCCAAAATATGCCAGATTATTGGAGTTATAGTACACTTAGACATTAGGAAAATACTTGAAATTACAAATACTGGTTTTCAGTGTTGGACTTACACTGCATACATTCCAACAAAATAAGTGCAATAAATTTATAGCTTAAGTTTGAAACACAAAGATGCTGCGGGTCCCAATTTCTGGTTAGTGATGTCAAATACTCATGTCATTATGTCTGGATTAGTTACGAGATTTCAGTTTCAAAACTGAACTTGCATTATCACATTACAGGAAGTAATCGGACTTTCTCAGGTTGGGTGTGCCACAGAGTTAATGTTTGGGCTTATCAGGAGATTGAACTTGGATGAGTGTTTAAAAGAGGTAGGTCTCTGGGCTTACTTTCTAGTGAGTTTCATTTATTAGAAACCTAAAGGTGTGATAGATAATCACAGTCCTGATCCAAGGGGCCTTGTCCTTTTACCAAGCTCAGCATTCTAAGCACAGCAGCTGACACTTCTAAAGATCGAAGTGTTATTTTTGAATAAGTTAAACTTCCAATCAATATTTTATATAGCTGCTTGCCATAAATGGCCAGTTTTCAGTTCTTAATGTAAATAGAAAGGAAAAACTAGTTTGACATTAAAAGGACAGCTTTCAAACAAGCATTTCCTATAGAGCCAAAGACTTGCTGGCCCTACAGTATCTCGGCTAAATGCTCAAAAGGTGCACTGTAAGACAATGGGCTTGTTTCAAAACAGCTGGCTACGTTATTTAGTTCAAAGAAACTTGAAAACCAGATTGATGTTGTCACTTAGCATATCAATAACTGATCTATTAATAAGTTGGAAGATATGTGCACTCGTGGTTCAGCTTAACACCATTAATTGTGGGTACCTGGGATCTCTGTCTCCAGAAGCTTTTAGACCACTTGGGTTAAAAGGCATCTGGAAAAATATCAGGTGCATGAGTCACCCAAGTGGCAGAGAAATGGTACAAATGTAATACAGCAGTTCAGGCTTTTTAGGAATGATCCAGGAACATCAAGAAGAATGACAGAAACAGCGGGTGAATTAGAATCCATTCCTCTACCTTCAATTTTTGTGACGAACAACCAGTTCATCTGCAGCGTGGGGATATGTCTTTTTAGATTACAGGAATTGTACCTGTGTGTTGGAAATCCTTTGTGTTTTAGATATGGTTTGTAACTTGGAAATCTTTTACAAAATGGAAATCCTGTGAATTTTAAATGTCTTTTAAAAATGTTGTTTGGATTTAAATGTGTATCACTGAAAATAAATGAACTAGGTTGAAACTACCTTGTTAGCTGGAACTACCTCTTCCTTGGTAGGAAGGTGGGATCTTCCACTGAAACAGTGGGTATTAGTAGCTAAATTCACAGTGAAGGATAAACAGGGAAGTGAACTAGTCTTGGAAGAGTAGGAAGTTACAGTCTAACCTTGCTTTAGTGAAGGTACATGTGGCTATCTATAATCAGATAGGACTTAAGGTCTTTCTTTGAGTTTAGAACTTTGCAGTCAGCAAACCAAATACCATCACAAAAGAGACACGTTTACAAATTGATAATTAATAATTGGCTTATAAGCTGATTGACAGCAGCCAATAAAAAAATTAGGGTCAAGTAGAGCAGACATTGTAAAAGTGGTCAGTGTTATAGAGTGAAAAGTTTATTCTCAGAAGGTTTTGGTGTGAATAAGTGGAGTTAGTGGCCCAGATGTGGGGAGTGAGAGCAACTCTTTCAAAATAATAGGGCTTCAATATGAAGGCAGAGGCACTGTTTTATATAATGCTGTTGATCCTTAGTCTTTGATTCAATGTGGGAAGAATGGCAGGGCAATGGCCCTCCTGAGAGATATGAGAATTAGGGAACCTTACGGTCTCCCTTTGGGAAGTGCACCCAGATGCAGCTCCTGACAGACTGGGTCAAGGAACCTGGAACTGGATTATTCAAGATTATCTAAAAAGTTGAGGGCTTCATAATCAGCAGGAAAGGGTAAAATCAGGCAGAGCAACAGCGATAGGAGCAAGAGTTAGGGGACAGACATGAGATTCTGTGGCCATAGAAGGATGCCAAGATGATGTGTCAACTCCTGGGTGCTAGGGTGAGGGACATCTCTGAGCAGCTGCAGAAAATTCTTGAGAGGGAGCACAACTGACCAAAGGGCATTGTACCCATTGGTACCAACAACATATACAGAATGAGTATAAGGTAAGAAACTAAAATGCAGGACTTTGACAGTAGTGATCACCAGATTGCACCTGGTGCCATGTGCTAGTGAGTCCTGGAATAGAATACAGGCCAGATGAATGTGTGGCTGAAGAGTTGATGCAGGTAGCAGGGATTTAGGTTCTTGAATCGTCAGAATCTCTTCTGAAGCAGAGGCAACCTGTACAAGGATGGGTTACACTTGAACTAGAGGGGAACTGATATCCTGGCAAGAAAATTTGTTTTTACCACCAAGTGGGTTTAAACTAGATTGGTGGGGGTGGGTGGGAGTCAAACAAAGTCAGTAGGAAGATGGGTTTATGCCACAACCAAAGTGTATAAGCATAGCAGTCAGAATAGCCAGGTTTACATAAAAATACAGATAGGACCACTGCTTGAAGTTGCATCTATTTCAATGCACATTGCCTAACAGATAAAGTGGATTAAATAAGGTGTAGATTGTCTTTAAGCACCAGGATATTGTAGTGATAGCGGCAACATTGTAGCTTACTAGGATACTGATTATTTAGGTCTGATAGAGGAACAGGTAGGAGTGGAGGAGATGTTGCCTTTTATACTAAGGAAGGACATAACAGTGCTTAGAGAGATGATTCCTGAGGGATCATCTAACGAGGACACTTGGGTAAAAATTAGAAATAAGGGATAGTCACCTTGGGAGGAATATTATAGACCCCCCACCCCCCAACAGTCAGCAGGAACTTGAACATAATTGTAAGAAGGGTAGGGTAAAGTTTGTGGGAGATATCAATTTTTTTGTGATCATCTGGGCCATCCAGGGTGCAAACGGCTTGCATGGGGTGGAATTTTGTACAATGCTTTCAAGGCATTTTCTTCACACAATATATGGAAGTATTACTTGGGAAAGAGCAAATCTGGTTCTCCTCTGGGGGAATGACATGGGTGAAGTAACTGAAGCGTCAGCTGGGGAGCAGTCTGGGTCCAGTGACCACAACTATTTTTAGTTTTAAAATAGTTATGAAAGTAATAGACCCACAGGTTAAAGTCTTGAATTGTATCAGGGCCAACTTTGAAAGCATAAATTGACTATTTAAATGGCAAGTCAGAGACTTTTAAAAGGGTCCTATCAAGAATCCAGGCAAAACCTTCCTGTTGAGGTGAATGCTGAACATGGGCAACTGAGACTAGCATGAAGGATGCTGTGATGAGCATGGACCAACTGGGCCGAAGGGCCTGTTTCCAGGCTGTATTACTCTGACTCAAATTCATCTGTTTACAATTTACATCAGCAATTTGGCCCAAGGTCCAAATGCTACAGTGGCATGCAAAAGTTTGAGCACCCCAGTCAAAATTTCTGTTAGTATGAATAGCTAAGCGAGTAAAAGATGACCTGATTTCCAAAAGGCATAAAGTTAAAGATGACGCATTTCTTCAATATTTTAAGAAAGATTACTTTTTCATTTCTATCTTTTACATTTCAAAATAACAAAAAAGGAAAAGGGCCCGAAGCAAATGGTCAGTACTTAGTAACACCCCCTTTGGCAAGTACCACAGCTTGTACAAGCTTTCTGTAGCCAGCTAAGAGTCTTTCAATTCTTGTTAGGGGCATTTTCACCCATTCTTCCTTGCAAAAGGCTTCTAGTTCTGTGAGATTCTTGGGCTCTCTTGCATGCACTGCTCTTTTGAGGTCTATCCACAGAATTTCGATGACTTTTAGGTTGGGGGACTGTGAGGGCCATGGCAAAACCTTCAGCTTGCGCCTCTTGAGGTAGTCCATTGTGGATTTTGAGGTGTGTTTAGGATCATTATTCTGTTGTAGAAGGCATCCTCAGACATCCCACCCTGCAAAAACTCATTTCAGGGAGGTCTCAACCGGAAGTCCCAACCTCAGCAGTCTGTGTCAATGAATTTGTTAATTTTGCAAGACATCAGATTCACAAGTGTTTTGTGAGACAGCTGACTTCTGAATTCTGTCTCACTGTGACATGTTCACAATAGCAGGCATAGTTTTTTTGCTATTTCTGAATCAGGAAACATTTTCCTGAATAACTTGCCTGTGTGCTTACACACCTGGAATGGCAGGTTATGCTCAACGATGAAAGATGTAAAGTATACCTCAGCTCTAGAAACCTTCTCTGTCAGGCTTTGGTTTTCTGCTGAAAAGAACTGTGAAATACTTGAGCAGCCTTCCCTGAACTTAGCCTCCCAAATATGTTGTGGTCCCTAAAAGAAATAAAAGCATAAGGTGTATCCTTATTACAGGTGTGTGTCGCTTAACGTCCATTTGGACAATGTCTGATTGCATATACGTGCAGTCACACACACACTGCCTGCAATAGTCGGGATCAGAACTTACTTTTTTTTACATCGAAATGGGGGATTTTAAATGAGTGATTTAGAAGTTCTGTATCTTCAAGTTCAAGTTTATTGTCATCTGGCTGATTGTCTACAAACGAAACAACCTCTGTCCGGACCACGATGTAGCCACAATACATATACCATGCACACCACATAAAACAATATACTACAATATTATTTAATAAAGTGTAATTCAAAATGCATATAAAGTGCGCAGCACAGGTAAACAGTTTGCTGTCCTAATGACAAGACCTTGGTGGGGACCGGGTATTTATTAAAATCGGTTTTTCTTCTGAAAATGGCTGCACTTAAACCCAGCCCATCGTGGGCTTCAATGTACCTGTAAGTGGAAGTGTTTCAGGGGAAAAAACCCTGAAGAATTTGCTTGCTGCAAGCGCGTTTTTAAAGATGTCTTAGCGGACAATTTTGGAATTTCGCTTCAATTTAAACCCCACTCTAATCCCCTTTAAGACGCCAACGCACCCCGCCCATATAGGACAGCCTTGCATAGTCAGGTTGTCACCGCCAGCCTTGGAAATGTCTTCGCCAGGCTTTTGTACTTCATCACCAACAGTTGTCCAGATGATTCCAGCGTCATTACAGACAGCATTAACTGAACTGATAGGTCTACTTAGCACAAAAAGAGATCAAAAAGGATTCATTCATTTTCTTTCTTTTTTTTTCCCCTCTCCCTCTCTATATAAAAAAAATCGATCTCCGGGACATTGTATGTAATTTGCGGGCATCAGGGAGCCGCTATTGATATGCGGGAGACTCCCCGAACTCCCGGGAGAGGTGGGATGTCCGCATCCTCTTTTCATCTTCAGCTTTTTTTACAGACAGTGTGATGTTTGCTTCCAGAATTTGCTGGTATTTAACTTAATTCATTCTTCCTTCTACCAGTGAAATGTTCCCTGTGCCACTGACTGCAACACAAGCCCAAAGCATGATCGATCCAACCCCCATGCTTAACAGTTGGAGAGGGGCTCTTTTCATGAAATTCTGCACCCTTTTTTCTCCAAACATACCTTTGCTCATTGCAGCCAAAAAGTTCTATTTCAATTTCATCAGTCCACAGGCCTTGTTTCCAAAATGCATCAGGCTTGTTTAGATGTTCCTTTGCGAATTTCTGACGCTGAATTTTGTGGTGAGGGTGCAGGAAAGGTTTTCTTCTGATGACTCTTTCATGAAGGTCACATTTGTGCGGGTGTCGCTGCACAGTAGAACAGTGCACCACCACTCCAGAGTCTGCTAAATCTTCCTGAAGGTCTCTTGCAGTCACACAGGGGTTTTGATTTACCTTTCTAGCAAACCTACGAGCAGTTCTCTCAGAAAGTTTTCTTAGTCTTCCAGACCTCAACTTGACCTCCACTATTCCTGTTAACTGCCATTTCTTAATTACACTACTAACTGAGGAAATGGCTACCTGAAAACGCTTTGCTATCTTCTTATAGCTTTCTCCTGCTTTGTGGGCATCATTTATTTTAATTTTCAGAGCAGCTGCTTAGAGGAGCCCATGGCTGCTGATTGTTGGGACAAGGTTTGAGAAGTCAGGGTTTTTTAAAGCTTTGAAATTTGCATCACCTAGCCTTTCCTAACAATGACTGTGAACAAGCCATAGCCCTAACAAGCTAATTAAGGTCTGAGACCTTGGTAAAAGTTATCCAAGAGCTCAAATCTCTTGGGGTGCCCAAACTTCTGCATGGTGCTCCTTTCCTTTTTTTCACTCTGTAGTTGTACAAAACAAAAATGATACACTAATCTTGCTTAAAATGTTGAAAAGAATGTTTCATCTTTAACTTCATGACTTTTGGAGATCAGTTCATCTTCTACTCACTTAACTATTCACAGTAACAGAAATTTTGACCAGAGGTGCCCAAATTTTTGCATGCCACTATATATTGTCAGGTTTGCAGATGGTACAAAACTAGGCAGGATGAAAAGAGTATTCAAGGTATATAGATAAGCTGAGCTGGCAAGAATATGACAGACTGAATATTACATAGTAAAACTCTTAAATTATCCACTTTTGTCCAAAACCGATGCATATTTTAAATCTTAGGTGTCCAAAGGGACATGAGTGAACATGCAGGTTCAGCACACAATTGGGAAGGCAGGTGATATGTTGGCTTTCAAGCACAAAGTTAAGATGGCTTATTTCAATTATAGAGAGCCTCTGAGACTGCACCCTGAGTATTATGTACAGGATTGTTCTTCTTATCCAAGGAAGAGTATACTAGCCACAAGAATGCAATGAAAACACACGAGACTAGTCCTGGATTGCACTTCAATTTCAAGACTGCTTAACGTCATTTCATGTACACAAGTGTAAAGGAGATGAAATAAATATTAATCTGGATCCGATACAACACAAAAATACATAAAGAACTCATTAAATATAAATACATACGATAGCTTATATACAGACTGATCGTACTGCATGTCCATAAAGTAACTCAAGACATAGGAGTGTTTGTTCATAAGGTGACTGACAGAAAATGATAAAGTAGTGATGGTTGGGGGTGTGGAGGGATGGGTTAGTGGGTGGAGGTATAGATCAGCCTTACTGCTTGGGGAAAGTAACTGTTTTTCAGTCTGGTGGTCCAACTGTGGATGCTGTGTAGCCTCCTCCCTGATGGGGGTGGAACAAACAGTCCATGAGCAGGGTGTGTGGGATTCTTCACTGTTACTGGCCCTTCTCTGGCATTTTTCTGTATATGTGTTCTTGATGGCAGGCAAGGCTGGTGCCAGTGATGCGTTGGACAGTTTTGACTACCAGTTGTAGAGCCTTCTTGTCCGCCACAGTGCAGTTTCCATACCATGCAGTGATGCAGATTGTTAGGATGCTCTCCACTACCAATCTGTAGAATGACTTGAGTAAAGATGTGTTTAGTCCAGCTCTCTTCAGCCTCCTCAGAAAGGAGAGGCATTGGTGAGCTTTCCTGATTATGCAGAATGTGTTCTCGGTCCATGAGAGATTGTGTGAGATGTGCACTCTCAGGAGTTTGAAACTGTTTGCAGTTTCCATTGCTGTGCCCCTTATGTAAAGAGGGGTGTGAGTGGTGCAAGTTCTCCTGAAATCAATAGCTATCTCCTTTGCCTTGTTGACAGTGAGGAAGAAGTTATTTGCCTCATTAAGAAGTCCAACAGTCGTGTAGTTAGACCAAGGAATAGAAATTTGTTCACCAATACCAGTGGGACAATCCTGCTGAATGCCTAAGTGAAATCCAGAAACAACATTCTGACATGTGTCCTTATTTTCTAGGGGTGTCAGTGCCAGGTGCATGGCAGATGCTAAGGCATCTGTCATAGAGCAGTTCTTTTGATAAGCATATTGGTGAGTATCCAATGTGGCAGGAATGGATTTTTTGATTTACGCCACGACCAGCCGTTCAAAGCACTTCCCGATGATCAGCGTTGGTGCCACCAGACAATAGCCGTTTAGTTCTAAATGAAGAGTTATTTGGTACAGGGATGATAGCTGTTTGAAACATGTGGGATAGAAGCCTGAGTGAATGAGGAGTTGAAAATGCCCATGAAGACATCAGTGAGCTGGTTTGTGCAGTTCCCGAGTACTCAGCTTGGAATGTTGTCTGGCCCAGCGACCTTCTTGGGGTGGGGGGGGGGGTTGATTCTCTGTAGAATGTCTCATGTCTGCTACTGTTAGAGAGAGTGGCTGCTCACCTGACAGGAAGGTAGCCTTCATGGCCGACATTGTGATGCATGCCTTGAAGCGTGCACAGAAGTTAGAGAGTCACTAATACAGTCAACACAAACAACTTTTCCTTGCACTGTAAGTAATGTCCTCTACGCCCAGCCACATAAGCTGGGGAAGCCCACCTCTGCATTCAGCCAGGGCATCTGGTTGGGCTGTGAGGTGACCATGATAAAGTTTAAGGGAAAGGAGGATTCTCAAGATCCCTGTAAACAATGGATTCAGTACTGACTATGTCTGTGACTGCAGTGTGTTTGAATAATGTCTCACAGCTGCCTTCTTTGGAGCAAGATGATTAAAGTTTGCTCAGATCTACATAGATATCTCTGGGCTTTTCACACCTTTTGATTTTGACAAAAAGCAGTACCTGATGGAAATTAGACAGAACATTCCTTTCTTAATTAAAGCATAAATTTGACAAATGTTCTTATCTTTGTAATTAAGTTGTGGCTCCAGCAAACCAGGTAGGACATTACTTTCTTTAATTAAGATGGCTGGAGTGTCTAACAAATTGATTGTACTTTTGTATCAGTAGTCCATTAACTTGGCCGGAATAGCTAACAAACTGATTGTTCTTTTGTATCAGTGGCCTTATTACTTCTGAAAATTCTGACATCGGGCAGTGAACTTCTAGAACTGCCGGGGAGATGAGAAAGGGTCTCTCTCTGATGTCGGGTCCAAGTTCACCTGCCAGCTGAGCTCGAAGAAATAAACGGGTGAAAAGATAAGTAACGATCTTTTTGTGCTGTTGTTATTTGATCCAGCAAAGTTGCATTTAGGTTAACTTGATTTAAGTCACCAGCAGTTATGGAGAGACTGTCCGAATGCTGGTTTTGTTGAGAGTTGATTATTCTGTACTGAGGGGAAGGGTGGCAGAGGCTTTGGGATTCTAACACTTTTACTGTCACTCATTCTTTGGGGTACTCTTCTGTTTTAATGTGAAGAGCAAGAATTTCAGGTTGTATATTGTACACATTCTCTGATATTAAATGGAACCATTTGAAAGAGCATTGCAGAAATAGACAGGCCCCCGCTCGTGTACTTAGTTTGAGTATTCGTTTGTAGCTTGCTTAGTTCTGCAGACTGTAACTTGAGAGATTTAATGACATACCTGTTAAATGGGTTACTGAATGTTTAGTATTGTAGTTCTGTATAGTTTAGATGACAACCTTTTTAGCTAGATGCCCGATTTAGTGCTTCACTGTTCATTTATAAATTAATACTTAATATGCTCACTTGCAACCCATGTCTTCTGCTTTACTCACTAGATCCTCAAATCTGTTTCCGTGTTACAGTGGAGCTTTGGTTGACTGAAATCCCCAATTAAAAACTTTGAAACACAATGCAAGAACCAGTGTTGTTGTGTACAAGACAACCAAAGAGAAAGAGCAGCTGCATCCTTTGAACAGGCCAATCAACAACCGACATGGTTGAGCAACCTTCAACCAGAAAATAAGCCAAACCCTCACATGACATCTGCGAATACAGCGCTGCTAAGCTCTTAGGCAAAATTACTTTTAATCTGCTGGCAGCAGAGTTAATAGTGATGCTCAACAGACCAGCAATTCTATGGACACCACAATCTGGCCACAGCGACATAGCCTAAGCGACTCAGTTGAGGAAATGGCAGAAGCGGATGGTGTGAGAAGAAGGAGAACTGTGGCACGAGAGCCAGGACATTAACTAGGCTGAGAGCTAACGCGGCCAGGCCGACGGTACCATCACTTTTCCTGGCCAACTTTCACTCCTTAGAAGATAAAATAGACTTACTGAGGCTGAGAATGAATGCACAAAAAGAGATGAGAACTGCTACATTCTTATTTTCACCAAAACACGGCTAAACAGTAACATGCCCAACTCGGTGTTTCAAATTAATGGGATGAATTTGTTCCACACAGACAGAATTTCCCTGTTGGGGACATCAAAAGGACACTGAATCTGTGTATACATTAACAAAAGTTGGTGCACAAACTCATCTGTAGTAAGCAGTCACTGTTCTGGGACAACTGAACATCTTACAATTAAATGTCGACCACATTACTTGCTCAGGGGAGTTTGTTGTTGTGTTCGTCACTACTGTCTACATTCTCCGGGGTATGAACACCAAACCAAGGATGCACTGGGAGAGCTTTACAGTATCGGGAGCTGGAGAAGCTGCTGCGTCTCTGCACGTCGCCATTTTAGAATCTCAATATTAAATTTGTAAAAGTTACAGAATTAATAACATTGATAATCATTGTTACAATATACTGAACTCCCATTTCCAAGCTACAAATATTATCCCGTAGCCAATACATCTGGTTTCATAAACCACTTAAAGCAAACATATGCACATAACACAGTGCCATAACAAACATTTAATTTGGAAGTAGTTTTCTAACCCCCACCCTGCAAAATAGAGACAGAACATTTTAGCTTCAACAGACTAGCACTTTTTAAATCTCATGACTACCACAAAAGAGGTAGTCCCTTTGTCTGTTCCTAATCATCCAACTGAATCCATTCATTAAATGCCAGCCAGGATTATTAGACGGTGTTAAAAATTACATTCTTACTTGATTAAAGAGGGCATAGTGGTGTCATTTTCAAAATAATTCCCACAGACTGGATACACATATACTGTAATTGATCTATTTATTTATTCTTCCATATTATTTATTGCATTGAACTGCTGCTGCAAAGTTAACAAATTTCACGACACATGCTGGTGATAATAAATCTGATTCTGATTCTAACACAACAGCCAAATCAATATTGCAAATTGAACTGTTTTATGGAAATCTATCTAACCATAAGTTTCTCTAATCTTATACGGTATTCTTGTTAGGGTTGATTTAGATTGTCTTGCCAGTTATTCCAGAATCATTATAAACCATGCGACACACACAAAATGCTGGAGGAACTCAGCAGGCCAGACAGCATCTATGGGGGAAAAAAACTACAATCAACGTTTCAGGCTGAAACCCTTCAGCAGGACCGGAGAGGGAAAAAAGCTGAGGAGTAGATTTAAAAGGTGGGGGGAGGGGAGAGAGAAACACAAAATGATAGGTGAAACTGGGAGGAGGAGGGATGAAGTAAAGAGCTGGGAAGTTGATTGGTAAAAGATACAGCGTTGGAGAAGGGGGAATCTAATAGAAGACAGAAGGCCATGCAAGAAAGGGGGGAAGAACACCAGAGGGAGGCGATGGGCAGGCATTGACTAAAGGTGAGAGGGGAGAAAGGGTATGTGGAATAGTGAAGGATAGGGGAGGGGAGCATTACCAGAAGTTCGAGAAATCAATGTTCCTGCCATCAGGTTGGAGGCCACCCAGACAGAATACAAGGCATTGTTCCTCCAATCCGAGTGTGGCCTCATCTCAACAGTAGAGGAGGCCATAGATTGACATATTGGAATGGGAATGGGAAATGGAATTAAAATGGGTGGCCACGGGGAGATCCTGTTTCTTCTGGTGGATGGAGCATAGGTGCTTGGCAAGGCGGTCTCACAATCTACATCGGGTCTCCAATCTGATGACAGGAACATCAATTTCTCAAACTTCTAGTCATGCACCCCTTCACCATTCCCCATCCTCCTTTCCCTCTCTCACCTCATCTTTTTGCCTCCCCATCATTTCCCTCAGGTGCTCCTCCCCTCCTTTACTTTCTTTCATGGTCTTCCATCTTCTCTTATTAGATTCCCCCTTCTCCAGCCCTGTATCTCTTTCACCAATCAACTTCTCAGCTCTTTACTTCATCCCTCCCCCTCGTGGTTTCACCCATCACCTTGCGTTGCTCTCTCCCCTCCTCCCACCTTTTAAACCTACTCATCTTTTTTCTCCAATCCTGCCAAAGGGTCTTGGCCCGAAATGTCGACTGTACTTATTTTCCCCATAGATGCTGCTTGGCCTGCCGAGTTCCTCCAGCATTTCGTTGTGTTGTTTGGATTTCCAGCATCCGTAGACTTTCTCTTGTTCGTTATAAACCATGTCATTTTACATTATTTATTTACTAAACTCATGTTCCAATATTACAAATCATTCTGTTATATACCTTGCAAAGCCACTGTAGCATCTTTGCAGCATAGATTTGTTATATCATTGAAACAATTGCCGTCTATGTGACAACCAACATCTCTGCCAAACAAACGACGTCAGTTGTAACCTTACACACTACATTGCTGACCCTTCTTCAATACAGAAACATTAAATGAATTTGAAAGAAATGTTCCAGGATATTGCTCTGTAAATGGTTGACTCCCACCTAAGCAACATAATAAATAAGAAAACTACTGAAAATGTTTAATATTTTTTTAAAATAAAAGCTAAAAAGTTAAAACTCCTCTCCAATCTGCACAATCCTCCATTCTAAACCTCAAGAAACTATTTGCTTATGTACAGATGTCAAACACCACGCAAGTGTTTAGGGATATGCCACTCCCATTTGTACTCTGGCCCTGCCTGATAACGCAAATCAGCAACATGCTAGAAAGATCTACCCAAGATGACTAAATTATAAGAAACTGACTAACCAATAGTTAAAACTAGAATGGAATTATTTTTCCCCAGTTTCATTAACAAAAGGTCATTAATTTATGACATTTTAGCAGTTGGCATTAGTGCAGTAGATTATTTAATTTATAACCTTAAGATATTTTCACTCCTGATTTTATTACTGTTATATTTTTGTAATAAGAAAACTGTATAATTATAATCAAATATAACAAAATGAAATGTATAATGCAGCAAATTTCAATAGTGCATTGAAAATATACAGAAAATGTACAAAAAGCACAACCAAGCCAAGATCAATGTACTTGAATTCCTTATGGAAGTTAAAACAATACAAAATATATTATGTAAATTCTTTAAAGCAATCAACTGTTTCTATATTGCCGAGGGATAAAACATACCATCTGCAAATACTAGGTCATCAAATTCCCAAAAGTATCACTCATCAATATCACTTTCACACTTCATCGGACAGCATTCCCATAATAAGTTTAATTCCACAACCAAGATTCAAACATTGGCAAAATATCATTTCCATTTCATGCCATTATTTAAACAGATAAACATTTGCAACAAGAGCTTTTAGAAATCAAGGGAGAATAGGGGCAAGGGCAAAGGCGGGAGGGAAGTTAAATGTAAAATTGGAAAAGCCAGTCTAGCCCGAGTAACTCATTCCTCCTGGTGTCTGAACAGTTTTCAAAGCTTTGGAAAAGTCAGGAAGCAAACCATCTACCTGCCTTTCATGTAGCAAAGACAAGAAAATAAGATGTAGTCAGTGATAGCCAAGTATTTTAAAACTGGTGTTTTTAAAAATCCTGCTCTATTTTAAGACTAAGAAAAAATGGGCTGATTAAACATCAACTTATCCACAGACCAGCTGGGTATCAAGACTGTCCCAATGGGCTGAAATAAATTACAACAAAGTTACAACTGAACTGTTTGCGTATATTGGATGTATTTGGTACACGCTTTTTTTAAATATAAAAGGCAATTAGGATTAAATCCTACATATAACACCTATACCATAAGTTTATTTATAATAATGAGAAACATTAAATTATCAAACAGTGTCTGTACATGCCAATTACTACCTTGTTGTACTTTCCTGAAATGTGTTCAGACTGCAGAATAGTAATGTTCTACACAATGTCCATCTGGTAATCTTTAGATGACAGGGATTTTTTTTTCAGCAACACATTTCCCGAAGTATGCATTTTTAAAAGCTACATCAATCAGTAACCACTACCTGGCATATCAATCTGAAATTAAGTTTGAATGTGTGAGTACACCATATCCTGTTGAGAATTAAATAATTAAAATATATTACTATTTTCAAACATTTAGAGTTTAAACGCAAACAACAGGAATTCTGCAGATGCTGGAAATTCAAGCAACACACGTAAAAGTTGCTGGTGAACGCAGCAGGCCAGGCAGCATCTCTAGGAAGAGGTGCTGCCTGGCCTACTGCGTTCACCAGCAACTTTTATGTGTGTTGTTCAAACATTGAGTGTTGACTTGTAAAATTAGTCAGCTCCATCATGGCACTAGCCTCCGTAGTGTCCAGGACGTCTTCAAGGACAGACGTCTCAAAAAGGCGGCATACATCATTGAGGACCACATCACCCAGGACATGCCCTCTTCATTAGGAATGAGGTACAGGAGCCTGAAGGCACACACCAAGCGATTCAGCAACAGCTTCTTCCCCTCTGCCATCTGATTTCTGAATAGACTTTACACCCATGAACACTACCTCACTATCCTTTTTTTATTTTTACACTACTTATTTAACTATTTAATATATCTACTTACTGTAATTCACATATTATGTATTGCATAGTACTGCTACTACAAAGACAATAAATTTCACAACATATACCAGTACTATTAAACCTGGTTCTGAAATGGAAAAAAAATGACATGATAACCTTTTAGAATATCATTAAGAACTTTATCTAAGGTAGAACTTTGATACTAAGGTCGGATTTGTCAAATTTCCACACATTAACTCTTGCAAAGAAAATGTACAAGTCAGCTGCCAATATTCCAACTGAGAATTTCTGCTATAAATAGTAATCAATTGCAGAAAGGCAGTTAGAAAAAGAGCTCTAAGAGCAAATAAGGATGAAAGTGTGACTTGAAATCATTATGGAAATCAGTTACATCAATCACATGTAAAGTGCGTCTGTAAAAGCATGCTACGTGCATCAGCCAATGTATTGCTCTTCTAGTCACAACCATGTTAATGCAATACACACCAGTTAAATGAAAGCAACCACACATATTCCACACATACACAATACCTGCAGCTTTGTTTTACGGAATGAAGACATGATGATTGGTGCTGTTTGATAAACAGAATATTTACTAAATAATTACAGAACAATTCACGCAAAATAAATTCCATCACTGAAATTAAAAGGCTAATTTTTTTTAAAAAGTCCATAGATCTGTGGGAATTATCACTTGTGCTTATGCAACCAGGTCCAATTCCATGGTGTTAATTTAGTTTAGAAATGGATCTGCTCACTTCAAATTTCTGATAACGAAAACAGTCAGTAACACAGTTTTAGCAACGCTACATTTTATAAATATTCAGCTTTTTTGGAATTAAAAAACAGTAGTTCTGCATTTTTACAAATTTAAAATTAAAATAATCAAATCACTTCCTAATCCAACCTTGTTTGCGTGTTTCCCAGTGACGCAGTATATGAAACACATGCGCTGCAAAGTTTAGTACTAGATTCCAATTACATTATGTTTTGCATAGATCTTTGAAACTTTAAATCAGATCTTTGAGGCATTATTCCAAATTACTAATACCCTCAAAGAAATAATGTGACAATTAGAGCCTGTGCAGTATGAAATACTTTTAATTCTGCCTCCACCCCACATATTGTCTAACAACAAAATCAATGTTATTAATAAAAAGTGAGCAATAAAATCTGGGTCAAATTCTAATAGAGAATCATTCATTCCGCAACAGTGAGGAAAAAAAAATCACAATCTGCTAGATAAGCTGGCATAATTCAGCAAAATTGCAACAGTAACATGACGCAGTTTTAATTACTGTCATCATCTGAATGGCATTCTTGCCATACCACACTTGGACTTTTCACCATTATATAAATTTTAATTATCACCCAACCTAAAAAAAGTTCCTCACTGTATATGTTTGATATACATAATCTCAGCACTGACAGTTCTCTAGAAAGCATAATAGTGTTTCATGAACAAAACAGCTTAGAAGTCCTTTTCATACATCTTCCAAATTTAATCAGAATAGTTAATCCATCTATTATTCTTACAGGATGAATCATTATTTTCACATTAGATTACATATCATCGGTTCATGATTTTATGCAGTTATATACCAACAAATAAATTCATAACATACATGACTGATTACTAAATCTTGAAAATCACACAAAGTTACATCCATAAAATAATCTAGACTGTAAAATTATTGGCAATTTGCTTAATTCTCAAAAAGATCTAAAAGAATTGAGTAAATGCTGGCACATCCATTTTTTTAAAAATGGCAAATTAAGAATAGTTTTCGATGATGCCACATTCTCATAAAAAATTACCTTTACTTGAAGAAAATAAAAATTGTGCTTGATGAATTCATGTTAATTTCAGATAAGTATTTGTATTAAATAAGGTTAAATTAAAGGGCCCCAAGAATAGACATAAAATTCACCTACTTAACACAATTCCTACTTCTACCACCACCCAGTCTTCTCTGATTTTCGAGAATAATACTGTTTCTATTTTTACATTACATTTAGATTTGCATTCACTCATAACAGGCGATGGATGTAGTCAAACCTCATGTGGGGAGGGTGAGATTAAGACCCATCACATTCCACTACTGTGGCTAGAATCACCCTGACATCTGAAAATGAATAACAAACCAGTTTTCAAAACGTTTTACTGTCAATTACCACGGGCTAAAAATTAGCCTTATGTTGAGCCTTATCTTCTCTCAATAAACTCTTGAATTTCACCCTGACCCACCCTTTCTTGGTTTCCAGAAATAAATTCCTGTCATGAATTTTAGGAATGTCATAAAATGAATTAGCTATTTCGAAAGCATTTTTGCTTCTTTTCGGGGTATTTACCAAATTCATTTAATTTGTGTGCTCCTCATTCACTTAACCCAAGCTCATTTACCAAACTATTCGAGAAAATAGATTGTTTTTTCTTCTTTTTCACGCCAACCCACCCTCACGCCCCCACCACCAACGCTTTCCCTGAAGGCAAAATTACACACTGGTGATGAAGACTAACCCTCGACCTAGTCCATCTTTGGGCTGATCCCTCTCATATAAAGTATCTTTACATTCCAGATATTTTCTCTGACCTTACTGCAGTCATAACTGCAGGATACGCACCCCCGCAGCCATTTTACAGCTCATTGTGATTGAAAACCACCAAGACCCAAGAAAAAGCCATGTTCAACATTTTTTAAGCATACCTCTTAACTGTACGTGGCTGCACATAATGAAATGAAAATTCGCAGTCCAGGAAAATAGAAACAATTTAACTAATTTATCTATGACTTTGTTTCAAATACTATAGGGGTTAGACATATACTGTACAATAATTACAGTTCAAATGCATACATTAAAATTCCTACGCTCCCCTAAACCGACAACGTCCGATAACAACCTTGACTAGTAACCTTTCTACCATACAAGTCAAATAAAGTGTAAAAGAATATAAATAAACAGCAATTAGATATTTACCTCAAAAAAAATTAAATGGTTTTCCAACAAACACGATTAAAATTGATGTGGAAAAATATCTAGCAGAATCAATCAAAAGGGGCCTTGCAAATGGATTATTTACTGATATTAAATCGCCGGCACATTCAGTATATTTGCAGATAATTATAAAACATACCAAACCCGTCACTCGATCGCCGATTACTGCAGACTCTCACCCTCCGAGCTCGCTCCGGCCTCTTTTACCGACCACGGTGATGATGTCACCGATCTGCAGCAAGGAAACGAACAGACCCGAGCAGCTTCGGCTAATTTCGGAACGCGGGCGCGGCCCCTGCTTCGGCTAGTTCCGTCATCCGGGTGAGGCACTGACTTCGGCCAGTTCCGTCTCTCAAGCGCGGCACCGTTTCGGTGCTCTCAAGGTCGGGTGGTGTTCGAAAGATGTGGTGTTTGGCTTCAAGTTCAAAGCAAATACACTCTGTATAATCTTGAAAAAATCCACATATCCTTCAAGATACTACTTCGACCGTCACAGATTCTGCTTATTTAACTTCTACTTAAAACATGTTTTAAAGTAATTCATTTTTATTTCGTTCAAATAATGTTGATGACCTCAGCAAGATCGTTTATGTTACCGATTTCTAATTGGCCAGAGAAAGTGATGCCGGAATGCAAAACCTTTGCATGCTTCGAATTGTTTCATTTAAATATGCCATTTATTGCTTTTTTAAGAAGTAGGCGGTGAGCTATTTCTCTTGAGCAGCTGGGTACTCCCACAATAGTATAGTGTGAGAAGTTTAAAGTACAATTGCTAAATTAAAGATTAAATGACATGAAGTGTCCAAGAATATAGTTTTATAGCGATTCTGATGGATGTTAGAAGATGCAGGTTATACTGACGTCTTAAAAAAAAAACAAGCACAAGCGATTATGCAGATGCCGGAATTCAGTGTAACACACACACAAATGCTGGAGGAACTCAGCAGGTCGGGCAGCATCTGAAAGGGAATGAAGAGTCGCTATTGTGGACTGAGACCTTTCATGATGGCAGGTAAAGGCAGACCAGTCCTGATGAAGGGTCTCGGTCCGAAATACCGATTCTATTCCTTCCCATAGACGCTGCCTGACCTAAATTCCTCCAGCATTTTGTGCATGTTGCCGTTAGAAAACAACACGTATTCAGGTCCTGTTTTTCATAATCAGGTCACCCTGAGTATTCTAATAGCTAATGAGGTACATTTTTAAGTGTAGAATCTGATATAATGTATGAAATACTATGGCCAATTTACAGCAAGATCTGACAAGAGGATCACAAGCAGGCGTTAAACCAGAGGGAATTAGTGACCAGAGGACCGGAAAGGAATCCTAACACTAGGAGTTGTATAAAGGAATTCATCCCAGCTGCAGGATTCCCCCCACTAATAAGTCTATCAAGTTGCTCCACACACTCGCCTTCCTTCCATTGTTTTGCCGCATGTTTATACCTTTTAACATCGTCTTAAAACGGATTCTAAGGTTAACTACGTTTCCCCTTTAAGTGGACTTGATTTTTCCCTAAACGCCACACGTAATTCATTCCCAAACCTAATCACGCACCCACTTGCATTGTGCACACTGCGCCAAATATCTGCAGAGGCACAATACCACAGCTGCACCATGGAAGGCACTTTGGGAAATGCAGTTTACAACCTGGCAATTGTTCCAGTTACTCAGCACTTTTTGTCGCCTGTATTGGAATAAAGCGATTATTCCTGAAAGGATTTTCTTTTTCTGATCTTACGAAGGACCTACTATCTAGAAACAAAAAATATTTAACCCCCCCCAGCCAGTTTCCCCAATTAGTACTTGATTATCTCTGTGTATCATCAAGAATGTTTGTTGCTGCTGTAGTCATCATTTCCATCCTCAAAAGCGCAGATTTGATTATTTTCTGTCACTTTCCTCAGATTACACTTCCATGTCGAATTTAGGATACTGAACAACCATATACAATCCAACATCTGCTGTGAACGTGTACCAACCATTCAAAATATTTTTAAAAGTGCAAACTTTTATATCTTAATTTATACTGAATAATTAAGCAGGGTCTAGGATTTTTTGCCTCCAAACTACACCTTGTGGGCAAATACAGTGAAGGCACAGGGGTTAAGAAACTTGGTTACACCAAGTTCAATATTAAATGTACTTCACCATTCTTAGTATTAGGATGTTTGAGTATTGGCAGCAATTTCTCATCTGTACTTAATCACAGCAAATCAATTCAGAAAGCTGCATCACTATCTGCATTTATTTCACCTGTTTTGTACACAAGTCTTACTAACGTACTCTGGTTAGGCACAAGTACCGAATATTGCTGATGAGTAAATGTTTTCATTAAGACAAATGGATGAAGAGCTAATGGAATCACAGGAAAAAGAATAAAAAGCCCACCAGGATCTCCTCCCACTTGCCAGCCCTAACACCACCTCACCCTCTGATCCTTTATCAGAGATCCCACATCATCATCAATACTTTTCACTCCACTACCTCTTCTGACTTCCCTTTCCCCATTCCATTAGGTCCAGACCTTCTCCCCATCACCCTGCTTTGAACCAGCCCCTGCCGTGTCCTCACCAATCTCTGCCACCATTCTTCTCCGACAGTGAGCGAAGGCCCCACCTTGGTACCCCTGCAACGACAACTCGATGAGTTCCAGGTTGGTGCTGAACTTTTCAACTTCAATTAAGGAATCTCATCCCCACTTACTAATGGTCATTTAACCACATCACCAGCATTCCTTACACTTGGCATCCCTTCTGGCCTCTTAACCCCCTTGATCTTTTAATTTCTGATTGCTACTGTGATTTTGACCACCTTGACATCACCACACCCCTCACCTACTCAAATCTTACTCCCTCCAAACTCCAATGTGTATTCCTGTGGCATTTAAAAATGTTGATACAATCACTAACATAAATGTACTGAGTATTTTTTTCCTTTAAGTATACTCTTAACTACCTTAACAGTTACTGCCAATATTTAACCTCTATGCTGCATCAGCCACCACAGTCTCAAACTATATATTTTTTCTGCCACAACGCCTTGATAGGCACATAATTGAAAAGCAATCTGCAGAAACAAGAATAGATCTAACTATCAAAATCTCTGTAAAAGCAATTTTGCTAGAGCTGTGGTTCCTTACCACCAGGACACAAATTCAATGTCAAGTTGGCAAAATCTAGGCAAGGAACTGTCAACACTCACATAAAATGCTTCCATACCTTCAATATCACATAATTACTCACCCTAAATAGGGAACTAAAATAAAACAATAGAGAAAAGATTATCCTATGTTTTTATATCTTTAAACAAAGAACTGTATGTGTCAGCTGTGGTTGTGGACAGCACTCCAGCTCTGAAGGTCATGGGTTCGTATCCTGCGCCAGACATTTGAGAACAGAAGCAAACATTCCAGGGCAGTGTTTAAGAATTACTGCTCTCACTTTTGGATAAGATTTTAAAATTGATTTTTTCCTCTTCCCTCATTTGGATGTGAAATATTCCATGAAAACAAGTGACAGATTTTTCTCTAATACTCTTGCCAACATTTAAAGACAATATTCTATTTATTATGCTAACATGCACAGAAAATTGCTGTGTCCAAATTGATGGCTTGGTTTCTACAAAATTACATAATTGGTGTATAGAACATAGTTCTCCACAGTTTTGTTAAAATTCAAAAGAACCTGGCAATTCAACCAGAGACCAATATGACTCAGCTTGGGTTGAGTGAGTTTCAGGGGGGGGGGGGGAGACTACAAATCATCCAGCTTCAGTACAAATATAAATTATCTCTAATAATTTCATAATAAAACAAATCACTTCCCTTTGTGCTCATGGCTGTATGCTCTCTCCAAAATTGTTTGGTCCATGCACTGGAGATTTGATAGTTAGATCTATTCTTGTTTCTGCAGATTGCTTTTCAATTATGTGCCTATCAAGGCGTTGTGGCAGAAAAAATATATAGTTTGAGACTGTGGTGGCTGATGCAGCATAGAGGTTAAATATTGGCAGTAACTGTTAAGGTAGTTAAGAGTATACTTAAAGGAAAAAAATACTCAGTACATTTATGTCAGTGATTGTATCAACATTTTTAAATGCCACAGGAATACACATTGGAGTTTGGAGGGAGTAAGATTTGAGTAGGTGAGGGGTGTGGTGATGTCAAGGTGGTCAAAATCACAGTAGCAATCAGAAATTAAAAGATCAAGGGGGTTAAGAGGCCAGAAGGGATACCAAGTGTAAGGAATGCTGGTGATGTGGTTAAATGACCATTAGTAAGTGGGGATGAGATTCCTTAATTGAAGTTGAAAAGTTCAGCACCAACCTGGAACTCATCACAACAGAACAGAACAGAGCCTGGAGGAGAGACCTGAACTGGCCAGATAAGTAAGAGTATCCAAGGTCAGGAATCCCAAGGACATTGCTCGCAGTAATGTCTACTGGAACCTATGCTACAGGAGAAGCAGACCTTTCCTGAACAGTCTGCTACACAACTTGAGTCCATTAATACCAAATATATGTGGTGGGATAGTAAAAGATATTCTGCACTGGATTTGGCAAATCAGGTTAGTTTTCAAATTTATAACTGAGCAGACAAAAAATGCAGATGCTGGAAATTCAAGCAACACACATCAAAGTTGCTGGTGAACACAAATATCCCCTTTGCCAATCACCTGTCCAGCTCTTGGCTCCATCCCTCCCCCTCCTGTCTTCTCCTATCATTTTGGATCTCCCCCTCCCCCTCCCACCTTCAAATCTCTTACTAACTCTTCCTTCAGTTAGTCCTGACGAAGGGTCTCGGCCTGAAACATCGACTGTACCTCTTCCTAGAGATGCTGCCTGGCCTGCTGCGTTCACCAGCAACTTTGATGTGTGTTGCTTAGACAAAAAATGCATTTTTATTTCAAAGTAAACTGTACTTACATGGATGAGTCCTTCTAAAATCATTAATAACATAACCTGAAATTATTTATTGCCTTTCAAGTACTTTTAACCTCTAAAATAGAGGTTAAACATGGTTGCTGCTTTTTTTTATATATAAAAGAATCCATTAAAATATTGTTTATGGGTCTTCTGCCATCAACTAAATCAACTCTTTCAATGAAAAATGAAGAAATTAATCTAAAAATTTCTACTTTGCTGGCTCAGCTGAATATTCTCTATACCCAACTGATCAGAAGGTAAACTACAATTAAAATACTCTACAAATCCTAGTTGAGTTCAATTTATGGACTCTTGATTAGCAAGTAACTTGCTTACCTTTCATTCACTGCTTCATTTGTTTCAGATCATTTGCAATAACTGATATATACCAGGCTCTTTGTATGTCCTTTTCTTACTTAAACTCACAGACTCTAATTGATTTGTTCTAAGATGTTTAAAGTACAGCATTTAAATCAAAAGGTGATGCCTCTAAAAGGCAGCATCCACCATTAAGGACCCTCATCACCCAGGACATGCCCTCTTCTCATTGCCACCAACAAGATGGTGGTACAGGAACCTAAAGACACACACTCAATATTATAGAAACAACTTCTTCCCCCGACATCAAATTTCTGAATGGACAATGAATCAATCCATGAACACTATCATACTATTTTTCCCTTAAATTTTTTATTATGTATTGCAATGTACTACTGTCACAAAACAACAAATTTCACAACATATGCCAGCAATAAAAAAAAACCTGATTCTGATATAGTGATCAAAATGCTGAATGTTTAAATAAATGAGATTACAAACCTCCAGATGCAATTAACAACACACAAAATGCTGGCGGAACTTGTCAGACCAGGCAGCATCTATGGAAAAAAAGTACAGTCGACATTTCAGGCAAAGACATTGACTGTACTTTTTTCCACAGATGCTGCCTGACCTGCTGAGTCCCTCCAGCATTTTGTGTGTTGCTTGGATTTCCAGCATCTGCAGATTTTCTCTTGTTTGAGATGCAATTAACAGTCACTTGCCACAAATTAACATGCAATTTACAAAGGTCTTGAAGTGGTGATCAGCTGGAACTCAGCTGATATTTCTCATTCTCCAAAGTAAAAAGGTGGATGGAGTCAACAGTGTTATTGTACTCTCTGGATAAGACCAGAGGATCTCCCTTCTTGTCCTTCTTAACCTGCCTGCAGCTTGGCACAGTTGATTACATCATCCACCCTACATGCCAACAGAACAGGATGATCTATGCCTGCACCATTCTTATCTTGAGCCAGAAAATACTTGCTGCTACTGATCTTTCCCTTAATTTTACCTTTAAACACCTCTCTTACTGTCAATTTGCTTCCTCTCAGCAACATCATCCCAAAACACAGCACCTGCCACAAACATGCATTTAATACCCAGGTTTAACAAATCACAATTTCTATTGTCAGACTGTCTTGACATGTGTAGGGCTGGATCTGCAGAAGTTTCTTCCAACAAGAAAATTAGGGGGAAGGAAAAGCACTTGTCACACCACCATTCTCCATTTACCAACTCACTGGCAACTTTCTGAAAGTAGAGCAAACTACTCAACCTTAGCTTCAGTCCTGACAAAGATGAGTTTGGACTTTCTTTGTGTGTCAGTTTTGGACTGTTCTATTTTCTAACTCTGCATTATCTAACTCTTCCCATTTGAGCTCATCAACTATCAAAACCCTTATTACCTTCACACATGAATGTTTCAATATACTCCTACCCAACTTCCCAACTGCTTTCTATCAGACAGGTCTGCTACATATAATCCAAATTGCATCATTCTAATTATTGGTCAACCATTCTATTTCAATTACATAAAAAGCATTAACTTTAAAACTCAACCTTGTTTTCAGGTTTCACCCCTTCCCATCTGTACAATCTTCTACAGCTCCTCAGATTTATCGGCACGCTTCAAGTTGTCGCCTATTCAGCCATCTTATATTGAAATCGCTCCTTCGTTCAAGCTTTTAATTTTTTTCCCTTAACACATTAAAACCCTAAGTATTTAAACCAAACTTCTGGTACTGTCCCAGTACTTCCACAGTATCAATTATCTGCTTAATAATATTTGTTATACATCTGGGAATAATTTTGCTCTGCTAACATTGTTACATGAAAAGTAGTACTTATTGAATCTTGCATATAGGACAAAAGTTCATTAATTCATATTGAACTACAAAGATGCAAGTCAACAATTCTAAAAAAAATACATAAATTGTGCATTTTAGGAAGGTAACTTTTTCTTGACAAAAATAACACATTCAATATGACAAAGCACTATGAATGAAATCAAGTGGGATAGCATATTCTCATTTGACATTTATTTATGAATGGAAGTCGGGTACAGTATTTCCTCATACAGCAACATTTTCAAAACTATTCCTTGCATTGAAGAAATAGAGACTGGTATCACATGGCTACTTTCCATTTTTTTTAAGATCTAGTTAATCTCAGTTTCCACTACTCAAAAATGCAAAAATGTATCTCTATTTAAATCTTTAAAATGATCTAGTTAAAAAATAATTTTAACTAAAATATTATTAACTTGGAAGAGATAGAGATCTTTAAAATTATAAATGGCTATGAAAAGGAAAGGTAGAAGACTATACTGCTTGTTGAGAAAGAATCCGAAACTGAGGATCTCAAAGTCAAGTCAGTCATCAATACATTTAAGAAACAAAGAACATGATGCAGATGGACAAGGTGAAGTAGAAAGCGAGGACACTCAGGTAAAACATACAAAGGTTGGACTAGATGAGCTAAATAGTCTTTTGATTTGTGACAAATTCTATGCAATCAGAAGTTCAGTATTGACAGCTACATCTGCTAAAGTTTCATTCAGTATGCATTAGGGTAAAAAGAAATTGAAGAATAATCAGTGATAATATTAACTTACCATTTCATTCATCTGGTTTGTTCCAGTGTGCTCCACAAAGTCAGCTTATGTGAGCACAGTGCCACAAACCAGATGAACGAAATCCTTTCTCATTTGCAAGACACTTCCTAAAAGCTTCATTTAAATGCAAGATTGATCGTCCCTCATGTTATACCTGAAGTGACACAACTTCAAAAGTGTTTAAAAAATGTCATTGGAGGAGCAGAAAAAGCTCCTCATCCCCATCTGCCACCGTGCCAAAAAATACTTTCCAGAAGAGAGTATAGATACAATAACGTCATTAAATAACTATTTTCTTTTAAGGAGGGGTTTCCCGACCCAGGGTCCACAGACCCTCTGTTAATGGCAAGGCCTCATGGCATAAAAAGGATTGGATATCCTTGCTTTAAAGGAAGAATGTTTTTGGGGGAAGATTGGAAGATTGATGTAAAACAGCTCTCCCCACCTTTCAAGAGCTAATGGAAAACACAAAAAGTTTGCAAAACAGTATTTAAAAATGTTGCCTTCAAAAATGAACCAATAAAAAAATTCACTAAATCTCAGGCAGTCATGTTACTTAAACATTCACATAAACAATGAAATCATTCATGTATTATTGCACAAGATACCACATAGCTTTTTGGAAAATTAATATGCAGCACCTTAAAGGAAATGATTCCCACAACCTGTCAATATTTTCATGAAACATTTACTGTACCTATCCTTAAATTCTATACTTGATGCAATCTATGAGTAAAGTGGGTGCTGATATTTCATACTATAATAGCCACATGATTTCATGTCACGTTACATAATCAACGCTATCACTAAACGTCAATTATAATACTGTTTCACAAACATTGCTTGCCCTCTTGTCACTTACTATCATTCAGTGGACTACAAAATTTTGAACATTAAGAACAATACAAGCAATGAGGTAACATCAGAAGTGACAAATCAAGTAAAAATGGTTTTTTTTAAATCTACCAATCACTTAAGTTAAACATCAAAAATAATGTTAATATATTAAAATTAAAATAGAAAGTGTTTTAAACTAAAACAAATCAAATTCCCGTGGCTTGTTGATCCAGCCCTTTGCATTGTTCATGACTTCCAGAATGCAGGCTGTAGGTAACCTTTCGGTAAAGGAAAATCTTTTTGTTTCAAGCATTTCTGTAATGCAGACAGGAGAAATAAGACATTTAGAAATAGTGTTGAACAGCACAGAAACACTCCATTCTGCCTACCATATCCTCGTAGACCTTTTCTGCCCATCTGCACTAACCCCATTTGCCTGCACTAGGTCTGCAAACTCGCTTTGCCGAGAGCCCAGAAATTGACAGCAGGGCTGCAACATAAGGACACACAATATCCAGATTCAGCAAACTCGGAGCTGGAGCTTGAACAAGATTTGGGTAATCACACCAACAAACTATGTTCAGGAGCTGCTGTTGTTGCCTCACTATCTAGATTCAATCATGACCTCTGGTCCTTCCTACCATGACCACGTAAGGTTTCTTTTAGATGCTCTGTCTTTTTGCATGCATATCAGTACTGGCTGGTAGGTTAATTGGAAGTGGGAGAGGGGTGATAGGAAAGGAGAGAACAGGTTTCTGGAAAATAAGGGGAACCAGCAGAAATTTGAAAGCCAAAATTTCTGTCATTAGAAATTATAAATATGATACAAACTGGATAAAAGTCAGAGGCAACATTACATGAAAGATTTAGTAAAGACAGCTAAATAATTTCCTTCCTTGCTTATATACAATCAGTTTTAGCCACCCTAAGGTACAAGTATAACTAAAGAAAGATCACAAAACAAGAGTTTTGCAGTGTCCTGTACAGACCTTACAGAAAATGATCATTGTTTTCCATCAGTATTAATGGCAACAAAATTTCTGCTTTTCTAATGCATTTTATTGGCTATGAGTGGTTTGGATTATAAAGCCAAGAAAGGCACTAAATAAAACCAGCATATTTTCACTGAGCAAATGTAGCACAAAACAAGAAGAGGAAAAATATCTGTTCCTTTGCATTGATCCAACAATGAAAGCAGTTTGGGTTAATCATTGCAATGTAAAGTATTATCTGTAAACTTCTGGTACCTTAATTTAATATAGTTCTTGAAAAAAGAGCTTTATTTACCAGACATCCTTCATCAATAACATACAAGATTGACAACTCACATCAAGTAGATTCAGCAGATATTCTGTTTTTTTATTTTTTAATTTGTTTAGAGATACAGCACCGGACAGGCCAATAAGCCACACCACCCAGCAATTCACTTATATGATCCTAGCCTCATCACAGGACAATTTACAATGATCAATTCACCTACTTGGACTAAGTCTTGGACTGTGGGAGGAAATCCACTGGGTCATGGGGAGAACATACAAGCTCATTACAGATGGTGCCTGAATTGAACTCTGAACTCTGACACCCCAAGCTAAAAAAGCATTGTGCTAACTACTATGTTACTTAGTCTCTCTGATCACTCCCTTGCGTGTCTTAAGATGCCAAGCTATTAAGCTCTGAAATTAAACGCCTCCGAACTTCCTTGCTTTAAATTTTGGTAGAAATACTCCTACAAAGTCCTTAGGGACACTTTTCTCCAAAGAAGTTATATTAACTGGAAGTTGTTACTTCTATTTACCTTTTGCTGGCAAGTGTATATTCAAAATGCTTATATGGCAAAAGCAATTTTTTAAACTATAAATGTATGCTGATTGGAAAAGGCCCAGAAAATCATAGGGTAGTTTGAACTGGGAAAACATAGCACAGAGATATGAGGGTTTACCTCTAGGAACTGTCGTAACCGGATCACAGCCCCAACTTGTCCATTGCCTGTAACAGCTTCAATCCTGTGAGAAAAATAACTTTAAAAAGTAATTTATTTTATTTTATTTAGATCTGTTGTATTTTTTAAAATACATACACCCACAGATCTTTTATAATCTCAGTTCACCCCAAAGATCATTAAAATCTTTAGTTTACTAAAAATGTATGAAATATAGCACTTTATTTCCACACAAAAACATCCTAGAAACAAGCAATGTAATAATGCCTTTATCTATTTTTTTTAAGCAATTTTGGTTGAGCAATAAATACACCCAAGTTCAGCTCCAACACCAGACACAAGCTTGCTGACGACACCACAGCAATGGGCTGTGTCAGAGATAGTGATGAATCATCATATATGAGGGAGATTGAAAATCTGGCTGAGTGGTCTAATAACAACATCTCACTCAATGTCAATAAGACCAAGGAACTCATTATAGACTTCAGGAGAGAGAAAAACCAGAGGTCTATGAGCCAGTGATCATCAGAGGTGTAGAGGGTCAGTAATTTTAAAATTCCAAAGTGTCACTATCTCAGAGGAACTGTCCTGGACCTATCATACAAATATAATTGTGAAGAAAGCACAACAGCACCTCTACTTCCTCAGGAGTCTGCGGAGATTCCACATGTCATCGAAAAACTTGGCAAACTTCTATAGATGTGTGGTGGAAAGTGTACTGATTGGCTGCATTACGACCTGGCATGGGAACACCAATACCCTTAACTGTACAAAAGGTAGTGGATTTGGCCCAGTACATCACAGGTAAAACCCTTTCAACCATTGAGCACATCTACATGAAACGTTCTCATAGAAAAGCAGCATCCATCATCAAAAATCCTCACCACCCAGGCAATGCTCATTTCTCACTGCTACATCAGGTAGAAAGTACAAGTGCCTCAGGACTCACATCACCAGGTTCAAGAACAGTTACTAGCCCTCAAACATCAGGCTCGTGAACAAAAGAGATAACTACACTCATTTACGGACTCTTATCTTGTTATTTCACACTCATTATTTATTGCTATTTACTTATATCTACACTTGCACAGCTTGTTGTCCATTGATCCTGTTTACAGTTACTGTTCTATAGATTTGCTAAGTATGCCCACAGAAAAAGAAACTCAGGGCTGTATATGATGACATGCATGCATTCTGATAATAAATTCTACATTGAACTTCTGAACTTTTTAATGGTCCGACTCCCAAGAGTGTAAATGACCTCACTTGGGAAAAGATTAGAACTCCCAGACAGTGGTGCTAATATAAAACTCCCCAGTACTCAAGCCTCCCAGATTGTGATTGTTACTGGAAATCATAAGTTTTTAAATGAAGATGAAAATCAAAAGGCAAAAATAAGTTTGCATTGATGGAATGAATCAAAATTAGAACTATATTAGCACAGGTGAAAGATTTGTATCAAGATAGATTTTCAAATGAAAGAAAATGTGAGAAATCTGATATGTTGTGATGTATATGTAAAAACAACTCAAACACAAATGAGTTAAAATACCAGATAATTTTCTTATATGGGTTTTGGTTCAAGTAGAAATGTTGACAAGATACATAAAGAGTAACATTCATCTTGATTAAGGTTATGGATTCAAATTACACACGAATATGCTATCCAGAATCACATTCCCTGTACATTGCCAATCACATTGGTGTCAGAGGTATTACCTTTCAAATGAGAAGGGGAACTAGATCCTTTTTAACTTCTCAATTGGTCTTTGCAAACCCCAATGCACTTATTTTCACCAGCTAGGAAACTCTGCTGCTTTGGCCCATCACCTTCAACTAAAATCACTGAAAAGACCAATATTACTTTACTGTTTAGGGATGAACCTTTCCATGTATAAACCAGCTACAGGATTTCCTACATACTAGCTAACCACAAAATATTTCAATTGGTTTAAATATACTCTTTGCCTAAATATCGATGACTCCGTAAAATTCCGAATCCTAAAAATTGCTCTAAATGAAGAAATTTCCCACCCAAGACTTAAACGCATAATAGTTCAGAGATGGTGACCCCTTAATGGTGGCCTCCCAACATCTCCCATTATGATCCTGGCAGAGGAATTACAGTAAGCTGAATCAACCATCAGGGTCTAGAATTCACTGTTTGAAATGTCATTGGGGCCAGAAACCTTTATCACATTTATAATGTTCCTGAATGAACATCTGAAGACCCATAACTCGCAGGGCTATAAACCAAGAAATGAGAAGGATTAACCTGAAGTCCATTTTTGGTTGCCATGGCCATAGACCAAAAGGTTTCCTTCTGAAGTACACATTTCTACAAATGTGTAATTTCAGCCCACAAACTGCAATAATAGAAGGTTGCAGCTCATCACCACCGTCTCACAAGCAAATGAGTACGTCAGAAATGCTACCCTATTAGTGACACTAGTTAGAACATATTCTGGACTTAAGGTGTATAGCAAAATATTAACTTCAGCAATTAACTTTAGCTACCAATCTTCAGATCTGAATATGGACAGTAGATTAAATTTAAAATGCAACTCTAAACAATAGGTTCCTAAGAGCCATGAAACACAGCTAGTTGGAAGACCAGACCGTGCTGATTTAAAATTCATGTAATGTGGGTGCAAAGAAGGTGTTAAATTTATACGTAATTCAAAGAGAGCATTGCAGATACAATGTAAACAGAATTGTTCTATGATCTTTAGCATATGTAATGTTGGGTTGAGCAGACTTCTTTCTCTGAAAGGAACGCAACATGATGCCTCCTGTGTTTCTCATCTTGTTGAATAAAGAGATGGCTCAGTATCTACCAGCTACATCTCTCAGGTGACTATGTTCACGTGACAATACCCACAAAATGAGGAAACAATTTATAAAATTGCAACTGATACATGTCATTTCAAAGTGGTATCTGGCAGTCAGTGACAGTATGATAAGAGCATCTATTTTAGTGGAATATTTAGTATCCACAATGAAGTGTTTTTGACAAGATGCAAGTGTTAACCAATATCCAGCTCCAAGTTTATAGCTTGGTTTATAGCCTAAGCTCCAGCTACCTCACAATACTCAAGTTCTAATATTTATTACATTGTTTGATGTAGGTTTGATGAATTTCCATTCCTGATACTTGAAATAAACAAAGCAAATGACATTCCAGTGTGGGAGTGCTTCACTGATGAAAGTGCACGACCACTCTTTGGGAAAGTAAGAGCCTTTGTACAATCATTCTGTCAATACTTACCTGTCACCCAACATTTAAAATTATTAATTACTTCTAGCGGTAAAATTTTGTTGCAGAGTTTTTGGGGAACTGAGTAACAGAAATAGACTGGGAAACCATTGTGGTGTTCTGAGAAAATGGCACCTGCAATTGTGGCTGATCTTTTATCAAATGAGTGGGAAGTAGCCCACAAGGGGGCAAATCATCCATTCCCACAACTTTCTCTATTGCAGTTTTTGACAGGTATTACACAAAGTTGCAGCTTCTTCCTTTACAAGATGACTACTTAAAAAAAAACAGCAAAACATTTTAGCATACTTGTAGATCATGAAAACAAGTATAATCCAGCAAGTCATGAACACAAGAGATTCTGCAGATGCAGAAAATCCAGAGCAACTCAGCCTCTATGGAAATGCATAAACAGTCGATGTTTCAGGCCAAAAGCCTTCATTAAGAGCAGAAATTAAGGGGAAAGATGCCCCAATGAATAAACAATCACCTCCCTTCCTTTTCAGTCCTAATGAAGGGTCTTGGCCTGAATTGTCAAATGTTTATTCATTTCCATAGATGCTGCCTGACCTGCTGGGTTCCTCCAGCATTTTGTGTATAGTACAGCAAATTCTGTTTTCTTGCTAAATTAAGAAATCAAACTTTAACTGTGCTCCTCATAAAGATAGTAGGCTCGTCTTTGTCCATCACATGAAAGGCATGCTGGTGGTAAACATCCACAACCATCACTAGTCCCTTACCTGGAGAAATATTCATTCATGAGCAGTAGGATCATTTTCCAAAACTGGTTCTGATACTTTAACATCAAAGCACGACCACAGACCTATTGGGGAAACAAGTAGCAGTATTAGACTACAAGAGATTCATGGAAATAATAAACTTCTGCACAGAGAATATAGCACTGCAGGCTATAATTCAAATAATCCCACTCAAGCCTCCCCAGTAATGCCTCCTTTCATCATGTAAATTATTACTGCAGATACTTCTGTAAACATATTATAAATATAAATAGAAATAAAAATGCTAAAGTCACTGAGCAAAACAAGAAGTTTCTGTCCAGAGGGAAACAGAGTTAGTGATTAAGATTAAAGAGTTTTCATCAGATTTGGAAATACAGTTGCAAGAAAAAGTTTGTGAATCCTTTGCAATGACCTGGCTTTCTGCATTAATTATTTAGAAAACACAGTCTGATCTTCACCAAAGTCACAATAATAGACAAACACTATCTGCCCAAACTAACAACACACATACAAGTATACTTTTCATGTCTTTATTGAACACATTGCTTAATCATTCACAGCCAAGGCTGGAAAAAGCATGTGAACCCTTGTATTTAATAACTGGTAGAACCTCCTTTAGCAGCAATAACCACCACCAAACATTTTCAGTACAGCTGATCAGACTTGCACAACAGCGAGGAGGAACCTTAGACCATTCCTCCACACAAAACTGCTTCATCAATATTTCTAAGATATCTTGCACCAACAGCCCTCTTTAGGTCATGCCACAGCATCTCAGTTGGGTTAAGGTCTGGACTCTGACTCGGCCATTACAAAACATGATTTTTCTTCTCTTTAAACCATTCTGTTGTTGATTTATTCTTGTGTTTCAGATCATTGTCTTGTTGCATCATCCAACTTCTATTAAGCTTCAGGTGACAGACCGCTACTCTGACATTTTCCTGTAAAATGTCTCGATACAATTTTGAATTCATTGTTCCCCTCAACAACTGCAAACTGTCCAGACCCTGAGGTAGCAAAGAAGCCCCAAACCATGATGCTCCTTCCACCATGCTTCACTGTTGGGATGAGGCTTTGGTGTTGGGATGCAGTGCCTTTTTTCTTCCAAACACAGCATGTACATTTTTGCCAAAAAGTTAAACTTTTATCTCATCTGGCCACAGAACATTGTTCCAGACTGCTGTGGAACATCCAGGTGATCTTTTGCAAACTTGAGATGTGGAGCAATTTTTATATATATATATATATATATATATATATAAAGAGAGCAGTGGTTTCCTCCATGGTGCCCTTCCCTGAACAGCATTCTTGTTCAGTGTTTTTCTTATAGTGGACATATGAACAGAGACTCTTGTAAGTTCTAGAGATTTCTGCAGGTCTACTACAGTTACCCCTGGGTTCTTTTTCAGTTCCTTCCGCATTGCATGTTGTGCTCTTGGTGTGATCTTTGCACAATGCACACACCTATGGAGAGTAACAATGGTACTGAATTTCTTCCATTTGTAGACATTTTCTCTTACTGTGGACTGATGAACACTCAGGTCCTTAGAAATGTTTTTGTAGCCTTTTCTAGCTTCATGTGTCTCTAAAATTCTTTTAAAGTCCTCTGAAAGTTGTTTTGATCAAGGCATGGTGCACATAAACAGATCTTTCTTGAGAACAACTGGATTGGTCAGTAACCTGACTGTGTTTTTTTTTAATAGGGCAGTGCACCTCTACAACCCACACCTCCAATCTCATCTCATTGATTGGAACACCTCATTCCAAATGGGTTTGGTAGAAGGGATAATGTTCACATACTTTCTGGAACCAAGACTGTGATTGTTCAAATGGTGTAATCAATATTGACAAGAAGTATAATTGTTTGGATGTTATTAGTTTAGACAGATTGTGTTTGTCTATTATGGTGACTTGCATGAAGATCAGACCACATTTTATGAGAAATTAATGCAGAAAACCAGGTAATTGCAAAGGGTTCACAAACATTGTCTTGCAACTGTGGTTTGAAACATTTCTTTTTGGATGTGACGATGGAAATGAAAATGGATACGAATAGAGTGAATGGAAAAATCTATGAAAGGACACAAGCAAGAGAGACTGAATGACAAAAGTAGAGACAGTGCCAAGAGTAGTCAAATGCAGAACACAATTATCCAAAATCACAGGAATCTGTAAATTTATATTTATCACCATTCTGAAGCTTGTAAAAGTTTCACAATGCTGATAAATATGTATTGTTTAACTTTATATCAAATGCACAAAGGGATAATATGCTCAGTCAGAAGGTGTGATGTTGTTTCTTGAGCTCACGTTGAGCTTCATTAGCACAGCACAGGAGGGCAAGGACGCAAGTCAAATACCAGAAGTGAGACAGACAATAAAAGAAGAAACTGGAAACTTGGGATCATGTATCATGGCTGAAGCAGTCACCAAATTCGTAAGCATTCTCTCCAAATCAGAGACCACTTCATGAGCAAAGAATACTGGAAGAGAAGTAGCAGTGGATTAAACAACAATACCAAGGGAAAAATACTATAGATGCTGGAAAACTACAACAAAAATACAATAGTAGAAATACCCAGCAAGCAAGGCTGCAATTACGGAGACAGAAATAGAGTTAACCTTTCATCTGCTTTTAAATGATCAAATCTGTTTCTCTGCTTTCTAACCCACCATATCAAGTAGAAATAATTTCTTAATCATTCAAAATACCTTACGTTTTTGATGCCTCTACTACATCTCCCTTCCATTTTTCCAACTCTAAGAAGATTGCCCCACTTCTGTAACATCTCTGCATAACCAAACTTCCTCATCTGCAGTATAATTCTCCAGTCACCTTTGCGCTCTTTCTTAAGCCCTGGTTACTTCTTTCAGTGTGGTATTACAAGCCTCGCTAAAGTTAAGCACAACTTCCTTTGCTTTGTATATTCAAAGTACTAGTCAATGAAAACTTTCCATTTCGCAAATAACATTGAAACAAAACGTGATAAGGGTCTATAATTGTTAACAGTAGTTTTAATAAAAAGCCGAAGTTCAATAAATATCCGATACTTATGTATGATGCAAACAGTGTCAAACCTCCAAGAAGTCAAAGAGTAGTGTAGCAGTTACATCAGCCAGTGGTTCCATGTTTAACATCTGAGCCAGCCAGTGCCAAGCATGATTCAGGCCATGCGGATGTTCCTAAGCAAAGTAAAAACAATGATCAATACTATAATTACATGTCAACTGCAATCATGTGTAAGGCTGAATAAAATAAACTCAGACTATCTTCTCTAGAAAGAAGATTTAATTGTGGTGTTGTTACATGCTCAAGGAGATTTTTTTTTGTGAGAATGCTGTAATGGTCTTTTGGAGGTCACCTGATGTGATTTTCCCGCCGATGTGAGGTCTCTTGATGTCATGTGCCCCGTGACTATATAAGGGTCGACCCAGGTGACACAGTGGGTTTTTGAGTTTGTAGATTTCCAGGTAGAACGTGTTGTGCCTCCGTTTCTGTTGCGTGTTTGTTTTTGTGACGCAGTTTCATTTTTAAAACGGAAGGTGCGTTCTCTTACAAGATATTGCATTTGGACTGGAAGTTTGTGGCTGGAAGTGCCAATTTACTCAATTCCCACAGTTTTGAAGGGAGAGTGAAGAATTCATCGAAGTGAAGGCTTGAGAGAAGTCAGCATCGTTTGGCAGTTTAATAAAGGATCGACCTTATTGAGTCTTCGTTGAAGGGAACCTGCATTGAGATAACTCTTGCAATAGCGCAATGAGTTCATACACAAAGGCTCTCTCTCTCTCTAAAAATATAAGGTCAGTCGATTTAAACTGTTTATTTTCGGCATCTGGAATCCTGTGGACAGAACTGGCAGTAAAGGTGCATCGGTGAAGAAATCCTTCTCCAGAGAAGTCTCTCCCAATTGAATGTGTAAAACTGTTGGACTTTCGAGGTTATCGCTTTAAGAACTATATCTGACTGTATCACTTTAAGAACTGTTTCCGCATTTAACGCTTTAAGAACCAGAGCCGAGTGATGTTGATGAACGGCTGTGTACTTGTTAACCTCCGGTTAAGGTTTTCCTTTGTTTTTTTTCTCCTTATCATTTATATGTGTTTAATAAACGTTTTGTTTTTAGAAAACCTGTCTCGATTAATATTCATTGTTGCCAGTTACGTAATAGTGTCGTACTGGCAATGCACATAGTAAACATCAAGAAAATGGTTTTACTTATGATAGCACACTGCACATACGTATTAAGGCAGAGATGCGCAGTTACACAGAGAAAGGAATAGAATGACATACTGACATAGGTAGAAGAGATAGGAGAAGATTTATGACAAACATGCAAATGACCACCTTCCATGCTATAAATTCTATGTTATAGAACAGTTCAAATTTCACTTGGGTGGTACCAATGGAACTACTTTTCAAAAATACTTAAGAATACAGGAATGTCGCATTAAAGCATTTAAGAAAAACAAATTTATCAAGAAAACTACTGTCTTGGCATCCTAAAAACACTTAAGTCATTCCAAGTGTTAATTTTTGTTTATACATACAAACCATTTTGTATCCATATTCATATATGACACCCCAGCAACTAGTCATTGTCTCCAGTATAGGCAGCCAAGATGACACTAAATTCAATTACATCACATATATTTCATTAGGGGTTTGAGGAGATTTGGAATGTCACCCAAAACATTTGAAAATTTTCAGATGTACTGTGGAAAGCATTCTGATTGGCTGCATCACCATCTGGTATGGATGGGGAGGCTACTGCACAGGATCGAAGCAAGCTGAGGGGAGTTGTAAAACTAGTCAGCTCCAACATAGGCACAAGCCTCTGTAGTATCCAAGACATCTTCAAGGAGCGGTGCCTCAAAAAAGCAGCAACTGTCATTAAGGACCCCCATCACCAAGGACATGCCGTCAGGAAGGAGGTACAGAAGCCTGAAGGCACTCAGTCAGCAATTCAAGAACAGCTTCTTTCCCTCTGCCATCCAATTTCTGAGTGGACATTGAAAGTATGAACACTACCTTAATAATACTCTATTTCTATTTTTGCACTACTTACTATGTATCATTATTGCATTGTACCACTGTCACAAAGTTAACAAATTTGACGACATGCCAATGATATTAAACTTGATTCTGAACTACAAAATGATCAAAACCTCATGTCACAACTAACAGGAATAACAGAGTGGAACGTTTTTCTTCAGAATGAAGAGAGAGAGGAAAAACTTTTTAATTGAATTAACAGAATTAAGTTTTGGCTCACTGAACAAAGAGGCTTAGTACAATTTCATCAGCTTAATGCCACCCATTTCTGGCACATTTGGCATGAGTTCATTCAAGGCATTACTGAACTTAATTACAACAAAGATGGCTTGAATTTAAATTAATTACATTATTTTCCTCCAATGTTTCTAAGTGTCTTTGATTATCAAACATTTGCAAGCAGAAAAGGTCTTAAGAGAGCTTGACAAGAGGCCCCCATGTTAATACCAACAATGAAATTGTAGAAGCACAATTGTAAAAAAGGTTAGTATAGCAATATACAAGCTGGGTCAAATGTAATTTGAACCAATATTCATAAGGATTTCATTCAGGTTTGGATAAACTAACCAGTATTTTCAAAAGAAGTACCATAATATTAGGTTACTTACTCCTTGCTTTGTTCCATAGGGCCATCTTGACAGTATAATGGCTGCATACAGGCGAACCATTCCAGACATCCGTTTTAGAAAGTTGTCCTGCTGCTCAACACAATTTTCTTGCACTCTGTAGCCCAATAACCTTTTAGCAGAGATGAAAGGATTAGACTTTAAAATCTTGCTTTTCCCTCTTGCTGAATACTTATTCTACTGATTCACCTCACCTTCAGAGAAATTAATTTGACTCCTTAAACTCATACTTACAATTAAAGGGAATTTAATAGAAAAACAAGGGGGTTGTGTTACCCAAACTGATTTGCTCTCCACAAATATCATCTGAACTACTGGGTATTCCTCAAATTTTGTCACGTATCAGACTTCCAGTATACCTGTATTTGCTTTGGTGCTAATAGAAACAGCATCTCATAGAAGATCTGAAAATAATAGTTTAGTTCTTCTGACAAACTAATAATAGATTGATGAATTTATTTCAAACTAAACCATGAGAATACATTGAAATTAAATACATTTACTTTTATTGAACATGGGAACAACAGGTAATTCAGTCCCTTATTCCTTTCTTGCCATATAATTAGATCTAACTGATTTGATCAGAAATTTGCTTTCACAAAGCAAACAGACTGAATGAGTTAGAAGTATCTGAATATTGGAAGATCTGTATTACAACCTCAGCAGAGACCAAAAGGTTGTTAAATGGAGAAAAACAGTCTGCAGATGCCAGGAAATTTTCCAAGTAAACAAACTGCTGAGTAACTCAACAAATCAGAGGAAAATCAGACCATCCACTTCCTTCCAGTGATGCTCCTCTGAGTTCTTCCAACAGTGTTTTTTTTAAGTCAAAGATTAGTTCTACAAACAGAAACCAAAAATGCAATCTGCAAGTGGGCTATGTTATAAATGGAACAAAAAAAAATTGCATTTTCATGAATTGTTCATTCGCAGAATGGATGAAGGTGAAGATAAATCCAAACTGCCAATTTCACTACGATCAAGTTTAGTATTCTCATCTCTGAAAATCAATAGATTCAGTCATTCAGCAAAAGATCAAGCCTTTCTGCTAATCAAGTAGCTACGTGCACTCATACTTTTCATTCTTCCTGCATTGCTTTCCACTCCTTCCACGTTCTACAGCAGTGCCCTAGCGACAATATTAAGTGGACAATTAAACTACCCAACTCTACATCTTTGCAATGTGGGAGGTAACTGGAACAACCAGAGGATCCCTATAAGCACACAGAGAACAAGCAAGCCACACACAGTCTGCACCAGAGATCAAGACTGAACCAAGGTTACTGGAACTCTGAAGCAGCAGCTCTATCAGCTGTGCAAATGTGTTACCCCAGAACATGTTTTTAAAAAATTGAGGGATTAATGCTCCAAATTGCTTCCCCTATTATAGCAGTGAGTCTAAAATTTCAATGTGTCTGGATTGACCATCAATTTAGGTCAATATATTTGCAAGGAAATTCAACCTAGGAAGAAGAGAATTCAGAAGAAATAAACATTATGGTGGACTGCACACTGAGATGCAGTGATTTCATTCCTTTCACAAATAACTGTTTTGTAATGTCACTCTTATCCCAGGTCAAGGAGCAGCATTTGAGAGAGAAATGCAGAGCAAAGGAATGAAGAATGGCATCAATCTTAATTTAAATTAAAGCAGCACTGTATCAATACATCTCCACAGCAGTGACATTTTTACAATAATTGTAATTTTTATTGCATATTTCCATAATTTACCAAAGCAATTTAATTTGATTTTTTTTGGAACCTATATTTTTTCCCTCTATGTGGTTCCCCAAGAATCACAGATTATAGATTCAAGTACATTGATTATCAAAGAATATATAAATTATATAACCTTGAGGTTTGTCTGCTTACAGGCAGCCACAAAGTGAGAAACTCAAGAGAACCCAATTTAAAAAGAGATCAACACCCAATGCACAGAGAAAAGAGAAAAAAACCCACAAATCATGCAAACAACAGAAACAAGCACAGCAAACAGAAATGAGCACAGCATTTCGAACCAGATTGGGTCCTTAGATCCAAATCCCCAGAGCAGCCCAGAGTAGGCCTGAAACCTCTGTCTCAATTCATATTAATGGGGCAAATTGCCGCAAAGCGCACAGACACAAAGCACAGCAGCCAGGGCAGTCTCACAGCCTCACGGAGAGAGGAATGAACATTACAGGAAAGTGAGCAAAATTGGCCCAACTCTCACCAGTCCTGACACACTGCCTTTCCAGTCTATCTGGGCTGGTGCTTAAATTGTCCAACAGCGGATCGCACCTCGCATTAGGACCCGGGCCCTGCCACAGTGAAACTGCTCGGAACCTACATCATGGCGCCAAGCCCAAAGCTATTCTCAAACTCTCCAAATCAGTTTGACACTTAGAGCTATCCAACCTCGCACTCAGGTTAGTTGGACGGGCATCAAAACTCCTCTGCCTCGATGACTCCTCTCCAATTCCATCTGTGTCAATTTTGCAATGCAAAAGCATGGCTCATCCCTCAAATTTGCTTCGCCTCCACTCGCCTCTTCATTGCTTGTGGTGATAGTTTATCACAATGTACTTCAAAAAAGATGTTATTAATAATGTTTTTGCTCAAAGTTCTTGCCTTTCAAGGTACCAGAAGGCTGTCACCTGCCTTCAGTACCACCATCTTAAAACGGAATTATAGAATGGCTTTCTTCAGTGGCGTAAAGGAATTTGCATCATAGTACTGTGACATAACCAAAACGAGGTGTCCTTTGAAACTCCCTCCACCCCCACCTTAAACCTACTTCTAGGATGTTACATTTCCATTGGGGTGAGAGAGGGGGGAGACTAAATCTGGCTATCTAACTTGTATATGCTTCCCATTTTTTAAAATTTTCATTATCGATCACTCCTCAGAGAAAACAAATGAAGTTTGTCTAACTTCTCCTTATAGCTAATAAATTTCAATCCAGGCAACATCCTGATGAACCTCTTCTACACCTGCTCCACATCCCTCCTTTGTGACAACCAGAAACAGACACAATACTCCAAATGTGGCCGAACCAAAGTTCTACACAGCTGAAACAGATTGACTTTTAACAAATTATAATACTTAAATAAATATGCTTTTGCAAAATAACAAGTTCAACACAGAAAGGGATTCTGAAGAGAAGATGTCAGACAGCTAATCAAACAAACTTGAAGTTCCAGAACAGCTGCTGCTAATAACCATCTGGTAGAGAGCAGAAATCAGATCAGTTATGCTTGCAGTTTTGCGGGCATATTGTTGTTTTGGGACTTCTACCTTTGGTATTCTTCCTTTGGTAACCCATCTTTCCACGAAGGAAAAAACGGGACTGCATAGGGACACTTTCGGTGCAAGTGGGCCAAGAAAAGATCGCCAACCTTCGGGTGAAACTCCCAGATCCCTGAAGCAACCACTGCTATTGGAAATGCAGCTTCGTGGTGAGATGCAACCTCCTCCTCCCCTTGTTTCTGCAAATAAGAAAAAAGGCAATGTCAAAATTAGAGCAGACATTGTACTTGTGCCTTTCCAATTAAAAATGATAATAATTTATATCTGGTTCAAACAGCACAAAAAATTTGAGACACTTCCTTTTGCAACAGACCACAAAATGAATCCATGTACCGTATTTATAATAGAAGGCAAAGGACTTGCCTATTCTACATTGAATGTAATGCTCGAGAAGATGGTTGAAGAAAATGCAAAAAGCACCCTCCAAACATAAAGGGAATTTGGAAACTACTTGACTAGAACACAAAACACACTCAGTGACCACTTTATTAGTACCCCTGTACCTAATAAAGTGGCCACTGAGTGTATGTTCATGGCCTTCTGCTGCTGTAGCCTGTCCACTTCAAGGCTCCACATATTATGCATTCTGAGATGCTCTTCTGCACAACACTGTTGTAACACATGGTTATTTAAATTAACTGTCGCCTTTGTGTCAGCATGAACCAGTCTGGCCATTCTCCTCTGACTTCCCTCATTAACAAGGTGCTTTCACCCACAAAAAAAGCCATTCCTCTGATATTTTGTTTCTCACACCAATCTCTTTAAACTTTAGAGACTGTTGTGCATGAAAATCCCAGGAGATCAGCAGTTTCTGAGATACTGAAACCACCCCATCTGGCACCAACAGTCATTCCATGGTCAAAGTCACTTTAATCACATTTCTTCCCCCATACTGGTGTTTGATCTGAACAACAACTGAACCTCTTTTAAGCACTGAGTTGCTGCCACAATGAGATGTGCATGTGTACCTAATAAAGTGGCCACTGAATATACATGGCTATTAAGAAAAATAAGAGGCAAGTAGGACTGATTGGTTAGAATTAGTTTTGACCTTCCCTTCTGTGCTGCATTACGATAAATATGGTGGAATGCATGGTAACATTTGATCTTGTCTGTAGCACCTAATTCTCTCAGCACCTCTCTGAAAATTTCACATGCAAAGAACAACTTCATATAATGTAGTTACCTAGGCAACTATGCCTTCCATTTTGCAGATTATATGTTTCTCAAAAATAACAAACAAAATGGTCATTAAATTTTGGCTATAAAGGATAAGAAATAAATGTTGGAAAGGACAACAGAACTTCCAGGCTTGAGAAATAAAGCCCATTGACAACTGGAAGTAATAATATCTATCCATAATCTAAATTAGTGTCCAAAAGTTAATTTTAAGTTAATGAAAAGTTAATGAATAAAAGGGAGAAGATATGGTAAAGGCATGTTCATTCCTACAGAACAAAAAGATCTTCTAGTTGTCACTAATCACACTTCTGATTATTCACTTATTTACTCATTACTCTGTGAAGCTTTACTGTAAATATGTAAACTAGCTGTTATAATTCACCTAAATATAATCTACGTATTTAATTGACAGGGCAGTCCTTTACAATGTCAAGATCATGAAGAGTGCCATAAGAATGCAAATGTTTCTTTCTTTTATTGATGGCAGGCGTAAATTTATTTTATATAGTGCATATTATAGAAAATCCTTGGCTTGACGTTGCAAATTCATATCACAGGCAGTAATTTATAAATGCTCACCACAAACTTTTCTGCCAGCTTGTAACAGACAAAGTCCTGACCTTGTGGGTGATGAGCAATTGACACCAATTTACCACCCGACGATATTTGCTTGCCTAAGAGAAGGTTATTAATCTTATCGAAGATGTCACGCAGATGAGACCCTAGGCAGTGAGGAGAGGAGGGGTACAAAAGAAAACAGAAAATTAGTTTGACACTTATTTTGATATTTCAGGCAAAAAGAGAACCAACATTTGTGCAGTATTTTCAGAAATGTACTTCAACAGAAAAGAATACATCAAAAGGTATTACCTTTATTTCTACATACCATAGGTATGAAAGTCACAGATGCACATTCATTGCAGGAGATAAATAGGTGAAGGACACTTGTTCACCGAATCCATCAATGCTTCCTCATCATCCTCTCAATGAATTAGTTCAGGGGTGGCCAACCTTTTACATTCCATGCATCAATTTTTTCACACACAAGTTCAAATGCGCCATACAACCCTTGTAACCCCACAATTCTCGTAAAAATATGTTAATATGGAACTCACTCATGAAAAAAAATCGCATCTGAACTCATGCGTTGAAAAATTGACGCATGGAATGTAAAAAGTTGGCCACCCCTGAATTAATTGTTTAAATTACCACAGTCTGCACCAGTGCTACTTTAGGTTGAGATCCATTCTTTGCAACCACGAGTGTAAGGGGCTAAACTTTAATAGGAGTTTGAAGAGATTTGGCATGTCAACAAATACACTCAAAAACTTCGATAGTTGTACCATGGAGAGCATTCTGACAGGCTGCATCACTGTCTGGTATGGGGGGTGGGGGGCTAATGCACAGGACTGAAAGAAGCTGCAGGAGGTTGTAAATCTAATCAGCTCCATCTTGGCTACCAGCCTACAAAGCACCCAAGACATCTTTAGGGAGCGGTGTCTCAGAAAAGCAGTGTCCATTATTAAGGACCTCCAGCACCCAGGGCATGCCCTTTTCTCACTGTTACCATCAGGTAGGAGATATAGAAGCCTGAAGGCACACACTCAGTGATTCAGGAACAGCTTCTTCCCCTCTGCCATCCATTTCCTAAATGGACATTGAAGCTTGGACACTACTTCACTTTTTTTTTTAAATACACAGTATTTCTGTTTTTGCACATTTAAAAAAATCTATTCAATGCATGCAATTGACTTACTCGTTTATTTATTATTGTTTTATTTTATTTATTATTACTTTTTCTCTCTCTGGTAGATTACGTATTACATTGAACTGCTGCTGCTAAGTTAACAAATTTCATGTCACATGCCGGTGATAATAAACCTGATTCTGATTCCTCTTGCCCCGATTCCCACAAATTAATCTCAAGGGAAGTCTTATAAAGTAGGAGTCTGAAGCTGCATCTGCAAGGTAGTATTAACATGGAACGCTCAGCAGAAAAACTTAATGACTATGGTTAATGGTGGAGGTATAAATTACAGAGCAAAGCAGACTCCACAGAATAAACGCAAACACGAGGAAATCTGCAGATACTGGAAATTTAAGCAACACATACAAAATGTTAGTGGAATGCAGCAGGCCAGGCAGCATCTATTGGAAGAGGTACAGTTGACATTTCAGGCCGAAACCCTTCGTCAGAGGGTGAAGGGTCTCGGCCCGAAACATCGACTGTACCTCTTCCAACAGATGCTGCCTGGCCTGCTGCGTTCCACCAGCATTTTGTGTATGTCCACAGAATAGAAATGGCTTAAAAGCAGAAAGTAAACAACTGTAATGAAAACTCGCAAGCTGGAAAAATGGAGAAGACAGATTTACATTTAAGTAGCCGCTTGCATATCTTGAGAATGTCCTGAAACAGATGACAGCCAATTTTTAAATTGCAGTCACCACTGAAACTCAAACTTGGCAGTCTTTCCTACACAGAAACATCCTACATATAGCAATGTGATAAATAATGATAGATGTTTTCACTGAAGGATAAATATTAACAAGGACAGAGGAAAACAACCCTGCTTTCAAAACAGTCATAGAATCAGAGCATAGAAACAGGCCATTCAGTCCACCACATAGATGCTGACCAGTAGGCACCAATTGATATCTAAACAATAAGTGATAAACACATCCACCTTCAATTAACATTTAGAACATTGAACACAGAAAACCTACAGCACAATACAGGCCTTTCGGCCCACAATGCTGTGCTGAATATGTACTTACTTTAGAAATTACCTAGGGTCACCCATTGCCCTCTATTTTATTTAAGGGACAGGGTATCAAATGTTTGAATATACAAACATTTGTAGAAAGCAGGACAAATAATTAGATTTCTACATCAGCTTCCACTTCAATTTCCATTTCTCTTTTGATGGTCTTAATCATGACATGCATTTCTATGAGAGCAAAACAGCTTCTCACCTCTTACTCATTCATATAAGAACCAAGAAATAAGTATTAGCAAGCACCAGAGCCAAATCTAATACCAGATATACTGTGTCAGTTTTGACATAATGAGTAGCATTCTTATGAATCAAAAAGCCATAGGTTATAGTCCCATTCCAGTACTCAAGCACATAATCCAGGTGAACATTCTTGCTCCGATACTGCAGTATCAGGAGCCTTTTGGATAAAATATTAAACCCTACCCATATATACAATCCAAGGTCGACATGAAAGATTCCTTGACAAGATATAAAAATTAACTAAATATTCTTCCCAGCATTTATCTGGCCCTTATCATATTGCTATTTATAGGGTGACACTCACAAATGAATACAAATCAATGCACTTCAGAACAAAAACAATACTTTACTGACTATTAAACATTTTAGGGCATTGTGAGATTGCAAAAGCAAAATATTAATCAGGAGTGGGAACCTCACCCCAACAACCACAGAATACATTTTATGTTAAGCGACCTGATAGCACAGAACCAACAATCTAAATTCCAGGTTGAAATGAAAACAAGTGAAAATTGAAGAGATCTCTGCAAATCCAATATTACTCACTGGCTTGAGAATAATAACCATTTTTAGTTTTGGATCTGCTTTCTTCTTTGGTCTCTTGTACCTCTAAACTAATAGCTTGGAGATGTGATACTTATACAGCAACTGAGACAATTCAGATACAACCTGCTATTTCACATGGAGAATACACATCTTAATTCTTGTTGCCATTATGCAGGGCAAGTTTCCAGAACCAGCAAGGGGCTACATTATTGGGCAATCTATTTCAGTGATGTTAATTGAGAGATGGCCCAGGATACAAGAACTTTCAAAATAGTACCAATTCCAAACAAGGCAGCAAATGGGACCTCAAATTAACATTTCATTGAATAGACATTGAGTAGGATTTGACATTGGAACATTTGTCTCCAAATTCTAGAATTGCCTATATATCAACATCCATAAAAGCAGCATTACATCAAGGTGGTGGCTCATGGACAGTAATGACAGCAGTAAATGCTGGATTTGTCAGCCAACCTGCATCCTCAGTAAGTTAAGAAACAAAACACAGCTACTTCTGGCCAGTGCACCTGTACAGAAAATCACTGGTTAATTCAGCCCTCCAGTAGTAAATCAATACTATGGATGGTGGAGATATTAAAAGTGGAATGGTACAAGTTCTCAGTAGGTCTGACAGCTTCTGCAAAAGAAATAAAAATCAACATTCCAGTTGCCAAACCACTACTCACATTTGCTTGGACAGCACAGACCTGTCCTGTTATGATTTCTCTCTCCTCTACGCCCATCTTTTATACTTGCACATGCCCCCATCATCATTTTTATTTGCCTTGCACCAATAACCCCCCTCTTAAAAAAAATCCTACCTTACACTTTACCACAAATGAACCCTCCTGTTCCACACATTATCATGCCACATTCTTTCTTTAGTACTTTAGTTGAAAGTTGTTGTTGCAGTCAAGTCAATTTTTTTTTTTTTTTAAAAAGAAAAATATTGAGGACCAGGTCACTGCAGGCACAACAGAGAATTATTTATCACTGTTTTACCTGACAGGGTATGAGAACCACCTTCCCAAACAGACTGAATTCACGGGAAAGACTGCATTTGGTATTGGGTAGGGGAGTCATGGTGGCATGCTCTTTGAAGGGAATCTGCAGATGATTATCTTTCTTGTTTGCAGAGGGGGTGCTGGCAGTCGCCCAAGTGATTCACTACTATACATCTTATCTTGTACACAAATGTAACAGGTATCATCTATGTGAGAAGGCATGCATTGGCTCCACTTAATTCACTGACTAAAAAAAAAAATTAAAACTGCAGTAAAGTAGAAATAATATATAGCACGCTAAGTTCGAAGAACTGTTTGAGCCTCTGAATGATGAGAATGAAAGAGTTAGGAGGAGAGGTTAAGTAATAGTTTTAAATTACAAGGAGCTTGAAATTCAAAGTTCAAGGTTCAAAGGTTCATTTACTATCAAAGTATACAACTCCAAAATTTTTCTTCTCTGAGTAGCCAAGAAACCAAGAAAGAAAAGAAAGGCAGCACGATCATCAACCCCAAAATCCATCCATCTACACAAAAAACAAATGAAAATGAAACAGGCACATCAAACCCCAAATCTCTCTTGCCACACAAAAAAAAACAAGAAAGATCAGGTGAAAAACACAGAATATATAAAAAAAAAACTAAGACTGAAAAAAAGTCTATAGTCCAAGTCCACATCCAAAACACAGAAAACCTGGGGAACATTCTCTGGGCACAGTGGCAGAGTTTTGCACTTAACTTGTTTTCCCTCTTCCCCAGTTCTGATCAACTTAGTGCAAAACATTAACTTGCCACAGATGCTGCTTCTCCTGGTGTTTTTATTTCAATTTCTGGCAACACTGTATACCCACATCTTCCCCATCCAATCATCTATGACAGGAATAAAATAATCCAAGTGTGATGCAGTTTTCTGGAACCACGCTCCACAAAGATTCATAAACGTCAGTACAGGTGGGAAAAGCAATAGGAGGAAAATACCAAAATCATCAAATAATCAGTAATGGATAATAAGACCAAAATTTATACATGGAGGAATATGGCAGGAGAAATTAAGGGAAGGGGCTAATTATATAAATTATGGAATTATTACATTGAGAAGAAAAATCTCAGGAATAACATTTTTTTATTTACCTGCAATGGAAGAAATCTGACCAACAGGAATGGTTGCTGTCTTCTGAAGATCCATTTTAATCTTCTTAACCTACAAGTGTATAATTTAGGAAATTATAACTAAAATGATAAGGATTATGTAGCATTGCCTTCATATGCTTATTCCCCAATTAAGAATTTTTTTTTTAATTTTGTATTTATTTTTAAGGATGTGATTGCAAGGGCAAGACTAAAATCTATTACCCAAACTCTCACTACACTTGTGAATGTACAGTAAGCCAACTTCTTGAATCTTCTGTTCAATGGATTTCACAATCTGGTTGGGTGGGGAGTTTCATTATTGAGAAGCAACAATAATAAAGGAATTGACATACATTTCTCAGTCAGGATGGTTTGTGATATAGATCCGACCCTACAACTGATGTACTCCCAGGAGCCTGCTGCCCTTTTTCCTAATGAATCAGATTTGTTATCACTGACTCATATGACATGAAATGTATTGCTCTGCAGCAGTACAGTGCAAAGACATAAAATTGCTATAGGAAATATAAAAAAATAGTGTAATAAGAAATAGAGATACTGCTCACGAACCATTCAGAAACTGATGGCAGAGAGGAACAGGCTGTTCCTGAATCAATGAGTGAGGGTCTTCAAGCTCCTGCAACTCTTTCTCCAATGGTTATAATGAGAAGAGGTCAAATCCCAAATGATGAGAGCCCTTAGCAATGGATGCCACCTTCTTGAAGCATCATCTTATTGATGGGGAAGGTTACAGAATTGTCAGATTATTCCAGCTGTATAACTCTACTGCAGATTATACATGATACACTGTCACCACAGTGCTCTAGTGCAAGATTATAGACAGATCCTAGTTGTAGGATACTTACTATGCTGATATTATTTAGTTAGCAATAATTATCTGCTCAAATAAATAGAAGATCATATTACAGAATCAGATATGCCACAATGCAACTGCTTTATGGCCCTACAAAATTCACATCAAATGTAGGAAGGAAAATCAATTGTCCCTTCCAATACTCAAATTTCAATTAGTTGTCACCCACCTGCTACAATCTGCTTCTCTCTCCAACTACAAATGAAATTAGGAACTCAATTCCCTCATAATGCTAATGAGGACAGGTTTCAATTAGAAATTTCAGAATGCAAAAGGGACCGGACTGTGCAGAAGTCACTTGAGAGCAAAAACAAATTACTTCATGAGAAATTGTTATTATTTTTACCTTACTATCCTTGCTGTTGTTAAGATCACTGATGGATGCTGCACATTGATCACAGAAATCCTGCAATCGTTGGTACCACTGCAAAGTGCTTGGATCTGCCTTTATCTGCAGCCCTATAATTGAAAGAAAATGATTGTACAAATTAAATTTTACAGATTGCTTTATCCACCAGTCTTAAAATTCTTTATATATTTGTAATAAGCCAAATACAAATGCACATTCCTAAATTACAAGCAGCATAACCAGTTAGTAAGAAAAGATTTATGTAACAGCCAAGCAGATTCAATTGTTCCTGTCAATCAGAGTGCACAGTGAAAAGACCTCAGTTGAAATGCACAAAGATGCAAAAATGGCTTTCATATTTCAGATTAAATACTTCAGAGACACTGACTCCAATAGGAATATTACGAGACAAATCCAGTTACTAATTGTTGTTGTCTCACTGGCAGTTCTTCTGTGGGCGGCTGAATTTAAACCAAATGAGTTCTAGAAACCCACTTCCTGGATTTTGTCAGTATCACAAGTATCCCTGAACTATAAAGTACATTTCTGTCCCTACCTCAAATTAAAGAATTTTCATCTTCAATTTTTTTTAAATCAATGAGCAATGAGCAATTTTAAATCAATTATCTCAGATAAAAAAGTCAACAGAACAGATTTCTACCTTTAAAAGGAATGCACCTGCAGAATGCTGAAATATGTGACACTTCTGTGCATTTCTCTCTGCATAATCACACTTAGATTACCAACATATGAATTACCAAAATAGATTTCTCACAAATACCAACATCGCAATACCTTCTTTATGACGTGGTTTCTGTTGAGGAGCTGGTGCTACTATTTCATTTTTGATTTCTTGCTTTTTCTGAAGTGCTTTCTCCTCCTCTTCTTTGATCCTCTTCTTCTCCGCTGCTACAGCAGCAATTTTTTCATTCATGGCAGCTATCAGCTCTCTCATTTGCAGTAGAGCTTGCTCTGCATTCAGCATGTCCTCCTGTTGCAGCAAGCCACCCTACAAAGACATAAAATTAGGATTGTAGTTTTTAATATACTTAAATTGCCAACAGCAGGAAAGTAATTTTCTCCCTTTCCTACTCTTGACAATTCTCAAAGTATGTCTCCACTGGCAGAGGCAACCCCACTTTCTACAAGTATCTGTCATTTACTCACACACCAAGGTTTGTCAATGGGCTACTCAGTACATGCATTCGAGCCAAGTTCAATCATGATCTCAATGTTCACAGATTTATGGCTATTACTCTTGAAATCACAACATTCCATTTTGAAATGGTCAATTACCAACTCCCTGATGCAACAGGTCTTTGTGTGAGAGATCTTGATTTAAGCTATCATGCACATCCTGACAACATCCCAAGTGGCTGGCCTTTATTCAGAACTCCCTCAGGTAAGAGTTTTTTTCCACAGAATACAAGCCAATCAACATAATCAAACCCGTGTAGCCCTAAGTTCATTTTGGTGAATTTGTACTTCTCCCTTCACTGAATAACCTCTTTCCAGTGCTGAAACAGATTATAGAACCTTAAATGTAATCTAACTAGAATTTTAGAACTTCCAGTTTTTTTAAAAAATATATATTTCGCATCTGATCTGTGTAGATGTATGCAACCCAGAGAGATGTGATATCTGTAGGAGTAAATGATTTCTAAATTTCTACTATCAATGAGCTACGATCAGGAATAGGAATCATAATCATCACAACAGAAACCAATCAACTATTGGCAAGTGTTATCCTGAAATGTTCAGTGACCTAGAATTCATACTTCATCTTCATTCCCAATATTTAATGCAGAATTTTAAAGTAGTTTTATGTTCTTTTATGAGCAAAATGCTCCAAATTTACATTTGAATGGTAGAAAGGAAACATTAATTCTACCTTACAGAAAGTACAAATTTAGGAGAATAATCTTTTATGCACATTTGTAATAAATTAATCTTCCCCAATCATCAGAAGGTGCTTTACATATCAGGCAAAAGTATTTATGGACTGTGGAACCAAGAAATTAAAGGGATTTATGATACAGGTCAACAATACTTTAACTGAATGTAGAGGAGATTTCAGAGAATGAACAGTCCAAAAAGGCCCTAAAAGAAAACCTCATTAATAAATATATTCAATAACTGTTCTACTGTTCCTCCCAGCTTCAAAAACGTGCATGCTAAAAACAGCTTTAAAAGCCCGCAAATCCAAATTTCAATATATTATATTGCCTTAAAAATCTAATTCTGATAAATTAGAGGAACAGTATAAATACAAGCTATTGAAACATGCATAATGAAAATATGTCTTTGATCTGAAGCAGCTCAAGAGGCTTGGTTAACAGGCTTCAAATAAAACTTAAAAGTCCTTCCCCCCCACCTGCAGCAATACCTTTACTAATTTGGGCTAATAGGAATCAGAAAGTCTCCAGTGATATATTTTTTAAACCAAAGGCTTACAGCAAGTGCAAATACATTTGAACAGTAGGAAGTGGGGTTTGAGTTGGTGAGAAGGAATCAAAACAAGCCTAATCTCATACACATTCAAGTTTCAATGAATACCCAATAGCAGCTACTATCTCCTCACTTCCATCACCCACACAGACAACAAAATTAGCATTTACTACACAGTAGCAGAGGAGGGCAGCCCTAATAACAAAAGGTGACAAAGGCAGTAAGGATCTTAGCTGAGCTAAGAACTCTAATATCAAGGAACAGAGTACAAGAATTTAAAAAAAAACAAAGGAAATATTGTAATCATATAAGACATAACGAAGAGATTGGGCAAACCAAAACAGCATTAATAATGTCATTCACAGAATATATACAAGATGTTTTACTAGTACAGTAGATTCAGAAAACAAAGAAACAGCCAACTTTTTGTTCCATCAGTTCCCACATTTAAATTTAAATCTGATAACTCAGCCAGAACTGGGCTTATTCATGCCATGCACACACCTCTGATGTGAGCTTAATAACTCCCGACACCAGGCTGCACAGCTGATTGCCACGATTACTGTATTCGGAGAGGTCCAGTCCAACCAGTTCCTTCTGTTTTAAGTAGGGCTCAATCTGCAGATTCAGATTTAACACTTCAGCCTGGATGGCATTCAGCCGGCGCAATCGCTCCCGACTTTCTGCTTGCCTCTGACGCTCCAACTCCTTCTGTCGTAGCCGCTGCTGCTCAGCTTCTCGTAGTTTCAGGTTCATATTCTGCATGAAACAGAAGAAAAACAACAATGAAAAACAAAGAATATTCCTCAATCCAAATCTGAAAGGGAAGAACTGGAATTGGTCTCTGCTTTCCGCAGAGATCACTCCCTACGTGACTCCCTTGTCCATTCGTTCCTCTCCACTGATTTCCCTCCTGCCACTTATTCTTGCAAGAGGAACAAGTGCCACACCTGCCCCTACACCTCCTCCCCCACTATCACTCAGGGCCCCAAACAGTTCTTCCATATGAGCTGACACTCACATGTGAGTCTGCTGGGGTCATACACTGTGTCCGGTTTTCCCAGTGCAGCCTCCTGTATATCAGTGATACCCGACATAGATTGGAAGACTGCTTTGCGGAGCACCCACGCTCCATCGACCAGAAAAAGCAGGATCTCCCAGTGGCCACACATTTTAATTCTACTTCCCATTCCCAATCAGATACGCCTATCCATGGCCTCCTCTGCTGTTGTGACGAGGCCACAGTCAGGTTGGAGGAACAACACTTTATATTTCATCTGGGTAGCCTCCAACCTGATGACATGAACATCAGTTTCTCGAACTACCGATAATGACCCCCCCCCCCTTCATCTTTCCCCATCTCCTTTTCCCTCTCTCACCTCATCTCCTTGCCCATCCATCACCTCCCTCTGGTGCTCCTCCCCCCTTTTAATTCTGCCATGGCCTTCTGTCCTCTTCTATCACACTCCCCCTTCTCCAGCCCTGTATCTCTTTCACCAAATAATTTCCTAGCTCTTTACTTCATCCCTCCCGCTTCAGGTTTCACCTATCACCTTGTGTTTCTTTCTCTCTCCTCAGCCCAAAACATTGACTGTACTTTTTTCCCCATAGATGCTGCCTGTCCTGATGAGTTCCTCCAGCATTTTGTGTGTGTTGGTTGAACTGGAATTGGTTTATTATTTTCATATGTATTGAAGTTCAGTGAAAAACTTGGCTTGCATACTGCTTATATAAATCAATTAATTACACATTGCACTGAGGTAGAACAAGGTAAAGCAATAACAATCAGAATAAAGTGCAGCAGCTACAGAGGAAGAATAATACATGTAGACGATAAGGTGCAAGATCATAATGAGGTAATGAAGTTAATAGTTCATCTATCATACTAGGGAACCATTCAATAGTCTATTCAAGGGTAGAAGCTGCCCTTGAGCCTGGCTCTTTTTTTTTAAAATGTTCCGCCTGATGGAGAGGGGACAAGAGAGAATGTTTAGAGCAGAAGGGGTATTTGATCATGCTAGCTGCTTTACTGAAGCAGCAAGAACAAACAGAGTTCATGGAGGGGAAGCTAGTTTCCATCACGCGCTGAGCTGTGAGCACATTTCTCAGCAGGTTCTTGTAGTCACTGGCAGAGCAGGTGCCATGCCAAGCCACAACGCATCCAAATAGATGTTTTCTATGATGCATCGATAAAAATTGGTAAGGATCAACAGGGATAAGCCAAATTTCTTTAGCCTCCTTGAAGAATTAGAGGCACTGGAGAGTTTTCTTTTCTTGATGTCTATACAGTTGGCACCGGGATGCAATATTAGTGATGTTCACTCTTATGATCTCGAAGCTCTCAACCTCGGTACATTGATACAAGATCATAAGATATAAGAGAAGAACTAGGATATTTGGCCCATTGAGTCTGCTCCACTATTTCATCATGACTGATCCATTTTTCCCATCAGCCCCAATCTTCTGCCCTCACCTGTATCCCTTCACGCCCTGATTAATCAAGAATCTATCAACATCTGCCTTAAATATACATAAAAACACAGACCGGAGCAAGTGCATCATCTCCCTTCAAGAAGTCAATGACCAGCTCTTTCGTTTCGACATTGAAGGAAAGGTTGCTGAGATGACACTATATTACTGAGCTCCCCCATCCTCTTCCTGCACTCTGGCTCATCATTATTTGAAATACAGCTCATGACTCTTTCACTCCCCTGGATTTTAAGCACCAATGGCATCCTGCTATTCCATACCAAAAAGGGGCTCACTGACAACTCCACAATGCAGAGTTGTCCACTATTCACCTTTGCTTTGCGCCGGTGCTCTTCCTTTAGCTTTTCTTGACGTCCTTGAGCTTCAAGAGACCTATAAAAGAAACGTACTTTTGATTTCACGCTCCAAATCATTTTGCTTTCTTTCCCCCACAACCTCTCCCAAAAATCAGATGAAAAAGTTTTATATTTGGCTTATATCGGTGTATAACACAAAAGGAAAGCTGTTGCAAAATATCAGGGGGAAGGGAACTAATTGATAGTTCTTTCAAAGACACTGTCACAACGGGCTAAAAGATAGAAAACCTAATACTGAAAGAATATTAAAGTCACTAAACAACTTGAGAAAAAAATGTATTCTTATTTAATTATTCCAATAGCACGCCAAGTTTTTTTTTGGTTGTTTCGTTTAGTAGGAATAAAGTTAAAAAGTTGACAAATTCAGATACAAAATCAGATTAGCCCAAATATCTGCTAAACTAATCAGTGAAATGAAATTACTGAAGCAAATTGTTGCTGCAGAAAGTCCCATTCTTTTTTCCAGAGCACGAGCATGCAATTTGAATGGGTGCTTAGAATAAAGATTTAATTTCAGCAATGTGCATCTTACAATACTTTCATCATTACATAGAACAGTATACCATGAGAACAAGCTCTTCAGCCTATCACGTTGTGCTGAACTAATGAAATTAGTAAGTAAATGCCTAACTAAACTAATACCTTCTGCCTTCACAATGTCCCTATCCTTCCATTCTCTGCACATTCATGTGCTAGGAGTCTCTTACGTATCTATCATATTTGTCTCAACCACACCACTGGCAGCATATTCCAAGCACCCACCACTCTGTGTAAAAAAAAAAGCTTGTTTCACATATCTCTGTTGAACTTATCTGTCTCATCTTAACTGCATACCGACAATTTAGTTACAACTGAAAAAACAAGCTTTCATTTAAATGACAGTCTTCAAGATCTCAGAATGTCCCAAGTTGTTTCACAGCCAAGGAAACATCTTTATAGTGTCATCACTGTATAATGCAGCAAACACAGCAGATTATACTGATTATACAGATCAGAAAAATGGAAACATGTTCATGACTGGCTACTTACAAAGGGAGGTAGGAATGGACTAACAAATTATAGGCTGTTTGGCTTAATATCAGTAGTAAACAAAGTACCAAAATTAAAATTCTGAAGGACAATACAAATCATTTAGCAAGACACAGAATATTCATAGACAGTATGGATTTGAACGGAGTTCAGAGTTTTATTAATTTGATTGAAACAGCAAAGCCAATACAGTACAAGTTGCTCTGATTTTACCACTGGCAAAGTCAAATATGGCAGAATGGCTAGTAAAAGGAAAGCTCCAAGGATGCATGGGAAAGCAGCAGTTGGGATCCATAATTAGGCAGAAATAAAAACCAGAGTAATGGTCCACAAAAATAAATAGAACTCATAGTTCCCCTGCTTTTAAATATAGAAATGTGGCGAGGAAATAAAAATTAGCTAAGTATTAACAGTGAGGTTGTTGTAGGCTTCATTAGTTATCAATGGATTGGTGAGGTAGGCAAGAAATTGGCAAACAATGCAACACAGAAATGTACGGTAATGCATTTGGGGAAGGCAAACAAGGCAAGGGAATACATAGTAAATGTTATGCAATGATAAACAATTTGAAAGAAGATATGGCTCTTAGAAGAGCACATCTATAGCTTCTTGAAAGTACTACGAAACGCACAAAAGGTGATTACATTAGCAGTTAAGACATTTGGAAAGTCCCACTGGCCAGGCTAAAGAATATTACAAAATGCATAAAACTAAGCGTGGTCACAGATACTGGATACATTTCTGGTCACCCCACGCAGAAGATGTGACAGTACCAGACCAGTTACCAGGGGAGTTGCCAGGGCCGAAGAACTTTAATTAACAAGAGAGAGCAGCCTTTGACTCTTCAAGAAAAGGAGGTGTTATTTTCTTGAGGGATGGTTTGAGATGTATACACTTTTTCAGGAGATCCACAGTGTGACTGAGGACCTATTTTCATTAGCTGTGGGAAGAGCGAAGGGACACAGATTTCAGGACAATGGCAGGAAGCAAGCTTTCTTCCATCCAACAAGTGGTGGGATTGGGAATGCACTGTCCAAAAGAATGGGAGTAGGCAGAACCTCTCAAAGTTTAAAAGAGAACCTAAACGAATACTTGCTGCTATATCCTTTAAGATTACAGAACCAAAGCTGGGATATAGGACTAGGCAAAAGAAAACTTTTTGGTCCCAGCACGGATGACCAGAGGGGCCAAATAGCTTCTTTCTATACCATACATTTTTGTTACTGTGATGCAGAATATTGAGTTAAGAAAAATGGTCAGAGCATTAGGACAAATACCTGCATGCTTCTTTAAAATTTACATCAGTCAAGGGCCAGAAAAGCCACTAGTTTAATGCTGCACCAATGGCAGGGCAATAATCTCTCAGTTAAACACAGCAAATGTGGGGTGGCATGGTAGCATAGTGGTTAGCACAACACTTTACAATACCAGCGACTATAAGGAGTTTGTATGTTCTTCCCGTGACCCAAGTGTTTCCTCTGGGAGCTGTAGTTTTCTCCCACAGTTTAAAGATGTCATTGTAAATTGTCCTGTGATTAGGCTAGGATTAAACCAGGGAATTGTTGGGCAGTGTATCTCAAAGGATCAGAAGGGCCTATTCTGTGCAGTATCTCAATAAATAAATATATAAATCATCTTGGATATTGTGTCATGAGGCCAAAATGAAACTATTGTTTCAGAGCTCATCAGGCTACTGAAAATAGCATTGAGAAAAAAAGTAAGTACCAGTTTATTTCTAATTAATTAATTAATTAATTAATTAATTAATTCTAATCTGCAATTTTATCTTTGGCAGATGGTTTAATAAATCCAAAGGGAAGTTTGGGGCAAACATTTCAGTACATGCCACCTTAGGGTTATTCTCATTTATCAACTGTGATTAATTATTGAAAGTTATGGAAAGGGACGTATAGCCATTTGACCAAAGAGATGCATACAAAAGCTTTCAAATTTCTTACCCTTTTTCCATCATATCACGCATCTCCTCAAATTCCTGACGTTGCTTAAGCTCCAGAGATTCTTCGAATCGCTTCATTTGTTCAGTAGACGACTTGGAAAGATCCTGAACAATTTTCTGTTGAAGTTCCTGGCGATGCTTCAGTTCAGTCTAGGAAGAGGTACAAAATGAAATTCCATTAATACTGTATGTCATTATATCCTTGGGGCTTCACCATTAGCAAATTACTTTTGAAGTGAAGTCATTTTTGTTACCCAAAAAAGGCAGTAGCTGAATTCATATATTAAGATTCCACAAACAGATTAGATGATAAGTCTGTTTTTGGAGCTGTTGGTTGCAAAAGGAAGTGTTAGTCAGTTCATTAGGACTGCACATATAATCTCAGTTTTAAATAATATCAATATACAAGGCTGGATACATACCAAGATTTGCAATTACAATTTTTTTAAAGAAAATTTAATTTTGCACTATTTAATAGTGCCTTCAGGTTGATCCTCACCTAGTCCTATGAAAATATTTGACACCAATGTAATTACCGTACATAATTATCCTTTGACCTATGCAGTAATACACTGAAATAAAACGAAAGGAAAAGAATTTTAACAAAGAGGAAGGTCTTGCTCCAAGTAAGAACTGGAATTAGAATGTAAACAAGGTGGGACAGCAGAAACTTGACTGGATGAGGACTACCCAATCAGGAGGGACGGACGACAGGAGTTGAGTATATATACCAGTGGACTTGACATGCCTCGTCATCATCCCTAATGAAGATGGCAGAGTTTGTCATTGAAAACTTCATTAAAATCGGTACCTTTACCTGGCTGGAAGCCCTTGAAGAGCTTATTCATCATATACACGAGGAAAGCACCAAATCCTTTTTTGTTTTTTTTTAAATAATTTTATTAAAGCATTTGTAAACAAGTGATTTCATTTATTAGTTACACACCAATTCAGGTGGAGCACAGATGGCAGCAAAATATAGTGTGCTAATTGGCCTGTTTCAATCCATTCAATGCACTAAGCAATGACACCAAAGATTAGGTGGTTAGAGGTGCCTTTTCCTCATAAATTGAGCAACACATGATGCATTACTGAGCTACATAGACGAGGAAGGTTTGAAAAACTGATTTCAACCATTCATGTAAAATTTCAATGGGGCAATTTATCATGGTGACTTTTGAAACAAAGGAGGGTGGCCAGAAAAGGAAGAACTTCAGTGAGGCATTTATTCTAAACAATACCCAGTGCAGAAACCTCGAAGCATTAGTGACAGATTGGAGTACCAGCACAGGCTAAGCAAGCCAAATAGCATTCCCTTTTGCAATGTCATTCTGTATTGCCCAAAATATAATTAATAAAGTCCCGTATCATTTTATGATATTAGAAATTCTGCCTGTTGACAGTCTGACTTCCTTCAGAAAGGAGGAGAAAAAAATGCAAACATTTTCCTGCTGTACTTTATCCATCTTATCAAAACAAATGTAGAAAATAAGAAAATAAATGCACACAGAATTTGGGAGTGGAATTGAGGAAATCAGTTTGGTAGCCAAAACTATAAATTATTCCAGCTCTTCAGAGCTGGCAAGGTTACAAGGTTCAAATACTTTATGAGGCCTGTTAGAATTAGTTCAGATTTGTTACCAAAGAGCCAAGATGTATTTGGAATGCAATTCAGAATTGCAGTGAAATGGGACCATTTGAATTAATAGCTAGAGGAATGTGAAGCAATTACCAAACAGATTAGAGCAAATGCCTTCATGAATATGCTTCCACTGCAGTTTAAAGTCAATTCATTTTGAAGCAGAACAACAAAAGAGAAAGGAAAAACAGAACCATTTCCTTGCTGGGGTTAGTAAACTCATGGTATAGCTTCCAAACCAAATCTATAAACTTGAGAAATTCAGATTGCCTAAATTGGATAGCCTGAGCTTGATTTGTGTGTATATAGGATGTAACAGTATATAGAATCTTTTTCTTATGGTAGGGGACTTTTAAAAAATAGATGGTATAGGTTTAAGATGAGAGAGAGGAGTTTTAAAGGGGGTTTCAGGAGAAGTTAGTTTTGAAAAAAAAACAGAGTGGTTGATATTACTACCAGAGGAAGTAACGGAGTCAGATTAAGAGCTGTTTATACAGGCACTTGAATAGGCAAGGTACAGAAGTTCACTGACTTTATACGGGCAAATACAATTAATGTAAATGGGCAAAAGATTTGGTACGGATATAGTGAGCAGAAAGGCTCATTCCTGTGATGTCCAACTCCATGAACCTTCTTTTTTATTTTAGGTACCCGTATTTTAGGACCATTTTCCCCATCTTTCTGGTTTAAGATAGCGCTACCAAAGATGTCCGATAGCTTACTGGTAAATCATAAGGCAGGAGCATGAACTAAAAGTATTACTTATAGCATCTTTCATGAAGCAAACTGAGGTGAACCATCGCCACAGGCAGTGAGGAGGCAAGGCTGGTTCAGGGGATGAGCCAAGCAGGAGCACTGCGAGGTGAAACGTGTTCGAGCCACCGGATTCACAGACAGGTTTGTATCGTTACTAGAGAAGGAGTGAGCAATTTGGAGAGGAGTAGATGCAGAAGAGTTCTGATGTTTGTGCACCTAACCCAGGTGCAAGGTTGGATCGCTCCAAGTGCCGAGCCGATTTAGTGAGATCGAGAACGGCTTCCGGCTGGACAGCACAAGCGTATCGGGGCGCCAAGATCCAGGCCCCATAATGTGGCACTACTCAGAGCTTGGATAACTTAAATGCTAGCACAGGTGGATTAGAAGCCTGAGTGTCAGATACAGAGGTGAGGATCAGGCTGATTTCACCTACTCCCTCCTGAATATTCATTCCTTTCTCCCTGGCTCCAGAGGCTGTGAAATAAGCCAGTTGCTATGCGTTCCTGCCCCACTGGTGCGAAAACTGGAGACCGAGGTTTGGCTTGGGCCTATTCAGGCTGCTCCAGGAACGGATCTGAGATTCAATGGTTTAGGATGCCATTGGCTTGCTTCCATCATTTGCACAGTGTTCCCTCCCCCACTTTCTCTGCACAGTGGTTTTTGGTCTTTTTTTTAAATTGGGTAATTCGAGTTTCTTGCTTTGTGGCTGCCTATAAACACACAAATTTCAAGGTGTACAATTTATACATTCTTTGATAATAAATGTGTGAGTCTTTGAATCTATGCTGCTCATAATTTTATAAACCTCTGAAATCATCACTCAGGGCCCTATACACCAGTGAGAACAATCCCATAGCCTATTCAGTGTATTCTTGAAACTAAAGTCCTCCATTCCAGTCAACATCCTGATCAATCTCTTCTGCATTAAACCTAACTCCACCATGTCCTTTCCATTGTGTGGTCAGTACTGAACATAATATTCCAAGTGTGTGGTAACCAATGTCTTGTACAGCTACAAAGTGACATCCCAACTCCTATACACAATAACCCTACTTTCAAAAGCAAGTTTCTTCATTACTCTATCCACTTGTGTCACCATTTTCAGACAGCTATGACTTGCGTAATAAAGTTCAGCTTTACAATCAGAATAAGGTTTATTATCACTGACATATATCGTGAAACACATTGTTCTGTGGCAGAAGTGTACTGTTGAAGACAAATTACAAAATAAATAAATGGTGCAAAAGATGAATAATGAGGTAACGTTACGATGGTAGAAGGGAAAAAGCTGTTCTTAAAACTTTGAGTACGAGACCAGGCTCTTGTACCTTCTCTCTGATGGCAGGAAAGAGAAGAGGGCATGTGTTGGATGGCAAGGGCCCTTAATGATGGACGCTGCCTTCTTGAGGCAACACCACTCGAAAATGTCCTCGATGGGAGGGAGGGTTGTGCCCATGATGGAACTGACCCGAGTCTACTACAACCCTCTGCAGCCTTTTGCAATCCTGTAAGCAAACTTCTGTACATCAATGCTTCTAAAGACCCTGCTGTGTACTGTACATGTACCGTCAGTATTAGACAAACGTGTTACCTCACATCTGTCTCTATTAAATTTCATCTGCCACTGCTCCGCCTAACCATATAGCTGATCTATATCCCTCAGGTATCCCAAGGCAACCATCCGCACCACTTCTAATTCCACCAGTCAAGTCATTTATAATTTATCAAGCAGGCTTATTTATTGAGAGTCATCAGGAGACTTATTTATCAAACCACAGGCATTCATATCCAAGACATGATAGTCTAGGCGGGAGAAGACAGCGGCGCGACACAGCGCACGCGGCCGTTCCGAATTGATATCGATATGTGTAACTAGAGGCCGTGCATCAATCCAGATTTGATGGGGGGACAGCCGTGAAGCACAGAGGAACATCTGGAGAAATTTCTGAAATGCCTGCTTTGTTGCCGCTGCTACTGTGCGATCGAGAATCTCCGGAGACGAAGGCCTCAAATCCTTGGCTTTGCGTATCACCTGTTGCCGGGGCTGGGGTCAAAACGCTCAGTAGAGATGGTGCTCGGTGCATTGGTCGGAGGCTTGGAGTTTTTCGGACGGACTCAGAGTCGGATTGTGGTCGGATGCTTCCAGGGTGCTGCATTGGCAAGTTTGCGGCGCTGGAGGTTTACCGTCTGCGTGAGATGATGGGACTTTCGAGAGACTCTGAGATTTTTACTGTGCCATGGTCTGTTCTTATCAAATTACGGTATTGCTTTGCACTGTTGTAACTGTATGTATAATTATGTGGTTTTTGTTAGTTTTTAGGTCGGTTTGTCATGTGTTTTCGTGATATCATTCTGGAAAAATATTTTTATCATTTCTTAATGCATGCATTACTAAATGACAATAAAAGGGGACTGCGTGTCCTCATAATCATAATAATAGTCAACAACAGTCCCAGCACCAATCCCTGTTGTACACCACTGGTCACAGAATTAACAGTCAGACAAACAACCCTCTGCCACTACCCTGTGCCTTCTATTATCAAGCCAACCTTGGATTCCATGTGTTCTAACTTTCTGGATTAGCCTCCCACACAGGACATTGTCAACAGCCCTGCTAAAGTTCATGTATACCACATCAATCACATTATCTTCATCATGGATGGGCAATCAGCCCACCGCTCCATTCTCTTTGCACTCGTGACCATGTGGCTAGGGACAGCTCAAACATCAATTACAAATATGCAGATGATACCACTGCTGGTGGTAGAACTTCAGAAAGCAAAGGGGAGGCATACAGGAGTGAGGTAGATCAGCTAGTTGAATGGTATCAACTTCACACTTAACATTAGCAAGACCAGCGAACAGATTGTGGACTTCAGGAAGAGAAAGTCTGGAGAATACACACCAGTTCTCATTAAGGGGTCAGCAGTGCAAAGGTGAGCAGCTTCAAGCTCCTGGGCATCAACATCTCAGAGGACCTATCTCGGGCCCAATAGTGATGCAATGACAAAGGAGGCATGCCAGTCCCTGTACCAATGACAAAGACGCATGTCAGTCCCAGTTTCCTTGCTGCACTACCCTATGGCTTTGAGATTTCTCATCTCAGACTCATGCAAATTTCTATAGATGTACACGGAGAGCATTAGGACTGGTTGCATCACAGGTAGGTAAGGAGGCTCCAGTGCACAAGATCACAAGAGGCTACTGAGGATCGTAGACTCAGCCAACTGCATCAGAGGCACAATCCTCCCCACCATCGAAGACATCTTCAAGTGATGGTGCCTCAAGAAGGGAGCATTCATCACTAAAGACCCTCACTAGCAGGAGGCCCCTCTTCTCATAACAACCACAAGGTATAGCAGCCTTAAGACCCACACTCAAACTTTTCAGAAACAGCTTCTTCCCCTCCACCAGATTCCTGCACAGTTTAGGAACATTAAATTGTTATTCTTCTTTTTGCACAATTTATTTATTCACTGTTTTATAATAACTTTACATCTTTGCAATGTACTGCTACTGCAAAACAATTTCATGATACATAACCATGATAATAAACCACATATTGATCCTAAAAATTAATTAGAACAGTTTCTCCCATAGTATGTAACCAGCAGTCTTGCTCTCTGAGCACAAAGGGTGGGAGTTGTATCTCATTCTCAAGATTAGAGCACAGAAGTTTGGCTGATACTTTACTTCACTATTGTTGGAGATTCTATTTTCAAATGAGACATTTCCCCCTTCATGCAGACACAAAACCCCATTCATTCTATAGAATGAGCAGTAAACTCTCCAATAAATGTTTTCACTGAAGTTTAACTCTCAACTCTGTTGAACAACAAAAAAATTTCACCTGGTCAACTATTGAGATGCTGCTTATGCTGGAATATCATACACAAAATGACCACTATGGCCTTTATATTGTAATGATGACCATACTCAAAAGTATATTGGCAAAGCACTTTAGGACAACCAAATTTGAAGACTACAGAATTTTCTTTTCAAGAGTGAATTCTACATGATCCATGTACACATTCCAATACTTACCACTATGTGGTGCTTCACCTTTGTATTGACCTTTTGGGAGCCATTAATTGACGACTTTTACAACTTGAAATTTTTTTTTCAGTAATTGATTATAATGTTCCTGAGTTATTTTAATGCAAGAGACTCTGAAATTATCAAACAAGTAAAAACCAATGTTTGACCAAAATTCAAGTGAATTAGAAACTTGTTGAATGGGGCTGGCTGGTGGCGCAACGACATCGGCGCCGGGCCCGAGAGCAGAGGTTCCCGGGTTCAAAACCTGTCAGGTCCACTCCTGAGTACGCTTTCCATCCATGCCAGGTTGAGTGTCGAGATCATAAAATAAAAAGGGAAAATACTGCGCAAATGTCTGTGTGAGGCATGGCGTGCCACACAGTCTCTCTCTCTCTCACTCCGCGCCTTGTAAAAGCCATGAAAAAGACATCATCACAGACGCATGCACGGACACGCAGACGCACGCGCACAGACGCGCACACACACGCCAAAAAAAAAAAGAAACTTGTTGACTGACAGTGAATTAAAATCTAAACACTATATTTTCTCATAAAACACAACACGCATCAGGAAAGCAGTGATCTTCTAGCTGCAGTTTACCAAACACAACCCCAATTTCACTTCTGAGCTCCTGGGTGAAGGCTTTAGAGGGTACCATTGCACACCGGTGCCAATCATAAAAGCTCCCAAGATGAATCCCAATTCCAGATTCAAACTATTTAAACAGTGTGCATCTATCTTCAATCAGTGAGATAACGAGATGAAAGAGGGAATCACAAAACACAGGTTACCTGGGCAGATCTTGGGTAGAGCTATCCAACGTATCCTACTCATTTTATTCCCCAGTATACTGCAATTCTTTATTCTGTCAAACATTTATTCAGTCGCTTTTAAAGTTCTTCACAAAGAGCAAAGTGACCCCCTGTGATGGGTTTTCATGCCATCATGAAGACATACTAAAGATAATGTTATAAAATTTGAATATTGAAAAAGTAGAATATTTGAGGCCAATTTATGAATCAGAATCAGGTTTACTATCATTGACAAGTCATGAAATTTTGTTGTTTTGCTGCAATAACTTGCAAGATAAAAATTATTGCAAGTTACTAAAATAAATAGGCAAAAGACAAATAAAGTTCATGGACCATTCAGAAATCTGATGGCAGAGTGGAAGCTGTACTAAAAACACTGAGTGTGAGCCCTCAGACTCCTGTACCTCCTCCCTGATAGCGGCAATGCAGTGGGCACGTCCCGCATGGTGAGGGTCTTTAATGACAGACACTGCCTTCTTGAGGCTCTGCCACTTGAAGCTGTCCTTGATGGCGGGGAAGGTTGTGCCCACGAGAGAACTGTCTGAGTCTACAACCCTCTGCAGCCTCTTTTCATCCTGTGCATTGGAGGCTCCGCACTAGGCTGCAATGCATTCAGTCAGAACACTCTCCACTGTACATCTGTAGAAGTTTGCACAAGTCTTTGGTGACATACCAAATCTCCTCCAGCTGCGAATTAAGTAGAGCTGCTTGCACGCCTCCTTCGCGATGCATCAATCTGTTCGGCTGGGGATATATCCTCAGAACTGCTGACACCCAGCAACCTGAAGCTTCTTGCCCTTTCTGCTGCTGACCCCGCAGTGAGGACTGGTGTGTGTTTTCCCGACCTCCCCTCACTGAAGTCAACCATCAATTTCTTCGGTTTAAAGACATGGAGTGTGAGGTTGTTGCTTTGGCACCATTCATCCAGTCGATCTCACTCTTGTACACCTCCTTGTCACCATCTGAGACTCTGTCAACATTAGTGTCAACAGCAAATTTTAGAGATGTAATTTGAGCTATGCCTAGCCACAGTCGTGAGAGTAGAGAACAGAGCAGTGGGCTAAACACACATCCTTGAGCTGTGCCTGTGTTGTCTGTTGGTGAGGAGGAGATGTTATTACCAATCCACACTGACTATAGTCTCCCAATAAGAAAATCAATTGCAGAGAGGTAGAGGCCCAGGTTTCGAAGCTTGTTGATTAATACTAAGGGACTGATAGCATTGATTGCCAAGCTGTAATCAATCAACAGTAGCCTGACGAGGTATTACTGTCATCTAGGTGGTCCAAAGCAGATAGGAGAGTCAGCAAGATCGCTTCTGCTGTAGACCTGTTACAGCAGTCGGCAAATTGCCACGGATCCAGGTTCTCTCTCCGGTAGAAGTTAACTCAAGCCATGACCAACTTCTCAAAGCAGTTCAGTACAATAGATGTGATTGCTACTGTGCAATCGTCATTGAGGCAGCTCACCTGCTCTTCATTAATCACAGCAGCGGCCCAAGAAGAGTAAGACATTTTTTATTTTTTTAAATCAAATGCTAGAAATCTGAAATAAAAGAACAAATTGCTAACACTCAACACTCACCCTGAAGCATTAATGGTTTGTCTTTTCACGTGCCATCAGACCTATTAAGTGCTTCCATTATATTTTGCTTTTATTTGAACCAAGACAATTGTGGTTCAATTAGTAAAAAAAACCAAACTTACAGCTCTTCCTTTGATACCAATTTCCTCTTACAAAACTACTGAAACTCATCTTTGCTCCAACTGAACATATAGATTTAGATAATTCTAGGTGTGGGGAATGTGTCAACAAATTACTGGCCCATTCCTCACACCCAGAATTGCATTACCAGACATTGTGCAATGAAGATTATTTTGCTCAATATGCAGTGTCTGAGAGAACTGTTGGGATTCAATCTCACAAATATTTTTCTAGCACTAAGCATTCCAGACAAAAACAATACCTATTACACAAAGGACTTCTTGCCTGCAAACCCCACCAGAATGACAAAATAGCCCCAAGCAAATGCTAGTCATGGAAAATGTTAAGATTCATGAATTTTTAGAGAAGCAAAAATGGGAATCGGAAAGTTGAAGCAGAATAACAGTCAGAATCTTATTAAAAGACAAAAAACATCAAAGATAATAATGACCTATACCCCTTTCGATGTTTTTGGTCTGATATTCATTGGTACCCCAAGACTCCAGAAATGAACTGCTTCAATGACCCAGCAGCATTCCCAGTTATGGCAGACCACCTGCTGCACTACTCATCCAAATATCCAGCATCTTAAAGCACAAGCAATACTTTTACTTTCTACTTCTCACCTGGCTTTTAAATCTATGGAATCCTTCGTACACTTTAACATAACCTTCAATCTCAGTGGCTTCTGGTGAAAGCAGCAGCAGTGTACGTTCTGGAGTTAATTCCTGCACCAACTGCTAAAAATAGAAGGAGAAACTAAATGATGATAGAGCATATTGTTCTAACTGAACTTTTTATATAGCATCTTTAACATATTAAAACATTCCAAGGTAATTCACAGAAATGTCATTAAACAAAATTCGACACTCAGCACTTCAAAGTGAGACTTTATGACGGCTTGGCAAATACTTGGATAAAGAGGAAATTCAAGCAGCAGCTTAAAGAGAGAAACTGAATCAAAGAGTAAAAACTAAGGCAGCTGAAAGCAGAGCTGCCAACAATAAGCCAATCAAAATTACATCCGTGCAAGAAGCTCTCATTGATCTTTGGAATGCAAGAGGTCACAGAGTAGAGTAGGTCAAAGTATAAAAGATTTGAAAACAAGGACAGAACTTCAAAAATAAAGTATTGTGGAGCAGAACCTTCAACAAAAAGGAGTGATTCATGAAATGGAATTGATTTGAGCTAGGATACATCAGAATTATAGATAGGCTCAAAGTTTATGCAGTGGAAGAGGTGAAGCTCAGTAGGGTCAGCATAAGGAACAATGTCGTACACGGATAAAAAATGCAATTTTAAAAGGTGGTCCTAATGTTACACAAAAAGTAGCATTTTAAAAGGCAAACCACAATCTTAAGCTTCATGGACAAATTAATTTTTGACTAAGAGTTTGCTTTAAAATTTACAGGTTTTTTTAAAAAGTGCAGATAATTTAGAAAAAAATACTTGTTTAAGTTTACAAGGCAGTTTATTCACATTATAGAAGTACAATGTAGAGGAGTGATCGAATACCAAGGCTTTGGTGCAAGATGAAGACTTGACCACAGAAACATTAGACCAGCAAGGGAATGTGAAGATTAAAAAGAAATCAGGCAGCACTGTTCCTAGTGTTCCAAACTGGTTGCTTTGCCCTTACAAGCATGAGCATAAACAATTATTCCAAAATAGCACTTAACAGAGGGAAAGAGAAAGTTTTTTTTTAGACTGGAAGTTCAATCCCCTCAGAGAGAAAGTATGAGAGAGAAGAGTTCAGATCCAAGGCCAAATGCTTCCTCTCAGGGTCCACAGAACAGAATCCAAGATAGTTTTCTTACCCTAGTAACTAGCTATAATTCAGGATAGGCAGCAAGTTACCAAACAGATGCAGTTTAAAATAGTGCATGATGCCCAAATATTGTAAGAGCCAAGGTCACAAACCCTCTAAGAATACCACTGGGTCTCCAGAAACCAAATGTACCTGTCCACTTTCTAAATTTATTATTTAGAGATACAGTGTGGAACAGGCCCTTCCAGGCCACCTAGCTGCACCCAGCAACCCATCAGTTTAAACCAGGCCTAGTCACAGGACAGTTTACAATGACCAGTTAACCTACTAACCAATACATGTCTGGACTGTGGGAGAAAACCCAAGCGCACATGGGGAGAACGTACAAACTTTATAACAGAGCTCACCGGAACTAAACTCTAAACTCCAACACTCCGAGCTGTATTACTGTAGCACTAACTACTATATTACCATTGCACCCTTTCTACAATGCACCCTAGAAAGTATCTGGACACATCACAGCTTGACATGGCAATCGGTCTGTCCGTGACAGCGAGAAACTGCAGAGACTGTGGACACAGCTCAGCAAGTCATAGAAACCAGCCACCACTCCATGGATTCAGTCTACATTTGTCACTGCATCAGTAAAGCAACCAGCATATTCAAATAGTACAGGAAGACCTGATGCTTTGGCAATGAATGACATAAAAAGAAATCTTGGCAAGAAATCACAGAATGCAGTGCTTGTGGCAAGACAAGAGAAAGCCCTGAATTTTTAAGAGGCTGGTAATATGGTAAAAGTACATTTAAAAATGTCAGCAAGGAACCATACCACAGTACCTGTTTATCTTTAATTACCAAAAATAATGAACAATAAACACTAATGAACAGGGACAAACCTGCAAATTATTATTATTATTGTCTTCTGTTTGTGGCTCTGGAGAAGGTACAGACTTCTCTGGCAATTGGCTGTTTCCAGCAAGACCCTGGATCAGAGGTGTCAAATTCTCCGTGGTGTTAGATTGCGCCTCCGGTTGGGAGAAACGGTCCAGTATCCAGGCTGAGGTTACTGAAAGCTTGGGTGTCGACTGGCATTGTTCCAAAATATCCTAGAAAAACAGTACACTGAATGACATAAAACTTAAAAACTATGAAATAACTTGTTCTACTGGAGATGTTTATCCAAATGCATAATGCTCTTTAAGACATTTTTACTTAACCTACTTAATCCTTTTAAAATAGGTGATTCTCCTTCACCTTTGTGCCCACAACACCGCTTTATTAGGATTACAACAAAAATAAGTACTTTCTTGCTGTTTACATTTACACTGAATTGGTTAATAAGCATTATATTCATTTTCTGATACAGGTCTCAATCCAAAACATTGACTACCCCTTTGCCTCCATAGATACTGCCCGACCACGTGTTCCTTCAGCATTTTGTTTTTTATTGCAAAAGATCAGCATCTGTATTGTCACATCTACATTGCTATCCTAATTTACTATACACAAGTATATAGAAGGCATCCTTGATACATTTTGTTTTAGGTGTTTATTTTTCGTCTCCTGCATTTCCAAGCATTCATTTTCCAGAAAATTAAATGTTGAGAGAAATTTTTGTATTTTTGTGAAAGTAGCATATTAAGTAATGGACCACTTTTCAAATTAAAAAAACTGATTACTTTGTAGGTATATAGCCCAGTGCATCATTAAACAAAGATAACAAACAGATCTGTAAAATAATAAATTAAATGATTAACTGAACAGAAATGGGTGTAGAAGGGATCAAACTGGGCAAAGGACAAGCAAACTAAAAGAGGAGGGAGGGGCAGATGTGTCACAGTTTAACCTTCAAATCATTAATTCTTACACCACGGCAAGAGTGAGCATAGCAACACTTTTGACACAAATTGGTCATTCTGCATCAGCAAGGTCTCTCCTAAGCAGAAATTTCACAGCAGACAGGAGTTTCAAGATGAAACTCCTGAAGAAGCATAAAGAAATGGGCAAGTCTGAGGGCCAGAAACTCAAGTGGTCGGCCACAAAACTGAGTGCAGCAGACAAAAGATACATCAAACTGATGTCCCTTCCAAATTGGAAGTCCAACACTGCTATCAGCCCTGAACTCACAGAAACCACTGGAACCCAAGTACACCCTCTACAGCCCAGAGACGTCTTGTCAAAGTGGTCTTCATGGAAAAGTTGCCACCAAAAAGCCATCAGCCCCAAGTGGAAACAAAGGAAGGAGGCTCACCTACACACAAAAACAGAAGGACTGGGGTGCTGAACAATAGCCGCAAATACTCTGGACAGATGAGTCAAAAATTGAAAATTTTGGCTCAAACAGGAAGCAGCTTGTCCATAGAAGAGCTGGAAAGTGCTAGATGGATGAGTTTCTGCAACCAAAATGAAGCATGGCAGAGGTTCCCTGCAGATTTGGGGCTGCGTTTCTGCAAATAGAGTTGGTGATCTGGTCAGAATTAATGGAAACCTCAATGCTGAGAAGTACAAGCAGATTCTCATCCATCATGCAACATCATCAGGGAGGCGACTGATTAGTCCCAACGTCATTCTGCAGGACAATCACCCCAAACACACGGCCAAGATCATAAAGAACCATCTTCAGCAGGCGGAAAGAACAAGGAGTTCTACAACAGATGGTATGGCCTCCACACATCCCTGATTGCAACATCATCGAGGCTGTCTGTGATTACCGGGAGAGACAAAATCAAACAAGACTGCAAGTTCTCCAAGATGCACAGAACAACCTACCAGCTGTTTGTCTTAAAAAACTGCACACCAGTGTATCTAAAAGAATTGATGAGTTTTAAAGGCAAAGGGTGGTCACACCAAATATTAATTTGATTTTTTTTTATTGTTTACTCAGCATCAGAATCAGGTTTAATATCACTGGCATATATAGAGAAATTTGTTGTTATGCTGCAACTGCTCTTTATAGTAATTTTTTTGATAACTAGAAACTTTTCTTCCCATTATTTTTGAAAGCATCATCACCTTACAGAATTTTTCTTACATTTGCCCCAGATTTTGGCACAGTACTATAGATATCAATATCACACAGAACACAATAAAATTAGAGCAATTGTCAGCCAATCAGCCCCTAAATCTTCTTAATATGCGGTTGAGAGCTTTAAGTTCCAAAGAGTGAATATCACCGGTCCTGGTCCGGTCACACCACGCAAAAAAGTCCACCAGCTTACCAATGCCTCTGGTTCCTTTGAAGACAAATAAAAAAAAAGGCCTGCTCCTATTGGCCCTCACCAATTTCTAAATGGACCAATAAGATAAAGTATCTTATCTGGACGCATCACAGATTGATATGGCAATTGCTCCGTCCATGACCACCAGAAAGTTCAGCAAGTCATAGAAACCAGCCTCCACTCCATAGATTCTGTCTACTCTTCTCACTACCACAGTAAGACAACCAGCATATTCAAAGACTCCACACTGGATGTTCTCTCTTCTCCACCTTCCCACTGGGCAGAAGATACAAAAGCCTGAAAGCACATACTATCAGGCCCAAGGACAGCATCTTCATAAAGAGTTTCCTAGTATAATACAACAGACTCGACTTTACAATCTATCTTAGTCTGACCTTTGGACCTTAATTGCCTACCTGCGCCTACTTCCTTTGTAACTATCACTTTATTCAGCATTTTGTTATTGTTTTATCCTGCACTACCCCAATGTACTTTGGTAATGAATTGATCTATAGGATAATTGATATACAGACAATTTTTTCACCATACCTTGCTACATGCGACAATAATAAACCAATCTAACCTATCGTGGCTAAAATGTGCCCTAAACTATTCCAGGCCTCATCTCCTTTTCTGTGCCAGTTCCCTGACCTCTAAAAGCAAAAGCTCCAAATGACCCAGCCTCCAGGGTAGAATATTCCAAAGATGAACAACTCCCTGTGAAAAGTTCCAACACACCTCAGTTTTAAGTGCTTAATCTTGTAACTATAACATGAATCTCTACAAGCTTATGTCTGTGAGTGATACAAGTAGTAGTTCAGAGTTACCGAGATACAGTCACAAACATATTCAAACAGTACAAATATTGAAATTGAGGCTTTTAGGCTTTTAAGGACCCCACCCACACCCCAACAACACAGATTAACAAGGTAAGGGTGGTGGACAAATGAGGCAATGAACTGATAAAGGTGGAGCCAGATAAAGGTTCTGAATAAATTGTTTCAAGAATATGGAGGTGATTGATGTTGGAAGCAAACAGAAAATGTTAACAACATCACATGGGTTGAAGTTATGTTGACTGAAGTGAAATTTCCCCCTAACAGAATCATGTTTTAAAAGAAAGCAAGGTAGCTCAAAAGAGAGAGAGACAGGGATGGCAGATGCTTAAGTGGTGGTGGAATTCAGCAGACAGGATGCATCTGTGGAGGAAAGTAGGCAGTCAGTATTGCAGAGCATCAAGAAAGATCACCTCTGTCCCAGGATACTGACGGACTTTTACCGCTGTACCATTGAGAGCATACTCACCAACTGCATCTCAGTGTGGTACGGCAATTGTCCTGTATCGGACCGCAAAGCACTCCAGCGTATGGTGAAAACTGCCCAGCGGATTATCGGCACCCAATTGCCCACCATTGAGAACATCTACCATAAACACTGCCTGGGCAGGGTGAAAAGCATTATCAAGGATGCATCTCGCCCTAATCATGGACTTTTTACTCTCCTCCCATCCGGTAGGTGTCACAGGAGCCTCCACTCCTGCACCAGCAGGCACAGAAAGAGCTTCTTCCCTGAGGCTGTGACCCTGCTGAACCTCACATCACAGCGCTAAGCAGTATTGCATCCGTATTGTACTGTCTGAGTACTCTTATATTTGTGTGCTGTAGCACTTACTTTTTATTCACAGTTATTTTATAAATAACACTATTCTTTGCATTTCTGGTCAAACGCTAACTGCATTTCATTGGCTTGTATCTGTACTCCGCATAATAACAATAAAGTTGAATTTAATCTAATTTAAATTGAGACTTTTACGGACCAGGTGCCCATTCTCGACCCTGGAAGTCAAATTTCTAATTCGTTCCATAGATGTTGCCAGTCCCACTGTGTTCCTCAACCCAAAAGAGAGGTGGCAAAGTAAAATCAACTGGGGAATGGGTACAACGGTGGTGGTGGTGGTGAAATAACCATGGAAATTCAGAAGGGAATAGGAAGAAGACACCCAAGTACAGGGAAATGGAACAAAAAATGCTGGAAACACTTAGCAGGTCGGCACGTCTGTGCAGAAAGAAACAGAGCTGAAATGTCTAGTTAAAGACTGAACAGAGTCCCCAAACTGAACAATTGTCTGTATTTTTCCCCCACAGGCCCGCCATCCTGAGTACTTCCAGCAATATCTGTTTATATTTCAATTCAGTTTGTGAGTATCTACACTTTTTTATTATTTCCAAAAAAGGGGGAAATGGGATCAAGGAAAAAACACAGAAAATCTGAGTTCTGGATAAAGAACCCGCATGACTTCTGCCACTAAGATTTCTGACCTCCAACTATATTGTTTTTCTTGCCCCAGACTTTGGGGACAGGAGGAGGGGCCCCGACTCGTTTCTGGACTGAGGAAGAAGGGGAGAACTTGGTGGCTTGAGGCCGGGCAGTTTTGAACCTTGCAACGCAGGCTCCAGACCCACTCGCCCACTAGCCCGACGCGCCAGACTCACGTCTCCCTCCTCCAGCCAGCTCGTATCGTAGCTCAGCCGCCCTTTCTTCGACTGGCGCAGCGCTTCCAGGGTCTCCCATCGTTTATCCTCCGCCGGCATAACCTTTCAGTAAAGAAAATGTGAAAACCCGCCTTAACCTGACCAACAAAATAAGCCGGACTATCAATCACTTCCTGTTCCGGGTCATGACCCACTCACCAATCGCTATGGAGACTAGGTAGCACAGGCTGGGCGTAGGAAAGGGAAACAACTTTATTTCTATGAAGAGTGTGGAATCTTTGTAGACGTAAAGATACAGTAGGATTGTAAGGAGAGTTGTTAATGGTAGTAATGATCTTTCAAGAATTACTAGATTTGGGAATGGTTCCAGAGGGCCGGGAAATAGTAAATATCACTCAACTCTTTAAAAAGAGAGGGAGGCAAAAGAAATGAAATTATAGGTCAGTTAGTCTGGCTTCAGTGGTTGGGAAGATGTTAGGGTCCATCCTTAAGGTTGAGATTTCAGGGTACAAGGAGACACATGACAAAACAGGCCAAAATCAGCGTGGTTTCCTTAAGGGGAAATTTTGACTGACAAATCTGTTGAAATTTTTTGAGAAAATACAGGCAGGATAGACAAAAGAAAATTGATGGATGTTATTTACCTAGACCTTAAATAGGCCTTTAACAAATTGCCACACACGAGACTGCTAAACAATATAAGATCACATGGATAATATACCAGCATGGATAGAAGATAGACTGGCAGGGGGCAAAGAGTGGCCTTTTCAGGTTGGTTGCTGGTAACTACCAGTGTTTCACAGGGGTCTGTGTTGGAAATGCTTCTTTTCATATTATATGCCAATGATTTGGATGATAGAATTGATAGCTTTGTGGCCAAGTTCGCACATGATACAAAGATAGGTGGAATGGCAGGTAGTGTTGTGAGAAAGCAGAGAGTCTGCAGAAGGACTTAGACAGATTAGGAGAATGGGCAAAGAAGCGGCAGATGAAATATGGTGTTGGGAAATGTATAGTCATGCACTTTGGTACAAGGAATCATGGTGTAGACTATTTTCTAAACAGCAAGGAAAATTCAGAAATCAGAGGTGCAGAGGGACATGAGAGTCCCTAAAGGTTAACTTGCAAGTTGAGGCAGGCAAATGCAATGTTAGCATTCATTTTGAGAGGACTAGAATATAAAGGTAAGGATGTTTTAAAGGTTGAAGTTTCATGCTAATTGGTCAAACCGCACTTGCACTATTATGAGCAGATTTAGGCCCCTTACTTAAGAAAAGATGTGCCAGCCTTGGAAAGAAGCTCCACATGGGATTCACAAGCATGATTCTGAGAATGAAAGGGTAAATGTATGAGAGGAGTTTGGGCTCTGGGCCTGTACTCACTGGAGTTTAGAAGAATGAGGGGGAATTTCATTGAAACCTAGCAAATATTGAAAGGCCTAAATAGAGAGGATGTAGAGAGGTTATTTCCTATAGTGGGAGAGTCTAGGACCAGAGCGCACAGCCTCAGAATAGAGGGACATCCCTTTAGAACAGAGATGAGGAGGAACTTATTTAGCCAGAAGGTAATAAATCTCTGGAATTCATTGCCGCAGACGGCAGTGGGGGCCAAGTCATTGGGTATATTTAAAACAGAGGTTGACAGATTCTTCATTAGTAAGAGTATCAAAAGTTATGGGCTGAAGAGAGGAGAATGGGATTGAGAGAGATAATAAATAAGCCATAATTTATTATTCTATGTCTTATGGTCTTAAAATTGTATAAATTTTGATATACATATTTTCCTCTAGCATTGACTTTAATGAAACTCAAGGCTGTGGAAAAGCTGCAGACAAAATTTATTAAGATGGTAACAATTTTTTTTTAAAATAAAAGTTCAGGTGCTTGTTTTATAGTTTCTTGCATTGTTTCAACCCTATCCCTGCAATCGCCACCACATAAGATTGAAAAACAGACCCAAAGAGCCCACAGGGAGATGTCATCTTAACCACCTTGCTTTGCATTAAGGGCCTATTTTAGAATCAAGGAATTATAAAGTGCATCAGCATAAAACAGGGCCTTCAACCCATCTAGTCTGTGCTGACTTGGTCTTCTATCTAGACCCATCCACCCGCACCTGGGACATACCACTCCTTACCCCTCTCATCCATGTACCTACCCAAACTTAAATGTTAACAATCAATCCTGAGCCTACCACTTCTACTCTTGAGTGAAGAAGTTCTCCCTCAGATTCTCCTTAAATGGTTCACCTTTCATCCTAAAACCATGACCTCTAGATCCAATCTCACCTAACCTAAGCGGGAAAGAGGCTGCCTGCATCAAAGCAAAGTCACAGCAAAATTTCAGATCTTGCCTCGAATTGTAAAAGGATTGCTCCTGAACTTCTAGTTATGATATGATTATGAAGACACGTAGTCCTCTTTTATTGTCATTCAGTAATGCATGCATTAAGAAATGATACATTATTTCCTCCGGTGTGATATCACAAAACACAGGACAAACCAAGACTGAAAAAAACTGGCAAAACCACATAATTATAACGTATAGTTACAAACAGTGTAACAATACCATAACTTGATGAAGAAGTCCGTGAGCACAGTAAAGTTCAAAGTTTCTCAAATGTCCCACATCTCAAGCAGGCGGGAGAAGGAAGAAAAAAATCTCCCTGCCATGCCGACCACAATCCGACTCTTAAGTCATCAGAAAACTTCGAGCTCTGATCAGTTCTCTGACACCGAGTACTGAGCGCCATCTCTGTCAGAACGATTCGACCTCCTTCTTGGTGGCCAAAAGCAGGCAAGGCCGGGGATTTTGAGGCCTACCCTCCAAAAGATTCCCGACCACAGCAGCGAATGGGCGTTTCAGAAATTTCTCCAGATGTTCCTCTGTGCTTTCACGTCCATTCTCCATCAAATCAGAATTGTCCACGGCCCCTATTTAACAGATATGATACCATTTTTCCCTTAAATCTAAGCAGAGGGGATTAATTCCTTAGGGATAGATGTTGTGCCTTGTAGCATTCTCAAAGATTTTCCCCAGCTGCAGAGGCTAGAGTGTTAAGCAGGAAAAGCCATCACTTAATGAACCTTTATTCATTGATTAATGGAATTTTGTGTTTCAGTTCTTTGAACAGGGGGGTCACATTTATTAATTTGCCTGATTTGTATGTGGAACTGAAGAAATTCCAATAAACCTCACTGAGACAGTGGTGCAAGAGAGAGTCAAGTGCACCTAAGTTCCTGGGAGTTCATGTCACGGATGACCTTACCTGGTCCCTTAATATCACCCCCTGAACAAGAAGACATAGCAGTGCTTCCACTTCCTTTGGAGATTCCAAGGCTCCCCCAACCTCAGTTTAACTGCATTTTCCAGGAGCACCATTGAGAGCACCCTTACAAGCTGCAACTCCATCTGGTATGGGTGCAGCCAAGCATTGGACCGGAAGTCCCCACAAAGGACTGTGAGAACAACTGAGAGGATCATAGTGGTCTCCCTACCATCCATCGGGGATATTTATCAGCAGCGCTGCATATGCAGGGCCCTTAGTATTATTGAGGATCCCACCCATCTATCCAGCATCCTCTTTGACTTACTACCATCAGGCAGGAGACAATGATACATAAAAACAACAATGGTCAGGATGGGAAACAGCTTCTTCCCTCAGGCCATCAGGCTTCTGAACTCCCCCTGGCATCGCCTGCATGGTGTGACTGGTTGATCCATTATGTACCTTACAATATCTAATTTATGCCCTTTAGTTTGTTATTTATGTGTGACTCATCTATAGATTTTATCCTTACCTTCAGAAGTAATTGTGTTATGTGTACTACTGTGCTTTACATCCTGGTTCGAAGAAGTATCTCACTTGTGTATATATTATATGGTTATATATGAAATATTCATGTATATAGTTAAATGACAATAAACTTGACTTGACTTGCTCCCTCACAACTTTGGACACTGGTATTTAATCCCAACTTTGGGTACTGTCTATGAGGAGCCTCTATACACTCAGCAATTCAGGAACAGCTTCTTCCCCTCTGCCATCTGTTTCCTAAATGGATATTGAACCCGTGAACACTACCTCACTTTTTTTTAATACATATACATATTATTTCTGTTTTTTGCACAATTTTTAATCTATTCAATATACATATACTGTACTTGATGTAGTTATTTATTAATTATTATTATTTTATTACCTTTTACTTCTTCTAGATTATGTATTGCATTGAACTGCTGCTACTAAGTTAACAAATTTTACGACACATGCCAGTGAAAATAAACCTGATTCTGATTCTCCACTTGACAATGTAGATTTCTTCCCACATCCCAAAGGTACATTATAATCCATGTATTATTGATTACAGCTGATTGTTGTAAAATACTCCTGGTGTTGATTGATGGGAAAATAAATCAAAAGGTAGTTGATAAGTATGGGTGAGAAAGAATAATTTGTAGGGATACAGATGGAGATGAAGAGGGGAATTGGACAAATAGTCCTATGTGAAGCAGCATGGACAGATAGAACAAATGGCTGCCTCAATGGTTGAAAAATATTTCTTTGCACCTTATTGTCTGCCTTCTCTGCACTTTTTCCATAACTGTAACACTTTATTCTGTACTCTGTGACTGTTTTATCTTGCACTGTTGTAATAAGTTGATCTGTATGAACTGTACCACAGTGGATGTGACAATAATAAACAAATTTATTAATTTACTCACTGACAACCAATTGACCTTAATTGGAAATTTAGACACAGAAACAGTTACTCCCCCCAAGCCCGTCAGGCTGATCAACTCCTTCACCCATTAACCCACCTCACTAAATCCCCAACACCACTACGTCCACATCAGCCACTTTATCATTCCCTGGAAGAGTCACCTTACATTCAGATACTCCTGCACCTAGCATCACCTTTATGTGAATTAGAGCTGCGGCTCGATAACCTTCAACTCATATGGGAAACTGAGGAGATGATAGATAGGAGCTACAGGGAGGCAGTCATCCCGTAGGTTGCAGAAGGCAGGTAAATGGTTGACTGTCAGGAGAGGGAAGGGAATTTGGCAGCCAGTATAGAGTATCCTGTGGCCGTTCTCCTCACTAATAAGTATACCGTTTTGGATACTGTTGAGGGAAACAACTAATGGGGGGGGGGATGAGCCCTACCAAACAGGTCTCTGGCATTGTATCTGGTGCTGTGGCTCAGAAAGGAAAGAGGGAGACAAAGACTGCAGTAGTGATAAGGGATTTCATGGTTAGAGGAGTAAACATGAGATTCTGTGGACACGATAGACACCTGAATGGTATGTTGCCATCCAAGGTCAGGGACATCTCAGATCAAGTCCACGACATTCTGGGGAGTGGGGAGGGTGGTTGAGCAGCCAGAAGTCTTGGTACGTATTGGCACCAATGACATAGGTAGAAAAAGCAACAAGATCCTAAAGAGAGAATTTAGGGAGCTAGGTAGAAAGCTGAATGGCAGGATCTCTGGATTGCTGCCTGTGCCATGCACGAGTGAGGGTAAGAATAGGATGTTTAGCAGATGAATGTGTGGCTGAGAAACTGGTGCAGGGGGCAGGGTTTTAGATTTCTGGATCATTGGGATCTCTCCCGGGGAAGGTATGACCTGTACAAAAGGGAGCTACCTGATGGGGACCTTGCAAGCCGGTGTGCTGGAGCTGTTCGGGAGGATTTAAACTAATTTGGCAGGGGGGTGGGAGCTGGAGTGACAGGGCTGAGGATGGGGCAGTTGGTTTACAAACAGAGGCAGCATGTAGTGAGACTGTCAGGAAGGACAGGCAGATGACAGGGCAAAATTGCAGTCAGTGGGATAAGTTGCAGTGTGAAAAGTGGACAAAATCGAAAATCAGTGACAAATACAGGACTGGAGGTGTTCTATTTGAATGCACACTGTATATAGAATAAGGTAGATGATCTTGTAGCACAGTTAGAAATTGGCAGGTATGATGTTGTGGGCATCACTGAAAGAAAATTACAGTTGGAAGCTTGACATCCAAGCATACCCACTGTATCAAAAGAACAGGCAGGTAAGCAGAAGGGCTGGCATGGCTCTGCTGGTAAAAAATGAAACCAAATCCTTAGAGTGAGGTGGCATAGGATCAGAAGATGTAGAGTCCTTGTGGGTAGAGTTAAGAAACTGCAAGGGTAAAAAGACCCTGTTCTATACAGGCCCCTGAACAGTAGCCTGGATGCGGGCTACAGATTACAATGTGAGATAGAAAAGGTATGTCCAAAGGGTAATGTTACAATAGTCATGGGGGTTTCAATATGCAACCAAATTGGAAAAATCAGATGGGCACTGGATCCCAAAAGAGAATTTATAGAATGCCTGCAGGATGGCTTTTTAGAGCACCTTGTGGTTGAGTTCACTAGGGAAAAGGCTATTGTGGATTGGGTGTAGTGTAATGAACTAGATTTGATTAGGGAGTTTAAGGAATAGGAATCCTTAGGAGGCAGTGATCATAATATGATAGAATTCACCCTGCAATTTGAGAGGGAGAAGCTAAAGTCACATGTGTCAGTAATGCAGTGGGGTAAAGGGAATAACAGATGCTTGAGAAAGGAGCTGGCCAAAGTTGACTGGATGGGGACACTAATGAGGATGACAGCAGGGTAGCAAAGGCTAGAGTTTCTGTGAGCAATTTGGAAGGTGCCGGATAGACACATCCCAAAGAAGAAGTATTCTGAAGGCAGGATGACACAACTGTGGCTGACAAAGGGAGTCAAAGCAAACATAAAAACAGAAGAGGGGGCATATAATAGAGCAAAAATTAGTGGGAAATTAGAGGATTGGGATACTTTTAGAAACCAACAGAAAGAAACTAAAAAAAAAACATAAGAGGAGATAAATGAAATATGAAGTTAAGCTAGCCAACAACATGAAAGAGGATACCAAACATTTTTTTCAGTTAAGTAAAGAGTAAAACAGAAATGAAAGTAGACATTGGGCCACTGGAAAATGATGCCGGTGGGGTAGTAATGTTGGACAAAGAAACAGCAGATGAACTGAAAACATATTTTGCATCAGTCCTCTCTGTGGAAAATACTAGCATTATGCTGGAAGTTTGAGAGAGAGAGACATCCATTCAGAACAGAGATGAGGAGGAATTTCTTTAGCCAGAGGGTGGTGAATCTATGGAATTCATTGCCATAGTTAGCTGTGGAGGCCAGATCATTGAGTATATTTAAGGCAGAGGTTGATAGGATTAGTCAGGGCATGAAGGGTTACGGGGAGAAACAGGAGAATGGGCTTGAGGAGGAAATGGGTCAGCCATGGTGAAGTGGTGGAGCAGACTCGATGGGCCGAATAGCCTAATTCTCCTCCTATGTCTTATGTACATACAGACGATGTGTATAAGATAATCTTACACATATACAGCCTCACTCAACAGTTACTTGTACATTGTGTTTTATAGGACTCCATATATATATACACACTCGTGTATAGTGCCCCAGTTAAGAACATGCCATGTTCTGGCGCCTTAAAACCAGTGCTTCGGGTGGATGGAGCTTGTCAGCCTGGGAAGACAGTCCATCTAAGAGAGGGAAAACTCTCTAATTTCAAACCTCCGCTGCCTTGCGGCCATACCCACTCATGGGAAAGGCTTCGGGAGTAAACCCAGAGGACAAATCCGGAGCTGGAGTCCTTAAGGCAGTCCAACGTTGCCTTCAACCTCATTCTGGCAACTCCTGCGACGACACCGATGCCAAGCTGTATCGGCCCTTGCCCTTCCCTTGGACAACATCGGTGGCGTGGAGAGGGGAGACTTGCTGCTTGGGCAACTGCCAGTCAACCTTGCCCAGGCCTGCGCCCTGGAGAACTTCCAGGCGCAGATCCGTGGTCTCGCAAGACTAACGGATGCCACCACTGTTGTGTTATAAAGTGTTTCATTTTCTGCAGCTCTTCTATAAAACGCAGCGTGTTCTGTTAATTAAGTATCACAGTTCAGTATTTTGGTTTCTGCTAAGATAAGGAATGTGGTGTCAGCCAATCAGGTTTGTCTTGGTAACTTTCTGTCCAGTGGGATGCGTGGAGCATTTGAGAGATATGACCCCAGAAGGGGGTCAGATTTCTGCGGGACAGTGGTTTTTTTTTTGTTGGCAGGGGGTCGGAAGAGAAGGAGGTGCAGAGAAAAGGATAAGGGAAGACACTCGCAGAACGCTGCCCAAAGGAGAGACCCCATTGTGAGAAGTTCCAAGGAGGAAGTGCCAATACTCCTGAGTTAGCCAGTTCATTTGAAATGGTCTTTCAGGGAAGTTCGAACCGTGTCTGGTGTCTTTCACACAGAACGTGGGTTTAGTACATGAGTAACAAGAGCCAAGCACCCAACTACTCCAGAAATGAGCTCTGACATTTGTGTGCACATTTAGACTGGTTTAACTGTACTGGGTCCTTTTTTTTTCTATTAACTGTTTGTTAAAGTTGAAATAGACTTCCACTTTAATTTTATACCGGTGTACGGTCTGAGATTTCCTGGTGAATGATAACTTTGCACGGGGCAGCACTTACACAGCTTTCACCACAAGTTCTGTTCCCTCGTCAGAGCATTCCAACTCCCCTGTTTGGTGGAACCCAAATCTTACCGACCCTAGACATGTGTTGCTTCTTGAAGGAGACCTTCTCACCATTACCCATGCAGTGCTGAGTAACATGGCTGTTAGCCAGAATTAGCTAACAAGCCTGATTTATTATGAGCCACAGTAAAAGGCTTACACGTGTAATGAAGAATGACAATAAACAATCTCGAATCTTGAGTTAAATAGAGAGCTGCGTGGATCAATTGGGCCTAGTCAGAACTCAACAAGCACAAGAGAAATGGACTGAAGAATCTGCTATATCCCAAGTACTTTTTTCCTCATTTTGATTATTCTGAGCTTCTTCCATCCTCAAGCATACCTTCAATGGGTAAAGTGTAAACTGAAACTTCTAGAGAATGCCCTCATCAAATTATTTCAGTATCACACAATATTGTTAACTTTGGTTACAGGGCTTCTTTCGTGCGTAACCTGCAAATATTATTGCAGTTCCTGATGGCCTCATGAAGGCTTGTTTCCCATGTGGTGAGTTAATTAGGTTATCATTATATCTTATTATTATTTTGTACCAGCATCCGCTATGCAAGATAAAGAGGGGAGCTGTAATCACGTGATCAGTGAATACGCAGTACCATGAAAATCCTGACGCTACCTTATAACAATAACTCACTGAATTTAATACATTTTATTTACCACTTGATATATTCTTGTTAATTTAAGTCTAAATACAAGTTCACCCAGATATTGCTTTTTCATCTTTGCTAGTATATTTGTAGCATTTGTCATTACATTTTATTTGAATATTGTCTGCTAATTTCCAATGCTAAAAACAAAAAGATCTGCAGAGAATCACAAGACCTCTGAATCTAGCTGCATCTCAAAGTAACCTGAAAATTAAAGCTATAATTTTGTATATTCGTAAATGATTGTTGAACACAGAACAGTGCTAAAAGGGTGACTTGTCGACAAAGCACGGTCTTGTTCCAATTATCCTCTTTATTCCTGTAATATAAAACCAATGCAAATAAAATCAGAGAAAACTAGGAACTTATTAAAATATATTAGGTCAGAAGTTGCAATTGATTTCAAGCTTACAGCTTAGAGAGTTTTTCAAATGTGGGCTGACTTTCAAAAATGCACAACATAAACTATAATGTATAACATGAATGTTTTATGCTGGGATGTCACCTTGCAATGTTTTTCTTCTAGATTTTCTTTTGTGCCCTTCAACTGAAGTCCTTATTTTGAACAGTAAGTTATAAGAGGGACAAGTTTATAAAACACCAACAGTCAGATTTAGGATACAGAAAAGAGGTAAAGTGGAGAACTAAATGGGGAAAATCAAATTGAATTAGGCACAGAAAGAGAATTAAAGTAGGAAAAAGGGGAAAAGGGCTTAGACACATAGCACTACTGATTACATGTAAGAATTAGACTGAACAATTTAAATTCTTTCAATTCTCTACCACAGAGGTCGATTCAAATTGCAGAACAATCATCATATCATTGTCCTTAATTATCGTTTAACTTTATGCAGCATGTTTAACTGCCTGTTAATGTACTCTGTAGCAATTTCTTAAAAAAAAATAACAGTACTGGGACTCGGGGTGTCAAGGACAAGAAGGCTCTTTGGATCGACAAAAGATGGAACAACGTGATTCAATCTGCAATCTCCGGTATTTTTCTAATCTTCCTGAACATGCACGTTGTTTTCTAACAGTAAATAATATTTGTTCTTGAATTTTGTTGATTGTGAATTCTGCATTTAGCTAAATGTTTCAAGTGTACTTAAAAAAGAACAAAATATACAAACCTCCGATGTGCTGAGCTTGCAGTGTTCTCCTGGAAAAAAAATGCAAAATACTTATCACCAGTTCTGATTTTGGTGAACAATAACGTATTGTTTTTGCCCTGTTTTAATGTACTATTTCATTCCTTATCTTGAATCGCTTCTGCCTTGTCATGGCAAAGTCCTGACCCCAGAGCGAAAAATGCAATTGACCAATCTTACAAAAAGGGCCTTGCTTACTTACTTGTTTGCCCTCAATCATCATGCACGGTGTTCAAAAGTCTGGGCTGCTTTGATAAAAAAAATCAAATGAGGAACAGTTTTCCTGGGTAGGAGAGTTGGTAATGAGGATGGAAAGATCTCAGATTACTGGCAAAATGAATCATAAGCAAGATGAGTAATTTTTGTTTTATTTTTAAGTGGCACGTGGCTATGGTCAGGAACACTCTGCCTAGAAAGCAAAATCGATAGTAACTTTCAAATGTGAATAGTCTGAATATTTGAAAAGGAAATATTTCTGGGAGTCTTGAGCAAAAAAACAAAACAACTTTAGAGCTCTTTGGAAGACATTGAGGTTGTTACGTGCAGCAAGATTCCAAATTTATGTTAAGAAAATGCTATTCAAGACCACTCTATCTGTATTTCATGTGTAATGAACATAATCAATTCCAAATATTCACCATTCTGCAGGAAAGGAGGGGAAAGTCCAGGTCAAATATACACAGAAAATGGTGAAAATACTCAGTATCTGTGGTGAGATAGCTAAAGCTGACATATCAGAGATCTTTGATTAAAACATTTATTCTGTTCCTCTCTCTACTTCTACAGCCTGACTGTTGGGAGTTATCTTTATACTGAAGTTCTAGTTCACATCTAATCTTGTGTTAAGATTAAAGAAGAGCTTTATTTGTCACAGGTACATCAAAACATACAACGAAATGCATGTTTACTTCAATGACCAGCACAGTCCGATTATGTGCTGGGAGCAAGTGTTGCTGGCTTCCAGAGCAGGCAGGCATAGCATGCCCACCACTCACTAACCCTGACCTGTCATCCTTTGGAATGTGGGACAAAACTGGAACCCCCGGAGGAGATGCACGGGGTCACTGACAGAATGTACAAGCTCCTTACATACAGTGGCAGGAGCTGAACCCCCAGCTTCCGATCATTGACGCTATAAAGCATTACGCTAATTGTTGTAACGTTGTGCCACAAATTTCAAATATGTATCTGTGTATTGTCAAAGTAGCTCTGTTTTTGAAACTTTATCTATCTTTTTGTGATAAGAAGACTTATCACTTCTCCACTCTGATTTCTCAAAATGTTGCTCCACTCTGCTCTGAAAACCTCATTGTAACAAAATATTTTTTTAAATTATGCTAAGCTTTCCCAAAATTCTAGAAGAGGGTGAAGCTTAGTTATGATGGCGCTAAATGGCGACTCCTTTACTGCATCTTCGCAAACAGCTCTACTTCCATCTTTAACATCTCTATTTTTCCCTTTCAGGGTTCTTTTGAAGACCCTGACCTGGAGTTACACGCTGACTTCAGTTCTTTGCGGGAATGAGAACCACTCTCGGGCGTTTCACAACTGGCCGTTATTCGACATGCCAAGGATGCGGCCTAACAGCTTAGGCTCGCCTTTGGAGGTCCGGGATCTCGTGGCTCTGGAGATGGGCGGATCGAAAGTCGGTGTTCCAACAGGAAATCGGTATGTCGTGGGAGTTGGAAGATCTCTGGCTGTGTGCCCAGAGACCTGAGATCTTTGGGCACAGGGCTCAGAAAAAGCAACGCAACGGACTTTTAACATCACAAAGCAGTGAGTTGTTTGTTATGTCTCCCCTCTCACTGTGAAATGGAGACACGCCTTTCTCCCTTATTAGGGAGGGAGAGAGAGAGAGAGAGAGAGAGCCTATGGAATGTTGAATACCAGGTGAACGAGTAGTCTTTGGGGTACTGCAAGTCTATGTCTTTGCTGTTGCTTTGCTGCACACTTGAGTGCTCAGTGGTGGGTGCCGATGCTTTTTTTTTTGCTGGTGGGGGGAGGGGGGATTGTTGATTTGCTGCTGCTTACGTGTGGGAGGGGGGAAGCTGGGGGGGGACTTTGGGGTTCTAACATTTAACTGTCATTCATTCTTTGGAGCACTCCTCTGTTTTTGTGGATGGTTGCGAGGAAAAAGCATTTCAGGATGTATATTGTATACAATTCTCTGACACTTAAATGTACCTTTGAAACACTATTCCCATTTCCCCAGCAAGATGATGATACTTTTGGAGATATATGCCCAAAATCATCTATAAAACCTCAAAGACATGTAATTTTACCATCCTCCTGAGGGAGTACGTAGATTGAGAGCCCTGGAATTTGTAAACAATCTACCACCATCTTGAAATCTTCCACAAGAGTATCGCTAGCTGTTGGATACTTTCCTGCAAAGACAAATTGTTGTTAATTGATAGGAGAAACAAAAAGAAATATATATAGCACACCCACTAAATACTACTTAACTAGCATCACTCAGAGATTTTGCAGAATAAGGTAACATTTGTGTCATTTCTTTTAATCAGTATTTTAAACCCTTGTGCTGAAATGTTTTTTTTGCAGAATAGTGGTGTGCTATATAGAAGAGTAGCACCAGAAGTGTCAAGCTCATTTATCCACCAACTTGCCCCTGCCTTCAGCTATCTTCTACTATGACAGGTTATGGAAAAAGTATTGTGCATTTCTCAATAAACTTCTCCTGAATGCCATTTCATATTCTCAGCAGAGAATAATTTGATCTGAGAATTAAGCTCTTATGTCTTGTAAGCTATGATGTTATTTTTCTGTTAGTACACAGTTCGTGCACTGAGAATGGGTCCAGGGTTAGTGATCTGTTCCTTGTGTGAGATGTGGGAACTTTGGGTGACTTCTAGTCTCCCTGATAAATACATCTGCACGGGGTGCATTGAAATGCAGCTCCTTAAGGAATTGAAGCTGCAAATCTGTGAACTTCAGCTCATATGGGAGAATGAGAAGGTGTTTGATAGAAGCTACAGGGAAATAGTCACCCCTAAGCAGCAGGAGACAGGCACCTAGGTAACTGTCAGGAGAGGGAAGGGGAATAGGAGGCTAGTGCAGAGTATCCCTATGGCCACTCCCCTCAATAATAAGTGTACCACTTTGGATACTATTGGGGGGGTGTGGAGGGCAACCTACCGGCTGAGGCAAACAGGTCTCTGACACTGAGCCTGGCTCTGAGGCTCAGGAGGAAAGGGGGGAGATGAAGCGCAAGCTGTAGTGATAGGGGACTTGCTGGCTGGGGAACAAAAAGGAGGTTCTCTGGACGAGAACGAGACTGAGGGGAGATGAGACTACAACGGAAAATCATGGGTTAAAGGTGAAAGGTGAAAGGTTTAAGGGGAACGAGGGGGAACTCCTTCACTCAGAGTGTGGAACAAGCTGCCAGTGCAAGTGGTAGATGTGGGGTCAATTTCAACATTTAAGAGAAATTTGGATAGGTATATGGATGAGAGGGGTATGGTTGTAGGTCAATGGGCCTAGGCCGATTAATGGATTGGCACACACTAGATGAGCTGCAGGACCTGTTTCTGTGCTGTAGGCCTCTATGCTGAACAGGAATAGATCAGTTTGTACATAACTGGATATAAAGACTTTATCAGACAAAGAGGGAGGACATAGAAGAGGAGTGAAAGTGAACAGAAATTAAGGAAGAAGATGGCACTGAGATTCAGGGCATCTGGCTTAAAGTTTGATGACAGTTAGATTTAGAGTAGGATGGACAATGAGAACTGAAGGCCAACAGGACTGTAGTAGTGGGGCTGAAGGGAATGGGAGATGCGGAGATCTTGGTGCGGTTGGGGAAGAATAGAATTGTTTCAAAAGAATGCATCAATGGAATGAAGAAGGATGTGAGTTTTCAAAATCAAGGCACTGGAAAAATGTAAATCAACACATGCAAGGGTAAAAGTCAACAGGCCAAGGTACAAGTTTAAATATACTCAGAGTTTTAAATGGGCTTATGTTTATGGACAGTAGAATAGGGTTGATGTTGTTCTCAATATAAAGTAATCCTCTAAGGAACTTTCACTCAACCAACTCCAGACATCCCACCTCTCCCGGAAGTTCCGGGAGTCTCCCGCATATTAATAGTGGCCCCCTGATGCCCGCAAATTATACACAGTATCCCGGAAATCAATTTTTTTCAGAGCGAGAGAGAGAGAGAGAGAGAGAGAGAGCGCGAGAGCGAGAGAGCAATCGAGAGAGAGAGCACACACGCCATGGGAGAGTGTTCCAAAAAAAGAAAATATAAAACATACGTCACCCCAGACTACCCTAAAATGTACCCCTGCCTAATAGGGGTCAAAATAATGACAGTGTTGCTCGCTGCACTGTTTGCAACAGTGACTTTTCTATTGCCCATGGTGGGTTAAAATGTAAAAGACATGTTGAGGTGAGTTTAACAGGTGTCATTCGTTCATTAGCATAGCTAACGTTATTTAAACTAGCTGGCCAGCTGCTAAGGAGCTACTCTATTGCAAACATCCCACCTCTCCCGGAAGTTCCGGGAGTCCCCCGCAAATTGATGGTGCTACCTCCCTGAAATGAGTTTTTGCAGGGTGGGATGTCTGCGACTCCAACAGCACTGATCAGGTTTGGGAATAAGAGCAACAAATAGTATTGAGATAGTTATCAACTCCATGGAAGTAGATTTTCCCTTTTAGAACATGGATGAAGATATATTCAGGCTGTTCTAAACACTTTACACACGGCATCTTCAGATTGTAATCATTTTAATTTCTCACTCAACAAATAATTGTTTCTTACCTAGTAAGAAGAAGGTGTTGGTACCACAATTTCCATGCTTGTAGTGATCGAGTACAATATAGTCATTACTCCCATTTAAGGTTACGTAATCCCACTTCTCTAAAAAAGAAAAATATGACATTCATAGTTATCATGGATTCAGAATATCACAAAACTCATCACTTTTGAAGTTGTCTATGCTTTAGTCACTGATAATGGAATTTGAACCTTCCAATTGGGTAATGGCTGAGAACAGATTTAGATTGAAAACTCCCTGCCTTATAATTTAGAAATCATAGACTCAGAAATTAGAAAGATTGGGAGGGCAACTAAAAGGAGAATTGAAAAGGATGGTTTCTGGAAGAGGGCTGGCTGGCAGTTTTCACTGTCCCAAGCAAGGAGCTGAAGCATTTGAAGATTCTGTAACAAGATATAATAAGAGCCAAAGGATAGCTAGGGACAAAATTGGTCCTCTTGAAGATCAGTGTAATCATCTATACATGGAGCTGAAAGAGATGGGGGAGGTTTTAAAAAGATTTTTACATCTGTATTGCCTCAAGAGATGGACAGTCTAAGGCCAAATCAGATGAGGTCATGAACCATATTTGATTACAGAGGAGATGTTTACTACCTTGAGTAAATCAGGGTGGATAAATCCCCAGGCCTGACAAGTTGTCTCTTTGGACCTTACAGAAGATTGGTGCAGAAATTGCAGGAGCCCTAGCAGAGGTACTTAAAATGTCTTTAGCAACAAGTAATGTGCTGGAGAATTGAAGGATACATTCCATTGTTTAAAAAAGGCTCAAAGAATAAACCAGGGAATTATAGGCTGTTGAGCCTGATAGCCGTAGAGGGTAAATTATTGGAAGATATTCTGAGACACCAGATATATAAATATTTGGATAGATAGGGCCTGATTAGAGATAGTCAACATGGCTTTGTGCATGATAGGTCATGTCTAATCAGTCTTTATTGTTCCTATGGTGGGAGAGTCTAGGACCAGAGGACACAGCCTCAGAATGGAGGGGTGTCTTTTAGAACAGATGAGGAAGAATTTCTTTAGCCAGAGAGTGGTCAATCTGTGGAATTCATTGCCATGGATGGCTGTGGATGCCAAGTCTTTACATATGTTTAAAGCAGAGGGTTGATAGATTATTGATTGGTCAGACATGAAGGGATACGGGGAGAAGGCAGGAGCATGGGGCTGAGAGGAAAATTGGATCAGCCATGCTGAAATTGCAGAGCAAATTTGATGGGCCAAATGGCCTAATTCTGCTCCTATATCTTATAGAGTTTTGTGGAAGTTACCAGAAAAGTTGATGAAGGAAAGCCAGTGGATGTTGTTTACATTGACTTTAGCAAAGCCTTTGACAAGGTCCCACATGGGAGGTTGGTCAGGAAGGACCACCCACTTGGTATTCAGGATGAAGTTCAACAATGGCTTTGCAGGAGAAGCCAGAAAGTTCTAGTAGACGATTGCCTCTCTTGTGACGATTAGCACGCTGCTGGGATCAGTCCTAGGTCTGTTGTATGTATTCTATTTCAATAATCTTGACAACGGCGTGGTAAACAAAGGAATTGGTTGTTGACTTCAGAAGGAGTAGCGGACCGCACGACCCAGTTTACATCGGTGGTGCGCAAGTGGAACAGGTCAAAAGCTTTAAGTTCCTCGGGGTCAATATCACAAATGACCTGACTTGGTTCAACCAAGCAGAGTTCACTGCCAAGAAGGCCCACCAGCACCTTTACTTCCTGAGAAAACTAAAGAAATTTGGCCTGCCCCTAAAACCCTCACTAATTTTTATAGATGCACTGTAGAAAGCGTTCTTCTAGGGTGCATCACAACCTGGTATGGAAGTTGTCCTGTCCAAGACCGAAAGAAGCTGCAGAAGATCGTGAACACGGCACAGCACATCACACAAACCAATCTCCCGTCCATGGACTCACTTTACACCGCACACTGTTGGAGCAGTGCTGCCAGGATAATCAAGGACATGACTCAACCAGCCAACAGACTTTTCATCCCTCTTCCCTCCGGGAGAAGGTTCAGGAGCTTGAAGACTCGTACGGCCAGATTTGGGAACAGCTTCTTTCCAACTGTGATAAGACTACTGCTGAACGGATCCTGACCCGGATCTGGGCCGTACCCTCCAAATATCCGGACCTGCCTCTCGGTTTTTTTGCACTACCTTACTTCCCATTTTCTATTTTCTATTTATGATTTATAATTTAAATTTTTTATATTTACTAATTTTAACTATTTTTAATATTTAATATTTGTAATCCAGGGAGCGGGAAGCGCAGAATCAAATATCGCTGTGGTGATTGTATGTTCTGGTACCAATTGTTTGGCGACAATAAAATGTAAAGTAAAGTAAACTAGATCAGCAAAGAATACAAAGAAAATTGGCAAGGATGTTTTCAGGACTTGAGCACCTGAGTTTCAGGGAAAGGCTGAGCAGATTGGGACTTCATTCCCTGAAGTGTAAGAAAATGAGGGGAGATTTGATAGAATTATACAAAATTATAATTAGTATAGATAGGATAAATGCAAGCAGGCTTTTTCCACTGAGGTTGGGTGAGACTAAAACTAGAGGTCCATAAGACATAAGAGCAGAATTAGGCCATTCAGCCCATCAAGTCTGCTCCAGTATTCCATCATGGCTGATCCCAGATCCTACTCAACCCCATACACTTGCCTTCTTGCCATGTCATGGGTTAAGGGTGAAAGATGAAATATCCAAGGGGAGCATTAGGGAGTACTTCATTCAGAGGGTGGTGAGAGTGGAATGCACTGCCAGTGGAAGTGGTGGATGTAGGCTCAGTTTCAACATTTAAGAAATATTTAGATAAATACATGGACGTGAGGGGTGTGGAGAGCTACGGTTCAAATGCAGGCCGATGGAACTCAGCAGGATGATAGCTCAGCATTGAGTAGAGGGGCTGAAGGGCCTGTTTATGTGCTGTAAGACTCCACAACTTATAAGAGCAAACTGAAGAGTTTCATCAAGAGTTTGATAAGATCAAGCTTCAAATTCCTTGGTATCCACATTTCCGCCTTTATTTCCTGTGGAGCTTCAAGAAAGCTCACCTCTGTCCCAGGATACTGACAGACTTTTACCGCTGTGCCATTGAGAGCATACTCACCAACTGCATCTCAGTGTGGTACGGCAACTGTCCCGTATCGGACCGCAAAGCACTCCAGTGTGAGGTGAAAACTGCCCAGCAGATTATCCGCACCCAATTGCCCACCATTGAGAACATCTACCATAAATGCTGCCTGGCAGGGCAAAAAGCATTATCAAGGATGCACCTCACCCTAAACATGGACTTTATACTCTCCTCCCATCTGGTAGGCGCCACAGGAGACTCCGCTCCCACACCAGCAGGCACAGGAAGAGCTTCCTCCCTGAGGCTGTGACCCTGCTGAACCTCACATCACAGCGCTAAGCAGTAATGCACCCATATTGTACTGTCTCAGTACTTTTATATTTGTGTGCTGTAGCATTTACTTTTTATTCACAGTTATTTTGTAAATAACACTATTCTTTGCATTTCTGGTCAGACGCTAACTGCATTTCATTGGCTTTGTATCTGTACTCGGCACAATGACAATAAAATTAAATCTAATCTAATCTAATCTAAAGAGCCAGCTGTCCTGGAAGGAAACGTGGATATTAAATAAAGTTGGCGGTGGGGGAATGGGAGAGGTTTACATTCGCATAGAATCCCTTATCACTTGAGTGTGTCCCCACGTGATTTACAGCCAATTAAGCCACCACTGATCTTCACTAGATTATCTTCTTTCAATATGTTTATTAAGTAATAAGTAATAGCTAAACTCCTCGGAACTTCTTTGATTTAATGCTGTGAGATTTCTTATCTACACCTCAGCCTGTGATGCCGCCACAAGTAAGGCTTCCTTTGCACCTGTGCATACCTGTACTGATGCATGCCAAAAAAATTCGACTTTGACAACACCTCTTGGAGTGCCCTATTCTCTCATGAGAAGCCTAGGTTATGCACTTAATTCTCTAGAGTGAAACCCAGACCTACAGTCCTCTAATTGTTAGGCAAGTGATCCAGGAGGGGAAGATTTGAGTAAAGTCATGGAGGCAAAGCATGCTAGCACTGACTCAGAATTAACATGTACACTCAGTGACCAGTTTATTCGGTACCTCCTGTACCTAATAAAGTGGCTACTGAGTGTATGTCCATGGTTTCCTACTGCTGTAGCCCATCCACTACAAGGTTTGAAGTGTTGTGCATTCAGAGATGGTCGTCTGCACACCACTGTTGTAACGTGTGGTTATTTGAGTTACTGTCGCCTTCCTGTCAGCTTGAACCAGACTGGCCATTCTCCTCTGACCTCTCTCATTATCAAGGTGTTTTTGCCCACAGAACAGCCGCTCACTGGATGCTTCTTGTTTGACACACCATTCTCTGTAAACTCCAGAGACTGTTGTGTGAGAATAACACAGGATATCAGGAAATTTCTGAGACACTCAAACCACCCCGTCTGGCACCAACAACCGTTCCACGGTCGAAGTTACTTAGATCACATTTCTTCCCCTTTCTAATGTTTGGTCCGAGCGACAACTGAACCTCTTGACCATGCCTGCATGCTTTTATGCATTGAGTTGCAGCCACATGATTGGCTGATTATATAATAGCATTAATGAGCAGGTGTACCTCGTAAGGTGGTCACTGAGAGTAGTATTGGTGGACAAGATCATCGCAAAGGTACATGGATATTTGAATAGTGCTTTGAAGGTCCACCTGAACAATAGATAAGATTTCAATTTAAGATCCCATTTAAAATCTTAAAATATAAGAGAAGTGTTAACAAACCCAGTGTCATAGAGTGCTACAGTACAGGAATAGACCCTCCAGCCCAGATATTCCATGCTGAGTTGTTATTCTGCCTCCAGCATCTATGATAGATTTGGTGGAGGGAATACAAAGACTATGTGGAACTGTTTAAAATTGTATCAACAAGATACGTAGAGTTGTCTGTTTATTGAAGTGAGGGAATGGAAGTGGAAGCAATTTGCGGTACACCATCCCAAGGAACTTCACTGAGTGATAATCAAACAAAAAAATCGATACAAGGTGAAGTTTTGTGACTTGATGAAAAGCCTGGACTGCTGTTAGGAGCATTTTAAAAGATAAAAAGGGTCAAGGATATTCGGGAGGGACTTGTTGAGTGTAGGGCCACTGAAACCCTGGCCAAATGAGGAGGGATAAAACAGTAGCTTCACAAGAAGCCAGAATTGAAAGAGAGAAGATAGCTCAAACAGTTGTAGGCTTGAATCAGGTACAGAGATAGAGAGGAGCAATGACACAATGGGACTTATAAACAGGATTAAAATCAAGGCCTTGCCAGGCAGGGAGTTGGTGTAGGTCAGCAACAGGTGTGACATGAAGTTTCAGGATATTGGTAGCAAAGCTTTAACCAAACTTACACAGAGATGGTGCTCTCTGTTCAGCTATGTACATTCTCGGTGCAGCAGAGAGCTAAGTAACATCTCCGAAATGGGCCACCGTATAATAAATTCTGTCATTGGAAGACTGTGCAGTCCTGTTTACTACAAAGAGCTTAAAATATATTTAAATAGTAAAGAGTCACACCTTCCATAGTATCCAAAGAAGAATTGTAAAAGATTTTCTCTATTTTTGCGCAAGTTCCTCTCCTGTTGAGTTGATCAATACAGAAAATGTAAAGTTAACAAAATTGGACACTAAAGGTCATTAATTTCAGTGGATCAAAAAATTCAAGGACATAAGTGCTTAAGGTATGTTACATTGTCATATTAACCACCACATCCAGAAAGTCTGGGGTTAATTTGAACTTTTCTATTTATTGCATTTCTACATAATTGGACTAGATTTCATAAAACTATATTTTAGCTCAAAATGCGAAACTACAAACAATAATGAAAAAATGAAATTGACTTATTAATTTCTTCCTTACCTGGTCAACAGTTTTTCTCCATTTCTAATTGTTAGGATGCACTCTGGAGTAATTTTTTTTAGCAAATACTAATTTTAACAGCAGCCAGTCTACAGATCTGAATGTGGATTGTAGATTGGATTTAAAATGCAGCCTTGAACAATGGCCTACCATTTGACCACCGAAGCCTGCATATGCATGAATGCGGCCCGGAGTCAGTCAGAATTAACATTAATTTTGGGTGTCTGTAGTGTGGCTGTGAAGAAGGGGGTGTTTGAAAACTATATATAATTCGAAGGAAGCATTATAGGTACATTGCAACTATAGAATTGTCCTGCTGTTACCTTTGACCTTTAGTATATAAAAATGTCATGTAATATGGGTTTGAGCAGGCCTCTTCTCCCAAAGGCATCTCAATATGATGCCCGCTGCCCATTTTTCCTGAACAATAAACTTCTATACCCACTAGCTTCAGTGTCTGTCCAATGATTTTGTTCAATTCACGTCACAACACTAATTTTAAGAACTGCCTCCCGAAAACAGCTCCCCTTGAGTTACATCAGTTTTTAGTTGTGGATTAAATTAAATCCAGGATGGAATTGATTGCAAAGGCCCCTCTCAAATAAGCCCAAATCATACTTTGCTTCAAGTGACAAAGATTGAAAGTGTATTTGTTATTTGTGTATAACTCGCTGTGTCTTGCTGGGGAGATAATCAATTTGTGTAATATTTATTGTAATTACTCTTCACTCACTGTATCTAATGGAGAAATCATGTTTATCAAGAGGTTTTATTACAGTTAGGACTACAAGTTCAGTGGAGCAAATCCCTATTTCTATGATTATTACACTTCTGAAATAGGAAAGACGTTAGAATAACATTAATCCCCATTGCTGAGTTGCCTACAAAGGGTGTAGTGTTTCTTCTTGTACTGATCTCTTTGATGTGAATAGAGAATTCAAGGACTTTCTTGATGTGCTGATGCTTATCCAAATCAGGCTGGGTGTATCATTTGAAAGAAAAACGAGAAATTATGTTATTCTCACAACAGTAAAACCACATGAAGGGAAATGACTGTTAAGTCTGCATTTATTTTCAATGATCACAGAAATGATCGTTTCGATAATAATACTTCAGATTTCTCGGAGTTACAATGCCAGTTAGAAGCCTCACCCCGCCCGCTTCTAATTTTGGAAATTGTGATTCCAAATACACCAGTAAATATTAAACGACTCTTCACGGTGATTTATTCTGGAAATGTTGCAAGAGATTTATCAACTTACCAATCAATATACAGAAAGAGTGTGTTCCCTCTCAGAGAAAAAGTTATGCTGTTCAATCCATCACTTTCTTCTGCTGAAGCAATAGCAATGGCATGCCAAACAACACCGGGCTTGCAGAGAAAACAAGAATGAATAATGAAATAAGCAGGAGATGTATTTTTAAAGAGCAAGAGTATGATGGTAAATTTTATTAACATATTCCACCAATTGGCCTCATATAATACTCTTTGGCAAAGATTTGACCTAAATGCTGGAGCTTAGGGAGAATCCAGAGGGGAAAAAATCTATTATAGTTAGCAATAAACATTTCACTCTTTTGTCAATGAATCTTTAATAATGTTCTTATCAAATATGCTAACTAGCATTTAGCCTGCATGAGGTTCAGATTTTTGGAATTAAATCTCAATTAAAGTAGGGTTTCTTGTGCCCTTTTAGCTGGTGTTTCTGCACCTTTCAACTCAAAACATTTTTGCTCTTTAATTTGCTGGAAGAATAAAATTAATAATAAGGAAGGAGACAATGAGAATCACCCAGAGAGAGAAATACAAACAGTGATCAAAAACACCGAAACAATAAAACTTACTTATCAATCCTTACCAATTAGTTATTGAGGCAAATTTGAGCAGATCCAACAAGTTCTTTAAAAAAAAGGGTTGAGGGTGTGGTATCATTATCACAAATTAACAATGGAGTGATGTTTACTGACTAGTAAATTCTGAAGATTAACTCTGCACAGCATGCAATTATTTTACATTTCATAATCTGGTATTTTTCCCTTTACTGGTCACAGGGATGGGGAGAGTTTGATCAGTTGAGCGTAATTCAGAAAGTAAAGAGTAAAATTTAGAGTGACAAAGTTGAGAGTTCAGCGTGAACTGCAGCAATTTGCTACCCTGAAACTGATCACTCCAGTCCTTGAACTCTGGACCACAGTAATTTTGTTTTATTCTTTGTATTTTTTTCACAGCCTGAAGACTTGGGCAGGGCCACTTGACGGTGCCTCATTTGCCCCTGGGTCACTGATCGGGATATGTCAGTGTCAACAGGCAACAGGCGGAAGTACAGTGGGTGCAAACACTGGGAGCAGGAACTTAAGCATTTCTGCTCCCTGGGCTCCATTACTCACATTTACTCAGCTCAGAGAAAAATAAAGTTTGAACACTTGAATCAATTACTTCCCTACCACTTACTGTTTCTTTGTGGTTATCAAGTCTGTCATTCATTCCCTGCTCTTTCCTGCCTTGTAAAAATTCTTCATCTTTCACCCTTCGGTTCTAACAAAGATTTGCTCCCTTGCAAGGTCAGCAATCTTTCACAGGTACTGACTGACCCTTTCCCATTCTGACACGTTTATCCACGGCCTCCTCTTTTGCAACAATGAGACCACTCTCGGGCTGGAGGAGCCACATCTCATATTCTGTCTAGGTAGGGGAACTGAATTGAATTGACTTTATTACTTACATCCTTCACGTACATGAGGAGTAAAAATCTTTATGTTACTTCTCCGTCTAAATGTGCAATGTGAAAATTATAGTAATTTTTAATAAATAGTATGTACAACAGGACAGTCAATATAGCATAGAAATACAGTTGTGTCAGCATGAATTAATCAGTCTGATGGCCTGGTGGAAGAAGCTGTCCCGGAGCCTGTTCATTCTGGCTTTTATGCTGCAGTACCATTTCCCGGATGGTAGCAGCTGGAACAGTTTGTGGTCGGGGTGACTCGGGTTCCCACTGATCCTACGGGCCCTTTTTAAACACCTGTCTTTGTAAATGTCCTGAATAGTGGGAGGTTCACATCTACAGATGCGCTAGCTGCCCGCACCACTCTCTGCAGAGTCCTGTGATTGAGGGAAGTACAGTTCCCATATCAGGCAGTGATGCAGCCAGTCAGGATGCTCTCAATTGCAGAAAGTTCTTAGGATTTGGGGGCCCATACCAAACTTCGTCAACTATCTGAGGTGAAAGAGGCGCTGGTGTGCCTTTTTCACCACACAGCCGGAACGTACAGACCACGAGGTCCTCGGGGATGTGTATGCCAAGGAACTTAAAACCGTTCACCCTCTCAAACCCAGATTCATTGATGTCAATACGGATTAGCCTGTCTCCATTCCTCCTGTATCCTCTAACCTGATGATATTAACATCATATTCTCCACCTTCTGGTAATTTCTCCCCTCACCCTTCCCTCTTCTTCATTTCCCCACTCGGTCTCCTACCTCTTCTCCTCAACTGCCCAACACCTATCCCTGCTGCCCCTCCTACTTCCCTTTCTCTTGTTATCCACTCCCCTCTCCCATCCGATTCCCTTTTCTGCTGCCCTTTTGCCTTTCCCACTAATCACCTCTCAGCCTCTCACTTCATCCCCCTCTCCCACCCACCTGGCTTCACCTCTCATCTTCCTGCTTGTCCTCCTCTTCCTCACCCCAACTTTCTCTCGCTTCTTCCCCCTTCCTTTCCAGTTGTGATGAAGGGTCTCAGCCCAAAATGTCATTCAACTGATCATTCATTTTGACAGATGCTGCCTGACCTGCTGAGTTCCTCCATCATTTTGAGTGTTTGTGTCCGTGGTCTGCTACCAGTATTTCCTGTTTTGGTTGACATACCGTGTACTTCGATTTCCCACTCAAAACTCCCGCCTATTTCCAAAATATGGGGCGAGGTGCCATCTAGTGGTATCATCAGGTATTACTACTATCAATAATAAAAATACCTTGCATTTAAGTAGCATCTTTAACATTGTAAGATTGAGAACCAACAAAATCCAATTGTGTTTAAAATACACACTTTGATAAGATCTGCACATTCAAATCTTTTGCCCCCATACTGGACTAAAGTTAATTCACAATATTTTGTGGCTCGAAGATCCACCAAGCGAGGATGAAGTGTCTGGCGGGCGCAGGAGCAACACAACGCGCAGGTGTCCAACCTGGTGAGACGAAGGAGGGGCCAGACCCGGAGTCACCCCGTAGTGCCTGGAACCTCCAAGTGTTGCAAACTAATCCCTCTAACATGAAATCTAACAGGAGGCCGATCAAATGGCCTGCAGCTAACATGACTACACTGTGGAAGCAGTTTGATGAAGATGTTAACCAAATTCTGCAGGCAACGGTGAAGGGAGGGGTTGATAGGAAGCTGCAAGCCATGACAACAATTATTGTCAGTATCGCAGCTGAACGGTTATTCGTAGCCCATTCTTTAGTTAGAGCCTTCAGCATTTTGGTCATTGAGGGAGAGGGGAAGAGGAGAGCCATCTGCAGTACCACCGATGTGGCAGAGAGGGCCTCAAGATGGCTGTGACTCAAAAGAGGGAAGCCATGGAGTCATAAGTAGCTAGCCATCTGGACACAAGCTGGGGTCTGATCAGCCCTGGCTGGGTCACCTGGAGGAGGTTGTATGATGTTGAAAGACCCGAAACACCCGATGATTCCAGGAACATCACTGAAGATGTGTCCAGAAGCATCAATAAATGTATGTACACAGCTACCATGTAGTTTAAAAACCACAGTACTTTTGGTATGGTATCCCTGCTCGTCATTCTTGACTTACCCACAACTTCCCACGTTGTGGACTAGATGATTTTCTTCAAACACTTATCTGTGTAGGGAATTTTGCTCCCATCTGCTCTATTAAACCTTTCTTTTTCCATTTGCAGCCTGTGATCTCCTCCATTGCTTTCTCTTCTCACTCTGTTGTCCCTCAAGGACTACCTTTGACGCATCTAATCTACATCAAAATGCACATCCTTGGCGTCAACATTCAGAAGCACATTAGATTTACCTCAGTGTGCACCAGCTCTACTTCCCGACTATCTCTGCATTTCACTCTTTGTGCGACCTGCCTGAAATCAACGTTTACCATCAACACCAGAAAGCCAAAAATGTCACCACGGAAAACATTTTGCAGCCCTCAACTCTACCCCCCTGCCTGTCTCTGGTTAAAGGCAGCCGTGCAGCAGCTCGTCAACTCACCTCAAGCATGGACACATTGCTCTGCATTGTTATGCAGTTCGTGAGGGGTGCAGCTGCAGCCGAGATCACTGACACAGTCAGAGCAGAGAGGATGTAAAGGGGCAGCATCTTGGCTCTCATGTCATGCATGCACACACACACTTAGCTACCTAGATTATTCAGCACACCAGACTGTGAAGCGTTGCCTGCACAACTAGAATGCGCAGGACCAGTGCCTTTTTAAAGGCATCTATTACCAACTCAACATGACCCAAGAGGTGGGATTTGGAAGGTGGATCATTTAACCCTTAAGAGACTACCAAAGTCTGCTATAATTTTCAAAATATCTAGATGTAGACTGCAGTGTAGATTAAGATGTTCTGAATGTCAACAACCTAGTACTGACACTGTTGTACTAAAAGAGTATTGATATAATCCTGGAGACCCTCAGTAAATACTGCCTTGCCTCAAAGACCACAGTAAATACTGGAACTGTCCTGAGGAGCCCAGACATACCGATATGTCCAGCAAATGTTGCCACAGAACTGGAGCCCAGGGGAAATTTTCTATCATAGACTGGGGAGCCTTTATATGGTAAAAACTTCTGCACAATTTACAACAAATATGTATCCCTTTAAGTCACTAAAACCCAACAGGAAAATTGGTTTAAAAACAACAACATTTGCAACAACAAACACAAAGGTCAGGCAGAATCTGTGAAAAGAAAAACATTTAATATTTCAGGTAACAGCTCCTGTGCCAGGAAAGCTAATTCAACTGTGACTAACAAGAGAAGTTAAGGATGGTATCAGGTGAAATGAAACACTCGTAAAGTTGCCAAAGAAGAGTCCAAGAAAATTTTGGAATTCAGGAAAGGAGGACAAAATACTACGTGAGGGAAAATAAAGTATACATTTAAGAAAGAATCAGGAGGACAAACTCCACAAGCATTTATAGATATGTGAAAAGGTAGAGGTCAGCAAAAGTTAATGAGGGTTCCTTGGTACAAGACAGGAGAAAACCACTTGGAAAACAGGTCTAGAGCAAGTGAAAAGTTGAAAGAAATTCCATTAATTTAAAAAATATGTTGGAAAATTAATGGGATTGAAAGCCAACAAATTTCTAAGAGCTGATGATCCCAAGGTTTTGAAAGGTGTTTTTTTTGGAAGTAGTTGATGTCATCTTTCAAAATTCCATATATTCTTGAATAGATCCCCTAATAAATTTAACCCTACTATTTAAGTAAGGGTGAGGGTAGTGAGGCCAGTTACCCTTACATAAGTAGAAAGAAATTTGATTAAACCTATTATGAAGGATGTGGTAACAAGGAACTTAAAATAATACCAGGACTGGAATGGGTTTGCAAGGATTTATTGAAAGGAAATTATGCTCAATTAATCTATTACAGTTTTTTTTGAGGTTGTAACTTATAGAATAGTTGAAGTCAAACTAGTAGATGGGTCATAGTTGGACTTTCAGAAGGCTTTTGATAAGATGTCAAATTAGAGCATCTGGAATTGGGATACTCTATGGGTAAGAAATGACAACTGGTTAACAGACATTCAGTTAAATGAGAATAAACAAGTCAATTTCATTAGGAGCTGTAACTAATTAGGTGTTGAAAGATCAGTGCTGGGGCTTCAGGTGCCCAAGATCTGTATCAAGTATTTGGATAAAGAGACTAGTGTAACATCTAGATGCAGTGTAAACGATATCATGTTGGAAATTTCCGACGGCCAAACTTTTTAATTCCAAGTACCATCAACATGTCAGTTCATGGCCTCCTCTTGTGCCAAGATGAGGACACACTCAAGCTGGAGGAGCAACACCTGATATCCTGTCTGGGTAGCCTCCGACCTGATGGCATGAACATCAATTTCTTCTTCCAGTAAAATAAAAATTCCCTCTTCTTCTATTCCCCACTCTGGACTCTTACCATTTCTCACCTCCCCCTGGATCTCCTCTTCCTTCCCTTTCTCCTATGGTCCACTCTCCACTCCCATCAGATTCTTTCCTCTCCAGCCTTTTATCTTTCCTATCCTCCCGGCTTCACCTGCCACCTTCTAGCTATCCTCCTTCCTCTCGCCCCTTCTTTCGATTCTGGTGTCTTCTCCCTTCCTTTCCAGTCCTGAAGAAGGGTCTCAGCCCAAAACGTTGACTCTTTATTCATTTCCACAGATGCTGCCTGGCCTTCAGCATTTTGTGTGTGTTGCCTTGGATTTCCAGTATCTGCAAACTTTCTCGTGTTTATGGTAGATAACATGCGGGTCTTACTGAAAGAGGAATTGAGCGTGAAAGTAAAGGTCTCTTACTAAAATTAGGCAGGGCCCTACTTGGAGGTCGCATCTGGAATTTCTGAATTTGTACACAGGTCTGATCAAGACAAGGAAAAAATTGTGATAGAGCGTGTACAATGAAGGTTTACCAGACTGATACCCTAGGAATATTGCCTCATGCGAGATTGAGCAGAAATGTTCTAGTCTGTCTAGAGTTGAGCAGAATGAGTGGAGGTTTAACTGAAATGTACATAATTCAGTGTTTGACAGGGTAGATGGAGGCTGGATGTTTCTCTCAGCTCGGGCTGTTTGGAACCAAGGATTAGTCTTGAGTAAAGGTTGTTCACTATGACTGAGATGAGAAGAAGTTCCTTCACACAGAGGATAGCAAATCTTTGGAATTTACTACCCAAGAACACTGGGGTGGCTGTGGAGTAAATTTATCAAAGAGAGCATTAGATTTTTCTTGGAGATTACAGAAAAGATAAGCACAGGGAAATTTCGTTAAGAGTAGCCATGATCACAATGAATGACAATACGAGCGCATGGGACTGAATGGCCCAGTGCTTCAATCTACTATATTTATTCAAATCTTAAATCTTACATCCGTCCCACGAAGTGAGGGAGTAAAAATCTTTGCATCATGACCCTGCTGCAATGTACAGGCATGAGAATTTATAAGTTTAATGGCTTGTAGAAAGAAGCTATTCACAGCAAATGTCGGAAACAAACTTATATACTCTCTTACCTCTTCAGCTGTATCATTGGGATCATATATTCCAAATTCTGAATGGTTACTTTGAGCAATCACATGTAATTAAGTGCATATGTCAGTAAAATATTAAACTGAGGCACAATAGGGTGCAATATATCTATTCTGAATCCGAGAGTCTAATATCCTTCCTCGCCACTGGCAATATGTGCAGGAGGTAATGCCTCAGGAAAGCACCATCGGGCAGGAGTTACAGAAGCCCAAAATCCCACACCACAGTTTCAAGAACAGGATACTTTATACTTCATTGTTGCCAAACAATTGATACTAGAACATACAATCATCACAGCGATATTTGATTCTGCACTTCCCGCTCCCTGGATTACAAATCGATAGTAAATATTTAAAATTTAAATTATAAATCATAAATAAGAAAATAGAAAAATGGAAAGTAAGGTAGTGCGAAAAAAACCGAGAGGGCAGGTCCGGATATTTGGAGGGTACTGCCCAGATCCGGGTCAGGATCCGTTCAGCAGTCTTATCACAGTTGGAAAGAAGCTGTTCCCAAATCTGGCCGTACGAGTCTTCAAGCTCCTGAGCCTTCTCCCGGAGGGAAGAGGGACGAAAAGTGTGTTGGCTGGGTGGGTCGTGTCCTTGATTATCCTGGCAGCACTGCTCCGACAGCGTGCGGTGTAAAGTGAGTCCAAGGACGGAAGATTGGTTTGTGTGACGTGCTGCGCCATGTTCAATCTACTATATTTATTCAAATATTGAATCTTACATCCATCCCACAAAATATATATTCTCTTCAAACATTTGGTTCTTGAACCAGCTGGTACACTAATCACTACTGTATAGCAACTCCATGACCACAATGGACTTTTTTTTATTCTAATTGTTTTCTTTGTGGTAAGGATTGTCCATAATTTGTGGTTTTTTTTTTGAGGCTATGTGCTAGTAATGCTGCTGCAAGTAGGGTGTTTGTTGTTATTTATTATTATTTTTCCCAAAGTCTTATTGTTGTTGTACCTTTTTGCGCCCTGTGGCACATTGGGCGGCATTTTTGTCGTTTCCGTAGCATTTGACTGTGTTTTTTTTTACAAGGCTGAGTTGCTCCTTTGACACTCAACCCAGCAAGGATGGAAAGCGTGCAAAGAGCTGGCTGGATTCGAACTTGGGACCTTTCACCTCGAAGTCCGGTACTGATGCCACTGCACCACCGGCCGGCATAAGGTCTTAATAAAGTGAAGTATAATTTATTCTCAAAGCCTGATCCCTTGAGCAGCACAGATTGGAAAGGGTCAACATGTGATTTACAATGTTGGAGCGCTGAGGGATATCAATATACTTTGTATCATGTTACCATAATTAAATCTGCATCTTGACTTGGTAAAAAAAACAAGCGGGTGTACCTCGAAAAAATTCCAAATTTGCAACTAAACTCCAGACTTTTGTGCATATGAAAGTGATATTTAACTTCTACAGTTACAGCTACGAGAGATGTTGATCTGGTTTAAAAAAAGGATTTACTTGTTGTAGAAACAAAGCTGCTTTCTGTCAGATGTGGATGACTTGCAAGTCATGTTCCATGGCAAGGTAGTGAAAAGGTAACGTGGAACAATACACTTTCAAAAACCTGACACTGTAACTGGATAAATATAAAAAAAAATGCACAAATCTTGTACAAATAAACACCCCAAGGCGTTTAACTCACAGAATCTCACATCCAGTCACAGAAGAAAACATTCAGGTGCGTTTGTAAAAGGTTTAAGCTTCACGTTATCTTAAAGGAGAAAGATGGAGGGGTTTATACATGATATCCAGGTGTTAGGGTTTAGGGTTATGGCCGCCAATGTCAAAGAAATGAAAAATAGAGAAATGCAGCATAAGAATTTAAGAAACTTAATGATGCAATAAAGACTGTAAAGCTGAAAGGAATGACAAGGTCTTGGAAAGATTTGAATGAGGATTTTAAAAAGGCTGTAATAGGGGTGAATGGTGAGAATTACCACAGGCCTGGATAGTAGTAGTTTTTTAAATTATCAGACACTGATACTTCATTTCTATTAGCTGTGGCCATCTAAGTATTTTCAGTTCTCCTGATGTGACACCCAGTAGAAACAGGCACGAAGGCAGGACTTTATGGAGGACGGTGTAGCGATCAGTGCTGAATGATCTGACCTTTATAAAGAAAGTTTTCAATGTGTAGGTAGACCCACACAGAGGTTATCCAGAAACTTCCAGAGTGTGCATTTGACAGATGAAGGAACTATCACCTTTGGTGGAATGTGTACAATAAATCATGTCAAAATGAATGTGGAAGCTGGGTTAACGTTCAGAGGAGATTGTCGAGAGAGCATGCAGAGACACCCTGGCAAGTTATGACAAAAAGTGCAATTGTTCTGGCCCTTCATTCAGTGATGTGAGGACCCTTAGGAGTCATGATATAAACCAGAAAAAGGCTAAGATATACAGAACTCCAACAGAAATGAGCAGACCTTTGAGATGCCTATTCCTGGAAAATGTTCTGATGAAAGATCATTGATTATTGAAGTAAGCTGCTTCTCTGCATAGATGCTGCCTGACCTACTGAGCATTTACAGCATTTTATGCTTTCATTTCAGGTTGATAGCTTATTAAGTTTTTTTTTTGTATTGAGCTGCGTCACTCTTATCGCCAAGTCAGAACTTGGTGGTTCAGGTTCCGTTTTAGAGACTTCAGCAGAAACAACTATTTTGGGATTGGTGGAAAACTGTAGCGTTTTTCAGAAGCCATATTACACAAAGGTCCATTGTGCTTTCTGAACATTACATTAAAGTACCCGTGGCACTGTTGAGATGAAAGGCAATGTATCCTCTTTGTCTAAACTGATTTTCATCTCAACCAAGATCGTGGATTATCTGGACTTTATCACATTGACGTACTTGGGCATTTGCTCTAATTTGCACATAGTAATATCTACACTTCATAATTCCTGCACTGGCTGCAAAGTACTTTGGAGATACCCCAAGAGTTTGAAAGGATGAGGACAGGGAACTCTGTGAGGACTGCAAAATAGAGATAAATAACAGGATATTGGAGGAAATTACCCCAAAAGTGCAAGCACAAGGAAGAGACAAAATATGTGATTAAGGTTTTGCCTTTGTTTTTGTGTCATTTTGAATCTCAGGTCAGGGTAAAAAGTGAGGATACATTTGATTCAGCAAGCCGAACACCAGTCAAGTTTATTGTCATTTAACAATATACATATATATAACATATATAACCACATAACGTATATAGAAATGCAACGACGTTTCTTCAAAAGGGGGGTAGAATCATTTTGAACTGACTGAGACAGAAAACAAACAGAATAAGTTTGATCATTTCAGTTTGATAACTGAAAGTGTTCTGGCCATCTAGGACTGGAATTTAGTGAAGCAACTGGACAACAACTGAGGTGGTGGAGAAATAGTGACGTGTTGGCATTCCAATGAAGCCCTATCAGTACTTGGGAAGGAATGGTGATGAAAGTAGCAGAGGGCGGCTCCGCAGGGCTATACCAAGATGGAATAACTACATATTTGAACAGTAGATGCAGAAAAGACTATGATGAAAATCAGTATGTGGGCATAAGCTAAAACAGCCAGAGCGCACCATAAGGACAGAAGAACTGAAATGGGACTAGACCACACATTGGATTCTGATCACTACACTCTTAAGAATGTAATTAAACTAGAGAAAGTGTATGTCAAACAAGAATGTCACCCAGAATTTCTGAATTTGTACACAGGTCTGAGGAGAGACACAGGCTGGGGCTTTTTCTCTAAAGCAAGGGAGGTTGAGAGTGACCAAGGGTCTACAGAAGTATGAGGGACACAAATAGGATAGACTTCCACTCTCTGTTTCTACTGGTGAGGGAGTCCAAAACCGAATCAGGTTTATTGCCTCTGACACACATCGTGAAACTTGTTGTTTTGCAGCAGCAGTTAGAGCAATACATAAAACATTAACATTTCATAAATGAACTACAAAATAAATCAATAATGCAAAAGATAAATAATGAGGAAGTGCCCATGGGCTGTTCGGAAATCTGATAGCAGAGGGGCAGAAGCCTCTGGCTGTAGTAGCATGAAGAGGGCATGTCCCAGATGGTGAGGGTCTTCAATGATGGACGTCACTTTCTTGAGGCAATGTGTCTATGAAGGCTCTCAGTCATCCAGGTCACTGCATGTCAAGCAGTCGTAAATCAAGGCAACTGGACTTGCTATGTTGTCTAGAAACCATTTCTTGAGGCACCTCCTCTTGAGGAGGTCCTCAATGCTGAGGAGGGTGGTACCTGTGATATAGATTTAAGTGGAAGATTATGGGAACATACGACAAACTTCCAGGGGAAGTGGTAGATGCAGGTTCCATTACATTTTTTAGAAAAATCATTTGAATAGGTACGTGGATAGGAAAGGTTTAGATAGATATGGGATTAAGGTTAATAGACATCCTGTTTGGAATAGACAAATTGTGCTGAAGGGGCTCTTTCTCTGTTACATAATTCTAAAAAGAAATTGATTTGTAACAAAAAAGAAAGAAGCAATGTGTCGAGATGGAACAGGATGAAAATTAGAAATGAGCAACTAAGGAGCGGCTCTTCATGGAGCAGGAATTTTGAAAATGAATTTTGAGCTCCCGATCAGAATTCTGGATCACAACACACACACAAAATGCCTGATGAATCTCCGCTGTAAATGTCGACCGTTTATTCCTTTCTATAGATGTTGCCTTGCCTGCTGAGCTCATCCACAATTTTGTGGATGTTACTTTGGCTCTCTAGCATTTGCAAAATCTCTTCTGTGTCCAGATCACAAAATCAATCTTACTGCAATGCTACCATTCAGATCTGCTTGATGAAATAAAAGCCACGTTCAGATGCAAATCTTGCACTGAACTACTACACTTTACTGTTTTAATTCCCCTTTGTGACTTCAATTACATTGAAGCCTGTAAATTACTTAGACTTTGGGGTCTTGCATTAGTTAATTTTGGTGTTGTTATTTTTCACAGTGTCAGTTTTATGTTTTGCGAAGTATTTCATCAGAGTGAAAAACTCTTCAACTCAAGAGATTCTGCAGATGCTGGAATCCCGAGTTTCTGTGCTACGTTGACAACCAAATTGGTGCTGAGCTTGTCAATTTCATCAACATTGCCTCCAACATCCACCCTGCCCTTAAATTCACTTGGTCCATTTCTGGCACCTCCCTCCTCTTTCTCGATCTCTACCTCCATCTCTGGAGACGAACTGTCCTCTGGTATCTTTTATGAACCTACCAATTCACATGGCTATCTTGATTATACCTCTTCCCATGGTGTGTCCTGTAAAAATGCCATTCCCTTTCCTCAAATCCTTTGTCTATGTTATACCTGTTACCAGGACAAGGCTTTCCTTTCTAGGACATCAGAGATATCCTTCCTTCTTCAAAGAATGGTGATGTAATTGGTGGAAATGTACATAATTCACAACCGCCAACATTGAGTTGGGGTTCACTTTAAGAGGCTAATTTGACGTGATGACATGAAGGACTTTTACTGCACTTTGCGTTCAGTGTTTGGGTTACAATAAATGAGTTGTTACTGTTTTTCTTAAACATAAAACGCCTCATGTTGTTTTATTTGCGAAAACCTACATTGGTGACCCCAATACTCTAGGACAATTCCAGAGTTATTGAACAGGTTGACCAAGGCAGTTGCTTTGAAACTGCCAGGAGTTTTGGAAATAAAATTGACTTTATTACTTACATCCTTCATACACATGAGTAAAAATCTTTACATTACATCTCCGTCTAAATGTGCAATGTGCAATTTATAGTAACTTGTAATAAATAGTATGTACAACAGGACGGTCAATTTATCAGAAATACAATTGTATCAGCGTGAATTAATCAGTCTGATGGCCTGGTGGAAGAAGCTGTCCCGGAGCCTGTTGGTCCTGGCTTTTACGCTGCGGTACCGTTTCCCAGATGGTAGCAGCTGGAATAGATTGTGGTTGGGGTGACTCAGGTCCCCAATGATCCTTCGGGTCCTTTTTACACCCTCTTTGTAAATGTCCTGAATAGTGGGAAGTTCACATCTACAGATATGCTGGGCTGTCCGCACCCCTCTGTGCAGAGTCCTGCAATTGAGGGAAGTACAGTTCCCAAAACAGGCAGTGATGCAGCCGGTCAGATTGCTTTCAATTGTGCCCCTGTAGAAAGTTCTTAGGGTTTGGGGGCCCATACCGAACTTCCTCAACTGTCTGAGGTAAAAGAGATGCTGTTGTCCCTTTTTTGCCACACAGCCAGTATGTACAGACTACGTAAGATCCTCGGTGATGTGTATGCCAAGGAACTTAAAGTTGTTCACCCTCTCAACCCCAGATCCATTGATGTCAATAGGGGTTAGCCTGTCTCCATTCCTCCTGTAGTCCACAACCAGCTCCTTTGTTTTTGTGACATTGAGGGAGAGGTTCTTTTCTTGCCATCACTGTGTCAGGGTGATGATTTCTTCTCTGTAGGCTGCCTTGTTATTATTTGAGATTAGGCCAATCAGTGTAGTGTCGTCAGCAAATTTAATTAGCAGATTGGAGCTGTGGGTGACGACACAGTCATGGGTATACAGAGAGTAAAGGAGGGGGCTTAGTACACAGCCCTGAGGGGCTCCTGTGTTGAAAGTTAAAAGGGCAGAGGTGAGGGAGCCCACTCTTACCACCTGACAGGAAGTCCAGGATCCAGTGACAAAAGGCAGGGTTAAGGCTGAGGTCCCCGGGCTTCTTGTCGAGCCTGGAGGGAATTATGGTGTTGAATGCTGAACTGTTGTCCAAGAACAGCATTCTCACATAAGCATTCCTCTTCTCCAGATGTGTAAGGACGGTGTGTAGAGCTGTGGCTATTGCATCACCTGTCGATCGGTTGTGTCAGTAGGTGAGTTGTAGGGTGTCCAGTGTGGGTGGGAGCATGCTGCACTGTAGTCTGTGACCAGCCTCTCAAAGCATTTGCTTATTATTGAGGTGAGTGCAACAGGACACCAGTCATTCAGACATGTTACCTTAGTCTTTTTAGGTACAGGGACAATGGTGGATGTTTTGAAGCAGGAAGGCACACTACACTGGGAGAAGGAGACATTGAAAATTTCCGTAAACACGCCTGCCTACTGTGCTGCGCACATCCTGAGTACCTGCCCTGGGATACCGTCCGGTCCCGCAGCCTTGCGATTGTCCACTCGTTGGAAATACCTGTGTACTTCGGCCTCAGAGTTGACCAAGCTGCAGGTCACATCAGCTGTAGGTCTCCTCAGGGGCTCTGAGTTGGCAACATCCATACAAACCAAGCGAAATGCCATGGCCTGGTCTGTACAAGCCGAGGCATAATTCGTACTGCGAGAAATGACTGTGGACTGCAAATTCTACTCGCAACCACGAGGAAATCTGCAGATGCTGGAATCTGTAGCAACACACATAAAAGTTGCTGGTGAACGCAGCAGGCCAAGCAGCATCACTAGGAAGAGGTACAGTCGACGTTTCAGGCCGAGATCCTTCATCAGGACTAATGAAGGGTCTCGGCCCAAAACGTCGACTGTACCTCTTCCTAGAGATGCTGCCTGGCCTGCTGCGTTCACCAGCAACTTTTACGTGTGTTGCTACAAATTCTACTACTAGGTAGTGTCGCTCAGCAGTTCCAAAGCATCGGGAGTGGTGAGTCTACTAGATCACAATAAATACCAGTCGCTGAACATTCTCCTTTTACAGACTTTTGCACCATCAAATTCTGAGCACGCCAAATGGTTGCTCTGCTTGTCAGTCCGGCCTCAGCGATGCTCAATTGTTGGCGCTAACAGCGCACATGCTGTCCCTCCTGGGAAATCACCATTCTTGTTTAAAGAACTCTTCATGCAGCAAATGTCTGATCAGGTTAACGTAGCCCTTTTTTAATGCAACCGTGAAGGACTATAGGGACCTTGCTAAAATGGCTGATAGTCTACATAATGCATAATTTCCCTTCCTACCCCTGCCTCAATGAGCCCAATCAGCAAGGCCTCAACGTAAAGACACCCACAGCTGCGAGACGGACAGTGCCAGCTCTGTGTTTGTTTACCACGCTCGGAAGTGCCGGCCACCTTGCAGTTTTGACAGTGCCAGCGCACTGGGACATCAGAGATCTGTGAACACTGTGGGTTCGAGCTGCCAGGGCCGTCTGCCGTTCATCGCGGACACCCTTTCAGGGTGACACGGGTGCTCAAGTGAGTGTGCTTGCCAGCACCGCCTATTAATGCAAAGGCAAAGAGCGATGAAACCTTGCTGGAGGCTGCCAATAGCAGCAAGATCTAGACTTACGGGACATGACAGGTGATGCTCTGCTTCAGTGGGACTTCATCCTGGCTAAAGTGGCTAGACCTCTGCTTGGTGCAGATTTCCTGTGTGCCCGAGGACTGTTAGTTGATCTTAAAGACTGCCGGCTTGTGGACGTCAAGCACTTTGGGTCGTTACCCTGCTCCCCCAGTAAATTCCTCACAATGACTCTTCAAGCACATGCCACACTGCATGTGAGTTTACTCGACCACTGGGCGAATTCCCAGACCTCACCGAGCCCACATTCTCCACTGCAGTCACAAAACATGTGGTGAAGCACCGCATTCCCACAACTGGCCCGCCAGTCCATGCCCAGACGCGCAGACTGGACCCAGGTAAGCTGGCAACCAGGAAGGTTTAGTTTGGCAACATGGAAAGACTTGGCATTGTACGCCAGTCAAACAGCCTCTGGGCTTCGCCCCTCCACATGGTCCCTAAGTCATATGGCGATTACCAATGCCTTAACATGGCCGATCCTTACCTGTTCCCACACATCCAGGACTTAGAAACCATAAAAAAACTACAGCACAGAAACAGGCCTTCTGGCCCTTCTTGACTGTGCTGAACCATTTTCTGCCTAGTCCCACTGACCTGCACACGGACTATATCCCTCCAGACTTCTTGGCACATTTAGCCAGAATGTTTTTTTTTCTAAAGTCATTCTAGTTAGGAGCTACCAACAGGTGTCGGTGTGCTTTAAGGACATTCCCAAAGCGGCTGTGCTAACCTCGTTTTAGCCTCTTTATTTTCTGTACATGCCGTTTGAATTGAAAAATGCAGTACAAACTTTCCAACAGCTGACTCTGTATTAAAAGACCTAGATTTTCTTTTTGTTTACTTGGATGACATACTTGTCGCCAGTGCGTCCGGCTCTGAAAACACGTCTCATCTCCGCACACTCTTCGAGCGCTTACGCCAGCACAGGTTGATTATTGACCCTGCGAAATGCAGACATCCCACCTCTCCCGGAAGATCCGGGAGTCTCCCGCATAATGATAGTGGCTTCCTGACACCCGGAAATTATATACAATATCCCGGAAATCGATATTTTTGAGAGGGAGAGGGAGAGCGAGAGCGAGCATCCGGACTGGTCTCTCTTTGTGCCAAGAGTGGTCCCCATCCACCGGGCCGCGAGGAAACGCTCTGATTTGGCGATATGAAACGAGATGAGTCAGCGGCACCTTTCCTCATTCCCTGTCACCCACTGTTGAGCTTGAACACCTGCGGGCTCATTACCCGCGCGGCATCCATATCAGCGCGGGAAGGAGATCAACTCCTTCAGCTTGCAAATGATGGCGGGCTGAGAAGTATGTTTGACATAACATCTCTGCCGGCATTGTGGATCAAACTCAGGGCTAAATATCCTGAGATAGCCATGTAAGAACTGAAAACGCTACTTCCATTTCCAACATCATATCGCTGCGAAGCGGAGTTTTCTGCAATGAATGCAACGAAAACTAAATTGTGGAATAGACTGGACATAAGGAACCCCCTTCGAGTATCGCTGTCTCCCCTCAGCCCTCGATAGGACCGTGTTGCTGCAGGAAAACAAGCCCAGGGCTCCCACTGATTCAGCGATATTGGTGTGTTGCAATGATTTTATATGATCATACGAGGAAAATATGCGCTGTGTGTTTAATATCCAAACGTTATTTAAAATGTTATGATGCTATTGACTTATCACGTATATTCCGGTCGTGATTAACACCCCCCCCGGTCGGCCGGTCCACAAGAATGCTGTCAATATTAAACCGGTCTGCGGTGCAAAAAATGTTGGGGACCCCTGCTAAGTAGACCTATCAGTTTTTTGTGGGCGGGCTCTACAGCTGACCTCAAAAATAATGACAGTGTTGCTCGCTGCACTGTTTACAACAGTGACTTTTCTATTGTCCATGGTGGGTTAAAATGTAAAGGACATGTTGAGGTGAGTTTAACAGGTGTCATGTGTTCATTAGCATGGCTAACATTATTTAAATTAGCTGGCTAGCTGCTAAGGAGCTACGCTATTGATGCCCTACGTGATGAGGCCAAACTCCCTGTAGACGTGCTTAAAGTTGTAATAATAAACATGATAATATAAGTACATATTTTAATGTCACATTTTCTGCATATACCCAACTTGGTTTACAGATCAGACAAAATCACTAAAGAAAGTACACCCTTGGAGGTCGACGGAGGGGTGGGGAGAGGGATATGGGGTTGCAGGGGGCTGGGAGTGCTACCTCCCTGAAATGAGTTTTTTTTTTAAGGGGTGGGATGTCTGCAAATGCCAGTTTGGGTTGTCAACCATTGACTTTCCTGGCCATCACATCTCTGCAGGTGTAAAACCGGTCCCATCAAAAGTAGCCGCTATTATGGATTTCCCACCACCTGGCACTACTAAAAACTACAGGAGTTTGATTATAATATAAGCTTTGTCACATGTACATCAAAGTATAGTTTGGGTCAACGACCAGGGTCTGAGGTTGTGTGGGGGACAGCCTGCCGTGTCGCCAAGCTTCTGGCCCCAAACTAGCATGCCCTCAACTTTCTGACCCTAACCCATGTGTCTTTTTGGAATATGGGAGGAAACTGGAGCATCCCGAGGAAACCCACATGGTATTTAAGAACGTGTGAACTCCTTACAAACAGTGGCAAGAACTGAACCCCAATCTTACAGCCGGCGCTCTAAAGCGTTACTCTAAACGCTATACTACATGCTACTCTGTTGGTCAGTGTACCATGTTGATGTTTTGTTCACATTTTGACCACGTTGCATATACTGATTTGGGATTTCTGCTAGGACTATTGGTGCCATCCCATCGTTGGTAATTTGTTTCTCCATAGGCAACGCAACATTAAGTCAAACCCTGCATTGAGTTTTGAAGTCATGGCCCAAACCAACTACTACCATCCAAAAGAAGTGTGCCCTAGAGAGTAGATAAAATCTGTGTAATCGTAAAAGACACCACATGACAAATTTATTGACTTTTAAACGAATGTGCATTTTTATTAACATATTCATATAAAAATAGGATACTGATTATAAACATTTGCAATTACTTAAAAACATTCAAGTATAAAAGTGTTATTTACAAATTTTAGCAATATTTCACACTGAAAATTTATTTTTTTTATTTTATAAAAGGGATTAACAAAATGTTTAACTGAAGCACCAGAGTACATGGGACCAAAAGTGGTTTAATCCCTCAAAGTTTAGTAGGGATTTTTTGGTAAATGGATCAACTGTTCTTGCTACAAATATTGTAAAATTAATATTAAACCTGTGGACCCTCCATTTCTACCACCTCTTGAGGTACTGTCAGAAGTCAAAGTACAGAATAACTATTTGTTAGCCTTTAACAAGATACTTACTGTTGGTTGTTAAATGAAAGGAGGAAAAAGATCAAATAGATCATAATGACATCCATTGTTGGCGAATAGTTGGTGTACATGTTGAACTTATAAAATTCTGTCTTATACCAATCCATTGTAAATGGGTGCAATTTATGAGAAAATATGCTTTTCCAGCTATAAAGGTTTAACAAATTATCATAGAGGTTTATAAAATTATAAATGGGAAGGGCAAATTTCTTCAAAACTTGTAAAATTAGGCTGATGAGGGAAAGCAGTCAGCCCACTCCACAACAATTCTCTTTAAAGAGAAACTGGAATATCACAAAAGGAACTTACAACCAAAAAAACATTGTAAGTGAAGATATGGACAGTAACTGGAACAAATTAGTCTCAGTTTCTCTTTTTAAACAGAGCTGTTGCAAAGCTATACCTCAATAATGTGTAGGGAAAATTTGGCACTTGACCTAGACCTTCATTTATCAAAAGAATGGGAGTGTCTAACTGGTTCTTGTTAAGTGTTTCTGGAATTAAGAGAAATAATGAATTTTTAAAAATCTTATCTGCATAACATAACCTATTAAAATTCAGAACTTTTGTAAGTTCTACTTTTAAAATTCATCTTGATATTCAGATGGAAATATTACTTTTAAGCTGAAAATTAAGAATTGTCACATAATGGCTGACTTGTTAGAAAAATGAATTCCCTGATAACTAGAGAAAAATAAAATCACTCTTCACTTCAATTATTTTGACTGCACACAAACAATCCACTCAGTGTAAACAAGACTTAGAACAATCAGCAATATGACCTTAAAAAAAAAGAAACAGCATTTCCTAAGCTGTGCTGTGAAACTATAAGAAAGACACTTTTGTTGCTGAATTGGCCTTTAAGAACATTATTAAAGGTACAGGGTTATCACATGGATCACACAAGAGACTTGTGTTCCAATAATGCTTCTGCTAAATCCCACTTAACATTTGAGCATAATACCAAACCCAGCCTTTAAGAGTCAAGAACCAAAATTTAGAGAAAGAGCAATGGAAAATATGCCAGGAAGAGACTGTGGCTTTGATCCAACACAGCTGAATTGATCCGATACTTTGCACGTTATTTTTCAGCACTGTCAAATGGATCCAAAAAATTGAAATTGCTTAATTGCAGACTTAAAAGTCTGGTCATCAGTTTTGTGCTTTTATCGCTGAGGCACTGCATGGGCCAAATATAACATAGATCAATGCACAGCAAAACTTTGCACTGCTTAGAATGAACTGCCAGTGGAAGTGGTGGATGCAGATTTAATTGTAACATTTATGAGAAATTTCACTCACTCAACACTGAACTGATTCAGCCACCTATGGACTCACTTTCAAGGATGCAACTTATGATCTCAGTATTTATTGCTGATGTATTCGTTATTATTATTTTGCTTTTTTTTCTTTCTGTATTTGCACAATTTGTCTTTTGCACATTAGCTGTTTGTCTGTCTTTGTGCAGTCTTTCACTGATTCTACTGTGCTTCTTTGTATTTACTGTGAATGCCCACAAGAAAACAAATTGTATATGGTGCCATACGTGTACTTTGACAATAAATTTACTTTGAACTATGGATGGGAGGTGTATGGAGGGCTATGGTCCAGGCGCAGATCGATGGAACTAAGTAGAATAACAGTTTGGCATGGTCTAGCTGGGCCAAAGGGGCTGTTTCTTTGTGCCCTATTGCTCCATGACCCATTTGTGAAATTAATATTTTTTAAAGAAAAATTACAGGAATATTTTAGATTCCAATAATTAGGAATGTTTTAGGACATTTGTTTTTCAATTTGCTTCAATAATAAATGAAGAATTGAGAAATGGATGCAAGAACATCTGAGGAAAACTGCTTGAGTTTAGGTGATGTGGAAGAGGACTGCAAATGTAATTGTAGTCCAATCCGATGGTACACCATTCATGCAATGGTTTGAATGGAGGAACATAAATGACAAAGGAGCAGTTCACAGAGACCTGGATAATAAGATTTCCAAGCATTATGTTAGAGTGAGGAACACTTAGAGAACATGCCAAAGAATTATGAAACATTCCTCCTCACAATGTTCTAGACCTCCTCTGCAGCGCATTATATTTGTGGGAGCTGCTATAAAACGCACTTCATCAAGGAAAGGAAGTTTGTGCAATTTTTCTGTGCAAGTATGCTGCGAATCAAAATGAATACTGTAGATCTTAATCAACAAATGCAAGACAAGCGATACTGTTCTCCCTGTGTGCATTAATTTATCAGCAAGGAAACAGGATTCTAAAACATTTTGACATTTTCAGTTACTGATAACTAGCCTGCTCCAGATTGGTTCACAAATCTAGCACCATACAAGTCAGGAATTGTTTTTGGAAAATTCTTTTAAGATCAATCTGACTACAGGGTCAGGGTGATTTCTCTGACATAGAGTCCTTTTTGTATAGTTTTGATATGCGTACTCCCTGAAAAGCACAATTCAGCAAGATGATTTTTTTTGATATCACAGTCATCCTCACGGGCTATGGTATTTAAACTGGAGAACTTGTTAATGCAGATTCGCCAAACACATTGGCATATGAGGATTTTAGGAACTGGACATAATTATGCATGCTGCGGTTGGTGCATTCAGACTGTTCCAGGCGATCCTTTAAATCTTCTAAACGGCTCTGGAAACGCCTCTCAGCCTAAGAAATAATTTTGCATAAATTGGATTTGACAAAATATTTTCAGTCAGTAATGCAATCCTTTACTATAACAAATAAATATCTTCACAACAATACCACAGTGGCTTCTCCACAGTTACACAGTTTAAAATGTTGTCTTCCTACACATTCTCTTGTTCCTCACACAGATTTTCCGGGATGTCCATCATTCATTATTTGTAAGCCCTGACTAATTGTCCTAAGTAATCCAGTCTTCACATTCCCCTCCCTCTATCCTGCAAATCCGATGGCAAATAATGGGTAATAAACAGTAGCAATCCCAATAATTTTCTCCCTCCTGTCCTGGGATGCAAGCAGATGAGATCGAAGGAATAATCACTAGCCAAATCCCAGGACCTGCACAGGTGAACTATTCAATGCATATTTATTGACTCATGAGAGGAGTTTCCTCTCTGGAAATCTTTTTGGGGTTGGCTGTACTTGTAGCACAGAATTTCTGGATGGGAATGCGCAAAGAATCAGGTATAATGCTTGATAGCCCCCATCTCAGATCTACAGTCATGAATATTAAATTTGATTAAGTGCATTAAATGTAAAAATAAAACACACAAAGCTATGATATCTTTAAGGACCAATGATCTCACCTTAAGGACTCTTTATCTTGTCATCTCATGTTTTTATTATATATTGCTATTTATCTATATTTGCATAGTTTGTTGTTTTCTGCACTCTGGTTGCTCTTTCATTGATCCTGTTAGAGTTACTATTCTATAGATTTACTGAGTATGCCCACAGGAAAATTAATCTCAGGGTTGTATATGGTGACATATGTATATACGCTGATAATAGAAGTTACTTTGAACTTTGAGTGTGCAGTTACACTTGTACCATCTTTAAAAGACAAAACCATCACAGGTTCATTAGAACATCAGAATCATGAAACAGGCATTCTAGCTGAGGATGTTGAGACAGAAGATTAAGAGATGGAAAGAAAAAAATGAAGTCAAGGATGTTCTTAAAAGCTTCTTTTAAAAAAATGTGCATAGGTATACCACTCTGGCCTCATCACCTTAAAACCCACAGAACTGAAGTGAATGCAAGTCATCCTCAACTCCTAGAGAATACCAAAAGAACAAGTCAGTCCCATCTCCCAATCCCCAGGAATCAATTGGTGAACATTGTTACAGTCTTTCTGTACCAAGTAAAACCTTCCCTTGGTAAGGAGATGAGCTCTATACATAATATACCAGGTACAGTCTCACCACTGCCCTAATATTTGCAACCTAACTTTGTAAATTGATTTCCCACCCCTTATACTCAAATACCCTCATAACAAACTGCTTGTTTTCTTAATTGCCTGCTTTAAATGCATATTATCTTTCATATATTTGTGTAAAAGGACACCAGGTTCATATGAACACCAACACTTTTAGCTATCATCATTTTAAAAAAGTCTTTATTCTACAACCCCACAAATATTCCTATTGCTATAGTTTATCATTCAGCCTGCCTTTATACCCCTGAAGCCTTTCTCCCCCACCGCCCCCCCATCTTCCTCACCATCCACTCTTGTATTATCAGTTAGCTTAAACAATACTGGATTTGGGCTCCTCATTCAAATTATTGATGTAGACTCTGAACTGCTGGTACCCCAAGCACCGATCCTTGTATCCCAACAGACATAGACTCCCCGCCTCAACACATCTTACTCATTCCTTCCATGTACTGTTAATTAACTCAGCTTCAATCTCTCCCAGTAAATAACCCTCAATCCACGTGCACTTGTTTAGTTTAGTAACCTTTTGTGTGGCACCTTACTGAAAGTCCAAAGAACCATATCCACTGATTTCGCATCCCCCCCACCTTCTTTTTACCATAGCTTCATTAATAAAAAAAATGTGCTAAATCTACATTTACTCCACTCAATCCTAATTTTATTTTTCCAAATGTTTTCTTATCATTTTTTTCTCAGAGACAGATTCTTGCCATTTCCTTTCTACTACCGAAAGTCTAACTGATCGGAGATCATTTGTCCTTAAAGTCCAGAAGTCATTTGTATTGGAATTTTTTTTCACTTTGAATTCATTATCCTTTTGATTTTATTTTTATTAATGCAATAAGCCTCCTAAGACATGCTTGCATCAAGAAAAGCAGAAGTACACAACCCTGTCCCATGTATCTCCAGAGTCTATAGCGTTCAGAGTTTAACAGATTATAACCTGCAACCATAGCTATATCCTAGGGTGTATAAAATCACCACCCTGCATAAAAGGTTGTGTTGGACACTAATCTATGTAAACTGCTCCCTGAAATTTCCTTATATCTATCTATATATCATTTAAACCCTTTCCAAATTTGGTTCTTATACGCACGTTCCTATCTTATTCATCTAATTTTAAGTTATAAGATGAAAAGGTTTTCCAGAGTCAATTCTTACCCTTTGCTTAAATGTTCCCCATTCTTTCTGGTATCTCATTACAAATGTCTGAAGCTTAAACAAAACAAGAACTGTGTAAATTGTAACCTACATCATCTTTGCTCCGCCTCAGCTGAGTCAATTCTGTTTTTGTTCTGCTCAGCTGAGCTTCAAGATCCAGTATTTTGCCCTGTGCAGTCCGCTCCTTTGATGCGGCTCTCTCCCTGGTCTGGTCCACCTACACAAACAGATGGATATGGTCACAATAACTAAAACATTTCTGTTGCATACCCGGAACTGTTCCACCTTGTAGAAGGGTGGATAAACAGAGTAACAGCTTCACGAAAATTGTCAAAAAAAGGCCAGGGAGGAAGGAAGTTAGGTGATGCTTTCCTGAAGCATTGGGATCTGCAGTGCACTTTATATATAAAAAAAGCAGATGACAACTTTCAAAAGTAATTTAGGTATTTGGAAAGGCATTATTTATAGTTCCAAAAGAACTTGGCAGTGGTGTGGCTTCAAATGAATAGCACGGAGCTAAAATTGAAATGATTGGCTAGAGAGACTCCTGTTATGGTGGATGAGTCTGGAACTGTAGAGTTCTTCATCTGCATTTCCAAAAGCGTACAACTTCAATGGCCAAATGCAATGGAGGCACATTATCACTAATCTTTCCTTCAAAGCGACACTACTCTTATCTGGGCATCCACAGCCATTTCTTTGTAATTAGTGTATCTAAACCCAGGAACTCTCTCTACAGGATGATGTATCTGTATCATACAGACTGCACAAGTTCCTGGTGACCTTCTCAAGAACAACTGAGATAGCTAATAATGTTGACTTTATTTGATTTATTAATTTCTGAAACATGGGCAAAAGGAATTTGTTGGCCCTATTAATACAACACATTATATGTATGCCTCCACTGCTAGATTACAATGCTGTCCTAATGAGTCTCCCATGTTCTCCCCTCAGTGAACTTCAACTCATTCAAAAGTACACTGAAATTTAACAAACCATATGAGCATACAAATGAAGAGCAGGAACACACCACTCTGCCTCCTTGAGCCTGCACTGTTATTCAATAAAATCATGGCTAATCTGAATGCAACCTTAACTCACACTCCCACCCACGTCCAGCAATCTCCCCTCACTCAATTGTTCATCAGGTGTATCTACTTCTGTCTTAAACTGGCCAATGTAGAAACAGAGTTCCTAAGACCATGATCTTCAGAGTAAAAATAAATTCATTTCATCTCTGCTTTCAATGGACATCTTCTCATTTTTAAATAGTGACTCATAGCTCTAGATTTTCTCTTGAGAGTACATATTCTCGTCACATTCACATTGTCAAGATCCCTCACAATCTTGTGCATTTCATGGTCACCTCAATTTTCTAAAAAAAAAGCCTAGCCTGTCCAACTTATCCTCTAAAACAACCAACCCATTCCTTGTACCTGTCCAATAAATCTTGAACTACTTCCATCTCATTTACATCCTTTCTTAACTCAGGAGACCTCCTGACTTTTATATTGAGTTGTCTACACCTGCATTCTTATCTGTTATAATTCATCTTCTGGGTCACCCAAATCCCTCTGTCTCTGAACTCTCACCATTAGGTAATAGGTTTCCTTTTTTTAAAAGTTTGTCCTGCTAAAATTGACAATTTCACATTGCCCATTACTTAACACTTTGTAGCCTCCATATGTCCTTTTAAATTGCTTCCTTACCTTAGTATTGGTTTATTTTTGTCAAATATACCAAGATAAAGTGAAAATCTTAAATTGTACACTGTTTAGACACATTAACTCGTTATACCGTGCATTAAGCTAGAATAAAGTAAAACAATAGTAACGCAGAATGAAGTGTAAAAGCTAGCTTAAAAAAGTGCAGTGCAGGGAAACAAAGTGGAAGATCGTAATGAGGCAGACTGAGGCCAAGAATCCATCTTATTGTACAGGAGCTCCGTTCAGGAGTCTGAGAACAGTGGGACAGAAGCTGTCCTTGTATCGATGGTGCATGTTTTCAAGCTTTTGTATCTTCTGCTTGATGGGAGAAGAGAGAATGCCCAGGGTGGGATGGGTCTTTGATTATGCTAGCTGTTTTATTGAGGCAGCAAGTATAGACGGAATAAGTATAGACAGATATGTCTTCAGCAAATTGAACAATCATATCCTTAGTGCCTTCATCCAGACAATTTATATAAATCATAGACAGTTGAGACCCCAGTATTGATCCTTGTTAGGTACTATTTGTTAATCAGTATGACACATTTATGCTGTTCTCCATTTTCAGTAAGATAGTAATTTCCTATTGACATAAGTATATTATCTTTCACATTAAGAACTTAAATTTTCTACTATAATCTTTATTATGGCCTTATCAAGAGGAAATCTAACAGTTCCTCTCTACCATTACATACGATACTTCTGCAAAGGCATCCAACAATTTAGTCAGACAGGTTTCCCTTTCACAAAGGCATGAGAACTTTGCCAGCACATCTTGAATTTGTCAAAGTGCCGAATAAGTATCTCAAGAATTCATCAATCACTCTTTGCCTCATTAACGATTTAGCAACAGTTTGATATTAAAATTTTCACCTTCATTCATTCCCCACATGGTGCCATTTCTTCCTGTCAATAATATGGTCTCTACACCTGCTTGGCAATAACTAACTCAAAGTACACAATGCCGGCACCTAATAGTCTACAGCTAACAAGATGAGATTATATAGGCCAGACAAAACTGTGATGGATGTAAATGGGTGCCTGAAGGTGGTTTGACAGGCCTGTTTCAACGCTGCGTGTGTCTATGAGTCCACAACAATCTGCAGTTTTCTGAAAGCAATGGAAATCTGAAAATGTTGAAATACACAGCATATCAGAACTTTCAGAGAGAATAGCAACGTCTTGTTTCCCAAACTGATCAGTAAGAAACCCTATTCAACCCAACTGGGTTTTTAAATTGACACAATAAATCAAAATACTGATCAGGTGTTACTGGGTTCAATGGCATATTGCTCCTCCTACAGTTAGTAAATCTCACTGAACTGACCTGGCGCCTGGCATCTTCAATAGCAGTCTCCAACTGTCGAGCGAGGCTGCTGCACTCCCGGGATTTCTCCTCCAATCGCTGCTGATTGTGGTGAATCGTCTCTTCCCTTTGTACCACTACCAGTGTCAGTTCCCGATTTTGTGTATTGATGTCTTCCAATTTCCTACAAAAGTGATCAATGTCCTTTTTTTTAGGATGAAATATCCTTACTGTTTTCAAAAAGCTTTGTATATCAAACCATGATAATTCAATGTTGACTGTTCAGGGTACGCTCCCGCCTTACTCCAGAAATTGAGTGCTTAATCTATGTGTACAGTACGGTTGGTGCCAACCTTTGGATAAACCGTTCCCTATCTGGCTATTGTAATTCAGGAGTACACTGGTGATCCAATAGCCTGAAGTAAGGTTTACTTATCAGTGTTTAGTTTAAATGCCGAAACCCTGTACCAACGGAACCAACACAAACTCCTGAAGGAACTCAGCAGGTCAGGTAGCATCTATGGAAAGGAACAGAGCTGACATTTTGGGACGAGACCCTTCATCACAACTGTATTTCGTATGTGGAATTCCAACACCTGCAGCATCTCCTGTGCTTACCAACAGAACCACCTGTATCATCAAAACTATGAAAGAAGAATGGTGAGAAAGGAGCTCTCTCAACTCAGTCACTTCTTTACTGTTTGTGGCATCACGGCAAACACAAAAAGCTGCCATATTTTTCTTTATGGTGGCAAGCCATGAGGATTTTATGTAAATTATATTTAAAAGTTTGGTATTATGTGATTTACTCTCGTGAGAAAAGATCTGTTACTGGAGTACAAAGACGTCTTTTTTAACACATGAATCAAGTTTAGAATAAAACATTTCAAAACAGTGATGAATTGCTCATTATAAAAAGTCTTCTAAGGACTCAATCGTACTATGATAACAGAAAGCTGATCTAGCCATTCAAGAAAACATGGCCTAATGATGCCATCATAAAACACCCTCAAGCCAAGCAATTCATGTCATTTTATCTGTTTATGTATTCCTGAGTTGATCACTTTTGAACTTTTGCAAGAACGATATTTTTCATGTGTGTGAAAACTTCACTTGGTAAAATTATTTAATTTAAAAATTTAGCAGCAAATGCATCAAAGCTTTTGAATCTCAGAATATTAAACTAAATATTGAAATGAGACTTAACCTACACTTGATGGAATAAAATAGTGGTTGGATCTTCACGGTATCTCTTTAAAGACATACTGAATTACAGACATGCAAATGACTACCTTAGAATCTGCAGGAAAGTTAAGAAATTAACTTTATCATGAATTCAGCAACTTCAAACAAAAATCTTATAGCATAAAAGTTAAGGTGAACAAAGAATTCCAATTTCAGTCCAAACAAGCTTCATTGTAATAAAACAAAGGAACAGTAGTTTTTTTTTACAGATCAGGTCATTAGCATAAAGGAGAATAATACAATAATGGGCGAGAATTCCTTCCCAGACATCAAACCCATAAAATATATAATATGTCTGTATATATTCCATTTTCACTGCAATGGAATAAAGAATTGGATTTAAATCTGCTCTTTAATTACAGCAGGAATTATCAGTTCAGACTATCTCCTTAATGTTGGATGGGACTGTACAATATTTTTCTTGCAGTTTAACATTCATATCCTTGATTGTGCTTTTATATAATCACCTATATACATGTAATTGTTCAGTGAGTTTTCAATGGTTACAGTTGTCTCTGTATTTTGCAGGAAACCTCTAGAGTTCACTGGTGGGTGTCTCATTACCTGAATCTGGCTGTTTAATTGGTTAACTGTTATCTGTTGGAATTTCAATGGAATCAGTGGTGTGGTATAAGATGACCAGACCACAGATGTTCTCTCTTTTTTCCTTTTTCCCTTAGGCTGTCTTTCACTGCTCTTTTCTTTCCCTCTTTGTCTCTCACCCTGCTTTTCCCTTCACCTTCTTTGTTTTTGTAACACTTAATAAAACAATTGTAGGCGTCAAGTTTTATGCCTCATTCTTAACTTCCGAGGAGTCTTTGGATCTCAAAAGCATTAGAATCCAATATTAATGACACTCAACTAACCTTTCCAAAGTTTCCAATTTCAGCTTTAAATTATGATTTTCTTCTTGTATACTGTGACACTTCTCTCTTGACCTTCCACCTAGTTCCTCAATCTGAGAAAATAAAGAATTTATAGTTAAAAAGAACTACATTTAATTAAGAATCAACTTGTCCAATTGGACTTCCTTTGAACATTATTAATTACGAATGCTTAAGTATTTAATCTTTTCTTCCTACCAATTTCCCCACCATACCTCAGGACATAAACTAAATACAAATGGAAGAACTTGTTGGGTTAAGCAGCATCTGTGGAGGTAAAAGGTATCAGCTGATGTTTTGGGCATCAGGACTGTGAAGGGACAGGGAAATTTAAAGGAGATTTGCAGGTCAGGGTTTTCCCCTCCCGCACAAAGGGTGGTGCGTGCTTAAATGTGTTGCTAGGGGTGGTGGTGGAGGTAGATGCAACAGAGGCATTTAGAGAGATCTTAGAACTGCATATCAATAGGCATTGAATGTAGGGTTATGGACCATGTACATAGCAGTACAAATGGGGGTGGAGAGAGGCTGGTAGCTGATCCAGAGAACCAGACGGGGAGGGAATGGTGGCCATGTGGAGGGAGGGGATGGGGCAGCTGAACAAAAGGACGAGGAAAACCAAGTAGCTGTGAGTGTGCGTGGGTGGAGAACATTTGGGTTGTGGGTTACTTGAAATAGGAATTGAGTTATGAGCTACCCAACTGGGATGAGATGGTGTTCTTCCAATTTTGTGTTTGGCTTCTCTGTAGTAAAGGTGAAAGATACTGCAATTAGTGCTCACGATGTAGCTTCCTCAATGTTGGGGAAACAAAGTGCAGAGGAGACAACTGCCCTGCAGAACATCTGTTCTCTGTCAGCAGTGATCACGTAGAACTTCCAGTTACGTGTCATTTCAACTCTACTTCCCTCTCCTACAACGAGCAATCTGTCCTCTTTCTTCATTGTTATGGAGAGGTTAAATGCAAACTGAGAGAACAACATCTCATATTCCATTTGGATAGCTTACAACCCAATGGTATATATATTGAACTTCCCAATTTCAGGTCACCCACACCCCCACAAACACTCACCAGTTGTCTTAGTTTTCTTCTCCTTTTGTACTGTACATTCCTCCCATTGTTCTCCCTATCTAGTTCCATCTATCCATCAGCCCCTCTCCATTTGGCTCTATCCATATCTATCAGCGTCTGTTCTGTCCTCCTTCATTCTGCATGTGAGCAATCTTTCCTGTTCCCTTTCAGTACGACGCAGCGTCGATATCTAAAGTACTGTTTTATGCCTTTTTGTTTCCATAGATTCTGCTTTACCTGGTGAATTCTGCCAAAATTTTGTTTTTATTTTAACTGCAAAAAGGCATGCTTTTGCATCTTGCACATCAATTAGCACAGACATGATTCTCCAGCTAACCAGTGTGTGCTAAGTCCAGCAACTGAATCAATTGTTTCTTGTTGGAAGGGGAAAAAAAAAGTGCAAGCTGCCCTAAGCCCCAAAATGACATGTATAACTAACATCAGCTTGTGCTGGCGGCCTCAGTAAAAGCTCTGCTATATAGATTTAGTAAACACAACAGTCAACAGAACAAGTGTCAAATTGGAAGTACATGAATAAATAGACACTATTACAACTGCTTAGAAACTCTCTTATAGCAAGGGAAGAGTTACCTTTTTTTTGCACTGAATTATGAACTGTACGCTTTTCTTGTCAGGCAGCATCTATGGAGGGGAATAAATGGTTGACGCCTCAGGCCTGAAACGTCGACTGTTTATTCTCCTCCACTGATGCTGCCTGATCTGCTGAGTTCCTCCAGCATTCTGCTTGCGTTACTGTGGATTTCCAGCATCTGCAGAATCTCTTGTGTTTATGCTACTTTTCTTAGTCTGTTTAAAAATCTCATTCCCATATTTCACACAAAAACTTTATGCAAGCAAACCCAAAAGCGATTTTACAAATAGCTAACTCTCACAAAATAAGTCTGATGTTACAAACTGCTCTTTATACATTTTAATGGACATTTTTAAATTTATTTAACATAAAAAGCTACAAAGAAAGAAATTCCAAAACTACCTCCATCTTGAGATCACGTATAATGGAGGCCTGATCTACATTTTTCTTCTCATACATGACCAGCTGCTGCTGGCAGTCCTGCAGTTTATGTTCAGTTAACTTCAACAACTCAGGAATAGGTTCCAGATCACTCAGTTTTTTCTGCATTTGTCTACGCACCTATGGATAAACATAGACATCAAAGAGACCATCAAAAATAAATCACTGCAAACCTCAATATTAATACATAATGTTAACCTCATAATGTAATTATTTCCTTTTATTCCCTGATGGAACCAGCTCATCCAGTAATTAAATCTCCAGACACAGAGGGACATCATCAATCCACCCTAAAAACAACAGATGCTGGTAAGATTCTATATACCATACTGCTGGATTAACATCCAGATTTATGAAATGGTGCTCACGGACCTAATGCAAGTCAGTTGTTTGAATTTTATATAATTTGAATTATATTTTAATAACTTATTTGTGGTAACATTTTGTTTTATGTGCTTCATTCTACACAGTGGCCCAGCGGAATTTTGTCTCTTTTGGTTCAGTCAGATAACAATAAACCCGAACTTGAACTAGAATTTATTTCTGAATGAAAATGTGAAAAGGTAAGGTCTTGATCTGTAGCTCTGCTGGTCTAGTGTTTAGTACACTGGAAGACATATAAATCTTGATTTCCTATTATTGTAATTACTTACACACAGGAACAAGTCATCTCCCAACGGGGGTTAGTGCCTCACTCATCAATTCAGTTAATCAAGCCAATATTCTGTACCTTACTGTTTATTAGTTGTTATTGAACACACCCTTTTTTTTTTTAGCTTAACCACACCAAGTGAAATTGCCACATTTCAACAACAGAGTAAAATTACTGGATGGTGAAATTGTGGGCCATATTGGAATTTTTAAAATTGCTCTCTCAGCATGTGCCAGAAGCAACAAATTATAGTTTTTACCCATAATGCCAACTTATTTTACTAATTAAAAGGATGGTAGCTTAGTGATACAGTTCTCTGGAGCCACATGCAACTGTTTCACTAACTGTAGGATGCAAGCTTGCAATACTGATTCCTCAGTTAAGACAGGCTCCTCAAAGGAGATTATTTGCAAGGTACCACTACAGGAAACAGCCTCTCCACATCCACTCTTTCCAGACCTTTCAATATTCGATAGGTTTTCAATGAATCCCCCTCCCCTCAATTTTCTAAACTCCAGCAAGTGCATGCTCAGCGGCATCAAATGCATCTCATATGTTAACCCTTTCATTTCCGGGATCATTCTAGTGAACCTTCTCTGGACTCTCTCCAAAGCCAGCATATTCTTTCTTAGATAAGGGGCCCAAACTGCTCACAATACTCCAAGTGCAGTTTGACCAATGCCTTCTAATCCTCAATACTGCAACCTTGTTTCTAATATACTAGTGCTCTATAAAGTAAGCTTTCTGATTAGCAATTTAATGCCATATACACTTTTCTTTAATTATATCAACTAATGTCTCAGAAAACATTCCACCTTTCCAAAATTTATTAAATCCATTAAACTGTGGCAAAACAGAGTTGGAACAAACTTTCAGCCTAGCTTCCTGCAGTTTTAAACAGCATTCACTTTTCCAATCTGTCTCCATCAGGGGTTGATACTGAAGATTGAGCTCAAAGGTCAACCAGATGTCCAAAAGTCAAAGCTCAGAGACTGGAGGCCCGTTTGTGTGCATGTGCGGGTGGGAGGGTAGGTGGAAAGGCGTTGCACTCTGTTGTTTTGTGGCTCGTTGTGTTCTGCATTGTTCTGCCTAGCACGCTATGTTGGCGCTGGAATGTGTGGTGCCACTCGTGCCACCAGCATACCCTTGGGTTGTTAGCACAAATGATGCATCTCACTCTACGTTTCCATGTACATGTGATAAATAAATATGAAATCTGAGCAATTTTAAAATACAAATAATAGTCTCTATCACAAGGGAATTATTTCCTCCTTCTCAACAAGTAGTTACCTGTTCAATTTCTTTATTAACCTCATCTTTCAGTAATTTGTTCTCCCTCTCTGCCTTCTCCAGCTTCATGTTGTATTCATCTGCCTCCATCCGCGTCTTCATCACCTAGATCCAGCCAAGAATTTTATTACATAGCAACTTTAAAATAATGACGTAAAATTTTGAAAACCTCTCCACACGAAGAAATAATAATCATTTTACAATGGTTATTCAAAATCTTTCACTGAAACTAATGCTTTGTTGGTGTTGTCAACATGCGTCTTCCTCATTGGTTAATACATTGAACCTACGGCAGTTTCAATTTACATTTCAAATTAATATTTATTTTCATAATCTTATATAGTACAAGAGCTTTTTTGCCCAATCCTACAAAGAAGTTGGACTTTCCCTTCACACTGTGTTAAAATCAAAAACCCCTTGAGTTCCAGTGGTAGGATCATAGACTAATATTACAAAAACGATTGTGCGAGAACAGATTGGTTTGCTATATTCTCAGATGTTCTGAAATCCAAAATTAATTACCTGAGATTTATAACTATCCACCAGCCCTTCATAGTGCTTGATAGAGACTTTTAGGTGTTGTATTTCAGTCTGAGCAAATGAGAATTTTTCCTCCAATGCATTCATATTCGCCTAAATATTTTTGAAAAAGGAAAAAGTATTCAGCTGGGGGCCGGCTGAGATATTTTTGAAATATCAAATAGGTTACTATTATTTTTACATTCTGGTCTGCTTTAAAATATTCTCCTGGGCATAATGGTAACACCTAGAGAATGAGGCATAATCATATTGCTTAACCTCTAATTACAGAGTAACCCAGGGTCTCTTCAATAATCCAGTAAGTTTACTATGCTTTCAAACAAACTTGAAAAGTTTCATTGAAGTAAAATCAGAAATGAATGATTTTTTCTACAGAATTTAAGCAAAAATGCAAATAATAATTATGAACCTTAAACAATATTTTCTCCTCTTATTGGTAATAAACCATAACCCCATCTCATTAGTACTGTTTCATTGGAACCATCTGATATTTAACTTTTATAACCTACTTTTTGTTCTCAGACCAAGCAAGGAATTGTCTTTATAATCTCTTAATCAATTCTTAAGTATATAACCTACAGTCTCTTTTTTTTAATTCCAGGGGATCATGGGTTTGCGCCCCTGGTGGACTGTGTCCTCTCCAGGATGCAAGCCTGGGTGGGAAGATTTGAAGAACTAGCTGTTGCCCATGTACCGGGTTCCCCCTCTCCATGTCACTGATGTAGTCCAAGGGAAGGGCAGCAACAATACAGTGTTGTTGCAGAGGTCGCCAGAGTGAAGTTTAAAACAACATCAAACTGCCTTAGGGACCCCAGCTCTGAATTTCTTCCTCGGGGTTTATTCCCGAAGCCTTTCCCATGGGTGGGTGTGGCTGCAAGGCAGCGGAGGATTAGAATCAGAGCTTTCCTTCTCCTAGGTGGGCTGTCGTCCAAGGCTGACAAGCCTCACCTGCCCGAAGCAACTGGTTTTGAGGAACCAGTGGTCCGCCTTTGCCCCTTCTCTTGTCAGTAAAAACAGTTCCGCTGGGCCTAATAGCTAAGCCACACATGAAAACCAAGAGTTGGACCTGGTTGTCAGAGGCTGTTAGAGATGCACGCTATTTGGAGCACTTTATAGGTAGTGGGAGCTTATCCCCACTACTACCCTGTCTATGACAACCTTAGGAACCAGGCATCAATCACACCACAATTTTTATGAGAAATATGGAGGTTGCCTAGGGAGTATTGGCTGCTTATGGTTGTTATAGTCAGGGATTGTAGTGGGGATAAGCTCCCACTATCCATTAAAAGTTCCCAATGGCGTGGGGCTCAAATAGCCTCTGATGTACAGGACAAGAGGGCGTACAGGAGTGAGGTATGCCAACTAGTGGAGTGGTACCACAGCAATAACCTGGCACTCAACGTCAGTAAGATGAAAGAACTGATTGTGGACTTCAGGAAGAGTAAGATGAAGGAACACATACCAATCCTCACAGAGGGATCAGAAGTGGAGAGAGTGAGCAGCTTCAAGTTCCTGGGTGTCAAGATCTCTAAGCATCTAACCTGGTCCCAACATAATGATGTAGTCATAAAGAAGGCAAGACAGTGCCTATACTTTATTAGGAGTTTGAAGAGATTTGGCATGTCAATAAATACACTCAAAAACTTCTATAGTTGTACCATGGAGAGCATTCTGACAGGCTGCATCATTGTCTGGTATGGAGGGGCTACTGCACAGGACTGAAAGAAGCTGCAGGAGGTTGTAAATCTAATCAGCTCCATCTTGGGCACTAGCCTACAAAGTACCCAGGACATCTTTAGTGAGCAGTGTCTCAGAAAGGCAGCGTCCATTATTAAGGACCTCCAGCACCCAGGGCATGCCCTTTTCTCACTGTTACCATCAGGTAGGAGATATAGAAGCCTGAAAGCACACATTCAGCAATTGAGGAACAGATTCTTCCCCTCTGCCATCCGATTCCTAAATGGACATTGAAGCTTTGGACACTACCTCATTTTTTTTTTAGATATACAGTATTTCTGTTTTTTGCACATTAAAAAAAATCTATTCAACATACGTATTTATTTATTTATTATTATGTTTTATTTTATTTATTATTATTTTTTCTCTCTCTGGTAGATTATGCATTGCATTGAACTGCTGCTGCTAAGTTAACAGATTTCACGTCACATTCCGGTGATAATAAACCTGATTCTGATTCTGATTCTGACAAGCAAGCCCAGCTCCTGGCATTCACTCACGGCTTAGCTACTAAGCCAGGTGGAACCACTGCTACTGATAGGAGTAGGGGCAAAGGTGGGTTACTAGCTCCTTTAAACCAGTTGCTTTGGGCAGATGGGGCTCACCAGCTGTGGTTAGCAGCTCATTGAGGAGAAGGAGAACTCTCATTTCAAACCTCTGCTGTCTTGCAGCTATACGCATTCATGGGGAAGGACTCGGGAGTAAACCCCAAAGGAAAAATCCGGAGCTGGAATCCTTAATGGCCGTCCTCCACTGAGTTCAACGTAGACTGGCAACTCCTATGACACTGTTGGTTCCACACTGAATTGATCTCTGCTGTTCCTTTGGGCTTATTAGATGCATGGAGAGGGGAAGCTTGCTACATGGGCAACAGCTTGCTCTCCATATCATAGTGCCCTGGCTTGCATATCTAGACAGCTAGGACACAACATCCATGGTTGACCGTGACTGATGGAGCCCTCATCATCATTAGGGAGTACTTGCATGAGCTTCCAGAGAGATTTGTCCCATTGAGGCAAGGGAAAGGACATAGGATGAAGGAACCATGGTTGACAAGAGAGGGAGAACATTTACTCAAGAGGAAGAAGGAAGCATACTTAAGGTTTAGGAAACGATGATCAGAAAGTGCTCCTGAGAGCTATAAAGTAGCCAGAAAGGAGCTTAAGGAGGATTTAGGAGATCTAGGAGGGGCAAGGTGGCTTTGGCAAGTAGGATTAGGATTATGTGAGAAACAGGAAGACGATTAAAGAGAGGGTAGGGCCAATCAGGGATAAAAGATTGTAGGCTACAACTGGACAAGGACAGAATAAAGAGAGGGGTTCAGAAATGGCAGATAGAATTCAATCCAGATAAGTGTGAAATGATAAATTTAGAAAGTCGAATGTGAAACAGAGTACAAGGTTAATGGCAGGATTCTTAGCAGTGTGGAGGAACAGAGGGATCTTGGGGTCCAAGTCCACAGATCCCTCAAAGTTGCCATGCAATTTGATAGGGTGATTAAGGAAGTGTATGTTGTGTTGATCTTCATTAGTGGTGGTGGTGGTGGTGGGGGAATATTGAGTTCAAGAGCTGCAAAGTAATGTTGCAGCTCTATAACTCTGGTTAGACCATACTTGGAGTATTGTGTTCAGTTTTGTTTGCCTCAATAGAGGAAAAATGTGGAAATTTTAGATAAAGTTGCAAAGGAGACTTGCCAGAATGCTGCCTGGATTAGAGGACATGTTTTCTGAGGAAAATTTGAGTGAGCTAGAGTTTTCTCTTTGGAGCAAAGGAGGATGAGGAAAGACTTGATAGAGGTATATAAGTGGCACAGGTAGAGTGGACAGACAATTCCATTTTCCCAGGTTTACAATGGCTAATATGAGAGGACATACTGTTATGGCGATTGGAGGAAAGTATACAGAGGGGTGTTGTCAAAGGTAGGATTATTTTCCATGGAGAGTGGTAAATGCATGGAATGCACTGCTAGGCGTGGTCGAGGCAGATACATTAGGGACACTGAAAAGACTCTTAGACAGGTACATAGATGAAAGAAAAATGGACGGCTATGTGGGAAGGAAGGGTTAGATTAGATAAAACATTGTGGGCCAAAAGGCCTGTACTGCTATATTGATCTAAAACTGCAAGGCGCCAAGACAGAAGATAAGATGTTAAAAATAGACACTTTTAGATACTGACAAACCTGACATTTTTGGCATCCTTTATTTACCTTTCAATAACAATCCAGAAGTTAATTAATAACGGATGGTTAGCTGCCCTCACTGAGTTACGCATGTTTTAAAGTATTCAAAGCACATTTATTATCAAAAAATGCATAAATTACACACCTTGATATTTGTTTGCTCACAGGCAGCCACAAAACAAGAAACTCAAATAACCCAATTTTTAAAAAAACCAAAAAACTACTGTGCAGAGAAAGAGAGAGAGAAAAAAACCACACATAATGCAAGCCAACGATATCCCAACCAGACTGAGTCTCAGATCCGCTCCTGGAGCAGGCCCAGGCCAAGCCTCGGTCCCCAGTGTTCACACCAGTGGGGCAGAAATGCACAGCAGCCAGATCAGTTCACAGCCTCGGCGCCACGGAGAAAGGAATGAACATTTGCGGGACAGTGAGCAAAATCAATCCAACACTCGCCTCCATACCCGACACTCGAGCTTCCAGTCTATATGGCCAACATTTAAATTATCCAAACGCCAAGTAGTGCCACGTTTCAGGACCCGGATCCAAGCCCCCTGATACACTTGTGCCCCCTGCCCGAAGCCATTCTCGATCTCCCAAATAGGATCAGCGTTTGGAGCAATCGGACCCAGGTTAGGTGAAAGTCTTCCGCATCGACTCCTCTCCAAATCGCTCACTCCATCTCTGGCAGCGTTATGAACTCCGTCTCTTGTCTGCGGCTCGAACACGTTGCGCCTCGCCATGCCCCAGCACGGCTCATTCCCCCGAACCAGCCTCACCTCTGTTTGCCTCCTCATTGTCTGTGGTGATAATGCACCACTATTTGCTTCATGAAAGATGTTATAAGTAATGTTTTTAGTTGACTCCCTTGCCTTATGATTTACCAGACGCACATCTTCAGTCGCACCATCTTAAACTGGAAAAAGCACTTAGCCACCACTATTATTTCAGCGCTGCCAAAACTGCTCAACTCTAGTGCCAATGCCTCTAAGTAATTGAAAAGAATTGGAATATAACTACATATCGACGCTCCAATTCACAGACAGTAAGGTAAGCCATAATGGCGTGGGCCTGGTTTCACAAAAGTAAGCAAGACAGCAGATTTCCTTCCTTATGTCATGTTTGTAGATTACTAGCAGATTTAAAACTAAATATTACAGACTCTGGAAATCTAAAATAAAACCAAGAACATTGGACAACAATAACTCAAGTTATCGAGTTATTATAACATGATACAACTATAAATTATGAACACAATAGAGTAGCATTTTCTCTCTAAAAATGCCTTTTACCATCTAAACAGCAATTTGAAAGTACAATCAGATCAATGTTTTGTGAAAATCAAAGTTTATTAACAGAGAACACTAAAAACATTTCTGGGTTAAGCTAATTAATGTCAGAAAGTTGGAAACAATGTAAACAGTTACTAATTACTTCCTATTTACATCTTGATAGCCATTCAAATCAATCTCTCCTGCCAATCCACACACACAGAAAGCTGAAAGTACAAACATTGGAATGTATGCTACAAACTCCAGCACAAACACACTTAATGTTAAACATCAATAAAAAAAACTTATTTAAGTTTGAGATCATGTCCAATTAGAATTCAAGATATCATTGGATCAATTCATTAGAAAATTAATAAATTCAGAAAAAATTGCTCTAATTGTCTTTCATATGCCTGTCAATGGAGAAGTTTAAGTAAGGGAAATTTTACCTTCATTGTCTCGTTTTCCAGCTTGACAGAGGAGCTCTCTGAAGACATCTTGTGGAGTCTGTCCATTAGTGATTCCAGGTCTCCTCGAGCCTTATCCTCCACGTGATGAGTTTGATCCAGTAGATCAGCAATACGGCTGCCAAAAGAAAATCTGTACATTATCTGATATATAGTCTGTTTGCCCAATTCTGGTCCATGTAACTAATTTCAGGTCACAGTCTTTGGTGAAATGTTGGCAATATTAAAAGTTGCCTACTGTATGTAATTAAATTTAAATTCACTCTGAAAATAGATCCATATGACGCTATAGCTTGTAGCCATCTAGTGTACTGACATCATCTTATATCCTGTATCATTATTTATTTAAGCAACTTGTAATGCCATAGGGCTTTTCCTGGCAAAAGACACAAATTTATTAATCAAATCAAATAAGTTCAGTGCTTTATAAACAAATATCAATAATGTTTCTGAAACAAAATGTCAAAATATAAATCAAGATACATCTCTACTTCACCACAGTTGAGCATTACATAGCTTTACAAAATTTAATTTCAAAAATGTGTTATTAAAAATAGATTTAAAAGGCATCTTGGGACACTGATGCACCTCATGAACACTTTATGCTTTTTTATTCTAATTGGATTCTAAATAAGATAAAGAAAACTGATGCCAATATATCTCTATCTATTAACTCAATATTAAACTCAAAAATGTTTAAACATTAAAAAAGGAAGCTCCAGCGAAGACCATCAGGATGTGTACTGTCCTTCCTAACTGGGAGAAAGTCGTAAATAGATACCATATTTATGAACACTTCACAATGCTGCAGTACAAATTCACCATTAAAATTATAATCAAATGTTAATGTGAATGGTAATCCCAAACTACACCAAGTCTATCTTTTCTCTTGAGCTGTTCAAGCTCTCGCAACTTTCTTACTTGTTCAAAATTGAGACCTCCATCTCCAATTGACTCTTTTCTTTCATCACCTTGTTATGGGAACTTCTCCATTTCTCAGCTGATGATAGCGCATCTGCCAACTGTGTTTCCTATAAACAAGCCAATCAAGCAAGGTTCATTTTAAATAAGAACTAATAAAGCAAAAGACACAACAGCAAAAACTATTATGGAGCCTATTTTCTAAAATACAAGACGTGGATCAAGTAGAGTTAAAGGGAATTTGTTTGCCCTGTTTGGCATTTTTTTAAAAATATGCGAGATGTTAATACAAAATATGAAACACAATGACTACAATATTAATGGAATCAGAAGTGCAGGGCATATTTTTGTTATTTTGCGTAATGCTATTCAAGAATAAAGTGTCATGTTGAACTACAAAGTGGCAGTTCACATTTGCCTTTCAGTAAGTAAATTATATGTTTCACTCATTGCTCCAGGTAAATGTGATTAACCCAACTCATTGCATACTTCAAACTTCATTAAATTTCTGATTACAATAACCCTTGCCACTTTATTTGCCAACACTGCTTAAGTACCTTGTCGCCAAGTTGGGCATTGAGCAGCTCAATGGCATCTTCACTGCGTTCAGCTCGCTGTTTCTGAGCCTTCGTGGCTTTCTTCAAGGCCTCTTTGTCTCTGTCCCCTTTCTGCTGAAGCTGCTTTAATTGCTCTGTTAAGTAGTCCAATTGACCTTTTTGTTGCGAAATGGTACGCTCAAAATTCTTAAGAGATAAAATTGGAACAAATTAAAAGCTCCAACTGGAAACAATTAAATCAAAAATCAGAACATGTTAAAAAAAAGACATGTATAGCAACAGGTAAACATCTCATACAATTTTCACTCAATACATTAGTTTTTGTGCAATTATTTTGCACAAGGAGAAATCATGCAAAGTACAAATGAGATTAATAATTACCTAACATGATTTCACTGATGATGATTTTAGGAGGAAAACAATTGGAGAAGATGCTGCTCTTTGAAAGCTGCCATGAGACATTAAAAGTCCAGCTGATCTGAAGGATATACAGTTAGGGCAGTGGTTGATGATCTCAACGGATGGTATCGCTATGTTTGTCATTCAAACATTAATTTAGATTACACGTTCAAATTTTAGAGTGAAGATGCAAGGGTGAAATGTGCGCACAAATACCTGCAATTTAAATTTATCAGAGAATAAACCTCTCATTTAGTATGTAGCTAAAAACTCACAATTTAAAAAATTACCAGTGTTTGATAACAAAGATTTGGCTTCCTGAATATTTTAGGGTGTGTCTTATAAATTTTTGGCTGCTGATCATAAAAATCACTGTGAAATTTCCATTTCATGCACCATTTTTTAAAAATTCCCTATATTTGTTATTTCAATTCAGATTTCAAGTTAAAATAACTGATGCCATGATTAAGGAAGGCATTTTTGTTGGTCCACAAATCAAACAGGTCATCAATGACAGGTAATTTGAAGAACTTCTAATGGGACTGGAGAAAAATCGCCTGGAAGGCATTCAGTATGTTGTTAAAAATTTTCTTGGCAACTACAGAGCACCAAGCTATGTTGACAACATGCTTCCAACTTACAAAACCATGAAGTACAACATGTCACTAAAGATTCTTTTTCTGCATTCCCACTTAGACTTCTTCCCTGCAAATCTTGGCGCTGTCAGCGACAAGCACAGTGAAAGGTTTCACCAGGACATTTCGGTCATGGAGAAACGGTATCAGGGCGAATGGAATCCATCAATGCTAGTTGATTATTGTTAGACACTCAAGCAAGAAGCCTCAGACACAGAGTACAAATGAAAATCATCAACAAAACATTTTTAGCTTAGTGGACCCATTGCAAAACTTCAGCACTATTATGCCCAATTAAAGACATTATATTCAATTTGTTTCTCCAAATTCCTACATGATACAAGTAGTCTGAAATTATATTTGTGTTCAGCTTCAAACAGTCTAACATAAACAAAAATAAATTCTAAGGAAGCAACACTTCTGAAAAATTTGTTGTCCAGTGTAACAGAGCTGCCTCAAGAACAATACAGTTAAAGATTTGTTAACAACACAATATAACAGCAATTAGCCACAAGTTCAGTGTTATCATTAAGCAGCGTCTTTGTGCCCATCTTAACAGTTAGTACATTACACTAAAGCAAATTAAAAACAATCATGAATGCAACAGCCTACACGCCGACAAAGGAACAAGTCAGCACTTGCCAAGCACACCTACCACTCATATATAAAAGGATGAATCAACAACTAGAAATAAAACATACACATTTGTCACTAACAGACTATTTGCACAAGTCAATAGTGAAGTCAGCATTTGCAAAACAAAATAATTTTGACGTGGATCCTTTGTTTTTTAAAATCTTACTTCAGAGACATGTTCATAGTTAGCTAGGCTCTGTAACATGAGTGGAATCTTCAAGGCAACCTTTGATTTCATTAATCCTTTAAGTACCATACTGGGGATGCCACATTATTGACGTGCTCCAGTGGGCTTTGAAAAACACAATCTCCAAACTTCCAAAAAAGCTATTAACTCAGAACAAAAAGAGAACCTAACAGCACTCTTAGGGCACATAATATTTTGTTTTAAATTTAGTTTAGTTACATGAAAATTGGAAAAAGATGTTGCATACCCTTATCTGAACAGCCAACCGATTGTTCTCTGCCTCTTTACTGCGCAGCTGTCCCTGCAGATGGGCTCTAGTGCTTTCAAGTGATTTGGAAAGTTCTGCTGCTGCACGAGCATTGTCCTATAAAGCAGAGGGGAAAAAAGTGGCTCAGTGAAAAGTAGCTCTTCCCTAATAACAGGAATTCTGCAGATGCTGGAAATTCAAGCAAAACACATCAAAGTTGCTGGTGAATGCAGCAGGCCAAGCAGCATCTGTAGGAAGAGGTATAGTCGACGTTTCAGGCCGAGACCCTTCGTCAGGACTAACTGAAGGAAGAGTGAGTAAGGGATTTGAAAGTTGGAGGGGGAGGGGGAGATCGAGATCCAAAATGATAGGAGAACCTACCTAACAGTAGTAGTGAGGTTGGGGATGGCACTAAACAGGAAATTAAAAATGCGTGCAATAAAGCAACAGCAATTATAATGGGTGACTTCAATCTACATGTAGATTGGGTGAACCAAATTGGTAAGGGTGCTGAGGAAGAGGATTTCTTGGAATGTATGCGGGATGGTTTTCTGAACCAACAAGAGAGCAGGCCATTCTAGACTGGGTATTGAGCAATGAGGAAGGGTTAGTTAGCAATCTTGTAGTGTGAGGCCCCTTGGGTAAGAGTGACCATAATATGGTGGAATTCTTCATTAAGATGGAGAGTGACATAGTTAATTCAGAAACAAAGGTTCTGAACTTAATGAAGGTATGAGACGTGAATTAGCTAAGATAGACTGGCAAATGAAACTTAAAGGGTTGACGGTGGATATGCAATGGCAAGCATTTAAAGATCGCATGGATGAACTACAACAATTGTTCATCCCAGTTTGGCAAAAGAATAAACCAGGGAAGGTAGTGCACCCGTGGCTGACAAGGGAAATTAGGGATAGTATCAATTCCAAAGAAGAAACATACAAATTAGCCAGAAAAAGTGGCACATCTGAGGACTGGGAGAAATTCAGAGTCCAGCAGAGGAGGACAAAGGGCTTAATTAGGAAAGGGAAAAAAGATTATGAGAGAAAGCTGGCAGGGAACATAAAAACTGACTGTAAAAGCTTTTATACATATGTGAAAAGAAAGAGATTGGTTAAGACAAATGTAGGTCCCTTACAGTCAGAAACAGGTGAATTGATCATGGGGAACAAGGACATGGCAGACCAAGTGAATAACTACTTTGGTTCTGTCTCCTTCTAAGGAGAACATAAATAATCTTCCAGAAATAGTAGGGGAACAAGGGTCAAGTGAGATGGAAGAACTGAGGGAAATAAATGTTAGTAGGGAAGTGCTGTTAGGTAAATTGAAGGGATTAAAGGCAGATAAATCCCCAGGACCAGATGGTCTGCATCCCAGAGTGCTTAAGTGGCCCAAGAAATAGTGGATGCATTAGTGATAATTTTTCAAAACTCTTTAGATTCTGGACTAGTTCCTGAGGATTGGAGGGTGGCTAATGTAACCCCACTTTTTAAAAAAGGAGGGAAAGAAAAACCGGGGAATCATAGACCGGTAAGCCTGACGTCGGTGGTGGGGAAAATGCTACAGTCAGTTAACAAAGATGTGATAACAGCACATTTGGAAAGCAATGGAAATCATTGGACAAAGTCAACATGGATTTGTGAAAGGAAAATCATGTCTGACGAATCTCATAGGATTTTTTGAGGATGTAACTAGTAGAGTGCATAGGGGCGAACCAGTGGATGTGGTATATGTGGATTTTCAAAAGGCTTTTGACAAGGTCCCACACAGAAGATTAGTGTGCAAACTTAAAGCACACAGTATTGTGGGTATGGTATTGATGTGGATAGAGAATTGGTTGGCAGACAGGAAGCAAAGAGTGGGAATAAACGGGACCTTTTCAGAATGGCAGGCAGTGACTAGTGAGGTACCGCAAGGCTCAGCGCTGGGACCCCAGTTGTTTACAATATATATTAATGACTTAGACGAGGGAATTAAATGCAGCATCTCCAAGTAGGCGGATGACATGAAGCTGGGTGGCAGTGTTAGCTGTGAGGAGAATGCTAAGAGGATGCAGGGTGACTTGGGTAGGTTAGGTGAGTGGGCAAATTCATGGCAGATGCAATTTAATGTGGATAAATGTGAGGTTATCCACTTTGGTGGCGAAAACAGGAAAACAGATTATTATCTGAATGGTGGCCGATTGGGAAAAGGGGAGGTGCAATGAGACCTGGGTGTCATTATACACCAGTCATTGAAAGTAGGCATGCAGGTACAGCAGGCGGTGAAAAAGGCGAATGGTATGCTGGCATTCACAGCAAGAGGATTCGAGTACAGGAGCTGGGAGGTACTACTGCAGTAGTACAAGTCCTTGGTGAGACTACACCTGGAGTATTGTGTGCAGTTTTGGTCCCCTAATCTGAGGAAAGACATTCTTGCCACAGAGGGAGTACAAAGAAGGTTCACCAGATTGATTCCTGGGATGGCACGGCTTTCATATGATGAAAGACTGGATCGACTAGGCTTATACTTGTTGGAATTTAGAAGATTGAGGGGGAATCTTATTGAAACGTATAAAATCCTAAAGGGATTGGACAGGCTAGATGTAGAAAGATTGTTCCCGATGTTGGGGAAATCCAGAACGAGGGGTCACAGTTTGAGGATAAAGGGGAAGCCTTTTAGGACCGAGATGATGAAAAACTTCTTCACACAGAGAGTGGTGAATCTGTGGAATTCTCTGCCACAGGAAACAATTGAGGCCAGTTTATTGGCTATATTTAAGAGGGAGTTAGATATGGCCCTTGTGGCTAAAGGGATCAGGGGGTATGGAGAGAAGGCAGGTACAGGGTTCTGAGTTGGATGATCAGCTGTGATCGTATTGAATGGCAGTGCAGGCTCGAAGGGCCGAATGGCCTACTCCTGCACCTATTTTCTATGTTTCTATATGCTGAGAGTAGAAGTACAGCTAGCTGATTGGACTTTCCAAAGTGCGGACAAGGGATGGGATGGTAAGCATTCTTGATGGTGGTATAACAGTGGACAAGTACAGTATGTGAGCTCCTCTAGTTCCACAGGTGATTTGTTGATGGTAGTTGTTTGGAGGCTTCTTCAAGCTTGCCTGGTTGAAATCCCCTGTAATAATAGTTAGTGAGAGCTGATCATGGTGCTCAGCTCCTCCAGTGCCTGCCTGATGTTGGCCAGAGGTGGAATGTACACAGCTACCAGGATGATGGTGGAAACTACCTCGGCAGATTAAATGGATGACATTTAACCACTAAATGTTCCAGATCAGGTTAGCAGGACTGAGACAGAACTAACACATCTGTGCACCAGGATGAGTTAGTTGTGAAGTGTACGCCCCCTGCTCTACCTTTAAAATACTCTGTCATGGATGTGACAATAGAAGCATGGATGCTTTCAAACACAATCAGGGATAATTGTGCATCCATCAGCATAATAATAGGGTCATAACCTGAAGCTTATTTGTTTCACTACTTTAATCAGCAAATTCAGTGATCTTTTACATCGATGGAAAACCTTAGTCAATGGAAATTAGAGAATCTTAGATACAAATGCAAGTGCATTAGGGAAAGGGACTGTGAAACAGTGTCGCATATGCAGAACACAAAAGGTAGCAAAAACCAATAGGATGATGCTGTACAAATTATTAGTTATGCACAAACTTTCTTACCACCATACAGAATTGAATAAATCAATTTAAATATAACAATTACTAGCTCAATTTAATGCTAGTAATGTTATTTCCACACCCCCCACCTTTCACCCTTACTTACTTTTTCTGTTTGATACTGAGCAAGAAGCTGGTCAGTCTGATTTTCAATTTCCTGCATCTTCACTAGCAAGTGCTGAAAAAGGAATATTAAGAAACTTCATTTGATTTTTTTTTGTTTTAAGAATCATAACGTTTGCTTTATACTTCTGGAGGTCAATCATCCTATCCAAGATATTTTCTATTTTTCCCCTCAGATCTCGTTCTATATATTTATAAAGATATAATTTCTGTTTCACTTGTACGCATATAAAAATGGTCCTTAATTGAAAAAGACCAATTAATCCGATCCGCTTTGTTTCACCAATCTGATGATGACACAAAGGTTGGGGCTGTTGTGTGCCTGGAGGGTTGTCAGAGGATACAGCGGGACATCGATAGGATGCAGAACTGGGCTGAGAAGTGACAGATGGAGTTGAACCCAGATAACTGTGAAGTGGTTCATTTTGGAAGGTCAAATTTGAAGACAGAATATTAATGGCAATATTCCTGGCAGTGTGGAGGATCAGAGCGATCTTGGGATCCATTTCCACAGGACAGTCAAAGCTACTGCGCAGGTTGACAGTGTTGTTAAGCAGGTGTATGGTGTGTTGGCATTCATCAACTGTGGGACTGAGTTCAAGAGCCTTGAGGTAATGTTACAGTTATACAAGACTTTGGTTAGACTCCACTTGGAGTACTGTGTTCAGTTCTGGTCACCTCACTCCAGGAAGGATGTGGACGCTATAGAAAGAGTGCAGAGGGGATTTACAAGGATGTTGCCTGGATTGGACAGCATGCCTCATGAGTATAGGTTGAGTGAACTTAGCCTTTTCTCCTTGGAGCGACAGAGGATGAGATGTGACTTGATAGAGGTGTATAAGATGATGAGAGTCATTAATTGTGTGGATAGCTAGAGGCTTTTTCCCAGGACTGAAATGGCTAAAGTAAGGGGGCATAGTTTTAAGGTGCTTGGAAGTAGGTACCGAGGGGTGTCAGAAGGAAGTTTTTCCACACAGAGAGTGGTGGGTGCATGGAAATCAGAGACTCTTAGGTAGGTACATGGAACTTAGAAAAATTGAGGATTATACGGTAGGGTAATTCTGGGCAATTTCTCAAGCAGGTCGGCACAACATTGTGAGCCGAAGATCCTGTAATGTGCTGTAGATTTCTACGTTCTATGTTCATCTCTGTCCCCATTTCAGCTCAACCACTGATGCAACCCAGCATGATTTACTTACTACCAGATTCAACTATTATATGGCTCACCTGCTAATGTCATATCTTCCCTTTTCATGAACTTGATCCTCAAATATTATATTCCAGACTGCTGTTACATTCATCAGTGGTTTTTGCTCAGTGATCAGAATTGGCACCTAGTTCAACAACAGCTTGGTTTTAAAATACTCACCCTTGTGTTAAAATACCTTAAGAGCCCACACTTACTAGATTTCTGTCACCTCCTCCAGTTTTTCAACTCCCGAGAAATTCTATATCTTTTCAACTCTTGTTGCATGTACATTGTTCACTTTCTTGACCATTACCTCTCCCTCTAACCACCATGATGTGAGGCTATGCCCTGAAACATATCAGATTTACCCTCTGGAATTCACTCCCCAAACATTTCTCTCCATTCCTTCAAAACTCTTCTTAAAATCCAACTGTTCCACCAAGCTGTTAGAAGACCATTCTTTTGCCAGATGTCAATTTTATGGCTGTGAATCATCTTGGGATTTTGTGTTGCAGGAACTATAAATGAAAACTTGTATCATATCTCAAGCATGGTTCATTCAGATTTTCCTTGTAATTCTTCTTCATGCCTCTCAGGAATATTGACCTTTACCAAACAGTTAATGCTTGCTTAGCAAGGCTATTTGAACCCAGCACAGATGAACCAAATTCTCATATATGCAAGTACCCATGAAATTATAAGACTATAAGACCATAGACATAGGAGCAGAATTAGGCCATTCAGCCCATCGAGTCTACTCCGCCATTCTATTATGGCAGAGCCTGGATTCCACTCAACCCATACATCTGCCTTCTCGCCATATCCTTTGATGCCCTGGCTGATCGGGAAATGATTAACTTCCACCTTAAATATACACACAGACTTGGCCTCCACTGCGGTCTGTAGCAGAGCATTCTACAGACTTACTACTCTCTGGCAAAAAAAAATTCCCCCTTACCTCAGTTCTAAAGGGTCGCCCCTGAATTTTGAGGCTGTGTCCTCTAGTTCTGGATAACCCCCCCATAGGAAACATTCTCTCTACATCCACCTTATCTAATCCTTTCAACATTCGGTAGGTTTCAATCAGATTCCCCCCACATTCTTCTAAATTCTAGTAAGTACAGGCCCAAAGCCACCAAACGCTCCTCATATGTTAACCCCTTCATTCCCAGAATCATCCTCGTAAATCTCCTCGGGACGCTCTCCAATGACAACACATCCTTTCTGAGATATGGGGCCCAAAACTGTTGACAATACTCCAAGTGTGGCCTGACTAGTGTCTTGTAAAGCCTCAGTATTATCTCCTTGGGTTTATGCTCTATTCCCCTTGAAATAAATGCCAACCTTGCTTTTGCCTTCTTTACCACAGACTCAACCTGTAAATTAACTTCTGGGAGTTTTGCACGGGGACGCCCAAGTCCCTCTGCACCTCCAATGTTTGAACCTTCTTCCCATTTAGATAACAGTCCACACTATTGTTCCTTTTACCAAAATGCATTATCATACATTTCCCGACACTATATTCCATCTGCCAATTTTTTGCCTATTCTTCAAATTTGTCTAAGTCCTGCTGCAATCACATTGCTTCCTCAGCACTACCTACCCTTCCACCTATCTTTGTATCATCCACAAACTTTGCCACAAAGCCATCAATTCCATTATCTAAATCACTGACAAACAATGTGAAAAGTAGCAGTCCAACACTGACCCCTGAAGAACACCACTGGTCACCAGCAGCCAACCAGAAAAGGTCCCTTTTATTCCCACTCGCTGCTTCCTGCCTATCAGCCATTCCTCAATCCATGCCAGCATCTTTCCTGTAACATCATTGGATTTTATCTTGTTAAGCAGCCTCGTGTGGCACCTTATCAAACAACTTCTGAAAATCCAAGTAAATGGCATCCTCTGCCTCTACCTTGTCCAACCTGCTTGTTACTTCCTTGAAGAGCTCTAACAGATTTGTCAGGCAAGATTTCCCTTTACAGCAGCCATGCTGACTTCAACTTATTTTATCATTAGTCTCCAAATACCTCGAAATCTCATCCTTAGTAATAGACTCCAACATTTTCCCAACCACTGTTAGGTTAACTGGTCTATAATTTCCTTTCTTTTGCCTTCCTCTCTTCCGAAAGAATAGAGTGACATTTGTAATCTTCCAGTCCTCTAGGACCATGCCAGAATCAAGTGATTCTTGAAAGATCATGACCAATGCATCCGTGATCTCATCAGCAACCTCTCTCAGGACTCTGGGATGTAGTCCATCTGGTCCAGGTGACTGATCCACCTCAAGACCTTTCAGTTTGCCTAGCAATTTTTTTCTTTGGCACTCACTCCTGCTCCCTGACACTCATGGACCCTTGGCACACTGCTAGTGTCTTACACAGTCAAGATAGATACAAAGTACCCATTAAGTTCATTTGCATTTCTTTGTTCCCCCCCCCATTACTACCACATCAGCATCATTTTCCAGTGATCCAATATCATCCCTCACCTCCCTTTTCCATGCAGAAATAAATGAAAAATGTGCTTTAATTCAAGATTCAAGATTACATATCATTTCCAGCACTTAAGTGTAAAGGAGAATGAAATAACTGTTACTCCAGAACAATGCAGCACCAAAAAAAACAGACAATAGCATAAAGAACAGAATAATAATCAAAAAAACACAAGAAATATAAATAAATAAGATAGCTCATATACATAGATTGATTTTATGTCCATAAAGTGACAATAGGCACAGGAGTGTCTATGCATAAGGTGACTGACAGAAAAATAAAAAGTAGTGGTAGTTGGGGGTGTTGAGCGGTGGGTTCATGGGTGGAGGTGTTGATCAGCCTTACTGCTTGGGGAAAGTACCTGTTTTTGAGTCTGCTGGTCCTGGCGTGGATGCTACATAGCCTCCTGATGGGAGTGGGGCAAATGGTCCATCAGTAGGGTGGGTGGGTTGCTCATGATGTTACTGGCCCTTTTCTGTATATACATTCTTGATGGCAGGTAGACTGGTGTCAGTGATGCGTTGGGAAGTTTTGATTACCCGTTGTTGAGCCTTCCTGTCCACCACAGTGCAGCTTACGTATCATAGTGATGTAGCTTGTTAGGAGGCTCTCTACTTTGTATCTGTAGAATGACATGTGTAGATATGCATAGTCCAGCCCTCTTCAGCCTCCTCAGAAAGCAAAGAGGTTGTGAGCTTTTCCGATTGTGTAGAATGCATTCTGGGACCATGAGAGACGTGCACTCCCAGGAGTTTGAAGCTGCTTGCAGTTTCTACTACTGTGCCCCAACGTAAAGAGGGGTGTGAGTGGTGCAAGTTTTTCCGAAGTTGATAACCATCTTGTTTGTTTTATTGATTGAGGAATAGAGATTCTTTGCCTAATATTTAATTGACCTTCTGCAGCCACTGCTGATAGCAGAACTCAAAATATAAACTGAAAATAATCCTGCTGAGGGTTTTCCCCATGAACAAAATCACCAAGTTTATCTCACCGCATTTTCTGCTTCTGACCGGGCCAGTTTTTCAAGTAAGACTTCTTTTAGATCAAACAACCTCAAAGCATCAGTCTAGGTATTAAAAAAAAAGTGGGAATTAATCTTATCAGCACAGATAGCACAGAGTTATTTTCTTCACTACCATCTGCCTTCTTAAATTAATATCTTCAATACGCTTTAAGGCTTATGATTTTCTCTTCCATCAAGCTTGACTATATAGATTTTAATACCTTTGCACCTTCCCTCTTCCTCTCGTCCTGTTTAATAAATCTCTTGTTATTCACTTCTTCCTGGCCTCATCCTTTATCCTTCCCTCCCGCTCGCTCATTTTGTTCAGAAAATTCACTTGCTACTTCCTACCCCACCCATCTTTGTTCCTGTGCTGACCGCTCGCCTTTTTCGTTGACATTGTTAATAACTTGCCACTTCCATTCTACCCCCATCATTCAAAACTGCTATAATCACTCCATTTCAAAATAATAACTACCTGGTCTAGAATATAAAGAGAAATTTAGACACATGATGTTTGTAGAAAGAAAAACAGTTTTATTGTTTCAAGTTGAAGATTCTTCATTAGAACCAGGAAGTGAAAAAAACGAGTTAGTTTTAAGTTGTAGAGAGTTAAGGAAAGAGATGTATAGGACAAATGAAATACCTCCGATGGGATGAGACCAAAGTTACCAATGAGATTCCTGGTTAATAGATAGTTAGAGAAAGAGATGGGTAGTTAAAGAATGAGATGTGGTTGTAGTAGTGAGGTTTTGGTCAACACTTTAACTAAGACAGGGCAACTACGGGACACAGCTCTTGTTTTCTTCTTAGCTCTGACAGGCTTGACTAAAATTTGTTTCCATTGCCCAATGTTCCTCTCTCTAAAGCTTCCTTCATTAATCTTGTAACCACTTGGCTCTGAAAACAAATGAATGACTTGGCAAATGTGGCCTCATCTTTAAAGATAAGTTTCCTTTGTTCCATTTTTTCCCTCTTCATAACTAAGCAGCACTTCCAAATTTCTGACAACTGTGTCTCTTTTCCTGCCCTCTTATCTGTCTCAACCTACCATTAGGTTTAACTGACCTTTAAATGGGCACACTATCAACACCTTCAATGGACAACACAAGTCTGTCATCAGTTCCTATCACTGACTCTAAACTTTCATAATTCATCTTCCTCCCTTCACTGCTGTGCTGCACCTGACTGATTTTCTCTTTACATAACATAAGTAAGTAAGAAACAGGAGCAGGAGTAGGCCATCCAGCCCATCGAGCCTGCCCCGCCATTCAATAAGATCATGGCTGATCTGTCTGTAAACTCAGCTTCATCTACTACCTGTTTTTTCCCCATAACCCTTAATTCCCATACTATGTAAAAACCTATCTAACTGTATCTTAAATATATTTCGTGAGGAGTCCTCAACTGCTTCCCTGGGCAGAGAATTCCACAGATTCACCACCCTCTGGGAAAAACAGTTTCTCCTCATCTCCGTCCTAAACCTTCTCCCCTGAATCTTGAGGCAATGTCCCCTAGTTCTAGTCTCACCAACCAATTGAACAACCTTCCTACTTCTATCGTATCTATCCTTTTCAAAATTTTGTATGTTTCTATAAGATCCCCTCTCATTCTTCTGAACTCCAGAAAGTATAGTCCCAGGCGACTCAATCTCTCCTCATAGGTTAACCACTTCATCCCTGGAATCAAGCTGGTGAACCTCCTCTGCACTGCCTCCAAAACCAGTATATCCTTCCTCAAGTATGGAGACCAGAACTGCACACAGTACTCCAGGTGTGGCCTCACCAGTACACTGTATAGTTGCAGCATGACCTCCCTGCTCTTGAATTCAATCCCTCTAGCAATGAAGGCCAACATTCCGTTTGCCTTCTTAATACCTGCAAGCCAACTTTTTGCGATTCAACTTTGGAAAATGTTGTTGCATATTTTGTATTCACTCAAGGATTAAAAAATATATATATAGTGCATTAATTTAACATTTGGAAAGAAAATCATAGGTCCAATAAAATGCAGAAGTCTGCTAGGACTGTATAGATGTATCAGTTTCAGCCAAGCAGACGAAATTTCATTTCTTCTTTAATATATGACTAGGTGCAAGTCAATGTAAATCCTTTGGAAATTAAACAAGGATATACAGCTACTCATAATAAAAGGTGACCAATTTAGAGAACCTCCATACTTCTGATCCATTTGCAAACATCTTCCTACAGACTGGAATAGATTTTGCTAATACATTGAGAAACTAAGTTCATATATACATTATATCCCATCTCTAAATGATTTTCTTCCTTTATTCCTGCTGCCTTGAAGGGTGAATTGTGCTGTCCTTAAGGAGCAGGATCTTGATAGTTTATTAATTTGTCCAGTACTCCAACGGGAGTCATTACACAGAGAAAGGGCAACCTATCAGTTGAGGTAAAATTTGTGACAGATCTAGCCCCTGCCCCATTTCATACATTATAGCAATCCTAGGGCATGCTGAAAACTAAGCTGATGTCATTCTTTCTACTCTTAAGAACCAAAAACATCATTTTGGATCTTTTACATAGGTCACCCATTGAATTATTGATCCCAGAAGGGAGAAAAATTGCAATTTATTTTTTTCAGGGAGCACCGAAACCACTGGACTACTTCAGAGTCGCAGTATAGTATTGGTCGAGATTTGGTGTCAAAGGTTCTGAAGTGAGACATGAAGCCATTAATTAGCTTTCTGAATCACAGACAGTAATTGCACTGTGTCATGGCTCAAATCAAAATAAATGCCAGCTTGGGTATTAATATCAAATGATCAGAATGGCCCAACTTCAATGAAGGTGAAACAGAAGAATGCTTTTCTAACTAAATACAACTACAGAAAAGAATTAAGTGACCCAATGGCTGACAAATTCTTACCTCCTGTGCATGCTGTTCCTTAAGTAGATCCCGAACAGTTCGATTTGATGCATCAAAGGTCTCCAATTTCTGCATTAACAGTTCCTTCTGCCGTGATAGCAAGTTACACTCTGATGTTGACATTTGCTTCTCCTTAATGTACAGAAAGAGCAAGTTTAGTGGACCTGCAATTTCACATTGCAAATATAGAGAATTTTTATTTTTTAAAAAAAAAAGGACCACTGAAAATTTTGTACTCCTACCCCTTGGGAATACAAATCTCATTAAAAAGTTTCTCCTTTTCTCATCCATGTTGGCACAGGCAGCCATTAGAAATCTGCACTGGAGGCTTAGATTAAAATCTGTTTCCAACTGTTTCTTGGCAAAGATCATTTGTGCATCACCACTCAATGTTTTTGCAAATTCTTATTGAAGTATTTAATTTTTCAAGGAATAATAATGCTTCTTCAACCATATCCCCTCTCAAGCTATAACATTTATTAATTCCAACAGACTATTCAATCTGTATCAAAGCTTTGGTTAGGATTCTTTATAAAATTTATAATGTTATGCTCCCATATACTTCTTCTGGGCTCTTAACTCACAAACAGAAGCCGTTTCATTTCCTAGTTTCCAGACCACATATTTAAAATAAACTTACACCCAATTTCAAGCTCCCAAAAGTTATTTATCTTATTCGTTGTGCTATTAACCCCAGACTTTTGTTTCACCCGTCTTTCACTTAGGATCCCCTTGTCCTGTGTTCAATAGAGTAACAAGTTATCTTAAAGGAGAGGCATTGTAGAAATGGACACTAATGATTAGGCAAACGACAATATAGCAAAATTCACAACAATATTTTCGTCGTATTGAAAGCACTGGACTAATCTTGCCATGGCCCACAAAGTAAACCTCAAAAGGGTTGTACGAAGTAACATTCCTTCAAAACCTCCTGAAATTATGACAGTGATAAAATTTCTAGTCAAAACTTCGGAAGCAGATCACTAAACCGTTTGTAATCTTGGGGACAACTTTGAGAATGGTGGTGATACCAAGGGTGGATGTATGAAGTAGTACAAGGGAAATTATCTTCAAGAAAAGAAAAAAACTGGAGGAAACTGAAATCCTTATAGTCTCAGGCAAGTCAGTTCCTTTATGTCAAGGCAGGCCTTAACCCTCCTGGAAAGATTTTTTGCAGTGTCAGAGTCCCATGCTGTTTGCAGACTTCAAATACACAAGAGCTTTTTATGCAAGAGAGCACACACAAGTGGAGGATGCAGAGTAACATTACTTCACAAGCCCAGCAGTCGTACACTGTCAGCAAAGTACCAACATCAATTTTAGCTAAACCTGTACATGGCTTTCCAAGCATAAAAGTTTGAGAACACTAAACCTATCTTCCTCCTTTAAGACATCTATCAGAAATCACATTGTAATACACAGAAATAGGGCATTTATTTCCCTAATTCATCCAATGCAAAAGACTGTTTTCTATTTCACCACTCTATTCTGCTCAATAATTTACTGAACTGATTGGTCTCTCCAACTCTTCAACCCTACTTTTCTTCAAGGCAAAGCTGAAGGTCATGACCCTCAAAATATATATACAAGTCGTGTGATTCACCCCCATCTTTCTTTGCTCCAAGCAGTCCAATACCAACTGAACAGGCAGCTTCTCCATATGGAGCTGTGGGAAGTTTGTACCAGTGGAGGACATGCATTTGCAGCAGATTCTTGGCACAGTGGTAGGGAGGGTAGAGGCTTGTGCTAGGCTTCCAGTTCCCAGACACACAGCCTGAGCTACTATCTTTTCTAAAGCACTACGCAGTGTAGCACTAAATACTTTGTACAGTATAGTATCAGTTTACTTCGCTTTTGTGCAAGACTTGTCATAATTCAACCTTCAACAATTAGCAAAAGACAGAAATACTTGGTAGATCAAGTTGCTTCTGCTTTGAATTCATCAACAAAATTAGCCACTTGACATTTTCTTCTTGATCTCAAGATAGAATAGAAGGCATTTCAGAAATTTCTAGTAGAATTATTTAAGCAGTAATCACTTGAAGAAATACTCTGAAAAATTGAAGGGAATAGTTCTACACATTAAGTGGACCACTGTATGAGAAGACAGAATATTCAGGCCATTCACCAAACATTAGCAATTCTTTCCAGCATTTCAGTTTTTGTAGTTGACGGAATTGCAAGACAGGAGTAAAAGCTTTCTTGAAGAAAGGACTACATAATGCATGATTAAAAGAAAAAAAAGCTACACTTACTGTGCCCAGCTTACTGATGGTATTTCGCAGAGATGCAACCTGCTTGGCTGCAGCAGCTCCATCCATTTCAACCTCCATCAGCTTTTTCAACAGCGTGTCATCTTTTCGCCACAGCTTTTTTTCTGAGCTTTGAAAAACAACATCATACATGTTGATAATTCCCATTACGTGCAAGAAGTTGTCTTGAAGTGAAACGAGAACAAAGTAATAGTTACACAGGATGAGAAGGATACTTTAAAACTATTTATTCAGGGGATTGCCCGTCATCAACAAGGCTGACCATTTGCCGATACCTCTGAACTAAGAAGGCAATTAACAACTCTGGTGGATTTGGAATCACATATTTGCCAAACCAGGAAAGAAGAAGAAATTCTGGTTCATCCAACCAGGTCTAGTGATTAAGGAGGTATACTTTTTTATAATCTCAGCAAATCTCCTTCATAGTGTCCTTCTCCATATTATTTCTCATTAGAAGTGATCAGAAATGAATCCAGTACTCCAATTCACGTGGCCTTATCAACATTCAACAGACTTTAATCTAATTCCTTATTCTTTCCTGATATTTAGTATTAGGTTAAATGACTTCCATTATTCATCAATCTATCCCATTCCTTCTGTGATAATTGCTTAGAATGGTTATTCTCCCAGCTGAAGCAAGTTGCATGAAGGAGAGATTGCTGGCAGAAACTATGGATAAAAAGAAGGAAATACTTATGAATCTTGTACCAGGAATTTTCTGGATCCTCTTTCATCATTTCAATGTCCCTTTGTAGTAACTCATTCTTATGCTCAGTAAGAACTAGCTCCTTGGTGATTTCAGCTAATTCCTCCTCTTTCTCTTCAATCAACCGCTTGGATAGATTCAGCTCCTCCTCTCGCTGTTCCAGCAATTGATTTTTCTTTCTCAATTCAACCTATATATCATACATAAATCACAGTTACACTTTCAAATTGGAATTATAAGAAATGCTTAAACTAGGAGTTCAGCAAACAGAAGCAACAGTTTCTGCTCCTTTTATTGGTCTGATATAATCAAAAAAATCAATATGCTACAAAGGGAAAAATCATTTTTGACAAATCCAATACCTTAGGGGATACAATTAGTTGAGTAGATAAAGTGGAGCAGAATGTGTTTTCCTTTTAAAAAGCCCCCAATGTCCTGCCACATAAAAATTCTGTTACATAAAATAAGGCTCACTAAAATGAGGGTTAACTGAAGAGGACTGGCTAAAAGTAAAAATACATGGGCTGGTTTCAAGTTACCAGCTGGATGCCCAGGGATCAATATCGGGCCCTCAATTATTCACAATTTAGATTTTGATGAAACCTAATGTAACAAGTCTGTTAATAATACAAAGCAAAGTTGAAATGTAAACTGTGAAGAGGACACAAGACTATAAACCTTTAAAATTCTCTGCTTGGAGGGTTGTGAAAGCTCAGTCATTACCCTTCATTCAAGACTAAGGTAGGTTCCTGGATGCCAAAGGAATTGCTGGATATCGATGGAAATGGACAGAAAAATAGACTGGACATGGTCAGGCTTAATGGCTCACCTGGCCTATTCCTGCTATTTCTTCTGTTTTGGGGGTTTCAAGCTCTACTATTTAGGGTTCTAGAGTGTTGGATCTTCATAGGACTCATTAAACCAGCTTCCCTGGTCCAAGTTACATTTTAAAAGGTCATACAACCAAGTGTGCCAGTACACTGTCCTGCACTCCACCCTCAAGCGATGAAATCCAGGACACCAGCTGATTTAACAGCTTTAAACCATGACAACACTTCACACATGGCTGGCTGCACAAAACTTGCTATATTTTATTTTGCGAAGTAGTTTGAAATCCTAAGAGGCATTATAAGTGTGTTACTACCAGCATGGTTAACCTTACCTCATTTTTTAATGATCCCATTTGTTTCATAAGACAGTTGATTTTCTTCTCATACTGATTCATCTTCCCATGTATCGCTTCCTCATCATCTGTGGAGAGGTCACTCAGGTGAAGTGTTGAGTTGAATTTCTCAGTGTTAATAGGTGTTATATCCAGTCGATGAGTTGGACCCTGGAATAAAAGGAGCATGACAGCAATTGTTAGTAATGATCAACTCCAAAACTTTGTCCAAAGTAAGAGCAAATACTTGCAGATTTGAATTTATCAATGGGGCACACATAAAAAGCTGAAATACCTCAGAAAATGAAGAAATAGTTCTGTTCAAGCATGATACGTGCTTCCTAAAGACCTCATCAGGTTTATCTGTTCTCTGGCAGGTATTCATTACATTTTGTGAATCTGACTCAGCAGGCTGTCCACTTTGCCCAAGAGCTGAAATCTCCCTACATTTGATAGCGTCATTATATTATGATTTCACAAGTACTACAGCCAAATTAAATTCCATCTTCACTAAATTCCATCCAGATGCACCTAGGATTCACAGACACTGAATACAGTTAGAAACTGTGGACAAATTTCCCATCACCTTTGAAGTGTGGTGGATTTATTTATTTATTGAGATCAAGTCAAGTCGCTTTTTATTGTCACTTCGACCATAAACTGCTGGTACAGTACACAGTAAAAACGAAACAACATTCCTCCAGGTCCATGGTGCTGCATGAAACAACACAAAACTACACTAGAGTACAGACCTGCACAGGACTACATAAAGTGCACAAAACAGTGCAGGGCAGTACAATAAATAATAAGCAAGACAATAGGCACAGTAGAGGACAAATTACAATATAATAGTAAATGATGTAGATGTCAGGCTAGTCTTTGGGTATTAAGGAGTCTGATGGCTTGGGGGAAGAAATTGTTGCACAGTCTGGTCGTGAGAGCCCGAATGCTTTGGTACCTTCTGCCAGATGGCAGGGAGGAGAAGAGTTTGTATGAGGGGTGTGTGGGGTCCTTCACAATGCTGTTGGCTTTACGGATGCAGCGTGTAGTGTAAATGTCTGTAACGGCGGGAAGAGAGACCCCGATGATCTTCTCAGCTGACCTCACTATCCGCTGTAGGGTCTTGAGATCTGAGACAGTGCAACTCCCGAACCAGGCAGTGATGCAGCTGCTCAGGATGCTCTCAATACAACCTCTGTAGAATGTAGTGAGGATGTGGGGGCGGGTGGGGGGGGGGATATGGACTTTTCTCAGCCTTCGCAGAAAGTAGAGATGCTGCTGGGCTTTCTTGGCTATGGAGCTGGTGTTGAGGGACCAGGTCAGATTCTCCGCCAGGTGAACACCAAGAAATTTGGTGCTCTTAACGATCTCAACGGAAGAGCCATCAATGTTCAGTGGAGAGTGGTCGTTCCGTGTCCTCCTGAAGTCAACAACCATCTCTTTTGTTTTGTTCACATTCAGAGACAGGTTGTTGGCTCTGCACCAGTCCGTTAGCTGCAGCACCTCTCTGTATGCTGACTCGTCGTTCTTGGTGATGAGACCCACCACGGTCGGGTCATCGGCGAATTTGATGATGTGGTTCGAGCTGTGTGTTGCTGCACAGTCGTGGGTCAGCAGAGTGAACAGCAGTGGACTGAGCACACAGCCCTGGGGGGCCCCCGTGCTCAGTATGATGGTGTTGAAGATGCTGCTTCCGATCCGGACTGACTGAGGTCTCCCAGTCAGGAAGTCTAGGATCCAGTTGCAGAGGGAGGTGTTCAGGCCCAGTAGGCTCAACTTTCCAATCAGTTTCTGAGGGATGATTGTGTTGAATGCTGAACTGAAGTCTATGAACAGCATTCGAAAATACGTGTCTTTTTTGTCCAGGTGGGTTAGGGCCAGGTGGAGGGTGATGGCAATGGCGTTGTCTGTTGAACGGTTGGACGGTACGCAAACTGCAAGGGGTCCAGTGAGGGAGGTAGCAGGGTCTTTATGTGCCTCATGACGAGCCTCTCGAAACGTTTCATGATAATGGATGAGAGTGCAACAGGACGGTAGTCATTGAGGCAGGACACTGAAGACTCCTTTGGCACGGGGACGATGGTGGCAGCCTTGAAGCACATAGGAACGATGGTGCTGCTCAGGGAGATGTTGAAGATGTCAGTGAGAACATCTACCAGCTGGTCTGCACATCCTCTGAGCACCCTGCCAGGAATATTGTCTGGTCCAGCAGCCTTCCGTGGGTTGACCCTGCATAGAGTTTTCCTCACATCGGCCACTGTAAGACACAGCACCTGGTCATTGGGAGGAGGAGTGGTCTTCCTCGCCACCACGTAATTTTCCACCTTGAAACGAGCGTAGAAGTTGTTCAACGCATCTGGGAGGGAGGCATCACCAGCACAGGCAGGTGGTGTTGTCCTGTAGTTGGTGATGTCCTGAATGCCCTTCCACATGTGCTGCGTGTCACTGCTGTCCTGGAAGTGACTGTGGATTTGCTGGGCGTGTGCACGCTCTGCCTCGTTGATGGCCCGGGACAGTTTGGCCCTCGCTGTTGTTAGGGTTGCCTTATCGCCTGCTCTGAAGGCGGAGTCACGGGTCCTCAGCAGCGCATGCAGCTCCGCGGTCATCCATGGCTTCTGGCTAGTGCATGTAGTGATGGTCTTGGACACAGTGACATCATCAATGCACTTGCTGAGTAGCTTGTCACTGATGCTGTGTACTCCTCTAAGCTGGTCTCCATCGGTTGCAGCCTCCCTGAACATGTGCCAGTCAGTGTGCTCAAAGTAGTCTTGAAGAGCAGAGATGGCTCCTGCTGGCCAGGTTTTCACCTGCTTCAGAACTGGTCTGGAGCATCTGACGAGCGGTCTGTATGCTGGGATTAGCGTAACAGAGATGTGGTCTGAGTAACCGAGGTGGGGGCAGGGCTCCACCCGGTATGCATCGGGGATGTTTGTGTAAACAAGGTCCAATGTGTTCTCCCCTCTCGTTGTAAAGTCCACATGCTGATGGAATCTGGGGAGCACTGACTTGAAGCTTGCGTGGTTAAAATCTCCGGCGACAATAAACAGTCCATCAGGGTGTGCGTTGTGCAGTTCGCTCATAGCCCCATACAGTTCACAGAGCGCCTCCTTAGCACAAGCGCTGGGGGGAATGTAGACACTGACTATAAGGACAGTGGTGAATCCCCGTGGTAAATAAAACAGTCTGCATCTAACAGTCACAAACTCCACTAGCGATGAGCAGTAACTAGCGACCAGCACAGAGTTCCTGCAGAATAGGCCCCTCCAGCTCCGCAGCCCAGCAATCCCCCAATCTAGCCCTAGCCTGATCACGGGACAATTTATAATGACCAATTAACCTACCAACCAGTATGCCTTTGGAATATGGGAGGAAACCCACACAGTCACAAACTCTATACAGGCAGCAGCAGGAATTGAGCCCAGGTCACCTGTACTGTAAAGCGTTGTGATAACCACTACGCTACCATGTCACCCTAATCATTGTTATTTCAGTAAAGACCTGAGAATGAACATGATCCATCCTGGTCTTTATGCTTCAGCTACTTACTAGTTTAAATGACAAGGTTAAGATCTGTTATTGGAGCTAAAAGCTTCTATTCCCCTTCATCTCCTTCTAGCTCATTCAATTTGTATGGTACCAGTGATGAATTTCTCCCAGAATTGCTATGTAAATCAATTGATGAAAATTCATGAAGATAGAAACAGCAATTCATGAAGATATTCCTGAAGAAGGGTCTCAGCCCAAAACATCGACTACTTATTCATTTCCGTAGATGCTGCCTGACCTGCTGAGTTCTTTCAACATTTCAGTGTGTGTTGCTTTGGATTTCCAGCATCTGCAGACCTTCTTGTGTTTAGGAACACTAATGTGTTCAATTAACACATTAATACTATAGTATTACAAAGAGTCCTCTCAGATTTCCTCTGTATTCCCAAGAAGTTTAGTCCTGCACAAAATGAAATCAAGAATTCTCTTTCAAAGCCACAGGAAGCACAAGTTCATTGCACAGTAAAATACATAAAATTATTGTTTCTGCTCATGCAGGTTTTTGACCTCACTGGAAAAGGAAGAGGCTTTATATTTTAAGTGTTCTGCAAAATTATGTTTGCTGTTGTGTGCTGGGGCAGCAGGCTGAGGGTAGCAGACACCAACAGAATCAACAAACTCATTCGTAAGGCCAGTGATGTTGTGAGGATGGAACTGGACTCTCTGATGGTGGTATCTGAAAAGAGGATGCTGTCCAAGTTGCATGCCATCTCGGACAATGTCTCCCATCCACTACATAATGTACTGGGTGGGCACAGGAGTACATTCAGCCAGAGACTCATTCCACAGAGATGCAACACAAAGCTTCATAGGAAGTCATTCCTGCCTGTGGCCATCAAACTTTTACAACTCCTCCCTTGGAGGGTCAGACACCCTGAGCCTATAGGCTGGTCCTGGACTTATTTCATAATTTACATATTACTATTTAACTATTTATGGTTTTATTACTATTTAATTATTTATGGTGCAACTATAACGAAAATCAATTTCCCCCAGGATCAATAAAGTATGACTATGACTAAAGAAATAGAAGCAGAGAACTAGAATACAGACAAGCCAGAGTTCTCCCTCAAATCTCCATTCTTTCCATCCCTTCAGGTTAGGGCTGTAGAGGTTAGGATTAGTAAACTGTGGGCATGGTATATTGGTGTGGCTGCCCAGTATAATCCTTATGACTTGATTTGACACAAATGACACATACAGGTTTCCTCCGCCATCTAAATGTAGAGCGTTCCTATGAAACGGTTTGTAAACCGGAATGTCGTAAAGCGAAGAAGCAATTATCATTTAGTTATATGGGGAAAAATTTGCGAGCATTCGCAGTGTTACGTAAACGGCAACAATGAATATCAATTGAGACAAGTTATATAAAAATAACCAAACATTTATTAAACACGGATAAACGATAAGGAAAAAAACAAACAAAAACTTTAACCAGAAGTTAACTGTTATGCAGCCGTTCAACACATTGTCACTCAGCACTGGTTCTTAAAGCGATACAGTCAGGTATAGTTCTTAAAATGGTAAATTCGAAAGTCCAACAGATTTGTACGTTCAATTGGGAGAGACTTCTCTGGAGAAGGATTTCTTCACAGACGCGACTTTCCTGCTGGTTCTGTCCTCAGAATTCACGTGGCAGTAAATAAACAGTTTAAAACAACTGACCTTAAAGTCTTTTAACCTTTGCGTGAACTCTTTACTCTTTTGGCAAGAGTTATCTCGATGCAGGTCGCTACTCCTTCAACTAAGACTCAATAAGGTCGATCCTTTGTTAAACTGCCAAACGATGCCGACTCCTCTCAATCCTTTGGTCCTGTACTTCGATAAAGTCTTCACTCTCCCTTCTTCTTCTGGAATTGAGTAAATCAGCACATCTAGCCAAAAATTTCCAGTCCAATAATATTGTATCTTGCAATAGAACGCAACACTCCGTTTTAAAAATGAAACTGCGTCACAAAAACAAACACGCAACAGAAACAGAGACACAGCACATTCTACCTGGAAATCTACAAACTAAAAACTAACTGCATTATCTGGGGTCGACCCTTATATACCCATGGGGCACATATCATCACGTGACCTCACATCGGTGGGAAGATCACATCAGGTGACCTCCAAAAGACCATTACATCATTCTCACAAAAAAAAACACAGATCTCCTTGAACATGTAACAGCAGACCCAAAAATAATCTACCAAATCATGCCAAATAACACATAAAACCTAAAATAACAGTAACATATAGTAAAAGCAGGAATGATATGATGAACACACAGCCTACATAAAGTAGAAATATTTCCACAATTATTGCTGCACTGTTCTCCATAGCGAAAATCTCACGCAAGCGCTCTTGGCAGAAACACGGCGCAAGCGCTCTCCAGTAATCTTTAAGCTATGAAGCTGCCAAATCATACCAAATAACACATAAAAATACACAGCCTATATAAAGTAGAAATAATGTATGTACAGTGTAGTATCACTTACGGGAATCGGGAAGACATCGAGCACACTGAGGATGGTGTGTTAGGCTGAGTCGTCAGAGGTTGGGATGGTGCAGTGGCCCCCACCCTCCACGCAGCGAACCAATACCGATCCGTGAAACCTGCAGGAGTACAGCGGCAGCCAGGACACACCCAGCACATCTTTAAGAAAAAAGCCGAAACAAACAAGCTAATTAATTAGGTGCCGCCCGGCACGTAGATATCGGCCCAGATCAAAGGCGACGCAATTGGCAATCGCCTCTGATCTGGGCCGACATTTACGTGTCAGGTGGCACCTAATTAATTAGCTTGTTTATTTCGGCTTTTTTCTTAAAGATGTGCTGGGTGCGTTCCGGCCACCGCTGTATTCTTCGCAGATCGGTATCTGTCCGCAGCCCGGGGGTTGGGATGGTGGGACACGGGGTATCATCTCGTCATCTATTTCCACCAGGGCAGGTAGGTCATCTTCTTCTATGTCTGCCTGTCTCGATGTCGAAGGTCGAGGTTCGTCGTCTGCTGTGGCTGATGTCGAAGGCTTGAAAAACGACAGTATGCTTGACTGCTTAGCCTCGCGCATTTTTCTATCATACAGTTCTTTCTCAGCACTCAAACTATCCTGCAAATATGCCCTAAACCGACGTACCCTTTCAAAATTAAAGTCGTACTTTATCATTGCAGCAAAAATCTCATGCAGTTGCTTCACGTTCAGTTCCTGGACGACTTCACTTTCGGTCCATTCGCTACCGCATTCGGTTTCGATTGTTATCTTTTCCTCTTCCAATTGCATCAGCTCTTCATCTATCAGTTCTTGGTCATGAGATGCCAAAACCTCTTCAACATCATCTTCGTCATCTTCCACAAGCCAAACTCACTTTGTCCTTACTTCGTTCACCACGATCGAAACGCTTAATTACGTCTAGTTTTACGATAAGTGTAACACCCTTACGAGCTCTTTCAGGCTTTTCCGATACCTTAGAACACATCTTGCAAACGGCTGCTCACAGGCACGTGTTTAAGCAATGCCGGCGAGAATGCCGTTCCAAATCCAGGGGAGAGCGGCTGTTCGGGACATGCGCTGCTTCTTTTTTTGCGTGCTGCCTTTTTTCATAACAGTGAAAACACCTTCTGTTAGCAAAAATAGGTAACTAATGTAGGTCTTTCGTAACAGTGAGGTTTCATAAAGCGAACGTTCGAAAAGCGGGGGGACCCCTGTATTACTACAAATTTCAATGTGCAATTGACAAATAAAGCTAATTTTTGTAATCTCTGTCATCAAAACATTATTCGTTGGAGTGAGACTGACACCAGAATTAAATAAGCATTAATGCAAACTAGAAATTTCAAGGACTTATGGGTACAAACCTCCCATTTGTAGCCAAGTTCTCTTACTGATGTTTTGCCTGGTGGAATCCATGGCACCTTGGTCTTTACCTTGCTGACTGGTCTCAGGTTGCCACATTCAAGTGCTCCTTTCAGTTTCTGCTAAATGTTGAAAGTAAAGATGTTATAATATCATGAAATTCAACTTATATCAATGCTATGAGAATGTCATGAAGGACCTAAAACAGAGCTGTTCTATCAGGGCAGGTTTCACCCGAAGAAGGCTCAGACCTGTATATAGTGAATCGAATCATTGAGATAATGGATAACATTCTGACCTAAATATTTCAGTGGGCTGAAATATAAAAAGTTAGAAGGAATGAACAAAGTGATTGCACATAATTATGAAGTGGCTAATCATAACCAGACTCTGTCATGAAGAAACAGGGCATACAAACATAGCAATATATTTGCAGTGAGCGTCAGAGCAGAGATAAAACTGAAGAATAATTTCTTGAATGCGCACAGCATTTGTAACAAGGCAATGAATTAATGGCATAAATCAAAACAATTGCTTACGACTGAATAGCGTCTACAAGGATACGATTGTGAGGCGAATAAGGCAGAAAGTAAATATTTTCCAACTTTGAGAAAAGATAGGTATAATGCAAACAGAGGGATAGCCATGATATTAAAGAATAGGATGAAGGAATTTGAAAAGAATAGTAGAGTTTATTGTAACGTCCATAGGTGAAATGAAAAGCTTACTTGCAGCGGAATCATAGGAACACAGCATTGGAGAGACAATATTCACAAAAATGTTAATTATAGAAAATTATCTAAGGAACATAATTAGAACAAAATCCCACCAAGTCCATTGTAGTTCAAAGTAGTCAGTTCATATTACTATAGAGATTCTCCACAGTAATCTAGACGAAAGGTTCTTTGTTCAGAACTTCAATAGGTGGAATAAATTTGGTTGGGGCTAAGACACAACAAGGGGCAGGAAATACTTGTGACAGCTCCATATAGTCCCACAAATGGTAGAGTTAACGGAAGGCATAATAGAAATGAAGGAATACTGGTGCAGGTAACAATCGCAATACAGTAATCTTTAAACCAAATATAAATTAGATGAATGTAACTGAAGGTGAATTAATTGAGTATAAAAAATGTTTTTTTTTTACATTAGTATGATGAAGCACCAATAACTAAATAGGCTATTTTAGATTTGGTACAGTATAATGAGAAAAAAGGTAATCATATATTAAAAATGAAAGATAGTTTGCTAGACTGCTTTCAACAAACTATGAAGGCAAGAAGTAGGAGTTGATTATAGTAGAATGGATAAGGCAAAAGTGGTTTATCTGGACTTTCATGGGTATCATATGAGATTAAGCAAAAAATAGACTGCAACTAAATAAATTTTCACTACTAAACAAACTTAGAACACATGGGACTGAATGAATGGAATAGGAGAGATTGAAAATGGTTAGTGGGTAAGGAATTGTAGGAATCTGATTATATTAGGTTAGGAAGCTATGATTCGTAAGGATACACAGGAATTTATGCCGGAGTCCCAGATGCTAACAATTTGAATTCAAGGCTTAGTAAATGTAACTTAAACAGGTCTACTGATGATATAAAGCTGATAGGTGTGTGCACTGTGAGGAAGACACAGAGGGGATAAAGACATTTTTACTAAAGGAATATAATGCGGAAAAATGTGAAGTCATCTACTTCGGTTAAAAAAAATTGCTTACTCTTTTTAAAAATGAGAAAGTGAACCATGTTGGTATTCATAGGAGATCATAAGGAATATGCTTTCCCAAGGTAGAAGTCCCAAAGAGTGGCCAAAAATAAGGCTTGGGAAGCAACAACTAATACATCAATGCAATTTATACACCAGTTTTACAATGAAGGTCCTAGGGTGGTTAGAACAAACTGCATCTTGGTGCTGATATTAAACCACAATTTTCACTCACAATGAGTACTCAAAATGCAAAAGAAATGTGATATTTATCAAAAAAGTGCAAATAAAATGCATTCAGATATGAAAGGAATAAGTCAGAAAGATAAAAATCTTAATAGTTCAGAAGTGAAAAGAGTGTGAGCACACAAGACTGATGTAGTCTAATTTTCCACTTAGAGAGCCAAGTGATTACCTGGACCTTCTTTGCTTGTTTTGGACTCTTCTTAACATGAACATGAACAGGGGTTGTTTCATCAACATGAACATGGAGTAGAGGAGAGGTTCTTGTTTTCATTTCCCTTCTCAGCTGATCAAAGTAACACAAAGAATCAGATTGGTTCACAGAATCTCACAGCACAGAAACAGGCGTTTCAACCCACTCCATCAAATCCAACCACCAGCTGTACTGTACTTATTTATACTAATCCCATTTGCCAGCTGTTTCTTCAAGACTTCGGTGATTGAAACGCTTGTCCAGAAATTTCATGAATGTTGTTTGATGCTCTGTTTCAAGCACAGCTTCCTGAATTCCATGAAAAAGTTTACTTCCATCTATCTGGTTGTATCACATGGTTTCTAAATAATTTTTTTACATATGGTATTCAAAACACCACAATAAAATAGAACACTAATTCAGTCTATTCTTTCAAAAGAAATTCATATCTACAGTACATTCAAACAGTAGAGTTATTTATTAAAAATCACGATGGGCAAGTAGCAGAAACACAGAAGTTACTGTCAGAAGGCTGTGTAACCAGAAGAGGAGCATTCAGTTAATTTGTTTCTAAGCATCCAAGGGTGAAATATTGGAGATAGTAGAGATATGGAAAAAAGAACAGAAAAGGCTGGAATTGCTCAACAGGTCAGATAGTACCCATGGACAGAGAAACAGAATTTACTTTTCAGATTAGGACCCTTCATTTGAATCAATAAAGTGTCTTTGTTTTTTTTTTCCTCCACTGATGCCACTGGCCTGCTAAATACAGTGGATTCCAGTTATTTGGGCCATCGGATAGTTGGGCCAGCCACTTATTTGGGACAACTCTTAAAGAACAAAAACAAATCAAGAAAATAGCCTAGATTCCCTTCATTTATTTGAGACAGTAAGCTGCTTCATTGGGACAGGGGATTGTTACCAAACAGTTTCTACCTAGCATCAAATGCATGCACTTGTATGGCCATTAGATACTACACTGTGCTTACAGCAAACATTTTTTCTACATAACATCAGTTGCGTATGCTTGTGTTCAAAAAGTAATGATTTTTGTCACTAATAGTTGCCGAGAAATAAGCAGTAAGGCAATTCAGAACTGTTTTGCTCATTGTAGTTTCAAGCATTCACGCTTAGAGATGCCAGAAATGGCCGCGAGTGAAAATGAAATGATTTCACTACTTCAGCAAGTTAGGAACTACGAATAGTTTGAAGGTATTGACAATCACCTTGAATGCTACAATGAAAACAAAGATTTGGAGGATACATCATCCATAGCATTGTTTGAAGGCGGTCCATTATCTACACTAGGTGTCTGTGTTGATTTTGTTCATTTGCAGTCAATCAAAAGAACACAACGGGAAACAGGTACACTGGAAAAATTCCTCCGTTGATAACAATTAGGAACTAATACATAGTTTAATAGTATCATTGTAGTATTGATAAATCAATGTTCTAATTTGTTCTGTAATTCATTTAAATACATGATTTGTTACTCAGTTAAATGGTAGTTTGTTGTTTTTATACCTTTTAAACTATTCCCATGAAATTTCGGCTAATTGAGACAGCAGCTTAATTAGGCCAAAATGTACTGATCCCGTTGTGTCCCAATTAACTAGAATCTACTGTACTTCCTGTATTTTCTGTTATTTCAATATTATTTAGTTCACAATTGGGAATGTCCAGGATGAAACAGCTCACCAAAAATAATTGTTTGTCTTTTTATTTTAAACCTTGCTTGCCTTCAATGGCTGTTCCCTTGCTTTTTTTTTTAAGGCATTGACCAAAACTAGTTTATACAGCCATATCCCTTTCTTTGAGAACTCTCTCTTATTCCAATGTATGTTAAGTGGATTCCACAATTCAGACTCACCTTCAATGACAGGCATGTTTAAGCTATTCAACACTTTTGCAGGCATAATTTTTGCTGTTATTGAAATTCATGTGCCTGTCCTTCATCTCACTGTACAATTGTACCAACTCAACCAATTTAAAAGCAGTTTTATTGTTCCATTTATCCCTTGCAATATTTGGTGTTTAAACAAAACATATTTTTCTCTCACATTGAAGTTTGCAGTCTTCAATAACTCTAATTCTAATACTCATGCAGATCTTTCTTCCCTTTGCTGTCTTCTGACCCGACAGTTTGCTCAAGTTCCATCTGTCCTCTGACCTGACAGTTTGCTCCAGTTCCATCCCGTCACGTTTCCACTATCTCTCTCGTCTTCCTTTTCCTGAACTCAAAAGACCAGTCCTTACCAGAAGCCTTAAGCTCCTCCCCATATTCCATCTTAATGAATTCAGCACTCAGCGCCTTCCCCATTGTGCAGAAATCACAGTCATAAAAAGATGGAGTACAGAAACAGGTTTATCGACTCACCAAGTCCACTCTGACCACCAATTGTTCATACTCATTTTACAAGAGTGCTTTTTTAAAAAAAAATCCTCTCCATACTGAAGATCTCTCCCCAGATTCACCCACTTGCCTAACCACTATGGGCAATTTATAGTGGCCAAGCAATCAGCATGAAGGATATGCAAGCTCTACAGAGACAGCATCTTTGTTGTGAGGGTGATGCTCTATTAACTGCACCTTTGTGGCCTCCTCTCTCCCATCTCTGGAATTTCTAATCAATTTGGACACCGTTTCTGGCTTTTTCCCCTCAAAAGAAAATTGATCATTGTTACACACACAAAATGCTGGAGGAACTCTGCAGGCCAGGCAGCATCTATGGAAAAAAGTACAGTCGACGTTTCGGGTCAAAACATTTTGGCAGGACTAGGAGCAGATTTAAAGATGGGGGGAGGGGAGAGAGAAACACCAAATGATAGGGGAAACCTGGAGGGGGAGGGATAAACTAAAAAGCTGGTGAAAGAGACAGAAGGCCATGGAAGAAAGAAAAAGGGGGTGGGGGTGGAGAAATACCAGAGAGAGATGATGGGCGGGCAAGGAGATAAAGTGAGAGAGGGACAAGGGGATGGGAAATGGTGAAGGGGGGTGGTTGGAAGGCATTACCAGAAATTCAAGATATCGATGTTCACGCTATCAGCTTGGAAGCTACCCAAACGGAATACAAGGTGTTCTTCCTCCAGTCTAAGTGTGGCTTCATCATGACAGTGGAGGAGGCCATGGATGGACATATTGGAATGGGAATGGGAAGTAGAATTAAAATGGGTGGCCACTGAGAGATCCCGGCTTGTCTTGGTGGATGGAATGTAGATGCTCAGCAGTCTCCCAATCTACGATGGGTCTCACCGACATACAGGAGGCCACACCGGACACAGTAGATGACCGCAACAGACTCATAGGGAAGTGGCGCCTCACCTGGAAGGGCTGTTTGGGGCCCTTAATGATATGAGGGAAGAGGTGTAGGGGTAGGTGTGGCACTTGCTTACACTTGCAAGGTTAAGTTCCAGGAGAGAGAACAGTGGGGAGGGACAAACAGACAAGTGAGTCACAGAGGGAGCGATCCCTGTGGAAAGCAGAAAGTGGGGGGAGGGAGGAGGAAAAGATGAGCTTGGTGGTGAGATTGCATTGGAGGTGGCATAAGTTTCAAAGGATTATGTGCTGGACGTGGAGGCAGGTGGGGTGGTAGGTGAGGACAAGAGGAACCCTTTCCCTGGTAGGGTGGCAGGAGGATGGGGTGAGAGCAGACATGCGTGAGATGGAAGAGATATGGCTGAGGGTAGTGTTGATGGTGGAGGTAGGGAAGCCGTTTTCTTTGAAAAAGGAGGACATCTCCCTCTTCTAGAATGAAAAACCTCATCCTAAAAGCAGGTGCGGCAGAGATAGAGGAATTGTTAACTACTGATGAGGCAGTGACTGATTATTCCTCACCCTTATTTACGATCTATGTCTCTCTGAACTTGCAGCTCTACACTCCAACATTGTCATCAAATCACTGACAAAGGCGGATTTACAAGCAAACTAACTTCAGCTTTGCAGAAGCCAACTGACAGCTCTTGGACACCTGTACCTGTTCCATGACATCACCACTGCATATCAGACTATTGTTTCCAAGACACCCACTGACATCATTTCCTCTGAAGCTCTTCTCTTTATGGCCTTCAGCCTCAGACACCAGACATTCTGCTCCTTCCCACTCCCAACATCCCCAAGTAGGAATGTCTTAGAAAACAAATATGTTTCAGACTGTTCTAGAGAACTTAATTCCTTCTCACCTTGTCTAGACCCTTTTTCACTACATCCATGACACCCTTCGCCATTTTAATGGTTTCCTAATCCAAGCGGCTCACCAAGAATGTCAAGTCCAACTGGACCTCCAACCACTTCAGGAAGGCCTAGCCAGACCCACTCCACCATAACGTTCATTCATCTTTAGAGAATTAATACAGTTCTGACGAAAGGTCAGATATCTTAAATGGCAATTGTTTCCCTCTGCATTTATTGCTTAACCTGTTGAGCGCCTCCTGCTTTTTCCTTTTCATAAAAAAATGAATGCCCGTGACTACACTTTCACAGTTGGTAACACTTTGCACTGGGTCACACCCTAAGCCTGCCGCAAGATTTCCACTATATGTGCACCAAACGAAAACCTGGCTGGTTGCTACATTATCTAACTTTGAAATTGAATTGAACGTCAGTATCGTTATTTGGACTAATGTTTGTTCCGATTACCCACATCGGGGTGCGTCGAAATCAAATTTAGGAACCAAGGAATACCGTCATCCCCGTCCGTAATCCCAGCGGATGGACACTGGGCCGAAAACGAGTGAACCTGGACTCTGAAGACTTAGGGCAATGATTGCTGGCGGTTCATCCAAGGAAGCGTTCGGAATGATTAAGGCCGAGAGGGGATGGCCTCGGATGAATGTAAGGTACACCCCGCCCTCGTCCACAACCACCCTGAAGATGTAAACCTCTCACAACTGCGCTACCACCGACCCTGTTACTGTATCCACTAAATAACCCACCGACCGACTAACAGTGGGATCTTGCTGTTGCCATGAAATGACTGGAGTCTTTGTCGTATCACAGAAATCACTGCCGCGCTTTGCAACATGGACTGGGGAGCAATGCTGAAGCGTAAATTAATTAGACAGACACGATCCTTCCTTTTGTTATTGATGCCACGGTTTTGTTGAGTGGACGGCACCTTACCATACGAAATCCCCGTCGATACCGCCAATTGAAGCGATTGATCTGAGCTCTCGGCTGCTTCCCAACTTCCGACAGCCACACTCCTCTACGTCACTTCCGGATGCGCTCCGCTCTCTTCTAATTGATGCATTCAAATCGCCCCAACGGTCTCGGCTGCGCTCCGATTCGCTCTCCCCTTGACCCTACTGAGAAAACCTTCCGGGTTACGCTTCCAGTTGGATCACCATGGCAACCCACCCAACTACTAATAGCCGTTTATTAACTTGTTGGTCTTTACATTTCCAGGCATATAGGGCAGGATAAGTATATTTACTAAATATGTTTTAATGTAAAGAATGTAATATAATTAACATGTATATGATTAGAAACGACAGAGGTAATCAGTCACAGATTACAATAGGCATCGTCGTTCAGCGTCATTAGCAACACTGATTGATGCGGGATGGTCTGGATCTGGATGGGTTGTTTGACCAGTTATGTTTGTTACTGGTTGTCTCTAATTGTCTTTATGTCTGTTCTTCTCAATCCAAATTTCGTCAAGCGGTCATTTTTCCAGGTCAATATTCTCTCCGGGCCATAATAACCCGCTGGAGATCGATTGTGGTTAACATTCTTTTCTGGGGAGGAGATTATCGGGTAATTTATGGGAAATACTGATGCCAACGATATTGTAATCACAGGATTGCCCAATCTCAGGCCTGGCACATAAATTAAAATACTCAGCAAGTCAGGCTGTGTGGAAAGAGAAGCAGAGTTAACTTAGCAACACACACAAAATGCTGGAGGAACTCAGGTCCTGCTGAAGGGTCTCGGCCGAAATATCGACAGTACTTTTTTATCCATAAATGCTGCCTGGCTTGCTGAGTTCCCCCAGCATTTTGCGTGTGTTGCTTGGATTTTCAGCATCTGCAGATTTTCTCTTGTTTGTGAACAAAGTTAACTTTTCAGTTTTAAGGCCCTTTGTCAAAACTGGAAAATGAGGATGCAGTTACCGTGAAAGTGCTTTAGCTTTAAAGATGTCAGAATGTGAGAAATTCTAAGTGGTCATTCCCAACACAAAAAAAAGAAAAAAAAACACACTACAGATATAGAAATTTAAAATAAAATACATGGTGGCAATATCTTATGAAGACCCACTCACTCAAAATATTTATTTAGTTCTCTGCCATTTCCTTATTCCCCAAGGTAATTTCTCCAGTCTCAGTCTGTTAGTAACCTGATCTGCCATTAGCTAAAATATTGTCAATTTATATATCTGCACAGCAGAAGTTTTTACAGCATGTTTTTATACTAGACTACACTTGCACTTATAATAAAACTTGCACAAGTTCAGAGAAAACCACCGTTTTTAGCTTGGCACTTTACCATCTGTCAGCAGCTGAGATCATAACAATAATTTCACCCCCCCTCCATTTCTAAAACAGATCACAAATAGGCATCAGCATTCAGCATCATTAGCAACTCTAATTGATGTGGTGCAGCCATGGTTTCAGTGATCACTTGCACCTCATTTGGTCACAAATTTTGTTGCTTTATTGGTGCAGCTTCTCCCTCTGCCTTTATCCTCAACTTTCATCCCCTAACTTCCATCCCGTCAGAGACTCTTTGCATTGTCCTTTCCTGTCCACTTCCTTGTTCTTGTTTAATCTTTATTTTTTTCCCAGCTCTGATTAATACTTATTTAACCCAAATACTCATTGCACAGAACTGAACTGCTTGAACTTTCCAGTAATTCCTGATTATATACACAAAATAATCTGCAGGTGCTGGGGTCAAAGCAACGCTCACAACATGCTGGAGGAACTCAGCAGGTCGGGCAGCATCAGCGGAAAAGATCGGTCGACATTTTGGGCCGGAACCCTTCGTCAGGACTATTGATTATATAACTTGAAATTATTTTACTCATATGAAACTAAAGGTAACACCTCTCAAATTTAAAATTCATACCTTTCATTTGCCTCCACTACCTCACTTTGATTCCATAACACCTCTAATTAACTATACGAGCTGGTTTATTCCTCTCCTTTTGCTTATTCCTTATTGTAATCACTGCCTGAACCAACACCATTTCACTTTGCTTTCAACCTTCAAGATATTCTATAAACCACGAAAGTGCTGGATATATTCAACAGGGCAGGCAACATTTATGGAGAGAGAAAAAGGCTTAATGTTTCAGTTCAATTGCCTCTCAATGGATGCTCATGAAAAAGACCTTTTCAGTTTTTATTTCACATTTTCAACATCTGTAGTTTTGTTTTTGCTTTTTTTTCCCTTTTGAAAATCTACCTCATTGGTTAAGTTCCATAATAATTGTTTAATTTTATTGCTGTCAGTTTTCCTTCTGTGACACTCCTTGGGATATTTTACTATGCTATTACAGTTAAATCTCTTCACTTCCAAGATATCTCAAAGCATTTCACAGGTCATTTATTTTTCAATTGTAGTTGCCATCTATATTTGATGGGGCAGCCATACCACACACAACAATTAAATAAAAACCCAGGTTAAATCACAAAGACTGAGGCTGGAGGGTGTGTCATGAGGCCAGCCACCTCTCAGCTTGTACGGGTCACAACTGCCTCAAAGTCAAAGTCTGTCAAACTCCTACTCTACAGTATTGTGAGAGTAATTTAACCACAAGAACAAAGGCAAAGTCTGCACAAAAGGGGAGTTAGAAATGGTGTATTAGTTAGGCACTATAAAAAGGGATTATAAATCTCATTTAGTTTATTGAGGGACACTAATGTTGATATGAAAGTGCCCCAAAAATGTACAGTTCATAAAAAGCAGAACAAATCCATGATCATCCTGATCTGGAAATAGATTGCTGTTCCTTCATTGTTGCTTGGTCTAAATCCTGGAATACTGTAGCCCGTACTAGGAATATACTATTCCCATACTGGAGATACACTGTTCCCATACTATCCCATACCCCTGTTCCCACTTATAATGTTGAATTCATAACTCTGAGTTATTGCCTTCTGCAATCCAACAATATTACAATTACATTTAAAATCATTACAATCATTAGTAAAAAGCATTCTTTTATTAAATACTGTGTCATCCATCTACAAATGCAGCAAACAATTCCCCTTAATCCCAAGTTCCCAATTATGTTTGAAGAGACTCCATCTCAACCAGTCTAGGAAAATCAAAACCATCAAAAGATACATCAAGTATATAATAAGATTTTGATATGATCTCATAAAATAAACTGCCTTTAGAGAAACCTGAGTTTTGCTGAACCAACAAAATACAACTGAAAGTGGTTAAACATCAGGAGAAATAGGAACAGGTGGGGAGAAAAACACAGGAGAGGTTAGATATGACAAACTATGTAATGGACAAATTACACTTCCAAGGAAATATACAGATTACTGTGATTCCAGGACTGCTAAGCTGCAGACAATCTACAAAGGATCAGCATTGACCTTTTTTTCCAATTAACTAAAAGGATGGAAACCATGAATCAAGGTACATCTAAATGGGAGATCATGCATTAGGGTAATTGTATGTTCTGTAGCATTAAAGGAAATTGTTGCTATGTAAAAAGGAGAGAGAGAGAGAATTTACATTTATACAGCACCTTTTATAATCTTGGGTCATACCAAATTGTTTTAGAGCCAAGAAAACAGTTTGAGGTCAGCAATTGTCGTAATGTTAAAAAACATGGCAGCCAATTGCAAAATGAACAATTCCACAAGATGGTGATCAGATAATCTGGTTATATTATTGCAGGAGTAAGTACTGGATAGGACCTTGAGGAATACTCTTCTACACTCAGGTAGTGAATTGTTATTTACTGATACAGTGTGGAATAGGCCCTTCCAGCCCAATGAGCAGCAACCCAGCAACCCCTACCCACCTATTTAACACTAGCCTAATCACAAAACAATTTACAATGACCAATCAACCTACTAACTGGTACATCTTTAGACTGTGAGAGGAAACCGGAGCAGCCAGATGAAACCCATGTGGTCACGGGCAGAAGGTACAAACTCATTACAGACAGTGCCAGAATTGATCTCTGAACTCCGGAAAACCCTGACCTGAATAGCATCACGCTAACCGCTACACAGAAAGAAAATAAATAGCACTCAAATAAAAGACCAAGGAAAGAGCAACATATATGTATATAATAGTCTTATCAATAATTTAATATCTGTTTTTTGGTTCTGATTTCTCTTCTGTTCCTTGTACTTATTTTTAAAAAGTGATTACTTTTACCAGTTCTCAAGTATCACAACAGAAACGTTTATTAGTCTATATTCTCTATCGCACATTGGATTTGCTGTGTACTATCAGTGCAATTCAGTAGTCAATTTTATTTTTGTTTTTCATTTCAATGCTCACAATCATCGGACTGCTTAATTTATAAATGCCATGATTTTTAAAGCTATGGTTTATTGTTCTCATTGGCCCATTCTTTTTTAAATGAACATCTTTATAGATGCTCTTTCACTCGAAATGAGAACACAACAGTTTTCCCCTACAATCATCTGTAAGCAGAATAAGCATAGTAATACCTGAACAGAGTTTGGAGCAAAACAGCGCACGACTACATTTGCCAGTTTTATTTTAGGTTCAGGCTTGCCCCGATATTTGCTTCAGACCAGAGTTAAGATACAGATATAGCATTGCTCTAATTCACACTTACTTTTAACAAAGGATGAGTGTTTTGTGATTCAGCTTTTAAACAAAACTCATTCTTTTCTCCAGATTTATCCTGTGGTCCATTCAAAACCATCATAACATTTAATACAATTTATTGCTCAATTCCTGTCCTTTCTGGATATTTTCTTCCATTCTTTGATACCATGTCTTGATCTTGGTGTTTGCCATCATGTCACTGAATGCCTCCAGACCTTCCATTACCCGGAGAACTCCATAGACAGCCTGCAAGGAAGGGAAAAAGACAGAAATCACAGAAATAGACTTACAGACCCAAGAGATGATACTTACCACAATAAATTGGATAGACAGGAGCTCCCAACTCTACAAAGACCTTAAGATACAAGAGCAGAATTAGGCCATTTGGCCCATTGAGCCTGCTTTGCCATTTCATCATGGCTGATCCAATTTTCCTTTCAGCCCCAACCTCCTGTCTTCTCCCTGTATCCCTTCATGCCTTGAAAAATCAAGAATCTATCAAACTCTGCCTTAAATATATGTAAAGACTTGGACTTCACAGCTGCCTGTGGCAACGAATTCCACAGATTCAGCACTCTCTGGCTAAAGAAATTCCTCCTCATCTCTGTACTAAAAGGACACCCCTTTATTCTGAGGCCATGTCCTCTGGTCCTAGACCCTCCCACAATAGGAAACATCCTCTCCATATCCACTCTATCGAGGCCTTTCAACATTCAACAGGTTTCAATTAGGTCACCGTTCATCCTTCTGAATTCCAGAGAACACAGGCAAAGAGTCATCAAACGCTCTTCATATGACAAGCCACTTAATCATTTTCATGAACCTCCTTTGAACCCTCTCCAGATAAGATAAGGGGCCCAAACTTGCTCAAAATACTACCAAGTGAGGCCACTTCTCTTTTCCAGAGGCACAACCTGTTCAAATATTATTTAAAGTTAGCTGTGGAATCAGGACACCCAAATATAATCCAAAGTGAACTTGCTCTTACCAAGTCAGCAAGGTTGGGCACATTTCCACCCATAAATGGCCTGTGGTTGCCCACAGCAGCAATCCATTCATTGACTGCTTTGTACAGGTCCTGCCGCACATCATCGCGAAGATTGTGTCTGAAAACCAGCAAGGGCACAGGTTCAGCGCATTCTTGTAAGACGAGGCACAGGTCAAAACGCTTCACTTTAGCCTAACAGTCAAAGAATGTGATATATCTGTTTCAAGTGGTGTCCAGGTACCTGGACTTAATTAAGTACTCTAAAGATTCAAATGAATGTACCTTGACTTAAGTCTCTTGCTGACAAAGAACATGGCAGCTGCTCCAACATACTTGGCAAAAAATCCTTCAAACACACCAAATTTCCCCTCCCGCACAATATAATCAAAAGACTCTAGGGCTTCTCTAGGAGTCCGGTAGACATTGGGTGAAATGAGGTGAACCAGCCAGTCATCCACCCACTTGCGCCATTTCATTTCTTCCCTGAACAAGAAAAAGAACCAATACAAGTTATACACAAAGAACACAAAACATCTGAAGTTGAAATCAGAAAGTTACCATTATCATGGGTCGCAGCCTAGAGAATGTACAGGGGCATGCGTGGACTGGGGGGAAAAGATAGGAAGAAGTTCATATTGGCCCATCTCTCCTCCAATAATTGAGAATTATATGGGGAAGGCATGTGTATACAATGTGTGTATTTCATAATAAATCCCCTGCAAAAACAGTTAAAATCAAATTCCTGTTCTTCTCTTTCCGTTCATGGGCACATTAACAACATCACCAGCAAACCACACCCCTAGACCAGCTCAGATGTGTATAGACAGTTCCATCACTGAAACTGGGCCAAATGGTGGGGACTCCTCATAAAACGGCACAATGAGGACGCCTTGCACACAAAATCCAGCAATTCAAGAAAATGATCTATCATTGCTTTCTCAAGGTATTGGGCAAATGCAAATTTGACCAGGGACACCGAGAACCTGAAAATACATCTTTGAACAGATACAATACAGGCTTCTAAGTACAAGAGATCTGATTTAGGACTGAGTAGTTTATAACATGTTGATGGTGGAAACCAAGCAATAATAGTTATATTGACCTTTATGACAGTGAGTAACCAGCAACTTTCCCACTACCTTCCAACCTCTACCAACACCAGAGATTTTTTAAAAAATCACTCTGATGGGAACTGCAATTGGATAAATCGGCAAATAAGAAATGCAAGGGCCAAGAGGCTGACAAGTTTCACAACTTTGCAATAGTAGCATGAAATCTGTGATACATTCTCAGGCAAATAATCACAGATGATAATAAAGAGTCAACAACAAACCACGCTGCTGTATCATTGTTACTACATATGAAATGTTGAATATAATGTTTCACTGACACAAAAAAAAACATGGCAGCCTTTATGATTCAGCAAACATTAGTGACCAAAGGCTGGGGACATTAGTTAGTGGACAAAAAAAGTTGCTAAACACTTCAAACAGCAGGATAAGATCTTCAGCCATTTATTCAAATAGGGAAAGAAGTTGGGGGGGGCGAGGGAGGAGTGGAGGAAAATTCAGCTGAATGTAACATTTAAAAAGACAGGAACTGAATTAAAAAATAATTATTGCAAAACCAACAGGTTTGGCCAAGAGGGCATGCACCGAATGATACAGAAGTCTGTCCTAGTTGGAACGAGCAGTACTTATAATATATAGTAATAAAATGATGGGTGTCATTGATATTCCTGTATACGTACTTCCTTGCCTCCTTATTGGGATAGTATTGCTTTTCATCCTGATCCTCCAGCATCACCCAGTACTTGTTGTTATATTCAGTGATTTCCTTTCCCTTGATATCTTTTGATTTCATCTCTGGGTAGTATGATACCACCTTATTTAAGTTTTTGTCCCTAAGTATTCCAATGAGAGAGGAAGAGAGAAAAAGACAGAGTAAAAAATGGCATGTTTTAACTTGCATTCCAAATCCACATCAAGGGTTCCAGTCTTTGCCAACCACATGCTCAAATACAATGTTTGCACCTGCAATTGGCCGTGTGCGTAACTGTACCACTGACGGCTGGGCTGGCATTCAGAGATCATTCAGGGCAGCCAAATAACTGTGGGTAACAGGGCAAAAATTCAAAGGGGTCTCCATGTCATTCTTGTCTGTCTAACATACCGACATTGGCAGAAGGGATCACTCTCTTGGACAAGGTTAGGTAACCGGAAAATTTGAGAATACAAAAGTATGTGGAAACCATGGACTAGAGTTCCCATTGAGCTATAATTTCTTTTTGCCTGAAGATCAGTGACACCAGCACAAAAGGATGCAGAATTTAAACACAATTTGGTTTTCCATCAAGTGTTCATGTTAGCACCATAAGAGAAACTGGTTAAAAATAAATTATCATCGAGTATCTGTTAACCTACGTTTGCAGGCATTTGAGGAGACTTAATATTAAAACAATACACTAGCAACACTATTTATTTTTACATTTACAAAGAAAATTATTACTATACACAAGCATAAATACTAAGTGTCTCCATATGACTTTCTAGGTGAATTACTTCAATTAAAAGTGTTTACTTTTGCCATTAAATACTTTCACTTGTATTAACTGTTCCTAAATTAATAAAGAAAATGTTAAAGATGATACATTTTTAAATATTACCTTTTCAAAAAAAAACTAAGGAAATAATTTTAACATCAGCAAAATTATGCTGATGGTAAAATTTACTGGAAAAGAAATCCAAATAAACTGTTGACTGCGGTTAAAGCAGATATTCCAGGGCAGCAATCTGAACAGAGTTTATGCCCAGATTTGCTCATATACCAACAGAAGGAAACTGGCTAGTAGCAATTTGCCCTTTGCAGGGTAAAGAGGAGGAAAGGGAAAAATCATCTTAACTCATGCACTTCCCAGGGAGCAAAGTTGAAATAACTGTTCAAACTGTGGATCCCATTTGGTACCGGAAGCAAAAAAAAGCATATTTATATTGTAGTTTACACAAACCTGATAAGAGGTTTCCTCTGTGGTTTGCAACTATTGTGTGACCGTTGTTGTAACTTGGGAAATAAGGCAGCTAATTACTGTCCCTACAACAGTAAAATGATAATGCCCATTTAAAATAAAAATAGCCATTGGCATTGATATTCAGATAAACAACCTTTCCTTCTTCGAAACAGTGCCTAAGGATCTCTGTAAAATGGCAGAACTGGCCTTATTCTGTCAGTTGCGAGGTGGCAGTTCTGATAGCGCAGTGCTCCCTCAATGCTGCTCTGTAGCACGAGCCCAGATTTCTTTTTGCTCACACGTATGGAATGGGTCTTGATAGAAAATACCCAAGGGCAGAGCAAGTCCTTTTTCCCCCTTTGTTGTTATTTGTAAAAAAAAATCTTGGGAACCTTTACATTTTGGGCAAAAATTGGGAAACATGGAAAATAACAAAAACAGGAGTGAGATTTGAAAAGAAACTTAACAGAAACCTATCTCCAAGACTACTTGTGTGCGGCAGCGAATGAAAATCTTTTAAAATGTCGGAGTCTTGTGATTGTGTGCTGCAGTCTTTAATTGAGACACAGAAAGGGCATTGCAAATCTAATTGAGGGCATAAAGCTCTTAGAGAAGGAGTGTCTATTGCATGGTCAGCTTAACAACTGTGCTTGCATCCACAAATATATATGTAACTGATGCCAGTGCCATGTATACGCTTAACAACTAGTATATGAAAGGAGAAAGTCCTGGTTTCAAGGAAACCAACACCGATTTGTTGGTGTTCAAGTGAAAAGGGGAAAGAAAATTAAATCAAGTTTATAGTCAAAAAATGAACATACAGAAAACAAAACTAATAGCCAGAGAGGCAGAAATTTAAATGTTTTGACAACAAATTGCTAACACTAAACAGTCAAACATGAGTGTAAACTTCACAAAGCCAAGTAGTTTGGAAATACTAAATAACATGATCACCAGTAGCCACTTCTGGTTTACCTGGACACTAAATATGTCTTTATAGCACTGATGATAACTGAAGAATCGTTGATTTGCTGGAGGAAACAAAAGGGAAAAAATTGGTTATGAGCTGCTTACTGCACATGCAACTGGCAACCACCAAACTTCAATGAGCACCCTTCACTCACTTGCTAGATTTCAATTTTTAAAAATATGAAATTTATACTGAACATTGCACAAACTTTGTGTGTATGTGGGTAGAATCACAGAGACAGAGACAGAGAGAGAGAGAGAGAGAGAGCACACACTGCGGCTAACCCACCTCTTTACTTCACCCCCTCCCCCTCTCCTGGTTTCACCTATCACCTGCCACCTTGTACTTCTTCCTCCCCCTCCCCGCACCTTCTTATTCTGACTTCTCCGCTTCCTTTCCTGTCCTGATGAAGGTTCTTAGCCCAAAACGTCGACTGTTTATCCTTTTCCATAGATGATGCCTAACTTGCTGAGTTCTTCCAGCATTTTGTGTGTGTTGGTCTGGATTTTCAGCATCTGCAGATTTTTTTGGGTTTCTGAAACGTTGATTCCTTTCTTCACGGATGCTGCCTAATGTGCTGAGTGCTTCTAGGATTCTCTGTTGCTTATTAAATATCCCAAACTGTTTGTATGCAATTAATTACTTAGCTATGCTATAATCCACTTAGGTAAAAGTGCCAAACCAGAGATGTATCTAAGATGTTTGTCAGTACATGGCAAGAATTTACTCGTCCAAGCTGTACAATGTACATCCAGTGGAGCAGCAGATGGTTTAACAGTTCATTGGAAGGGCAGCAACTCATGCAATACAGCATTTCCTTGCCACTGTACTGAAATGTGCAGCATAAATTATATACTCAGGTCACTAGTCTGAAAAAAGTTACAATGGATTGCCACATTAGGACAGCAACATCAAAAGTTAAAAGAGAATTCTACTTCTTAGGTTACATAACTAATGTAGAAATTCACAAATCAACACGTTTTACTATTGGGAAAATTATCAGGGGAAAGAGAATAAAAACACATGAACACAGGAGCAGAAATTGTCCAGTTGCTCCCTCACACCTGCCTTACCACCACTAGTATCACTCAAACTCCACAGTATAAAAGACCTTTCCTTACACTTTCTTAGCCCTTCCCACTTTCTCTGCAACTTGTTTCATTTGAGTCTTTTCATCAATTCCACGAAAGGTTAATAAGATCGATGCCATCTGATCTTCAAGTATTTACAGTGTATTCTGTCTTTATTTCAGCTCCCCATGCTCTGAAGTGGGCACTGATACAGACCATTATTGCTTACTACAAAGATCTTATCACTCCTCCCTCCACCCAAGGACTACACCACTGACGTCCAAAGTATTTTTTTAAAAAAATCATTCTCAGCAGTTTGAATTTATGCTCGTTATGTGCAGATGTGTGTACTTACCACTTTCTCTCCATTCTCTCCGATCAAAATTGGAACCTTTCGGTAGCTGGAAAATTTTATCTCTTTCCGTAAGACTGGGTTTACCTCAACAATTTCATAAGGCAATGAATGGGAATCAAGAAATGCACGGACTTTACTACAGAATGGGCAAGTCTTATACTGATACAGAGTCAGAGACAGACCAGTACTGGAATCCTGCAACAGAAACAGAGAGATGAAAAGGGAATGAATTCTGTTTGCAATCACATGCTAAGGGCAGCTCTATCTATCCAATACCCCACCAAGGAAAAAACAAAATCACTAAAATAGATCATGTTGGCACCTCTGAAATCTTCCTGTGTGCAAATTAGCAGTTCAACTTTCCTACATTATTAAATTAAGCAAACTTCAGGAGTATTTCAATGGCTGAAGAAGCCAGCATTTGAAGCACTGGTGTCAGTTAGGTGCAAAGTTTCAGTGGACCCCACAATTCCAGCTAGTTGAGTGGTGTCACAGCAAACAACCTTGTAAGACCAAAGAGCTGATTGTGGACTTCAAAAAGGGTAGGATGAGGGAACACACACCCATCCTAATGGAGGGATCAGAAATGGAGAGAGTAAGCAATTCAAGTTCCTGGGAGTCAAGATCTCTGAGGGTCTAACCTGGTTCCAACATATCGATGCAGCTATAAAGAAAGCAAATCAGCAGCTATATTTCATTAGGAGTTTGAGATTTGGTTTGTCACCTAAAACACTTGAAAACTGCAGGTTCATGGAGAGCATTCTGACAGGCTGCATCATCACTGTCTGATATGGGGGGGGGGTCTACTGTACAGGATCAAAAGCTACAGAAAGTAGTAAATTAGTCAGCTCCATCTTTGGAACTAGCCTCTGTGGTATCCAAGACATCTTAAAGGAGCAGTGCCTCAGAAAGGCAGCGTCCATTATTAAGGACCCCCATCACCAGGGACATGCCCCCTTCTCATTGTTACCATCAGAAAGGATGTAAGAAGCCTGAAGGCACACACTCAACGATTCAGGAACAGCTTGCCACTGTACTGCTATCCAGTTCCTAAACGCTAAATGGACATTGAAGCCACGAACACTACCTCACCACTCTTTTATTTCTGCTTTTACACTATTTTTAATTTGCATATACTATATATGCAAGTTATACCATATGCTATATACTATATAGGTGTGTGTGTATACATACACTCACACAAATATACATATATTTACTGTAATTGTGTTTTTTGTATTTATCACATATTGCTTTGTACTGCTGCCACTAAGTTAACAAATTTCAGGACATACGCTGGTGATATTGAACCTGATTCTGATACATCCCTATAGTTTTGAACTGGCTCTAGCAGTGATTTACATTTAAGCACATATATGAGCAACATCCACTGAGCAGGGGAAAGTGACACAGGGAAAAAAAATATAAACATGAATTTATATCACATCTCCCTAGTCTAAACGCATCTTAAAACAATTTTCAGCTAATGCAATCGTTTTCATAAGATAGGACACTAGTTGGTCGATTTACACACAGCAATATCCTACAAATAATATAATGAGCAAAAAAAAATCAGTTTTCACTGATGTTGATTGAAAGATGAATGGGAAGAAATACAGCTCTTGTTCAAATTAGTACATTTATGTAATATCTGTTAAGGAAGGGAGGACATCATCTGAGAAAATATCACCTTAAACAAAATGGATTTATCTTGGACTCTACTGACTCAAAACCATCAAAGTCACATCTGATATTGAGCTATGATTATTCCATTGGCATCAGCTACTGTTAGAGGTCATTTCACATCACTTGACTTCATGACACAGGTATCAGATAAGACTTGTCTTTTGAGCCGAGTTATCACATGTTTGACAATATAAATTAAAATCACTTTAAACCCCAAAGTAACAATTTTAATGTACTAACAAAATCATGATACGTGATAGCGCTATTCAGTCTCTTCCATTTATCTATGCGAGGATTGTTTTTCAAGAACTCACCGACTTCTGGTCCCACTACACTGCTCATTCTCAACAGCATTTTATATTTCTACCTTATACGCAACTATTTAATTTTCATTTCAACCCAATTCCAATGTTAACAGGGTTAAGTTATAAGGACATATTATACAGACCTTATATTCTCTAATGTACAAAAAAAGTTGATTGAATGAATTCAATGTGTAGAAATGTTATTTCCTCTAATTTTGGGGCTGTGTGGTGGTGCAGGTGGTAGAACCAAGACCTGGGTTCAACCCTGACTTCTGTGGAGTTTGTGCATTCTCCCTATGATCACATGGGTTTCCTCCAGTTGCTCCCAGTTTCTTCCCATGTGCAAATTACCCCAGTGAGCAGCAGAAACTGGGGGAAATTGATATGATTATGGGGAAAATAAAATGGGATGGGTGTAAATAGGCACTTGAAGGTCAATGCAGACTCACTGGGCCAATCTGTTTCTGTGCTGTATGACTATGATATTGGGAGTCCAAGCAAAAAGCACCTAATCTTAACATCCAGAGCTGGAGCAGTTAGGGTCAATAGAGCACTACTTCACACAAAAAGGTTGACAAATTCTGGAACTCACTGGATGTTATGGCTTCTGGCCAAAAGAAATTTCAAAGGAGAGATCCTCATCTAAATTGAGGTAAAAGAACCAAGGTAGGCAAATGGAATTGAGAAACAGCTATACCAGTATCTATCTGAATGATGCAGCAGATGCACGAGGCTGAATGGCATAATTCTACTTCTGTGTTTTGCCCAAGAAATACAGCACACAATTTTACAATAATTAATTTCAGAATAAGTATTAAAAAAGGATTGATACATCACTTTTTCCAGATCTTGGAGAAAATCAAGCTTTTCAGCTGCAAATCTGGGGATGGTCAGACTTGTTCAAATATACAGTACATTTTTATAAGCAAAAAAAGGTTTTATTGTCTTTGCAAAGTTGCAAAATGGGATCCTCAGAGCCACTTGGAAAAGTTTGAAACCCATCACCAATTTACATGGACAAATAAAACACGCAATTGTGACCTGATTTCCAAGTGCAATCCAATTAATGGTTGCAGTTTTGAAGTGTAGTTGTTTGAAATATAAGAAACACAAGTCGACTTGTGCACTTATAATAATTACCAGATAATATTTTTTTGACGTTGATTGAGAAATAGATACTGGCTAGAACAATGGGATGAGCCCCTCTGCTAATCCTTGCAATAATGCCGCGAAATCCAGGGGGAAAATAAACAGAAAGAGGGCACCCGTGACAGTGTATCAGCTCTCAGTGAAGCACTAAATTCTTGGAATAAAGTTCCTGAAAATCTCAATCTTCTTGCTGATCAGCACATCAGAACTACCCAGACCTTCAGAAACGTGGCAAAAATTTACAGCATTGCTATATCACTCTTCTAGGATTTTCAAACTAAAACAACAAAATAACTCAATATTTTAAATCTTGACAGCGTTAAGATGGAACTGCAGTCAGATGGTGCATAAAAACTCAGTGCGTTGCAACTACCGGCACTATAACATAGATAGTTTATTCGGGTGTACTAAATTAAACCCCGATTTCGCTGATTGCTAAAACCGCCAGGCCCTATTCGCGCGCCTTTCTCCAGTTTCACCTTTGTGAACTGTTGTTCGGCGTGATGCTGCCGAACATTGTGCTTGATCGTCTGGTACAGTCCCAGGGCTCCACCGAACACAAACGCGAGGCTCAGCGCAGTGTTGCCAACTTTGAGCCCCTCTGTCAGCTTCTTCTGAAAACCCCTGCCGTACATGTGAAATCTACAGCTAGGCTGCAGTGCCAGAAACTGCCATTTGCAAACCTTGCTAGAAGCTACAAGCCGCATACAATACCGTCCCACACCAACATAGGAAGCTGCCATCTTTAAGTTACGTAAAGAGGTTTTGCCAAGCTATTTTTAAAGACGTGTTTCATTGACCTGTCCTACCCCCTCCCGAGATGCCGGTTCGGCATTTCAACTACAAAACAGCTTGTGATCAGCTGGGTTCCTCAGGAAGCAATAACAGTGCAGACGAAGTAATATTGGTTGTGCAAGGTAAAATTGTAGGCTTGCTCACAATCATAGTTGAAATCAAAATAATGGCTCTGAAGCAATCACGACCAACAATTAGTTCGTTTAATCTTCGATGAGAATTGCCTCATTGTCACCAGCCCAAAATATTTGACGGGTTCCCCCTCCCCTTTTTACACGAGTACAAAAAAAGGAAACATTTTATCTTTGACAGTACCAACAAAAGAAGAGCTGCCTCAATAGCTTAGTAGGTAAGTACTGCACTCCAGCTACTTAAATACAAAATCAAAACAATGTATAATCAGTTGAGGTTGGTTAGGTTAACATGGATTTTTAAGTCCTGCTGAAGGGTTTACGACTCCCAATTACTCCCAGTAGAGAATTCCAGAGAGTCACCATGCTCTGGGAAGATATTCCTACATGCCTGATTTTTAAATGCCAGCGCATAATCTTGTAATTTTGTCCCCTGGTCTGAGGGTTTCCCAATACTGAAAACATCTTAGCATATACTCTGTCAAGCCCCCTAAGGATTTATATGTCTCAATTTGTCCGTCAACTCCATAAAAATACAACTTCTCTTATTGTTTGTGATACGGAAACCCTTCCAAGAATAAGACTAATGATTCTCTCTTCTGAACTGCTTCTAATCTCTTATAAATAAGGAGAACAATCATATGGGTACTCTACACATGGTCTGTAAAGTTGTTATTTCCCTTATTGTTAAACCCTTTTACAAAAAAAGACACAATTGTTTTCCTTAACTACTTATTTAGAATCAGAATCAGGTTTAATATCACCAGCATATGTCAGGAAATTTGTTAACAGCTGCAGCAGTAAAATGCAATACAGGAAAAGTATATAAAAATCAATTACAATTACAATAGGTTAAATTAAAAATAGTGCAAAAACAGAAATAATTTTAAAATGGGAGGTAGTGTTCATGGGTTCAATGTCCATTTCAAAATCAGATGGCAGAGGAGGAGAATCTGTTTCTGAATCATTGTGTGCCTTCAGACTCCTGTACTTCCTTCCTAATGGTATCAATGAGAGGTGGGCATGTCCTGGGTGATGGGGGTCCTTAATAATGGGTGCTGCGTTTCTGAGACACTGTTCCTTTAGGTTGTCTTGGATATTACAGATGCAAGTACCAACCAAGGAGCTGACTAAATTTAACATTTTCTGTAGCTTCTTTCAATCCTGTGCTGTAACCACCATGGCCTCCCCCCCATACCAGACAGTGATGCAGCCTGTCGGAATGCTCTCTGTGGTACATCTGTAGAAATCTTCAAGTGTTTTAGGTGGCAAACCAAATCTCTTCAAACTCCAAATGAAATATAGCTGCTGTCTTGCCTTCTTTATAGCTGCATTGATATGTTGGGACCAGGTCAGGTCCTCAGAGATCTTGACACCCAGGAACTTGAAATTACTCACTGTTTCTACTTCTGATCCCTCTATGAAGATTGGTTTGTGTTCCCTTGTCTTATCCTTCCTGAAATCCACACCATCTCTTTGGTCTTACTGCTGTTGAATGCAAGGTTGTTGCTGCGACACCACTCAGTTGTCTGGTATGACCTGTATGCCCTCGTTTCCACCTGAGATTGTCGACAATGATTGCATCATCAGCAAATTTATAGATGGTATTTGAGCTGTGCCTAGCCACACAGTCATGGGTGTAGAGAGAGTAGAGCAGTGGGCTAAGCACACACACCTGAGGTGTGCCAGTGTTGATCATCAGCGAAGAGGATATGTTATCACCAATCCACACAGACTATGGTCTTCCGGTTAGGAAGTCGAGGATCCAATTGCAGACAGGGGTGCATGGGAATGATGGTGTTAAATGCTGAGCTATAGTCAATGAACAGCATCGTGACGTAGGTGTTTGTGTTGTCCAGCTGATCTAAGGCCACACGAAGACCCATTGAGATTGTGTCTACATTAGAACTATTGTGGCAATAGGCAAATTGCAGTGGGTCCAGGCTCTTGCTGAGGCAGGAGTTGATTCTAGTCATGACCAACCTCTCAAAGCATCCCTTCACTGTAGATGTGAGTGCTACAGGACAATAGTCGTTAAGGCAGCTCACACTATTCTTCTTGGGTACCGGTATAATTGTTGCCTTTTTGAAGCAGGTGAGAATTTCTGACCATAGCAGTGAGAGGTTGAAAATGCACTGCTACAAATGTACTTTATGTACCTGTCACTAATTGTTCATTCACGTATAAGATCCTTCTGCAATGCACCTATTTGTAATCTGTCTCCATTTAGATAATCACCTGTGGTTAGATTCCTCTTACGTAAGTGCATGACTTCATATTTGCCCCACATTGTTTTCACTCACATACTCAAACTATCTATATAACCTTTTAGAATCAAATATCCTTAGCACAACATGCCCTTACAATTATTTTTGTACTTTGGACAAACTTGGATGTCTTGTATCCCACCCTTCCTGTGGGCTCACTTTCAAGGACTCTTCATCTCAAGTTTTCAATAGTTATTGCTTATTTATTTTTATTACCTTTTTTTTTCTTTTTGTAATTGCAGTTTGCTTTTTTGCATACTGATTGAATGCCCAAGTTGGTGCGGTCTATCATTGATCTTGTTATGTATTTATTGAGTATACCTGCAAGAAAATGAATTTCAGGGGTATATGTACTTTGAAAACAAATCCACAGAATCACATTGATACAAATGAAGTGAATTATTTTCAAAGTCTGACATATTTATTCCTGAACTAACATACAGTATTTATTTTTCAATGGCATCGTGTTATTTTTAGCACCATGCTGTAAGTAAGCATATTGGTTGCTGTGCCTCAGGCTGCAGCAAAGCTAAGCATAAATGGATTTATTTCTTATTTTGTCTTATTATCATACATGCTGTCGTAACTGAAGTTAATAACTGTCTGTTGCTTTCCTCCGATGTTTTAACATGAATCAATCAACAGCAAATTGCAGCAAGACGGCTCTCACAATCTCCGTCGCTGCCTGAAACTAAAACCTTCTGAATTATACTGTACTTACTAAGAACTGAAACGATTATGGCGAAAAGAGACGACCATGTTGTAATCTCTTCAGGCGGTTACCAGACACCCCACGTTAGGACCCACCGGCCGGGTGACGTTGAGGTCAAGGGTCAGGTTCCGGAGCGGGTGGAGGAGCGGCTCCAACTCGCGGGAAAGCTCAGCGGTGTCCGCTGGGTCTCGGGTCTTTGCTGTGATGTCGGGGCCAAACGGGGAGCCGGCCGTTAACGTGGAACGTGAGGATGACGATGTGTCCACGGAAGGTAAATGTCAGCTCTCCCTGGATCACTGAGAGAACGCTCCCGTACAATCGGCTCTGTGCGGTGGATTCCTTGTGCATTCCCCAAGGTGTTCTCTCGGGATAACTATCATCTATTATTCTAACGGCCCCGTTTCATAGATAACGGGGCTGTGCGTAAGTTGACGGCTACGATTCTTGTAACTGACCACACTTCAAAAATGTCACTGTGTGTAAACGTTTATTCTTTGTTGTAGCTCATCCTGCTTGTAATACGTATAAAATTTACTTTCCTCGCCTTTGTTTCTATTTGGCAGAGTACGATGCACTCAACTTGATGCTCGATCAGATCAACTCTTGTTTAGATAACCTTGAAGAGAAAAACGATGTCCTCAATGCTAAATTTCAAGAACTGTTGGAATCGAATCGTCAGGCAAGAATGGAATTTAGGCAGCAACAAATCAATGCTACGAATCAATAGGACGCAAAAGCGGCAGGATTGACACCGACCTCTCAAATTCTAATCAAGTGCTTTTGATTGTTGTTATTGCGTAATTTTTCTTTGACCCCTGTTAATCAGCGCCCTGTAACATCTTTTGACTGTATGTAGCATTGTTTCTCGGCTTTGTGTAATTGCTTTGCCCTCCTCGTTTATTTAAAGAACCGGTACTACTATTCCGCACGTTTTCATTTTGAAAGCAACGCTTATTGATGGAAGCCATTAATATTTGGTTTTATGTACGAATCTGTACAGGGCTCAAGGAGAACTGCTTATTTCTTCCTAGTTGTAAGTAATACTACACACTTTTAATATTGTTCTCCAGAAAATCCAATTTCCCTTAAATTTTCTGCTTTTATACAGATTCAATGGAAATTACTTCAATCTGAAAATCCTTTCATCTTCTTGTTTACAAATCAGGGTTTCTACCCTGCTTATATTAAGCACCCCTTTTAACGTCTTGATTATGTCCAAAAGATCGTTGGAGGATGTACTACTTAAACATTCCCAGCTTACACGTGGATGTTTGCAAATATACTTTAATGTCCTTTCTCAATGCATCTGTTACCACAAGTGCAGCTAGTTTAGAGCTTGGTGCTTCATTTTGTTAAAACTATGCTATTCTGTTGGGGTGTGGGGATGGATAATGAAACCTGTTTTTAAACGGGATAAACTACTGTCTTGAAAGCTCGAAGCTTTTACCCTGGTTGTAGAATTAATGGAAGGGAAACAAAATTTTATATGCTTTGGAAGTTGGGTAATGTACTGCTACCAGTACCATTGTAGTTGATGAAGTATTCAGTGTTACCTCTATTTCATTGAAGTAAATGAAGTGCAAGTTTTCAAAGGACAGAAAACAAATCAATAAAAATCAATAAAATCAATTTAATCTGTGCTGGAATAATGGGAAAAAAATTTGAGCAAAATTTGAAAACAAATTTACACAACATAGGAGACCAGGCATTGTAAATCTACAGAGCAGATGAATGGTTACTTCTATAAATTAAGCTAATGAGATTCTATCTAACTTGCATGTGTTTCATTGGTTGTTATTTCAAGTGTTTTCTTGGCATGTTGTTCATGCCAAGAAAGGTTATTAACTCCCTATCAGTGTGAGCACTGTAGATTACTAATCAGGGGATTATTAAAGAAACCTTGGCTATAGTTCAAATTGAAAGGGAATGGGTTGAAGTCTATTGAAAAATGGCACTGTGCATCTCTTTGTATTTAAAATTAATATACCATTCCAGAATAAAGTATGATTTAAAGAAAATCAAACTCACCCACCAGGGCATTCACTCAACATCAACTGAGATAAGTAGATGTTATGTATTTTTCTACACATGAAATCACATTTTCATTTACTCCTAGAGCTTTTATTTTCATATATAATTACTTGATTTTGTACCACTACTGCTCATTCGTTTCTTCATACCTTAAACAAAAAAAATTAACTTCCTTCCCTAGAGAGGAACTAATTAGCTAATGACACCATATATAACATGTACTTATATTCTGGGTGTTACTTCAGTGTTTCTCTAGCATCCTCTTCAGGATGAGTAGCAGCTCCTGGGCTTCCTGCTTGCTGTCAGTGAGGGCTGCAGATTACTAATCAGAAGAGATTAATAAAGAAATCCCAGCCACAGGTATGTGAAATCTGGCTGTAACTATCTTTACCATTGTGTTTTGGTGCAGTCACGCACAAAATCTAAACTGAAGTCAAGGGGTTTAATTGAGTAAACCAAAAGTGCCATGTATTTAAAATACCAGATGATTTTTTTCCTGAAACTTTATTCCTGAAACCCAAGTGCAGGCTATTTAACCACCAACATAAACATGGTTTTCAAACTACACTCAAAACAGCATTTTCACTAACAAAAATGACAGTACTCACAAACAGCAATATTATTAATAGAAGAAATTCAACATTAAAGGGAATACTACCTCATAAAATTACTTTTAACGTGCCATTATTCTAAATAATGGCCACCCAAATTTTATTTGCTACATATCAAATATCACATTTCTAGAGGATTTAAACATTAAAAAATAACTATCAATTTGGTATTTTACAGATCATCTCATTCAAGGGTGCACACATGACATGGGATATTCATCTGCTAGTCTGCAGTGTTTCTTTCACCCAGAGAAAATGATAGTAAATGGGAAAAGCAGTTCACAGAATTTCATTTTGAGATGTACTATGTGACTGGGAAACAAGTCCCAGTTGTGGGCAAAAAGATCACTTTTCACTTTTTTTTATATTTGCCATTCTTCAGTTATACTGTTACACAAGTAGATGTTCACGAGCCAAAGATCTTATCCTTATTGTTTTAATCTGTCACCCAAGAATTAGAATAAAGATCAAACAGAAAACTTCATGGCTCATCTGAAAATATTCACTCCATCAATAGGTGGGCTTAAATCATTTGGTCCATGAAAAATGGAAGGAATATAAAATAAACCCACAAATTATTAAATATATTTATTCACTAGATTTTCACTTCGGAGAATAAAGTTTGATTTTTCCTTTATAAGTGGGGCACCTCAATGCTGGAGTGAGGGCAGTGCAAGATAATGCACCTGCTCAAATTTGATCATAAACTATGAAATAAACAAATACAAAGCAATGATGTTAAAATACATTCATTATTTGGCTCTGCAACCTTAAATTGTAGTTGGATAAGCAGTAGCTAATATTTAGATTGTAGGATATGGGTTAAAAGCAGTGACAATCAAAAACACTTTCCATTTGACCAATTCAAGGTGTCTGTCTAGGAGGGTCCAGAACAATGGGATTGGCAAGTCTTTTTTTTACTGTAGAGATCAGTGTTCAGGAAAATGTGCACCTGGATTGGACCCATTCAAAATAACCTTTATTTTGCATAACTTGAGAACTAACATCAAAGATATCGCAAGACTGATTATGACCCAATATGAAAAGGAGTGCTATCTGAATGATGTGGAAAACTGTACTAAGGAGACCCAAAGACAAATTCTGACTTCAGTGTAAAATGCAGATTCTAATTCTGATATTCTGTACACAGGGGTCCCCAAGCTTTTTTGCACCACAGACCGGTTTAATATTGACAATATTCTTGCGGACTGGCTGACCGGGGGGTGTTCAAGTTCAACAGTGCATGACGGAATGAGGAAAGGTGCAGATGACTCATATCGTTTCATATCGCCAAATCATATCGTTTCCACTGCTGTACCAGATCTGACATTGGAAAATAAGGTGTTCAGCAAATTTTTGGCCATTAAAATTGAGAAATGGGGAAAGATGCATGGACAATGCTGTTGAAGGAAAAGATTACTTATGAATTAAATGAACATCAATCTGTCAAAGAACAATTTAGGGTATTCATCCCAAGTTTCTAATCTCAAACCTGGGCAATACAGAACATCAAGGAGCAAGTGAGTAAACATATATAAATGGCAGATAATACCTCCTTATTCTCAGGATGTCAAATTACTCAACATATTTACTCATTTATAAAATCAATTTCATGAGCCTTCCTCATTTGACTTAACTGCTACTAGCTTAGTTTTCCAATATTTAACATTGAATTGTCAGGAAATTGACGATCATCCACCTTTCTCCAGACCAAAGACAGCTTAACCACAAGAAGAACGAACATATAATGTTTGTCTGATGGGGCTGGAGGTGGGGGGGGGGGGGGGGGGAGGGATGATTTTTGAATAGTTAGGCAAGTTTAATGGATTGGATTTTTTAAAAAAACCACCAATGGTTTGCTGTCTAATTTTCAACTTGCCATTTTTTGTCGTTGGGAGTGTAAATGACAACAAATGAAGCTGCACTTACAAGCATCTCTTCTCACCAGGTGGTACTGAATATAAATCAAAACCCATTTTCTTTTCTATTAAATGACCCAAAGACTAAATTCAAATTTCCCGCTGGAAGTTTTATTTATTTTTATTTAAAGATACAGCACGGAATAGGCCTTCTCGGCTCTTCAGGCTGCACCGTCCAGCAACTGCTGATTTACAATGACTAGTACATCTTTGGACTGTGGGAAGAAAGTGGATCACTAGAGAAAACCCATGCAGTGCACAGGGATGGGACAGAGGGCGCCGGGATTAAATTCCAAACTCCAATGCCCTAAGCCATAGTAGCACCATGCTAACCACTACACTAGATTGTTAGCAGCACCCATAATCAGCATAAGCATGAACAATTCTCCACAAATAAATCTGTCATCACTTGAAAGAAATTAAGTAATTCCAGTGGTTTGCAACATAGCATCATCTAAATGAGAGCTGACATCAGTCAGCCAAGCTGTTCTTGGCAGGAGGCAACATAAGAAGGGAAAAAACAAGGGAAAACTATCACAAGACTCATATTCCAATGACTGATGCAAGATGATCTCTGGGTGTGACAGTGAGGTGAACTGAACTAAATCAAAAGGGCAACAAAAGCACCCTTCAGTTGCACTATCTGAAAGGCTGTAAGCCATCCTTTAATTCAGGAAATGATCTTACCCATTACCTCAATAAAGCTGGCAAAGACTTAATAGAAATGTCCAAAACAGCTTTAAATTAGAAAATATCCATTGTCAGCAGAATATGGAAAACAGAGTTGCACAATTGTTGATGGTTATAGAGCAACAAATGGAGGAAGCTGCAAGCTCCTAATTCCTTCAAGTGCTTAACCCATGTATCTAGGGATGAACCTGATGTGAAAGCAATTCATTTTAAGGGCAATCTAGATTACAAGGATGACTTTCCTGCAAATGTACGGTATTTGTATTCAGAATAAAAGGCTGATATTTCAAATAAATCATTTGCAGTTGAAGGGCCAATGCCTGAAACCTTAATATTTTCTCTCAACAACTGACAGACCTGCTTTCTATTTTTTTTGGCCTGTTGAAATGTTACCATTACCCTTTAAAGTAGCACAAAGTTACAATCAAAACAAAAAGGCAAAGAAAGTTAACACCTGGAACTTATTCCCAAGAGTAGTTATTTACATTTTGAACTGGAATACTAGAAATGTGTAGAAAGCCATAAAAAACAAAGTTAACCTATATGCATGCAGGTCTCCCCATCCGCATTCCAGCCACTACAATATTCAGCCCTCCATCTGGTTGTCTATGGACTGTCTATACAGGGTATTAACTTTTATGGATAGGCAAGGAGCATCTGCAAATCAGATCAACTTTCAGGACACCGCTGTAAACAAAACTGAAGAAAAAAGGTAGGGGCATTGAATAAACTATATTTAAAAACAAATCTTTCTGACTGCAATTGCCTATTAGTTATAATATTATTAGAGTTGGGAAGGATATGAATCTTTCAGAACAGATTCACTTTTATCCACCCTCCCCCCCCCCCCCCCCCCAATGGTACTGGAAATGTGCAATCTATATACTGGACAGCCAAGTGGGAGGCAATTTAACTACCTCCCAGTTGCCTCAAAGCACTGTAAGGTAGGATGAAGTAGATTAGAGGTGGTTAGTGTTGGAGGAATTGCTGGATTGTTTGTCGTTATGAAGCTGGAGATCATTCCAAGTGGAGATGCCAATCTCCACATATATAAGAGAAAAAAATGCAGTAATATATCAAACTTATCTGTCAGTATCACAGAATTTCATCATATTACCTTACTGTGGGAATATATCCATCAGGACTCTTTGCAGTTCAAACTCTGGTAAGCAACATGTTCCAAATAACAGAAATATCACAAAGACAGTGAAAAACCAGAAACTGCCTCAAGGTTCTATGATGTAAATCATTAAAATGTTATGGACAGGCATGGAAAATTACCAATAAATAATAGTTAATGGAAAGCTAGAATGAATTTTCAGGGAAAACAAAGTAGGGGACTTGATTAATGTCTTACAGAAGATCAAAGATATTTATTGAGTGAGAGAGTGAACAGAAAGGGGCAATTTTAAAATGAAAAGCAAATGATGATGGAAAAACTTCCACACTCAAGAGGGATAGAGATTTGAAGTTCTCTACAATGGGATCAATTGCTAATTTTGATAGCAAAAATACAAGACCTTTCTTTGTTCACTGAAGGAGCTAATTGATATGGGGCATAGGAATATATTTGATGTCAGTTTACAGAAACCCACAATCTCACTGATTAGCATGATAGGCTAAATAACCTCCTTTATGTTACTGAAAAATTGAATGCTAGTGTCAATATCAAGAACAGTGTATAGCATGCTAAGAACTAAATGTGATTTAATGTCACTGTTCAAGAAAGGATGCTTTGGAAACAGATTTATTTTCCTTGTCAGAAAGCCTAACTTTAATCCAGTTCCATATACAAGCAAAGTGAACTTTATGAATGAGCCTTTTCAGGGACAATGGTCAAGAATCCCAATTCCATTAATGCTTCAAAGAGGGCAGATTGTTAGAAATTGCGTAACTGCCTTGGGTAGGCAAGTCTGTGTGTGCTGCATTTCACTTTCATGACCAGTGAATACAAGTAAGCAACTCACACAACAAGGAATTAACTTACATGGCTCAGAAAGATCAATGCTGTCTACTTTGCACCTGCAGTTTAAACACAGGGTTATCAAGGTACTGAGAAATTGGTTGATGCTTGACTTTGCATTTAGTGATAGAGTTGCATAAAGTGATCACAAAGCAAAGGGATCCTATTTGAAGTAATTCCAGTCGACCCACTATTTAATTCCACCCACATTGGCTTGCCAATATGAAAGGAAGCTTGGGCCTCAAGCAACTGATCATTCTGTTTACACAAATTTGAGTCATCAGCTGTGAAGGGGAGTATTAAATCAGATGGTATAATTCAGCCACAGTATATAACATATGTAGCAACATCTTGGATATAAAAAATAACTGAAGACAATTTTTTAAGATACAATAAGATCTTCGGAGTACTGCAGTTATCTCCATTTTGTTTTCCATAAGAGGATGGAAAAATACTTCTGAATGGGTACTGTATTGAGATGTTACAGATTCAATCAGCACTATACGAGTCTTCCCTCACTGAGAAAAGGAAATATATAACCAACGATGGATGACCATGTCATATATCTAATATGGTGCCAGAGGTATCATATCAACTGCAGGCCTTTAAATTTAGCTCAATGTGGTATAATTAACCCTTAAAAACAAAAAATGCATCATAAATTTACTTCTTCCGTCTTGAAGAGAAACGACGGCCACGCACTACTCTCCCAGATCTTGTTTTGGAGACATTGCCTTCCAGATGCCCACCCTCCTCACCCAGCTCATTCTCTTCACTTTTGACACTTGTCTCTTCACACTCCTTCTCCGTCAGGTGCTCTTCCTCACCCTCAGTCTCACTGGGCTCCTCAGCTTTGGACAAGCTCAGGTCACACTCCTCACTCCCATCCTGCTCTTCATCGAGCACCTCACTTCCCACAATGGAACCTGACTCACACACGTCAGAACTAATTCCTTGCTCCCCCTCCATTCTGTCGCTTGACACCTCGTTCTTTGTACATGGGCTGACAGTTAATTCACAATCAAGCTTTGAAACAGGTAATTCATCAATGATTGAACCACCTTGATCAATGTCATCTAGGCTTTCCTGCTGGAGGTTCTGCAAAGGGGGAACACTGTCTTTGTTGTTACCATCATCTACATGGGTAACAATGCCATCACCTAAAGGCGCAGGAGTTTCAGCTTCACAACTTGCTTCCTCCATTTCAGGGTGATTATCGGTGACGCTGGCAGGTTTTAAGTCATTCTCTGGTTGTTTCTCACTTGCTGGTTTTTGATCATCTGTTGAATGAAGGTTGTTCACCACAGAGGCTGCTGATTCTTGATATGATACTGACAAATAATCTTGGGCTCTTTGCACTTTGTAACTCTGTTTCAACAAAATAAATGACAAGAAGTTGGTAAAGATCAAACCTCAAATTACAAAAAGCGTTACTGCTCATGAAACAAAACTACTGTTGCACAGAACAACAATCATAGAATTTATAAAAATCATCGCCGTCTTCTTTCAGCTTCACACCTCTGCTCTTTCCTGGTTAAGAATGTGGTGAGGTGACCAACCCCTAGATGTTTGTCTCGTAACTGATGTTACAAAAATTAAGAAATGTTCTCTTCATCTAATTTTCCCTTCCATTTTTCTGGGAATTATTTCGATACTTAACTCACTCAGCCACCAGAATTTATAATGTGGTTAAGCGCCCAATACCTATTAGGCTATAACATAATTTGTTATATGATGAACCTTAACACTATCCTCTACACAGCTCAAAAATAACCCCCATTCATTCACTCGGTTCATTTAAGTATTAATATTGCATATCCTCAACTGACTTGCTACTCCCTCTCTTCCTAAATTGTGTAAGATTTCTGTACTCCTCTCATTCTAGCGTCTTGCAGCTTTAATCCTCACATCAGTGAAGAATGTTCTTTTAACTACCCAAATCTGAAGCTCTAGTTCTTTTTCAAGAACCTCCTTCACTTCTCTGTTCAACCCTTTGTCAGCTACGTTAACCTTTGTTCCATCACATTTCTTTTCTTACTATACCACCAATATGATAGCCAATCTTTTATACTCATCGCTGACGGACTCCATCTTAATATCACTACCAGTTATGAAAACCATGCACTTGCTTCTCATTTCTTCCCTATGACTACATTATTGTGTCTATGCATTGCAATTTACATCTACATCTATGAAATGGTTAACAATTCAATCATTTATAACATGATTAAAGATGGCTATAAAATTGTGACAGAAATATGGATTTTCTTTTACATGCATCTCCTTGATACTAGATGAATTCTACTGGAAAAAAATGGCATCAAAACACCAGAGTGATCATGTGAAGTAATTGAAATCATAGTTCACCTACCGGTAAACAGATTCACCCAATAAATGGGAACAATTGAGGTTTTCCATTTTACCAATGCTAATCTTCAAGATATTTGCAAGCAGTAAAACTCTCAAAGTGCATTTTGAATTTATTAGGATATTTGTCCTGAAACACCAAATATTATTTGGATAGGAAACAATCCGTGATGAAGTTATTTAAGACATGCACCAATGCACCTTCCTGTTTGTTATGTTGTTTAATAACAAAGTCTACAGAGTACTTCTTTCAGCCATCCATAAATCCTAATATACACTCAGGAAAGAACCAGATATCAAAGCAATGGGTGAACAGTAGACATGGCATGGGAATACAGACAGTAACGCCAACACCAAAGGCTTATGGCAAGGTGTACCAATAAACTAAGGTCCAAGTGATGAAACTGGAGATCAGAAAAGTGGTCAGGTTTTATAGAATTTTTTTCAATCTGAAAGCAAACCAATAGCAAATTTAAAGCATTATTTTAAAAATACCAGGCATCATGTAAATGAAAAACAGGTTGCATAGCATGGAATTGCACCTAAAACTAATTATACTGGCATTTCTTTTTGCTTGGAACAGAATAGAAATAACAAAAATATGAAGCTCTAAAGCTGCACATCAACCCTTGAGATAACAAAGTTATTTGAAAAATTCTCTGAGAAAATCATGTGTTTGAAAAACTGGAGATGATCAAATGTAAGCAGACATCTTTTGCTGCTGCTTTTAAACTCACTCATGCATCATAGCTTATACAATAGGGAAATTATTGGTTGTATTCAAAGCTCAAGTCTACGCAACAACAATTAGGAGTATTTCACTCATTTTGTGCTCAGAATTGGATGGCATGAAAGCAGGAATTCAGCTCGGAATTGAAATCCAAAATTGACATAACCTTTTGCTCAATTACTTTTTTAAAAAGTTAACTCTACAAGAAAGATATGGAACAACACCAAGATGTTAAAAAAGAAATGTGAGACTACATGAATTAGATAAAGCAGGCAGTTTCTAGTGTGGCAGACAGAAACTGAGATTATATACTGCAGAACAGCTCAGAGCATTGAAATGAAATGAGAAACAATATAAGGTGTCAACAACTGGACTGCAATAATACAATAGTTACTTCAAATGCAAAACAAACAGCACAGTAACCATGATTTAAACCAACATCAATGCAGTTCATAAATGCTAAATAGGTCACAGACTTGCTCCAGTTTCCTTCAAGGATAGTGTTATCAGTATTTCCTCGTTAGCATTTTGTGCTGAGGGGGAAATCCTCAGGATCAGTAACAGAATTTAACACATTCAGATCTAGCACAAGGATAGATGCAAAGCAAAGCTAACCTGGTTTGCCTAAACAATGTACCTCAGAGCCCAAGTCTCCTTTCCCAATTTGATTACACAGCCTCTTTGGGCAATGGCACTTCAATTATAATTTTTCAGTCCCAACAATCTTTAAATTCACAAAATTAGTATTCCTTTTTAGTCTGTTTGGTATCCAAATTGTTCATTCCCCCGCCCCCCCCCCCCACCAGTCAAGAAATATGTGGGCAAAAATGTATGGATCAAATATAAACCATTTCATTTTCATTTTAACCAGTTAATGAGAGGTACACTGAATAGAACAAAACTTCAAGAAATATGGCACATTTTCATCAGCATTACATTGGGAATTAATGTTAGCTCAGCACTTCAGAAACATCAAATGATTAGGATTTTTTTTTAAATTGGGAAGGTTCTAGTTGCTTTCACAAAACAGAGATGAAGGGACTTTAAAGCAAGTCTGAGACTACACCAAACACCAGAATTAAGAGGGGAAAAAAGTACAGAAAAACAGAGTGATCCTGCAGAGGGGAGAGGGCCCAGGAAGGAGGATGGATGGGGTAGTAAGAAGTAGTAGGAAGAGAGGATATTAAACAACAGATACACAAATCAGGTGGGTTGAAAGATAGCAAGAAAGATAAAGGTAACAAAGAGAGAAAGGAAATAAAACACAGGCCACATTATGGAACAACCATCTAACCTGAAGGTTCTGAAAATGCATCAGTGACTTGCAGTGGGTAAATCTGGCAGTGGACTCAGAATGGTAGAATTTGTGACACAGCTTGCAGAGGAAACCGGTCACAGGGACCACAAATTCCTGGCCTGTGGAGGGGAGGGGAACCAAGACGATCACTATGTTACATTGAATGTGCCCTAATCATAAAAGCACACAAATCAAAATGGAAATGCATACAAGAAGATTTTTAAAAACAAGAATCAGTTGTATAAGAGTTAACAGAAAATTGGCACAATCAGCATTAAAAATTATGACTACATGTAAAAAGAAATCAACTTGCAGATTCAAAGATTGTATGGAGGTGCATTTGTGAAAGGTTTTCATGGTATTATACTGGAAAGTCACAATACATAATGGATACATACTGTTTTGGTACAAGAGCTAATTTGTTTATCTGTATTGATCAGGTAACTCTGCACTTACGGTAGGCTAAGCAACAAGCCAATAATTTTAAAAATGGAATCCCACTTTGTGAATAAATTGGCTCTAAATAACTTAGTAGGCAAACAACATGATTGAAAAGGTTGAACTTTGAAAGATGAGCACGATTTAAATTTGTTTTAGAGGTTCTACTCTTCAGTGTATGAACTCAATGACTGAGGGATCAAAAATGATCATCAAAGCAAAAGTGATTACTCTCTTGACAGCTTTCCAAGCTAATTGGATAAATTTGAGATAAGAATAAATATGCAAATATGAAATTTTAAATTATGTCTGAAATAGTTAAATTATGAAGCTAAATTGAACAATGTAAATCTTTTTTTCTGAGTTTAGAAAGCTGCAGTGTAATGTGATTAAAATGATTAAAAATATGTGATAGTAATTGTAGAGTGACTATTTCTTCTGGTGGAAATTTCATATTTAAAGGATCTTATTAACGCTTTCAGGAAAGGCCAGTTCAGTAGCACTTCTTTTAAACCTGGAATTTGTTCCTGCAGGGTGGCCATGGATAGTGGAGTTGAATTATAATTTTCTTTAAGTTGGCTAAATTTTATTAGGCATCAAGGGATAAAATCAAAGATGAGAAACGGAGTCAAGTTATCCAGATGAATGGCAGGGAACAGCCCCAAGGAATCAAAAGACTGATCATTTCTTTGTGGCAAGGAAGAACTCATCCTGTTGTTTCTGTACAGAACAGGGAAGTGTGAAAACTGGCAAAAGAACAGCAGGAAGCAGTCAAACAGGATTTCAGAAAGGCAGTTAGGACTGGATAGCTCTGTTCTGTTGCAGATAGGTCTAAAGTATTGAACCTATTTAGATCACTACAGCCATTGGAGAAGGCAGACATCACGACCCAGTCAGTCTAATCAAGGCAGATCAGAAAAATAGTTGGGAAAAGGATGATTCTTTAAGATTTGTTTTAATATGTAGAAATGTTACTTAGGGTTTTACATTTCTGCACTTTTCTTTAATGAGAGTTTTCCTACTTTGCACACTGACATAATGATAATCGTAAACCAACTATCAAACTAGGTACAGAATTTGCATTTCCACTTTATAATCTAACAATATACTTATTCGCTCTCTTCCTCCCAACAATATTGCTCAGTACATCACCAGTCCTTTGCAATCTACTACTCCACTGTTGTTTAATGAACTGTTAACTGCAATGAACAAGTCTCTGAACAGTTGTGTGTTTTATGTAATTGGTACAGCTGAGAGATCAGAGCAAACTCCTTTAACGTAGAAAGTTTGAGCTATCATAACTGATGGCAGCATAATTACTAGGTTATTTAACAGATAAATATCTGGTTAAAACACAGCATTGGTAAATTAAAATAATAATGATCATGTAAAACCATAATGCATAACAGCCTTCGGAAAACAAGCACAGGGCACATACACAGTATAACTCACTTGGAAAGCCCAACCAACCTCCTTAGATCCATATCTGATGTCTAGCAGAGTTCATGAACTTTCTTTAAACCAAGAGTGAAGCTATTATTTTTCAGCATCATTCTCGTCAATCAAACATCCCCCTTGGCTGCTTCCTGCCCTGACCTTAAAACCATATTTTGCTCTATCTTGCCAGCTCCTGTCCTCCATATCCTTTATGGAAGCATAATCTCCACTAAATTCAGCCGTCTGTCCACTCCCTTTGCAATAAACTGTTGACAAACCAATTTCCCTTCTTGGTATTCATAGTAGTTGACAATGTAATCTGACATTCCTTTTAAACCTGGCACTATAAACCTCACATTTTTATCATCTCTACTGTTTAAACACTCCTCCAGGACAATATCCTAGACTGAACCAAATTATTTGTCACATGGCATTTCCTTTTTACTCCTTGAGCTAAACCTCAAATGCCTTTCCTCTCTATCACAAAGACCATCCATTTTCAATGCTAAAATATTCCAATTCTCTGCCTCTGCATCAAACATGTGTTGCTGAAACAGCCTTCCACCTTCCTTTCTCCATTATAATTGCCTATATCCTAAATGACATAATCCCAGTGTTTCCCCAATCCTGCAACACCTCAAATACAAATTTCTTATCTTAATATTCAAATCTTTCCATGCTGTTTTCCCTTCATACCTCTGCAACTTCTACTAACCCAATAATCCTAAGAGCTGATCACTTCCCAAACCTCTATGCTTTTAATCCACTATTAGAAGCTGTAGCCTCAAACATCCAAGTTTTCAGTTCTGCAATCTCAATCAACTTTTTCATATTTTTTTTTTAAAAAGATTCTCTTCAAAACCTATAATCCTAACTAAACTTTTTAGTCCTATTCCTAAATTTCCTTTTGCTTGGTATTAATCTGATCAGGCTTATGTAAAGTGTCTTGATACTTTATCTGGAGGCATTAGAAAAATCCCATTGATAATATTTGGAAAACCTCATTAAATCAAAGATTAACACTTAATTTAGAATGCTTGTAAAAACATCTAAATTGGTCTTATTTGGGTTAATCTATAAGGTATTAATGACAAAAGCAATTATCAACATTACTTTTTTTGACTCACCATATACAGTCTCTGCATCATATGGCTCCGTCTGAAATTCTGACATGAAAGCCTAAATGAACAAGACACATGTTTATTTTTTTCTCTCCATTCTAAAGTTAACATTTAAGAGATTGTAAATTCAATTTTATTTCAAAGAAGTCAAGCAATTCAGACAAAAAAAAAGCTATCCACGTTGGGTTTCTTTCTGATCACCTCTACCATGCTCACTGCTGATCCCCTAATTAAAAGGCCTTTGAGTTCCTTCTCCCTTTTACTAGGGAAAACAGTGTTTATTCTAAAATTTTAGTTCTCTTCTTCAGTGGTCATCAGGGGAGGGAATGTCGACTCAGACTATGAGAGGCCTGCGTCGTGCATTTTCATGCCTTACAAGGCACAGATTGGAAGTCTGTGTGGGGCGCCACTCCTCGCACAGACTAGAGCAATGTGTGATTAAGTACCTTGCTCAAGGGCACAAACACGCTGCCACAGCTGAGGCTCAAACTAGCGACCTTGAGATAACTAGACGAATGCCTTAACCACTTGGCCACGTGCCCAACAACTGGCATGTGGCCCAACAAGTGGTCATCATTCGCCTAATAAACCACTCTTTCAGCAGCACGCACATTACACAACTGCCATCCTTTTATATTTTTTCTTCTGCTACTTTAAACTTCGTTCAGAGTTTTGCTTCTATGACCTCTAACACCATGACCAGTATCAAACTAAATATTTACCAATTTTGGCCTGATACCCTCATTATTTTAAAAGACTGCAATTTATTTGCAATTCCTTTGTTCCCTGGGAAAAGAAATTAAGAACTTAATTTCCATAATGGAATGTGCTAATACACAACAGCTGCTAGTCAAGCAACATCTTAATTTTAATATTCCTGCATGTCATTCATCTTTCCTGTCTCTGCAATATACTACAGCTCTGTAACTCTGAGATCTTTATACTCCTGTACATACTTGCCTTTTTGCCCCCTACACTAGTGGTCCCCAACCAGCGGGCCGCAAAGATGTGCTACAGGGCCACGAGGAAACAATATGATTTGGCAATATGAAACAATACGAGTCAGCTGCACCTTTCCTCATTCCCTGTCATGCACTGTTAAACTTGAACAAACCCCCCCCCCCCCGCCCACCTGGTCCTCAAAAATACTGTCAATATTAAACCGGTCCACGATGCAAAAAAGGTTGGGGACCCCTGCCCTACACTACCAATGATTGCTACACTTTTCCATTCTCCAAACCCCCAAGTTACAAAAATCTTTCTCTAAACCTTTATTTTGATCTTAATTAAGAATACTCCTTAAAATCATCTTCTTAAGAGGAAGATTTGCCTGTCTTATCATGATCATGTATAGCTCAGTGTCAAATTTTGTTTGATAATGTGGCAAAAAGCCTTTACTACATTAACAGTACTATACAAGAGACTTCTTGCAGTTAAGACATTAAAACAAAAAGATTCTACATTTTCACAATCGAAAATGATATCTTTGGGTTTAAGAATATTAACATATCAAAAAATAATATTGGTAATAGAATAGCTAAAAATAAAGCTTTAACTCACCCATACCGTAAATGAGCAATTATTGAATCACTAGGAAATACAAAGCACTCTGAGATCATATTGACAAACCTGATGAGAATCCCCATCACTTAAACATTCAGAGCCACTGTCATCTTCAGTCATTCCTTCTTCATCGTCTTCGTCAAAGCAACCAACTGCATCAACAGTGATCATATCCTCTGGATCATCTTGTCCAGTTTGATCTTTATCCAGGGAACTACGCTGCAGCTTAACCTGAGAAACATACAATTCAACAATGTACCATACTTTTACACAACTAGTACATTGATTTATTTTTTATCATTTGCTATTTCTCAAATGTCCCATGTGTAGATCTTCTAATGACATTTTCTCACTCTCTTATGTGGCTTTCAGTTTTTCCAGTATGTCAAAGAATTGATCATATCTGGATTTTTAATTAGCAATCAACAATATTAATGTAGTAGGGAGGTGAAGAGAAGGAGCTCAATAACACGCTGTTTTGAAATGTCTTTCAAGGCAAATAAATTTTTGATTCTGCTGTCGTGGGACAGGATGATGAAGAGAAGGGCGAAAAGGACAGATCCTTGGATGCATCTAGAGATATCAGATTAGGAAGAGGAGTCATCATTGGAAATGCTTTTCTAATATCTCTACCTATTTGGTTATTTTTCATATAGAAAATGCATTAATGACACAAATACAAGTATAAATCCAAGTGCTGCAAAGCATTTTAAGTTCAGATAATTAAAATCTTGTTACACCAGTCATGGTGACCATGAAACTATCAGTGGAAAAAAATGATTTATTCATACTAAGAAAAAAAGTATCTGTTTTCTTAGAGAATATTAATAAATAGGTGACTCCTGACACACTGCAATGCTCCTTTAACCACCTTATGAACTGGTCTAACATAACACTCAATTGTGTCAAACTGCTGTACACATGGGATTACCTTCAGCAATCTAAAATGATTCTGAAAGTGATCTCACATAAGAAATTGGCAAGCTTGTTGAGACAGACAATCTTTTTCTTTACAGGCTTAAAAGGGGTGATGAAAGGACAATGGTTCTCATGCTGGGAGTGTACAGAACTTGAGTTACAGGCTCAGTATAAAGAGTGGAGTAATCAAGATTGAGACGAGACATTTTTTTCATCCATAGAGTAATGAATCCATGAAATTCTCTACACAAGAGGTCTGTGGAGACCTGGTCACTGAGCATGTTGAAAGGAGAGATTGATCAAGAGAAATGGGTTAAATGCAGCAAACTGGAGCAGAGGCAAAAGATCACACATGACTTTGCCGAGTGGCACAGAAAGCTATTTGGAAGAGTCATTTTCAATCTTGTTTGGAGCCATTAAAAATAACGAGCCAAACATTGTTTCCTAAGTTTCTTTAACTTCAGTCAATAATCTGGACTTCAGCTTTGCTTTGTGGATGTGCAGTCTGGGTATCTAAATCTGCTCAATCTGGTCACATCATTGACCACAAGGTCAAATGTAAGTGTGCATAACCCCTATCTTTGCAGAAAAACAGAGTTGGTTAGAAAGCTCATATTAAGTTAATCCAACTTATTTTCCCCACATTCCCCTTTTGACTCTTTCCATCCCTACCCTCATCTCTTTTTTACTACCCACCTCCACACTACAGGCAATCTACAGTGGCCACATAAGCTGCCAATTTGAATGTCTTTGGGATGAACGTCACAGTGAAAATGCACGAACTCAGCATAGAGAGCACACAAGATCATGGTTGAACTCTGGTTTCTGGGCTCTGAGACAGCAAATTCCTAGCACCCGCATCTCCCCAGAGTCCGAAATGTTTCAGCTTCAGCATTCAAACAATTAGTAAATTGGAATTCAAATATACTCAAAGGATGCACTGCACATACTTTATATTAGCCTAGTTTTGTTGTGGAGTTGAACACACAATTTATTCAAAACTAACAAAACCAAGACCAGGGTGTCAAAGTGGGATCCTAAAGAACATGTCCTATCGAAGTAAATTTTCAGATAATGGTTTCTTTTGCATTTAAAATATTTCAAACTACTTTGGTGTGAGTATATCTCAACATTCGCAAAAATAAACTGCCTGCCCAACTCTCTTCTATTTACATAAATCACAGATTTACACAAATCATCATAAAACACAGACTGGTTATGACCTCTACACTCGTTCCTAGTCCAGCAAATCAAAATGAAATTCTCATTAGTGTATTCAAGTCAATTCATGTTTTTGACATATTAACTACAACCTCATTCATCACTGCCTCTATCTAAGAACTGTCCATTCTCCCGATGTTGGCTTCCTGCACATTCCAGATTTTTCACCCCATCTCTGGTAACTAATTACTGAGTTATCCAAGCTCTGAAACCTGCATAATAAACTTTTACCTATTCTCTCAATTTTTCGGTGATTCATAAAACTCTCCTCTTATACAACTGTTTATTTAGTTGTCCTAACATCTTATGTATCGCATTGTTAAATTTTGTTTGATAAAAATACTGTGAAGCTCTGTGTTTCATTACATTAAGGGTTCTATACAAGTGCAAACTGCCACTGAGTTCTGCAATTTACTTTCACTGTTCCAGGTCACAAGTATACCCATTCCAAAGTAAAATTCAAACAAACTAATTTTTTCCCCTGTATTCCACTAAGGAAACAAGTGAAAAACCTAGAAAAAGCTTAGTGTACCTCTTCCACTTTCTGCTTGTGCTCTGGCGACTTCATGTGCTCCACAAACTTGCGGGGGGTTTTGAAATGTCGGCTGCAAACAGTGCAGAAAGGTCGCAGAGAGTACTTAGCAAGCTAGTGAGAAACAGAGAACATAAATGATACAGCTGCCACATGGAAGAGGATTTGGCTAGTGGTTTCATTTAAAAAAGGGGAAGTCTTTGAAATGATTCCTGTTTTTTTAAGTGTTATACCATTCTAGTTCTAGCTGAAGCTGCACTCATCTCTGAATGAAAGTGTATAATATAATGGAAAAACCCAGCTGCTGGAAGAACTAAGCAAGTGTCTTGCATCTGTGGAGAAATGTAGGGTCTTGACCTAAAACATTGACTATCGTTTACCCCCTACAGATGCTGACCGACTCACTGAGCAACTCTGGAAGATAATTTTTTTGCTCCAGATTCAAGTAATTGCAGTCTTGTGTCTTCACCCTAATAGACTGCATGATTAGTCCAAAAACCCTGAAAGAATAAGCACAAATTCTTTCACAGCAAATTTCAATTTCTCAATTTTGGTAATTGACCATTACCAAAAACTCAAAAGGTGTCAAACTGTTTTGAACCAGTTGGTATTATGAAATGAAGAGAATAAAAACACCCCTTGAGCTGTAACTTCCTTTCCCCAATTGATCTTTCTGAAGTCACCCAGAAACAGGAAGCTAGAATACTGTCCCACCTGGCTACTACCTTCTATCTCAACTATTAATTCTATCTTGCAGCACTTCAATAGGTTCAATCAGTACATTTAATGTCAGGCAATTTTACAATATACATCCTGAAATACTTTCTTTTTTTGCAAACATCCACGAAAACAGAGAAGTGTCCTGAAATTAAACGTTACAACCACAAAGTGCCCCCAAGCTCCCCTCTCCCATGCACAAGCAGCATAATTCAAATGACTGGATAATTCAAATGACTAGATAATTTTTAAATGCTGAAGCAACTCTGATTTCACCACTCTCTCCAGCAGCATATTCCATGTATTCTACACTCTCTGGGTGAGAAAGGTTCCCCCTCATATTCACTCTAAATCCCTTACACTTTAACCTGTGTCTACATTTTCTAGTTTTAGTTGCCTCTGGTAAGGGGAAAGGTTTCCTGCAAGCTATCTACACCCTTTGATTTTATATTCCTCAAACCTCCTTTGCTTTAGGGAAAACTGAGCAAGACTGTTTAGTGTCACTTCATAACTGAGTTGCTACATGCCAGGCAACATCCTGATAAATTTCCTCTGCACCCTCTCCTGTTGTGATGTCTTTCATATAGCGTTGTGACCAGAACCACATGCAGTACTTCTGCTGAAGTCTGACCAATGTCTCTTTTAAAAAAAGTTGGAGCACAACCTCCCTGCGCTTGCATTCAGTATTCGGCCAAGGAAAAAAGAAACACCAAAATTTTATCTATTTTAATATTTTACCTCTCATTTCTTAATGCACACACATATAATATGGCAGTATTTTTTCACAAAATCATTCCCCTTCACCTCTCAAACGTTTTCCCATATTATTTACCTCATAGATGTCTTAAACTAAGGCCAACAAGTGCAAGCTGTAAAATTGGATCATCAATTATTTGTTGTGAGTTAAATCATTAAGCTATCTAATCTGTATTTGATATGTATTATAAAGTGTATCATCATTATCATCAAATGCCATGCCCAGTTTGAGCTTTGACTGCCATGGCCCACACACTCCTGTTTCGGGTCAAGTGGATCAATTCATTGGTATTCATTTCCAGTTCTCTGGCTACTGTCTCCATATCATTTGTCTTTGCCTTCCTCTTGCTTTCTTCCCTTCAATCTTTCCCATAATTACCATGCATTCTAATTCCTCTTTCCTAATCACATGTCCAATGAAGTTACCTTGCCTTTTCATGATCTCATACATTATTTCTCTTTTTGTGTTTGCTCTGTTCATGACATCCTCGTTAGATATTCGTTTCGTCCATGATATTCTTTGCAGCGTCTTCAAAAACCACATCTCTGCTGCTACAATTCATTTCCTCATGTTACTAGCTAGATATTGTCCAACATTCTGAGCCAAATAACATAACTGGATAAATGTAACGTTTCAGTACTCTGAGGCAGGTTGTCATGCCTAGTTTAGTATTGGTCAGTATACTCTTCATTCTCGTAAAGGTGTCTTTTGCCATCCCTATTCTTCTTTTGATGTCCATGTCACATCTGCCATCTGATGTCACCCAGCTTCCTAAGTAGCAAAAGTTCTTTACTTGTTTTACATCTTCCCCAATTATTCTCAGCCTGCAGATAGGATTCTCCCTCTTTTTGGATATCATCATACATTGTCTTTTTGCAATTGATAGATAGACCCATTTTTGCACTTTCTTCAAAAATTATATCAATTAAGTTTTGTAGTTCTTCCTCCGTATTTGCAATTAACACAGTGTCATCTGCATATCTGAAATTATTGATGTTTTCACCACCAACTTTGATTCCCAAATAAAGTGTATACCTCCACTAAAACTGAAGTCTTGGCAGTAATAAGTGGAGACTGAAGAGGATGCAACCTGGCTCCACCTTATCCTTCCCCCCCACTGAACCGAACGACCTGCCTTCTTTCCCCCCTCTCCTTATCATTAACCTCTACCTGTCACTTTCCAGGCTTCAAGTAGTTTTTAGGTCCAGGTTACAGCATCTTAAGTCACTTTTGTTTCCAATGGCAACAGATGGTCACTTAAGGAATTTGCTTTAAATACTGACAAGGCAATCTCTTAAGTGACCTACCTGCCATGAGCCAGCAGCATTCATTACTATTATTATTGTTGAGAGAAAAACATCCCATAGCAACTTGTCTCTATCCATAATATGGGATTCAATGGGAAATAGTGTTTTGTCTTATGGAAAACTGCAATACAGACCATTTCCTAGAAACAGAACCCTCATAATGCAGGGTCAGGGTTCCTTGTAATCAGGGCATCTCTAATATAAATGTAAGTTTAGCACAACAGAGGAAAACTGGGGCATTTTCAGTTGAACTAGTGCTAGGGTTCAATTATGTAAAATGCATTTTAATAACTTAGATGAAGGACCAAATTTGCTGATGAAACAACAAGATACGAGGAAGACAAAGGATCTGAAACAGCCAAACAGTAAGAAGGGACCTCATTTAGTACAACAACATTCTCAAAGGAATTGACAGGGTCCCTGCCGAAAAATGTTTTCTCTTACTTGTTCAGAAATTAGGAGCAATATATCAGGATAAGGAGCTGGAGTACAGGTGCCCCCTGCTTTCTGAATGATCTCTTTATGACATTTTGCTTTTACGAAAGAGCTACATTAGTACCTGTTTTCGTTAACCAAAAGAGGATTTCCGCTTTTACGAAAAAAGATGCTCACTTTAAACTTGTGTTTACCCCAAGAAAGACTACCATGACCATGAAGCCTTGCCCGGGCAGGTGTGCGCGCATGTGTGACGTGTGAATGAGAGTACGTGTGCATGCGTGACGTGCGTGTACGTGCATTTTTTTTTGACAACTCAATTTTGGCTCAAACTTCCCGATTCTGTTAAGTGAAAATACACTGTACATACTTTATTTCTACTTTATATAGGCTGTGTATTTATCATATCATTCTTGCTTTTACTGTATGTTAGTGTTATTTTAGGTTTTACGTGCTATTTGGTATGACTTGGTAGGTTATTTTTTGGGTCTGGGAACACTCAAAAAATTTTCCCATATAAATTTATGGTAATTGCTTCTTCGCTTTATGCCATTTTGGCTTACCAACGGTTTCATAGGAACGCTCTACCTTCAGATAGCAGGGGAAACCTGTAACTTCTTTATACAAAGAATTAAAAGTCTTTAGAATTCTCTCAGAGATACATTCCATTGCAATTAACATTATTAGTCTCACTAAACAGTTGATGCCTATCCCAAATATTTCGAGCATTTTCTGCTTTCATTGTAGTTATTATGAAGCCTGAAACCTTTCCACTCCTATATGTTTAATAATAAATGTTTAAATTCTCTCACTCGGTCCCACCTAATCAGTGTACCTAATAAAGTCCATTTTTACTTGAAATTCAACTGCATTATGCATTATACCTGTTAATTATATATAAACATTTTACGATCAAACAATCTTACATAATTTAATGAATAGGACTAACTCTAGGAAATTAATCTTTTTAAAAGCATTAAATATTTTATGGTACAGCAGGAAGACATTTTCTCTAAAATGAATGGGATGCTCAAGCAACAAACAAATCGAGAAGTGTACTCCATGATCACTTGAATAAATTGTAAATTATATTCCTGTCCAAATAGACCTAAATTTGTTTATTCTGATAAAGACACTGCAGTAAAGACCAATACTGATTGGCCGTCCAAACTGTGCTTTGAACAGATTGGCTTGCTAAGCCATTTTAGAGGGCAATTCCAAGTAAGCAATGTTGCCTGGGATCTGGAGACACAAGTAGGCCAGATCAGGTAAACGTGGCATATTTCTTTTCCTGAAAGCTATTCAAGTATCAATTCAAATTTTACAATTATTCTGAAGTTTCACAGTACAGGTTTCCCTCGCTATCCGAAGGTAGAATGTTCCTATGAAACCGTTCGTAAGCCGAAATGGTGTAAAGCGAAAAAGCAATTACCACTTATATGGGAAAAATTTTTTGAGCATTCCCAGTCCCAAAAAATAACCTACCAAATCATACCAAATAGCACATAAAACCTAAAATAACGCTAACATATAGTAAAAGCAGGCATGATACGATAAATACACAGCCTATATAAAGTTAGAAAAAATATGTACAGTGTAGTTTCACTTAACAGAATCAGGAAGATTTAGCCAAAACCAATTTGTAGAAAAAAATTGGCACGTACACACATGCGCACACACCTGCCCGCGCAAGGCTTCACAGTCATGGTAGTATTTCTCAGGGTAAACACAAGTTTAAAGCAAGCGTCTTTTTTCGTAAAAGCGAAAATCCTCTTTCAGTTAGTGAAAACAGTACTAATGTAGGCCTTTCGTAAAAGCGAAGTGGCGTAAAGTGAACGTTCATAAAGCAGGGGACACCTGTGCTGTTTTTATGCCAGGTTCACTTCATTATTTTGGTTTAAATTCCCCAGCTGCCATTTTAGGATCACTCATCCAAGCCTCTAGATGTTAATTAAGTCAGTAACACAAGCAATATATTATTGTACCAAATGTAGGATGACTCTAGAATAGTGGTTGCCAACCGGTCGATCTTTGAGACTTTCCCAGTAGATCCCGAAAAAAATGAAAAATAAATACACAAATACTGTTGTAATGTAAGCATTATAAAAATAAGTAATACTACTTAGGATAATGGTAATTTAGCAATACTCCAGCTACTTAAAGCTGTTTGTAAAGAGAGATTGTTTCAGATTGCAGGGTTTAGTTCCATTCTTTCTGCCCAGTATGCATGTGTGTATAGCTCCCCCACCACACACCATGGTGGAAAAGACCAGAAATAAAACCCCACAACCCGGAAGCAACCTCCCTTTACAAACAGCTTTTCGTAGCGGGAGTATTGCTATATTACCATTATCCTAATTTGTATTAACTTATCTTTATAATGCTGACATTGCAATACTTCTCCCCCTTTAAATTCCAACATTCCCCAAATGTAAATAACTGGGAAACAAAAAAACAGTGGTGTCATTATCTTGCATACCTCTGAAACTTAAAACTAGTGCCTCAGTAGCAGTTTACCAATACAAAACACTTGAAAAACGTGGCAGGTTCAACATTCAGTCTAACAAAGGAAACTGTCTGTTCAAATATTCAGTCTGTCAGGAGGTTGGCGAGGGTGCTGTGCTGCAACAGATGAAAATTATGAAATCTAAGTACAGGAGCTATCTTACTGACAGACACCTCACAGACTGTCTCAGACTGGCTATCTGTAGTTATGAGTCAAATTTCAGGGAACTAGCAGAAAGTATTCAGCCCCAGTCATCACACTGAGTGCAACAGTCAATTTTTATTCATTTATTTTTCGTGTTGAAATAAAATTAAATAATGAAACATAGAATTAAAGGTGTTGTAATGTGAGCATTATAAAAATAAGTAATACTAATTAAGATAATGGTAATATATAGCAATACTCCAGCTATGGAGAGCTGTTTGTAAAGAGAGGTTGTTTCTGGGTTGCGGGGTTTTACTTCCAGTCTTTTCTGCCCGGTGCGCATGTGTGTGACTAAACGATTTAGTAGTTCGATCTTGCCTTTCACTAAGGCTGAGGTAGGGAATCTTGGGCTTAAAAAGGTTGGTGACCACTACTCCAGAATAATGTACATTTAAAAAATAAGTTATTCCACAATACAAAACTCCCTATCCCATTACAATACAGAAATCCCAATTTTCCACATTACACAGTCTAAAGTGATTGGAATACTGCAAATGATCCTGAGTAAACTGAAGCCGAAAGCAATGTAACTGACCTTAGTTAAACTACAATCAGCACCTGATTTAAAACCAACATGTCACCCCACACAACTTAATTGTGGAACTTCATACAAAAAAAAAACTAAATAATCAAAAACGTTATCACCTTTGCTCTTGCACCATCGTCAATACAACTACTTCTGCCCAATATAAATCAAGTTTTTAAGATATTGTATAACAATTCAATAATGCTAATTAGAAATCAAGAGTCAGAATCACCAGCATATGTTGAGAAATTTGTTGTTATGCAGCAGCAGTACAATGCAATACATAATAAAAGCTGAATTACAGTTAAAAAAATATATAAATTAGTGTGAAAATATTAACAGTTCACAACTGATGCCTGTGATTTTAGCTGACTTAACTCCAAATCTTGAAATGCTTTTTCTAAACCTTACCATTTCTTACTTCTGTTAGAATGCCTTGTAAATCTTCACCTTTGAATTAATTTATAGAAATGTGGGACAATAGGATGTTTTACTACATATATTGTATTAAAATTGAAATTGTTGTAAGCTACTAAAGGTTCTACCTGTTGCAGGTTAGGTTAGCTTTAGTGCTTAAATGGAAGCAACTGCATGGTTGTATACAATTTATCTGCTTTATAAAATGTTTTACTGACCATGACATGTCTCATTTGCTTGGCATCTCTGAGCAAAGATCTTTACGTCCATACAATATTCTTACCCAGCTAGTAGGCTGATATTTCCACTGTTGAAATTACATTATAAGAAACTTCACAAAACATAGGAAATAGTTAACATTAGCTAAGCAAGAACTTGCAAACTTCACACAGACAACACTGGAGGTCAGGACTAAACGTGGATCATTAGGAGCATCAAGGCAGTAGCTCTACCATATACATTACTAATATGTGCAGGTAGAGAGGCAAATTATACATGAACCTTTTTCAACTGGCACGTTTTGCATGTGGGGTCTAATGTGCTTACCACTAGAAAGAATGCCAACGCATCCTAAATGTGTACAAGAAATCTGTCCATTGCCATATTTTTATTGTAAGCCCAAAACAATATTTTGACTCTACAAAATTTCATAGATTTTGCATCAAAAATGTTCTTGGTTTAAAAAGCTGAAAACATTTGGTTAACTTTGGATAGAGACAAATAGTTGCACAAAGCAAAACAATGGCTTAAACAAAAAGGCAGAACATGCTATAAATGTATATGGTTACTTAATTTCTGAAAGTTAGTTCAAAGTTTTACAGAAGGTAAACACTCTTCAAAAGGAAAACTTTTCTTTCTTTGTGACATTTATCAAATAGCAGTACAACACAAGTGGAAAGATTGTCTACCTTGTGTCTCTGCGTCCTCCGATGTTCAATGACATTCCCTCTGAAGTGGGCCTGACAGGTGCTGCACCATCGAGGTCTTTTTTTGTCACTGTGAAGCAAGAAATAGTTACTTCCAACTGCCAGAGATAATCTGTCTTCAGATTGGAGCATAAAATCAGCATTGAATAATTAGGCTAGAGTGATCTGTGCTAAGATTTATATGCAATATAATTTTCAAGGACAGAGACTTTATACTCCAGAGGTTTTAATTCCATTCATTTCACAACATTCCAAATTTTCAATCTCTGGTAAATGCACCTACCTCTCTCTGCCTTTTCCCATTGAACCTTGCTGTGGAATTATTGTGGCCAGACAAGCATTACTCATCTGCTGAATCTCTAAGAGTCGCTGATGATGGCGTGTCCCTGTCATGTGTTTCTGAAAGTTCTTTGAAAGGAAAATGTAAATTGAGATATTTAACAATATTTTATCCAAATATGTAAAATTGAAGCATTGAATACATTGAACAAAATAATCAGCTTTTCTTCAAAGATAAGATGTACATTTTATAATATATTTCTGTTTTCATCAGCCATTCTTTCTCAAACTGTTAAGTAGAAAGTTGACAGAAGTCTATGCAGCCACAGCATGCTACAATGGAATCGCTGCTGAATGATTGATTTCTCCATTTTTCATTATATTCTAAATCACAGTAAGAGCTGCAAATTATGAGCTACATGCACTTGAGTATGAACTGCTGCAAAAACTTGAGCCAGATGACAATGGATAAAGTACTTAATAATTTAGCTCTCACTTTTAAACCTCTATGTAAGATCAGAAAATTTGCCCTCTTCCCCTTTGTCCTTTTCCCAGCAAAGCAATTCTGCTCTTAGCTGGTGGAAGTATAACAGTTCTACAATACACACACTCAACAGAGGCAAAGGGCAGCAGGCTACTTCATCAAAAATATGTGTCTGAGCCATACTCCTTTGTTTATATCCTGCTAATCACTGATACAACTGTAAACAAAGGGATATAACTTAGTCATTAATTCTCCTTGGGAACGTAAAAGTGCATGACCCACACCACACACCCATCCAATACACAAATTCAGAGTGAATTTCTATGAATGGCTTTATCCTTCTGCATAATTATAAGCAGATGGCCCTTTCAGCTGGGTCTGCGCAACAGCCCTGCCAGTACAGCCAAATGCACCAAAAACAGCTACTTCACATGCATAAATCTGGCTTCCCCTATAGATTCCTTGTCACTAAAATCAGTTCTAGCTGCACACTATATTTCAACAGGACAATGCAAAAATTTGTCATAAAATACAACAGAGATTTATTAGGATCAAGAATGCAAAGTTTCAGTTGTTGGAGCAAAAGTACTGGACCACTTTTCACTGGACACAGAATTAGGCCATTCAGCCCAGCAAGTCTGCTCCATTATTTGATCATGGCTGATTTATTTCTTTTCTTAACCCCATTTTCCTACCTTCTCTCCGTAACCTTTGACACCCTTACTAATCAAAAACCTACGCTTTAAATATACCCAATGACTTCATCTCCACTGCCATCTGTGGCAATGAATTCAACAGATTCCCTACATTCTGGCTAAGGTAGTTCCTCCTCATCTCTGTTCTAAAGAGAAGTCTATCTATTCTGAGGCTATGCCCTTTGATCCTAAATTCTCCCATTATTTGAAACATTCTCTCCATATCTCCTCTAACTAGGCCTTTCAATTCTCGGTAGGTTGCAACGAGATCTTAATAGAATTAAGATCACATCTGATGATACTGAAAGATCTTGAAATGGTAGAAATGGTAACAAGACATAAGATCACAGGAATAAAGGGAGAAAATTAGGTTTTATTTTGAAAATGTAGATATTGAATTGACCAAGAGAAATAGAACTTGAATTTTAGCTTCTTAAACATGGAAAGAAAGCTATGCTCTTTCCTCACTGCTGCCATCAGGTAGAAGGTATAGGTGCCTCAGAAGTCACACTACCAGGAGCAAGAACAGTTAATACCCCTCAACCATTAGGCCTTTGAACAAAAGGGGATAGCTGCACTCCTTTAAGAAATCATTTAAGGACTCTATTATATTGTTATTTCATGCTCAATATTTACTGCTATTTACAAACATATTTATATCTACATTTGCAGTTTGTTTACGGTTGCTGATGTTTAAAATTACTGCTCTATAGATTTATTAAGTATGCCTGCAGAAAAAGAATCTCAGGTTTGTATGTGGTGACATCATCTGTTAGCTTTTCTAGGTGAATAGCTGCCTTAAGGGGATTATATAAAAATCCTCCCTATCAATCTTCAAGCCAATGCTACTTGCCTTACCTTTTGATTATAGCAGTTGACATTACAGATGTAACAGATGAACTTGGAAGGCATGGAGTCCAGCTCCTCAATCGAATCCTCATTGCTCTTGGATCCTGAATCAGGTGCAGATGTACTGATTGCCCTACTCTCACTGCTCTGCTGAATTGTTACTTTCAATGTACTCATCGTACTCAGCATCTGGAAGAGACACATTTATTTTTCCTCTGTAAATCGTTTCATTCAGTAGGAATCAAGAGGGAGGGAAACAGGAAAGAGGAGAGTCAGCAAGAGCACAATACTTGCTTTATTAACTGACGTCATGAAGTGATAAACATGGGTCAAACAATCACAAGCAAGAGAAAATCTGCAAATGCTGGAAATCCAAGCAACACACACAAAATGCTGGAGGATCTCAGCAGGCCAGGCATCAACCATCAACAATGCCCTCAACTGCAGCTCTTACATTTCATGCACGTCTGCTCTCACCCCATTTTTCTGCCACCCCACCAGGGGTAAGGTTCTTTTTATCCTCACCTATCACCCCACCGCATCTGGCACATAATTCTCCGTAACTTACACCATCTCCAACGGGATCCCAACACCAAGCACATCTTCCCCTCCCCCCAAAAATTTCTGCTTTCCACAGGGATCACTCCCTACGCGACTCCCTTGTCCATTTGTTCCTCCCCACTGATCTCCCTCCTGGCAATTTTCTTTGCAAGCGGAATAAGTGCTACACCTGACTCTACAACTCCTCCTTCACTACCATTCAGGGTTCCAAACAGTCCATCCAGGTGAGGCAACACTTCACCTGTGAGTCTGTTGGGGTCATATATTGTGTCCGGTGCTCCCAGTACGGCCTCCTGTATATCAGTGAGGCCCGACGTAAATTGGGAGACCATTTCACCGAGCACCTATACTCCATCTGCCAGAAAAAGCAGGATCTCCCAGTGGCCACCCATTTTAATCCCACTTCCCATTCCCATATGTCAATCCACGGCCTCCTCTACTGTCGCAATGAGGCCACACTCAGGCTGGAGGAACAACACGTTGTATATTCTGTCTGGGCAATCTTCAGCCTGATGGCAATGACATAGATTTCACAAACTTCTGCTAATGCCCCCCCCCCCCACTTCACCATTCCCCAACCCCTTTTCCCTCATGGCCTTCTGTCCTCTCCAATTAGATTCCCCCTTCTCCAGTCTTGTATCTCTTTCACCAACTTCCCAGCTCTTTACTTCACCCTTCCCCCTCCTGGTTTCACCTATCACCTTGTGTTTTTAACTCCCCTCCCCTAGCTTTTAAATCCACTCATCCTTTTTTTTCCCTCCAGGCCTACTGAAGGGTCTTGGCCCGAAATGTCACCTGTAGTCTTTCCATAGATGCTGCCTGCCTGCTGAGCTCCTCCAGCATTGTCTGTGTTGCATGGGTCAAACAATCAGAGCACAAAGTAAATTATTTTCATATTAGTGCCTTTAAACCTTGAAGGTGCGATGTTAACAGCATCACACCTCTAGATCATCACAAAAGCACAGAAAAAGAAGAATAAGTTCAATACCCACTTACATATTGCTCCTGAACTGGTTAAGGGTGATTAAATCCAAAGTATAAAATGTAAAACAGTAAACCAAGCAGCAGTTCCTCATATCCAAAGATACACTCATGCACCGTGATGTTCCACAAAACAAACCAGTCCCATTTTGTTTACTTCAGCTTCCTCAGTCTAAATATGCAAAGTGTCGAAATGCTAAAACAATTCAGAAAAATGCTCTGAAATTTCACCCATTTTTTAGCCTTAAGTTGGACCAATGACACTTGACATCTCTGGTATCATGACTAACAAGAGATTCATAAGTAACTAACATTATTAGGTAAATTTGCTTTAACTTTTTCCTTGTGGAACATTGTGTTGTTACTCTAAATACAGTAAATGGAACTTGCTTGAAATAAAGACATCCCACCAGAACTACTTAGAGAGATTTCTGATTTTCTAAACTTTGATTTTCCCCCACTCTAACTTTGTTCTAAGGACCTTAGTTAGGTCAGCATGAACTTAATGGACCCAAGAGCCTGGACGAGTACAATCCTATGACCTCAAAACTAGAATTCCTTATCTTCAGTATCTTCGTGCAAATCTACAGGCTTCTGCAATCCAAACTTATCATCACAAGTAACTAAATCATTAAGTCTCCTCTGCTATCCATTTTTTAAACTTCTGATATCCTACATAATTAACATAAACAGTAGCTTAACAAGTAAGGTGGATAAAATGGGAACGTGGAATGCTTTGAGGGACATGAATAACAGAAACATGGCTGAGAGAAAGGCACGACTGGCAACTCCGGATTGCAACAGGGACCTCCTTTTTAATAGGAAGGACATAAGAGCAGAGCTTAGAGAGGATATTCTTGACAAATCATTTAATTATGACACTTGTTTAAAAATTAGAAATAAGAGGGGTATGGTCACCTTGGTAAGTACATATTGGGGTGTATGGGGTGTCAGGGAGGGGTAGCACCTCTGGTGCGGGAACATGTCACGTCCTTTGTCCACCTTTGATCCCCACCTGGCACTCAGCTCTCACCTGTGGCCCCTTGTAGCTGTTTGCATGTGACAGCAGCCACACCCTGGGCAATGGCTTCGACAAGCCGGCTAAACCAGGTGAGAGTAGCCGACGGGTCTCAAACCCTTGGTGAGGTAGGGAGTTGTCTATCCCAGAATGTGAAGACAGACTCCGGCAGATTGAGCGGACGAGACCAATGGAAGGTCCAACAGTCAAGAAGGCGGTCTCTGCAAGCGTCGTGGAACGTGTAGAGCAGGACAAGACACAGAAGACGTCCTGGTCATCCACTGCGCCTAGTCTCATCTCCAGCTGTCTCGACTCTGTCTTGCCACTGGATCCAGATGTAAATTGGGAAGAGAGAGTGAGGCTGACACTGCGCAACTCTCCCTCACTTAAGTCCAAACCACGTGCTAGTCTCGACACCATCACAATGGTGTCGAGGTCCTCATCAACATCGACGATGGACGAACATTACATAAGTACATATTATGGAGCTTCACCCCACCCCCCAGTAGTCATTGGGAACTTGAGAAACAGATGCATCAAGAAATTATACACAGTTGTAAGAATAGTAAGGTAATAGTAAGGTAATAGTAGGGGAGATTTCAATTTTCCCCAATATTGACTGGGCAACTCAGAGGCCAAAAGGTCTGGATGGGCACAATTTGGTTGGTACATTCAAGTTTCCTCATGGAATAAACAGAGGAACCAACTCAAGAAGGAGAAAGAATGGACCTCCTCTTGGCGAACAAGGCAGGCCAAATAACTGAAGTGACAAGTAGGGAGCACTTTGGGTCCAGTGACCACATATCCATTACATTTAAAACAACCATGGAAAAGGCTAGAACAGGCTCACAGGTTAAAGTCCTGAACTGGAAAAGGGGGCAATTTTAATGGATCAACTGAGCAATTCTATTTAAAGGCAAAGTTAAAAGGAACAGTTGGAAATTAGGAGGCTTTTAAAACAGTCGTTTCAAGAGTCTGGGACACAAGTTTCAGTTAGGGTGAAAGGCAGAAATACTAAGTTCGGTGAATCCTCACTGCCAAGAAATATCAAAACTCCGGTTAGGAAAAGAAAGGAACATACATCACTCTTAGGCAGCTGGGTACAAAAGAGCTTCTCCATTAATATATAAAAAAAGTTGCAGCAGGCTTATTAGGGTAACCAAGGCATCAGGTGGATATGCCAGACAAGATCAAACATAATCCTAAAAAGTTGTTTGGTTATATTAACAGTAAAGGATGATTGGGGAGAAACTTGCACATCTTCAAGAAAGAATGCCTCATTATTAAGCCAGCTATCATTAAGGACCCCCATCACCCAGGATATGCCCCGTTTTCATTGCTAGCATCAGGAAGGTGGTACAGGAACATGAAGGAACACACTCAATGATTCAGGAATAATTCCTTCCCTTCTGCCATCTGACTTCTAAATAGACACTGAACTCATGAACACTACCTTTTTCTCCCTCTATTGTTATGAATTGCATTGTACTGCTGTCACATAACGACAAATTTCACAACATATGCTGGTGATATTAAATCTGATTCAGATCCTGATTGAAGACTATCAGGACAATCCACACATGGACCCAAAAATATGGCCAAGATTATTAACGTCTCCCGTGTTTACTGAGGAGAATACCATGGATGTCAAAGAAGTGAAGGTAACAGTGAGGTTTTCATATGCATATTAAGAGGGAGGTGGTATTTGCAGCTTTGAAGCTCAATAAGATGGGCAAATCCCCAGGGCCTAACCAAATGCACCCTCCAGTCCTTACGGGTGACCAGGAAAGAAATTGCAGAGGCCCCTATTGAAATATTTGCATTTGTCAGTAGCCACTGGTGAAGCTGTAGAAGCCTGGAGGGTGGCTAAAGGATAGGCCAGGGAACTATAGGTCAGTAAACCGGAGTTCAGTTGTAAGGAAGTTACTGGAGGGAATTCTGAAGGACAGGATCTACCATCACTTGGATCATCAAGATCTAATCAGGAATAGTCAGCATGGTTTTCTGTGTGGGAGGTCATGTCTGACATAGCTTTAGGAGTTTTTTGACGGGGTAACTAAGGGAATAGATGAAAGTAGGGCACTGTGACAAGGACCCACATGCAGGCTGATCTGGAAGATAAGGTTGCATGGATTTCAGGGAGAGCTGGTGAGATAGATTCAAAATTGGCTCAAAGGTAGGAAGCAGAGGGTGATGACTAAAGGTTGATTATCTGACTGGAGACCTGTGAATGGGGGTCAGTGTTGGGACCAGTGTTAATCATGAAAATGATTTGAATGTGATTGTACAGGGCATAATTAACAAATTTGCTGATGATACTGAATTAGGGGGTCTTGTTGATAGTGAAGTAGGTCGCAATGAATTACAAAAAATCTTGACCAGTGTGTGAAATCAGCTAAGGACTGACAAATAGGTTTTCAACTTAAATAAGTGTGACACTCAGACCAAGGTAGGACCTATATAGTGAGTGGCAGGAGAGAGACAAGTGCTGTGGGATACAGGGACCAGTGCAGAGTTGACTGAAAGTGGCCGCAGAAGTAGACACGGTGATGAAGGCGGCATTTAGCATGCTGGCCTTTATCAGTTAGGACATCGGGTTTAGGAGCAGGGATATTATGTTGCTGTGGTAAAGGTTGTTCGTGAGATTGGACTGCACCGAGTACAGTTTTGGCCATCCTGTTATAGAAAAGAGATTGTCAATCTGGAGAGTGTGTAGCAGAGATTTATGAATATGTTGCTTGGACGAGAGAGCCCGAGTTATAGGGAGAGGTTGACCACGCTGGACCCTCATTCCTTGGAGCATAGGAGAATGACAGCTATGGATAGACTGGATGGTTACCAGTGTCGGGGAGTCCAAAACTAAAAGGCACAGAAAGAGAGGGGAGGGATTTCAAAGAGACCTGAGATGTAACTTCTTTCCACTGAGGGAATGAGCTGCCAGAGGAAATGTTTGAGACAAGATCAACCGCAACATTTAAGAGTCATTTGGACAGATACATAGAGGGGAAGGGTTGAACACGGTCATCTGGGACTAGTAGGGAGGATCAGTGGTTGGCATGCATCAAGATTAGCTATTTCCTGCTGCATAGCCTATGACACTAGTTATTCAATTTGGCTTCTCAACAGAACAGCCTGTATTTTATTGCAGTCTGCAAAGCAAATAAATAAATAAATAAATAAATCAGGAACCATTCATAACTGATCTTTGCATGTTAGCCAGGTTCTTTCATAAATAAAGAATTATTTATACTAGGTTTTTGTTAATCCACACTCACTGAGCCCTTTGGTATAGCTCAAGACTAGTCAGGGTTACTTTTGGCACCTTTATGACATAGAGAACCATCAAAAGATACCCACTTTTAATAGGGAATATCTGCTTACATTAAACCATTATGGCTCCATCCACTTGACTAAAGGCTAATGTAAGGGATGCAGTAAAAATGTTATTCTTACCTCTGTATTTGGTGTATTGCGCTCCAAAATCTTTTCAGTTCTACTCTCTTCACATTCATCAGTTTCTGCAAATTAAGTTATTGTTTTAAAAAGCAACTACTTTTCTAAGTAAAAATAGTATGGAAACATCAAAGCCCTTGAACAGAAAAGCCTACAAAAAGTAGTGGATACGGACTAGTCCCTCATGAGTAAAGCCATCCCATTGAGCACATCTATACACAGAGCGCAGGTGCAGGAAAGCAGCATCCATCAAGGACCCCCAACATCCAGACCATGCCCTCTTCTCGCTGCTGCCATCAAAGAGGAGGTACGGGAGCCTAAGGACTCATACCACCATGTTCAGGAACAGTTATTACCCGTCAACCATCAGGCTCCTGAACCAGAGGGAAAAACTACATTCACCCCATCACTGAACTGTTTCCACAATTTAGGGACTCATTTTCAAGGACTCTTCATTTCATGATCTCGATAGTTATTGCTTATTTATTTATTTATTTATTTTCTTTTTGTATTTGCATAGTTTGTTGTCTTTTGCACACTAATTGCTTGTCTGTCCTGTTGGGGCAGACTTTCATCGATTCTACTGTATTTCTTGTATTTACTGTGAATGCCTACAAGAACATGAATCTCAGGGTTGTATATGGTGACATACATGTACTTTGATAATAAATTTACTTTGAACTTTGATACTAGGATAGATCTAGAAGAGACCATAGGATATAAAATGGCATAGCTTCATAGCTTTACATAAAAAGTTTCTAATTTTAAAAAATGTGAAGCTGATGGGAAGATTCTAAGTTGTCATGTTCTCTTACTTGAATTAGACAAATTGGGTGCCACTGTAGCTTAGTGGTTAGTGTCACACTATTACAGCTCAGATTCTGGAGTCTGGCATTAATTCTGGTGTCATTCTATACAGAGTCTCTGTATGTCCTCCCCGTAGAATGTGTGAGTTTCCCCCTGGGTGCACTGGTTTCCTCCCACAGTCCAAAGGTGTGCTGGGCAGGTTAACTGGTCATTGTAAATTGTCCAGTGATTATGTTAGGCTTAAACAGGGTTGAGGGATTGCTGGGGCAGCTTGGCTTGAAGAACCAGAAGGGCCTACTCAGTGCTGTATCACTAAATACACAAAATAAAAGCACAGAACAGCAGTATTTCATCCAGATAAGAGAACTGTAAAAATATATGTCAAAATAACATAGTAATTACATTGTTTTCAGGGCTAATTTCAACAACTTGATCTTATTCCACTTGCTAATCCCAAACTTTTACTCCTGGCTCACTTGATGTACACTTTGAATGTTATTCAGTGACTTGTTCAAAACTTCTTCCTCAACTATTATCACGAGCCCAAAAGTTTAATAAGTATTTACTTAATCAATTAAATATTGCAGATTTACAACTTCGTGAGTTGCTTTGTTGGGCCTTAATGAGTTGCATCATTTTCTAGTTGTTCTGTTCTCGGAGACATTAACATATCCAACTATGCTGCTCTTAGAGTTGAAGGTAAGTGACGTTTGGGAGGCAGTGGGGTATGTGTAATATAATATAGGATGGTGGTAAGTAGTCTTCCACACTTTTATAGTGATATATATTAGCACTTGGGAGTTAAACCTAGGGATTAATTAAAGCAAAGCACCTTCTACACTTTTACTAGAGTTTTCTGAAGTACCTTTTGAAAAATCATCTTCCTTCACTGTACTCTTTGACGTGTTTGGCTCCTCAGAATTAGACTGTTCAATTACATCATCAGTATTCTTGCTGTAGACAGAAGAAAGTGGCTTTGGTTAATTTTCATAGTAAGTTAAAGGAAGTAACGAGACATAAATCGCACATGATTTCATGGGGAAAAAATATGAAACTATTGAAAAGCTATTTAAACAATGTACATTATTTGAATTATGCCATTCAGTAGATTTTCAACTGCTAAGTCTTAGCTGTAATAGGCAGACACCTTAAAGGTAAAAGATAAAAAACTAAAAAGAGTCACAAGGGTTGGTAACCCCACCAACAAGTCACCAGGTTTGGAAGTCAAGGTTTGTGCAAGCCCAGAAGTAGAAGCCCAAAAGGTCAAAACAGTGAAATCCAGAGGGCAAAGCCAAAGGTAAAAGCCTGAAGGAGTCACAAGGACCCAGGTCACCAAGGTCAGAGGTCTACGTGAGTCCAGAAATCAAGACCCGAAGGCCAAACACATGATCGGCATCCTGGGATGAAGTCACAAGTTGGAGGCCCGATATCAGTGAGTCTGAGGATCTGGAGGCTAGAACTGAAGGCAGCCTATCTGTTAGAAGCCTGGCTGTGTGTGCAAGAGGGCGGGTGGGAGGAATGGAAAAAGGGCTTATTTTGCAGTAGTTGTTTTTTTGTTGCTGTTTGTGCTGTTCTGTGGAACATTGTGTGCATACTATATTGACACCAGAATGTGTGGCAACACTTGCAGGCTGTCCCCAGCACATCCTTGAGTATGCTGGTTGTTAATGCAAATGAGGCATTTCACTGTATGCTTCAATGTGCACGTGATAAATAAATCTGAGTCTGAAACCTCTATCAGGATCAGATTTTCACCACACAGTACATGAAGTTTGCTATTTTGCAGCGTCAGTACAGTGCAAAGACATAAAAATCTATATTACAAACCTCTAGAAATAGTGCAAAAATGGGAATAACAAGGCTCTGTTCATGGACTGTTTAGAAATCTGACTGCAGAGGGATAGAAGCTGTTCCTAAATCTTGTACCTTCGCCTCGATAGTAGGAACAAGAGGGCAAACCTTGGATGGTGAGGGTTTTTAAGTGACAGATATAACCTTTGAGGCAATGCCTCTTGAAGATGTCTTCCTCCATGGTGGGAAGGGTGGTTCCTCTGATGGAGCTGGCTCAGTTAACAGCCTGCACATTGCCGCATGCATATCAGGCTGTGAGGATTGGGTGTGTGTTCTCTCAACTTCCCCTTCCTCAGTATACCAGTTTGCTGGTGTTACTAACACTGAGTGTGAGGTGGTTCTTGCAACATCATCCAATCAGCCTATCTATCTACCTGTAAGCTATCTCAGATTCCACCAACAGCAGAGGTGTCATCAGTGAATTTATAGATGGTGTTTGAGCTGTGCTCAGCCACACCATTTTGTGTAGAAAGAGTAGAGCAGAGCAGGTGGCTAAGTATGCATCCTTGAAATGCACCTGTGTTGATCGTCAACAAGGAGAAAATGTTGTCTGTATTATTGATTGAAAACAAGGTAACAGGATGATTTCCTGGTAAACTTCTCACTAGTGGTTTATTCTAACACTGTTTACCTGTGGATTTATACTACATGCTCAACATTATCTTGAATGCCATCCTCCTAATGATGAAGGCAACTAGATAGACCATAAAATTATATGGAAAAGAAGAACTGAGGTATATTTCTTTTTAAATGTACAATACGAAATTGTTTTTAAAAAATTCAAATAGAATAATGTGATTAATAAACCTTGAAATATACAGCCCATTTGAGAAAATAAGTGAAAGGAAAAGAAAAAAAGTACAAATAGGTCCTGTAAGAGTTCCGTCTTAGTATCAATAACAGATCCAACTATACTCATAAGCACGTCACAGGCAAGGCTTTCATTACTTCTGTACTGCAATAATTAATGAACAAATATCTTCAAGTGCAGCTTGACTGTTTTGAAGTCAGAGATAACTAGCTTAGGTCAGATTGTACATTATCCCAGATGTTCTGAAGTGAACAGCCAGCCGCTATCAATCGTCCACTGTCGAACCATGAAAATCATAAATACACTGGAATACAAACATACTAAAGAAAGGAGCTAGATGTTCTCTATGTCCAGCTCTTCAGTTTTATAGCAGGAATGGCTGAGATAAAAGGCCTAGCTCCATTAATCCCAATGAGATTATTGACCCTATTAAGCCTAGCCTGCAAAAAAGGTCAATAAGTAATTTATTTTACTTCATTATTTTATTTAATATTAGATACAAGGTATATTTATTTTTTCCTCCAATAGCAGAAAGCTGTCAAAGGGCCGCTGGGACCTTCTGCGGGCTAGGCTTCAGACTCCATGATCGAGGCTCAGTTGTCTCACATCACCCACTCCAGAATGGAGGACCATTCTTTGACACAGAGGGTCAGGTCAACTGGTCTTCCACAACTGGAAAGAATTAGTGGTAGTGTGCACCTTTGCCAGATCCAGGATGATCCACAGTGATGTCTAACGAAAACTCAGTGCCAAAACAGCTAGCAACAAAATTGTTTTCCACTCCCTTCTCCCCACCAAAGTGAAGTTGCTTTCAGCTGCCCAAGTCCAATACTCAGCAATATTCGCCAGCCCTCAGCCTAGCCCTCATCCTTTTAAGCAATATTTAAAACCTTCAATTTGACTAAGCTTTTGCTCACTTGCCCTAATGTAGTTGGTTCTAATTTTTGAGGATGAGTGGAGGTAACAGACTAATGCAGCTTGGCTTAATTCGACAATATATGGTAGATTTTATCAAAATGTAAGAGGTGATAGGAAACCATCAAATGTTCTGCTTGAACTGAATTATAAGATACCAAAGCAGTTTGATGTCAACATTATTTTCTTCAAGACATGCATTATGAATTATAAATAATAAGAAAACGTCATTGTAATAAAGCTTAATTTGTCAAAAACTCAATGTTGCTATTTTTAAGTCTTACAATTTTTAAGTCAATTAATAGCATCCTATCAGGAAATAAACAATTATCAGAAGATTTGAGATTTGCTTCCCAGGGAGTATCATCCGGACTGGTTCTAATTCTAAAATGCTAATGCTCAAGATCAGCAGCTGGAGGGAACAGGATTGAAACAAGCAAATTACTCCAGCTCCCCAAAGAAGGCCAATTACAAGTCTCTGGGTGCAACATATAAAGAGCATGCAACTGACTCTCATCACTTTGTTGGACAAAACACTGAAACAAAGGCATTCATGAGAAATTGAGCCTTGGATGTTGAGATAAGCAATTTAGAAAACAAAGCAGTTTCAAAGCAAGACAAACTCTTTCCAGGATTAAGTTTAATAAATTTACCTTTGCCCTACATCTGCTCTCAAGAGCTGGAGCCCAGTCCTTGTTTAAATGAATTTTTGACACATTGTCAACTGAAATGCCATCTTGCTGTGAATTCATATGGAACATTTTGTGCTCATTTCTGAATTACATCGCAAAATTATGTTTCTTCTCTTCTCCCTCTCATTTCCTTCCTTAAAAGAGCTAAATACCTCAAGAGCTTAGAGATCATATTATTTTATTTCAATTTTTAACACAATTTCCCATCGTGCAATTAAAAAATATACCTATATCAGAATTCTTTTTGTATCACACTTTGCCTTGGAACAAGGAAATGGATTTGTAATTTTCAGGTTCAGTTACAGCAACAGTAAGATTATATGATGGTGTCAGCAGGTGATGAAGTGAATCAAGGCAAAGCAGGGAGTTGTTATGGAGGCTGAAAAGTTTTGTTAGTAATACTGTGAGTCTATTGTCACATGCTTAGTCCTGATCAAACAAAGGCTACCAGTAGTGTGACAGGAATACACATAGATTAAGATGTTAGCTGTCCTGTGGAATCAGCAGTTGGTCTGCCACCTGTCTTCAGGAGAGAGAGAGATAAGGGAAACAATGGAGCAGCATTTGGAGATGTGTAATGAAGGGACGGGGGGGGGGGGGAGAGAGCTGTCTATAGCGGCTCCCCCTTTGAACCCTGAACTGTTTGAAGTGATGGACAGGCGATACCCCAGCAGGGGGGATAAAAAGGGACAGGTTCACTAAGGCAGGACACACACGACACCCGAGGTAACGAGACCCTGGAAGCGGTGCGCCTCTCACAAGTTGGTGGGAAGTACCGGGTCATAAACGCACAGGGTGGAAAGGTACGATCAGCGGGAACCTGGTGTGTGTCCACCCTTGCCTGGGTGCCAGGTTCAGCGCAAGGAAACGATCGTGTCTGGAAACGGAGGGGTCACGGTCGGTGACCTCAGATGACATCACAAAGGACTCATTCGAAAGCTGACTGCGAAGGTCTGTGTCTGGAAGCCCTGAATATTCATTCGTTTTTGCTCTCTCTCTCCTTCCTCCCCCCCACTGTCCATCGCCATGGCAGCGATTACTGCGAACTGAACTGAACTTTGTGTTACTTTGAAACTGGTCATTTACCCCTAGACAACGATAGAGCTTGATTGATCCTGTTATCTTAATTCTGTGTACATGTATGTTTATCATTGCTGAACTGTTGCATTCATTATCCTTTTGATTAGAGTACTGTGTTGCTTGTTTCTTTAATAAAACTTTCTTAGTTCTAGTAATCCAGACTCCAACTGAGTGATCCATCTTTGCTGGTTTGGCAACCCAGTTACGGGGTACATAACAGTAGTTACTGTCTCAGGGGGAGGTGCAATAATTGAAATTTAATTGAAATCCCAAGTACCTTTCAAGCCTTCTCCTCTTTACTTCTGGTTCATCAGCTTTAATAGAGTCCTCAGTTTCCAGAGATATAAAATCAGCTGCCTTCCTTGCATCAACATGTTTATTACCTGAGGCAAAATAAAACAATTGTTTTTATTTAAGAAATGGCAATTGAAAAATGCTTATCTTATTTACTTAATTTAGTTACTTGACCAATCTACTTAGCTCAAATACTTTTGTCACTGGTGGTGAGGATGCAAAATTGAAATTACCAAATCAAATTTCTTGTAACTGTAGATGAATGATTTCAGCTTCAGAAAACAACATTACAATTTCATTACAAATATGATTAGAACTACACACAAGGGTGAAATAGATTAGTATAATAAAATAATATCTGGCACTTGACACTTCACTTTCCTTTAATTTCAGCCTGTTACTAAATTATTTCCTTAGTAATAAGTGCAAAGATGTGGGTGAACTGCTTGAATGGAATTAAGAAAAATTAACGGAAGGAAATGATGGATTGCTTCCATTCATACTACCCCAGCCACTGCCAATAGCATTAACTAAGAAGTCAAAATAGTGCAAAAACCCCAAAGAGCAAGTGGCAGAAAACTGACAATTTGCACTGCAGGTTCTTTTAAATAACATTCCAAGATCGATTTGTATTGCAATGGAACAGAGTGGGAAACATTGAAGGGAAGGAGTCAAGTTTCAAAAGATTTGTTTTAATAGACAGCTATAAAGATAGCTTTTCTTTCACATCAGTTGCATCTTTCAAAATTTGAGATGCGAACATCTATTTGCATTATATGACACAAAGGATAGATGACGACTGGCTGGTCCATCTAATCTATTCTATTCCACAATGCTGCAATTTCTGCCCTATTCACCACCCAAGCAATACCCTACATGACAATACAGTGGATTTTGATTAATTGGGTCATTGGTTAATTGGGGTCAGCAGCTTATTTGGGCCAATTCTTAAAGAACAAAATCTAATTGAGAAAACAACTGGGATTCACTTCATTGATTTGGCATACTATGCCACTTAATTGCGACAGGAGACTGTTGCCAAACAGTTTCTAACTAGCATCAGTTGTGTACACTTGTGCGGCTGTTAGACGCTGTACGATGCTTGGTGTGAACATTTATAAATAGTGCCAATTGCAAGTGCTTGTATTCGAAAAGCAGTGATTTTCATCACTGATATTTGGTGGGAAGTAAGCAGCAAGACAATTTGGAGCTGTTTTGCTCAGTGCAGTTTCAAGCATACAGGCTTGGAGATGCCAGAAATGGCCAGGAGTGACAAGTTAGGAACTACGAAGAATTTAAAGTTATCAATCATCTTGAATGTTACAATGAAAATGAAGATTTGGAGGATGTAACAGTCAAAAGCACTGTATGAAGGCAGTTCATTATCTGCACTAGGTGCCTATGTTGATTTTGTTCATTTACAGTCAATCAAGAGATTATAGCAGCATACAATGGATGGATTCTTCCATCGATTGCTATTAGGAACTAATAGTTTTATAGTACTGCAGTATTATTGACAGCATTCTAATTTCTGTATTTCATTCAAATACATAATTTGTTACTCAGTTTTTTTAATACCTTTTTAACTATTTCCATGAAACTTCGGCTAATTGGGCCAAAATGTACTGGTCTCGATGTGTCCTAATTAACCAGAATCCACTGTATGTGCATTACATTGTCTTAGTCAAGTGTATAATACTGTATTTATCTATAGTAAAAATTCTGACCCATTTCATTCTACATCTGAAAATTATAGTAAGCATGGTAGATAGAGCTCAAGTGGTTTGATAGCAAAAGAGAGAAATTTTAGGAAGCCAACAATTAAAGATGCCCCCCCCCCCTTCTATTTTGCAATTGATTTTAAGCCTTGTATCAACACAATTTTTTTTGGCACAATCAAGACCTGTTGACTGTTTTGATCCAGGCTCCATGTTAACTTTATTTGCAGCCCATTTCAAATCCACTTTTGGCCGGAATGGCTCCCGTGGAGAATAGCGATCTCTTCTCATATCATGCATTCTCTTCATATCCTGGAATTCAGAAAATTTTGCATTCAGCGGGAAACTGTACAAGATGTTAAGTATGGGTTTAGGTATCAAACTGGAAGATATAACAAAGGTGCACACAGGTATTCATCATTAGCTGCACTTATCCACGATACATACCTGGATAATCAGACCAAAGTATTACACTTTTAGAGTGGTAACCAGTTTCTTTTAAAAGTCACATTACAAGAAGTGAATTCACACCACAACTGTTAAAATGGTGTAAATCCATTAAACACTCCACTGCCTTTAATCCAGTACTTTCAATGTCTGCTAGCTTATCAGTCATAGTTATAAAATCACAGCACATGAACAGGTCCTATAACCTACTGAGTCTGCATTGAACATTAAACACCCATTTACCCTAATCCTATTTTATTTTGTCCATATTCCCAACAATATCAAAAATTATCACTCATTTACATACTACGGTAAAATATAGTGGCCAATTAATCCTGGCATATTACTTTTAACAGTCATTTCTAAGTGATAGCAATAAAAATGCAGAACATAAGAAATTTTCAGATGAGATAGCATCTGTGGAGAAAGTTAATATTTCAAATTTTATTCCATATTTCAGCATTTGCAGTTTTTTTGCTTTTCACTTCCCCATGATGAACATTTTCATGTCTGAAATTTGCATAATGCCCTGCACTGTATTGTGTATAAACAACCGTTAAGTATAGTCTTGATTCATTTTCTCTGAGCTGAGCCATCCCCAGCCTTCCCATCTTCTACTCTGTATCAACCAGGTACTTCAGTACTGACAGCATCAATGTTCTACTGGAAGACCATCTTCAAAAAAAAAAATCCTAAAATGGAGGAGAAAGTCACAATATGTTCTACAGGAATGCAAAATGAAGGTTTCATGAGCAGCAAAAATTCCAAGTGGACTAACCTTTACTTTAATTATAATTGGTTATTTTGATTATTTTTTGATCACAGATCACTGGGCAATTTGAAAAAAAATTATAATAAACCATCTTCATTTCACCCTATTACAGACACGCCCTTTGACCATCCGTTATCCTTCCCCAACCTTCTGTACTATTTTGACTAATTTGTTTTCTCTCTTCTCTCAGTCCTGATGAAGGGTCTTCGATCTGAAAGGCTAACTTGCATCTCTTTCCATGGATGCCGTCTGACCTACCAACTTCTTTTGTTTTTGCACCTTTTTTATTTTAGGGTATTTTTAATTGTTGGTTCATTAAAAACTGTACCACAAGGCTTCAATGTAAAGTTACATGCCCTCTAGAAGAAAATGGTTAATCTTTTGTAATCACGGTGGCTTATGTGAACCTACCCTCAAAGTCACAAGATGCACAGGATGTCAATGCAGCAAAATCATAGGCGCAATAAATCATTTGCTAGGCATTAGTGGTGAGGACATTCCTTTGAATAAATTGTCTTTGCCCTGTCAGCTGATAAATGAGGCTAGATCAAAACTCATTCTCAAAAATATCCTGCATTGTACTTCACAGAACCAAAAGACCCAAATGGGTCTTTCATCCAAGCATTTAACTTACAAAAAATCCATTACAATTCTTGTTAAGGGAAAACAGTCAAGTCATTGGAGTGGAGCAACAACTTACATTGTTTTTATTTGAATTTACCTCACACTGTTTATTGAGATGAATAATTTTCATTACTCTCAACTAAATTAATTCTGGTGGCCTGCATTAACCTAACTTTGGAAGACAATTTTTCCATCTAAACACTGTCCAAATAAGTTCTTTTGGCCACTTGGCTGGAAGTTTCACCTCTGTCATCAAAAACCAGAAAATCTGAGACTCCTCCATCAAGTATAAAGATTTGTACAATATTTAAACAGATTCACCCACATTAATTTTCCCTATATAAAACAATTCACGTCACAGTAATGCTTTCTTCTTACTTTGAATCCACGATTATGCTGTTGGAAGAGTTGGTTCCCAAATCTGATGCGAGGTGCTGGCAGCTGAATGCCAAGGGGAGGGGTGCCAAGAATTGAAGCTCGTGATCCTGTTGGAAAGAAAGGCTGTAGACCTGGTGTAGACATGTTGTATCCAGGAAGACCACCTAAAAAATTGAACTTGTGAGAATCAGATTTAGGAAAGATGATATGTTAGCAACATACAAAAACTTCCAAACCATGTAAATCATCATACTTTAAATATGATACCAAACTGTCACAACTAAATAAAGTATATTTTCCCCGACCTTGATAATCTGGACAGCATGTTAAATTAATGTGAATTAACAGCTGCAAATTCAGAACAATCCAAAAATAACTATTTTTTCCCCAGGATCTAATTAGATCACTTGACCCACAGAACCTAATCATGCGGTTAAACGGCTCGTTCAGAAATAGTAGGCTAAAATAATAATATAATCCTACAGAAAATACCATAACATTTAAATTGGACTTGAGTCACTGTCAGTTATTTCCAAGTTAAAGAATGAAAATGTGGTTAGAATATGTAACAGATAAGCAGGCAATAACAGTCATCTCAAAAGACACAAATGATATAAATTTTAAAAAATGCTGAGAAGACAGATTCAAAGTATACCAGACAACTGGGTGACCCGTTGGGGCACCCTTTAAGAGAAGGGTAGTGCAGTCTGATGTGACCAGAACGAACATTAAATTTTCCTGAATGCTACTGGTATCGCTTTGCTTTGGAAATTGAAGAAGAAAATCTCAGTTTATTAAAGAGGAATGACAAATATAGGCAAATATAGCTCCTCCTCATTTAACGAAGGACACTTTTGATGGCATCATTTCTGGTTGATCTGCCACCCTTGTGCCTCTTGTTGTCATTCTGGAGATGTGCAGTCCTTTCATCTGCTGTCTCTTCATCTCTTCTGCTGTTTATTCATTGTCTTTGATCTTGGAGACATGCATTTCTCTGCTCCTTTGTCTCTTCCTCTCTCTTCATCCTGTGCCTGTTTTTGTTATTCTGGAGACATGCAGCCCTTTCATCCCCCGTCTCTTCATCTCTTCTGTTGTTTGTCTCTTATCCTGGAGAGGTGCATTTCTCAACTCCTTTGTCTCTTCGTCTCTCCTCCTTCTATGCCATTTGTTATCATTTTGGAGACATGCATGCCTCTCCTCCTCTGTCTCTTCTTCTCTCATCTTTTTTGCCCTGACTCTTTGATCCTGGAGTCGTGCAGCCCTGGCCTCATCCGATTCTTGTTCTCTCCCTCTCCTTGCCGCTTCCCGACGACATTTGGCGTCATCTCTTGACCATAATGTCCCCCTTCTCTTTCCATGCAGCATAATTAGGTTGACCATATTTTTTTACCCTAATGCTGGATAGAAGATACGAAGCAGTAACACCACAGCCTCCAGGATGCTGATTATTCTTGACGATGTGGTTGGCGTTCTCCTAAATGGACCTAAATCACCGCTGTCCTTTGACTGCAGCAAAGGGTTTGATAGGTGTCTCGGTGTACATCATTACAATAAGATTTAATTATCTCTTATTGACGGGTCTCAGTTTGATCTGCCCCAATCCTGCACATGCTGATGCTGATTAACAGAAAGTGACCACTCGAAATAGAGCTGCCCTGCCCTTTTGCTCCGGTTGGTGTCTCTGCTGTGAGCACTGAGAGTCACTTTTGAGGCTGGCCATGCGCATGCATCGTGGTGTCGCGTCATGGTTTCCATCATGGCTGACATCGGCTCTCAGGTGAAAGCGGGGCTGTTGATTTTGGCGAGTGAGCAATTTTATACGAATATATAACCCTGAACTTTGCCTGCATTCTGTAAGTTAGCGCATTTTAAGTCGATTTAGCAAAAATAGTGCCGCTGTAATGCACCGTTTGCACTAATTGGAGGTCACAAACAGACAGAGCATGAGAGTTTTAGTAGTATATAGATAGATATCCAGGTAATTAAATGTTGATTTTATATACAGAGAACTCAGTACTGATCCTATGGAACCCCAAAAAAAAGTGTGAAAAATTGAGGGAGATCCATTTTCTCCTGTTCTGCTTTGATCAAGCACCAATTTCATGCTTATATCATAAACTGGTGCAATATGGTGCAATTCAGTCATAGACTTTAAAACACTAATCTAATAAAAGTTATACTTTTAAATAAATAAATGTCAAGGTACTTGAGGTAAAAACAAAATTTGTTACAGAATATTAAATGACCAACCACAAGCCCCACGCTTGTAATGTTGCATACAAAAGCTAATAGTAGGTGAACCACAAAAATATAATTTTAAAAAACTATAACTGCTAAGAATTAACCTTTAGCGTACTTGGCAAATAATCTCTGATTCTAATTGCTACCAAAAACACACCCTTTGTTTAACAACTGTGCAGGAAAAGTTGTTGAACTCTTATCTGTGCCCATTTTATTGCAGCAGAATGTATTTTTAAAATGTATTTAACTGAACCAAAAGAAATTGTACTGTAGACTCAAAATAAACTTTGATAAGATGTAAAAACTCACTAAAACACATCTGCACCCATTTTTCAATTTTTTAAAATTTATTTTATTTTCATAAGGAAAAGGTCACTAACAGTAAAATCCCAAAAAATAAGTTCAAAGTATTACTAAGAGATGAACATTTCATAAATTGCTGCAGTATAAAAATAGCAATTTAATCTACTGCAGTCACAGCACAATGTACTTGTTAAGAACTTTCAAAGTATGACCCTACCTTGCATCTGCTGCATTATCAGGGCTCGTTGTAGCATAGGATTGGGATTAAGGAGTGAAGCTTGACTGGGTGGATGTAGGTTTATCTGAGGCAGTTGCTCCTGCTGCTGCTGCTGACGATGCTGCTGGTGTTGGTGAAGATGGTGGTGATGATACTTTTGTGGCTGTGGCTGCATAGCCCTACAAAGAAAATTATCTATATTTTAAAAACAAACATTTTCCCAACAGGCACAATCATTCATGGATTAAAATAAAACTCTAACAGATTATAATTTCCTGATACACAATAAGTGACACCAGCAATTTTAATTTTTAATGAGTTCAGTGGCAAATCACTGAAGGGTTGTATTACACAACCATCTGTCTACATACTAATTAATACCTGATCTGGAACTTCAATTCTCCAATGGGAATTTTCCACTTTTTTTTTTAAAATGTGGATTTTCCCTGTTCTAATATCGGCACTAACAGGAGTCATCCTTGAGGTTTCTAGTTTAGTCTGACAGCATGTTCTGATGTACCTCATGCACGTGAAGTTGTCAAAATTATTTCTTTGGTTCACTGTATGCAAAGGACAACATTTTCGTCACACAGCTGCACTTCCTGAGATTAAAATGGAACTATTACCACATCTGAGTATCCAAAATACTGCAGTAAGACACACTATTAATTTCCCAAATGCATTCTTTCAACAATAGCAGAAATAGGCCAAGCCTTAGAGTTTGCCATTATGAAAGCTTTAAAATACTGCTTCCCAAAACGATACATAAAACCTCTGAAATATACCCTGGTGAGATTATCCAAAGTTCAAAGTAAATTTATCAAAGTACATACATGTCACCATATACAATCCGAAGATTCATTTTCTTGCGGGCAATCACAGTAGATACAAGAAACACAAGAGTCAATGAAAGGCTGCACCCAACAGGACAGACAACAATCAATGTACAAAAAAGCCCAACAAACTGTGCAAATACAAAAAGAGAAAAGTAAATACATACAAGCATGAATAAATAAGCAATAAATATCGAGAACATGAAATGAAGAGTCCTTGAAAATGTGTCCACATCAGTGATGGGGCAAGTGAAGTTATCACCTCTTGTTTACGAGCCTGATGGTTGAGGGGTAGTAACTGTTCTTGAACCCGGCGGCACGAGTCCTGAGGCTCTTGTACCTTCTTTCTGATGGCAACAGAAAGAACATGGCCTGGATGATGGGGCTCCTTGATGATGGATGCTGCTTTCCTGCGACAGCACTCTGCATAAATGTGCTCAATGGTGGGAAATGCTGGGACAGATTGGGCTAGGCCATATCCACTATTTTTTGTAGACTTTTCCGTACAAGAGCATTGGTGTTTCCATACTAGGCCCTGATACAACCAGTCAATATACTCTTCATCATACAACTACAGAAGTTCGTCAAAGTTTTAGATGACTTGCCAAATCTTCATAAACTTCTAAAAACATAGAGGCACGTCATGCTTTCTTTGTAGTGGCACTTGTTTGCTGGACCCAGGACAAATCTTCTGAAATGATAACGCAGAGAAATTTAAAGTTGCTGACCCTCTCCACCTGTGATCCCGCAATGAGGACTGGCTCATGGAACTCCATTTTCCTCCTCATGAAGTTAATCATCTCCTTGGACTTGGTTTTAATTTACAATATGTAACATTATATTCCATGGGATGGAGGTGTGCCATTTCATTCCCTAACAGACTTAATGAAGCCACAATCTGAATTGTTTTTATTCATAAGAAAGGCTACATTCAGAATACTACAAGGGATTAGTTTGGATGGGTATAAGATAGGTGTCATGGATTTGGTGGGCTACAGAATCTTGGGAGTGCAACTCCAACTGCAGCACTTGTCTATCATTTTGACAGCAGAATTGTGTTATAAAAATCAGCTGTGGCTCAGTGGGAGGTACTTGGAACTATAATTTAGATGACTTTGCATCTTTGGATGAAACAATAAATTAAGAGCTAAAAGATCCTATGTCAATATTTCTAAGGAAAGTGAAGTGTTCCAAGAATATTGGGGAACATTGATCGCTCAACCAGTGAAAGAGATTGCCAAATCAGTGATATTACTGATGCTTTTTAGTACAAAAACTAAATTCCACCTTTGCTTATTATTGCTATACTCCAAAGACACTCCATTGCCTGAAGGCTGAATGTTCTTATTTTCAGTTTTCTTAAAAAAAAACACAAACAGTACTTTGGAAAAGTCAAGTTGTGACAGTAGAACTTACTTTCCTACATCTCACAGACGTATAGGAACTTGTGGATTTTTTGTGTGATCTAAAAGAACCAGCTTGGCACAATTACAGAACCATAATGAATACTGAAGGAAATGTCACTTAGGGGCTGCATGTTTTTTTTTAAAACCACAAAAATTGCTGATCCACTGGGAGAATCTTAAGCAATTCAAACTTTCCCTTATTTTTAAAAAGAAAATTGAGTCCAAAAACTCACATGGATAGAACTGTAATCACTTACAACAGAAATCATGTATTGGTAGTACAAGAAAAAGTCCTAGCTTTGTGGCAAATTAATTTATAAACAAAGAGCAAACCAACTATGTCAGACAAGAATCTCACTTGCATGCATGGTAACTCCTTGCCCATGACTATTCGAAGTAAAATTTGAGGAGGTATTGAGAATCCATAATTTCCCCATCAAGGAATTGTTGCTCATTAATACACTGGAGGGAAAATGTAGCCACCCTGATTGTTTTTTTTAAATATATAAACAGTCTCAACCTTCTTTAAGTAGGCAAAAGAATATAAGGTTTGACACAAATTAAAAGATAAAATCTCCAAAACATAGTCTTTCTACATCTCAAGCAGATTCTCTGGATTAATGACTTGCAATAGACATGAGACAACAGATGCAGGAGTAGGCCATTCGGCCCTTCGAGCCAGCACCGCCATTCACTGTGATCATGGCTGATCATCCACAATCAGTATCCAGTTCCTGCCTTATCCACATAACCCTTGATTCTGCTATCCTTAAGAGCTCTATCCATCTCTTTCTTGAAAGCATCCAGAGACTTGGTCTCCACTGCCTCCTGGGGCAGAACATTCTACTATCCACCACTCTCTGGATGCACCAACTATGATCTGTGGGTGTCTTAGGTGCTTAAAAAGATCGAAGTGGGAACCTCACCCTCTTCGACAATGAAAGCTCAGGATGCCAACAATCTGCAGGTAGTCTGTGATATGGTGTGTTTTAGAACATTAATAAGTTTTTGACAAGAACAGGCCACTTGGCTCAACAAAGCTTGCCAAATTATAACCTGTCCTGGCAGTACAGGTGCTCCTAGTTTTTTTATATGAAGCTTCTGTGCATTGCAGATACATGGACATTGAAAAGCAAATACACAAGATTCTCAACCATATCTCAAATTCTCCTTCCAGCTATTATGGACGAGAAATTACCATGCATCAGCAGAATGCTGCATTTTGTCTACATAGCCTCCAAGAACATAATTGAATTTTTCTCTCTTTCCACCTGGCATTCTCTTCCTGAGACAAGTGTCTATTTTGGGAATTTGGCCCAATGGAGTGGACTGAAGGTAATAAGAACTTCAAAGGTCTATAGTCCAAACAAGGCTCCACTCACTGACAGCCAAGAATGGAGTAAAATTCATCCAGGACACTCACTCAACCTCCACAACCATGACTCAGTCCTTGATGCAAATATCCTTGACACTACTCCACAACAGCCCTTTTTGATCCAAACTTGCCCCTACTGACCAACAGGAAGTTAAAAAATCATATCCAAAATTAAAAACAACTCAGCTGCAGATGGTATTGGTACAAAAGATCTAAAAGTAGGCCATTAAGAATTTTGCTCATAAATTCATAATCTTGTCTGTCTACTTTGGAGATAATAGGATATACAATAAGTTAGATGTAGGCCCCCAAGAAATGCTGTCACATATCATGTCACGTGTTCAAAACCATCCAACTATGTTAACTACTTGAGTGTTGCCTTATTGTCTGTTAAAAAGAAAATTATTGTGGTCCTCCTCAACTGTCTTCTCCTAGTAGGTGAAGTGCTGCACCCCTTTCTGAAGGCTCAGTGGACAACAATTCCAAGAGAAATGCAAACAGCAGCATTAACCATTCTGAATGTCCTTTTTGGATCTCATTATTGCCTTTGACTTCATCAACTGGGTCTGTGTCGTACTCTCCAGCAATTCTGCACTTTCGTTATATGTCTGCTTCAGCCATAATCCTACAGTGTCAATCTCAGGAAAGACCAGGGTCAAATAAGGCTGCATCGTTGCCCCAGTACCCCTTTCAATCTTTGTTACTGCAGTGCTGCAAAACACCTCCAAAAAAAAAGAGGAACTAATCTCCAGAACTAATTCAAAGAAAGCTATTCAACTAATGGCAACTATATTCTAGAACCAAGGAACACCCAGACCAGGCAGCATATAAGGAAAAGAGTAAACAGTCGACGTTTCAGGATGAAAGGTGTTGTCTGTGTTACAGTATGCAAACAATGCTTGTGTTTGCTCATGCACGCAGGTTGAACTTTCATATACAAAAGACGTGTCTTGTGCTTAACATCCTCTGGACAACGTCCTCTTCTAATTTGGGCGGTACATCGGCATAGCATTTAGCATAATGCTACTACAGCGCCCGCGATCACCAATCGTAGTTCAATTTCTGCTGCTGTCTGCAAGGAGTTTACACATTCTCCCCCATGTAAGGAGTTTGTGTGTTTTCCTTGCAACCACAAGGGCTTCATCAAGATGTTCTGGTTTCATCCCGTATTCTAAAGTTTAGTGTTAGGGTTAGTGAGTTGTGGGCATGCTATGTTGACACTAGAAAAAACTTGTAAGTTGCCAAGCACAATCTTTGTTGATTTGAGTTGATGTACACAATGCATTTCACTGTATGTTTCAATGTACACATGAAAAAAAACTAATCTTTTAAAAATACCTTACTGTCAAATTTCATTTTCAGGTATTAAAAGTTCAAAGCAAGACACTGGAAAAATGGACCACTCCTCAGTGAAAGCAGACATTAATGATGAAATTCTCCACTGCTTTTAATGTGCCAGCACAGACTTTGGTCAACTGAAGAGGATGTTTAAAGATCAAAAATCTTAGGACAAGAACGAAACTAATGGACTACCAGGCAACTGTTCCCCGCCATGCTAAGTTCTTCCGAGATGTGGACTACCTAAAGCAAACACCTCAGAGCACTACAGAGCTATCACAAATGCTGCCTCTGCAAAATCCTCCAAGTCCACTGGCAGGCTAACTGAACCAATGCCAGCATTCTCAGGCTAAATACCGCGGGGCAAAACTGACAGCAAATTCATCTTATGACTCCAACAGTGACATGCTGCTTAATTTCTTTCTATGTACCATATGAGGGGAAACCACTAACCCCAACAGACTGTTGTGTCTGGAATGCATGCACCTTATTTACAGCAAGGTCTGATGTACCAGCTGCTCCCAGAAACTGCAGCAGTATTAGGCATCAATTAAAAGTACTCAGTACAGCATCTTTATTGCTTCCCTCACTATCCTGTGTTGCACGTGTGCAACAGAAACACAGGCTCTACAAAGTCTACATGCATAATCAGAGGAACTGTTAACACATTCACTGAAATGCATTTTCCCCAGATTTCACCAACTTACTTTATAGAGCCAATTCTGCAGCAAATACTTCTGTTCATGCATCACCCATTCCTACTACCTTGCACTGAATTCTGGGCCCTGAACGGCATGTATGATTTTGCCACTCTCGTCCTCATATGCAAATCATTCCAAGCCCTTAATAAACTCTATTTATAAATGTGCTAATCGTTCATTATTTCTTTAAACAGTAACCTTTTACTCATCTACTACATCTTTTGCCTTCATTCAAACTCTCCATGACACACACCTCCTTTGAGACTGTCTTTAACTTAGTATCTTTTAGTACTAATCTAATTTTAGTTTTCATTCAACACAGTGTTAAGTTTTATCTGATCACCTTATGTTCTGCTTTAGAATGCTCATACTCAAGGCACCACATATTAATTCTGTAATCTTTCACAGGAATGGACGATGGAGTACATCATTTTAATTACTCTTTACATTGAGTTTTTAAACTGTTTCAAACACAAGTGCAATTTAGATTCAGTTTGGGCATGTTGCTAGTATATTCTGACCAAGTTAAAAAGTTGCAATTTTAAGTCTCAATGAATGAAGGCATACAATCGTAAACTGTTTTGTATGGTGAAGGATGTGTAATTTCATCTAAAAAGAGACTGAAGATATTCGCAAAGCACAGAGGTTAGGTCCGCATAGCTAGGTGGGCTGCTGGGCCTGTTTCTGGGCTGCAGTACTCTTATGATTCTATGGTGATGAGATTATGACCAAGCTGTGGCACATTTTGTACAGTCTGCTCCTGGATCTAGTGTAAGTAGTTATTCACAGGGCAAATGTCGTCAGTGGCAAGGGCATCACTCGCCTCTTTTCACAAGCCTAGTCAGTGTTCAGGCGACACAGAAAAAGGTACACACCTTTTCTTTCTACAAATTACTCCTCTGCAAAGGAACAGTAGCTAGTTTATGTGGCAATATTAGAGTAGGTATCTCAAGTTTCCCATCTGTTTCATTCAGATCTTGTTTGAAATATTTATTTTGGCATTCATAATGCTGGTGTAAATCCATGGTAGTCAAACTTATAGTCTTTTTTTTTGCAGCAAACACATTTAGTGTATCAACAGTTCAGGACTTGAAGTCCCGGCAGCCCGAAACATCGATTGTTTACTCTTTTCAGTTGATGCTGCCTGATCTGCTGAGTTCCTCTAGCGTTTTGTGTACTTCCAGAGCAGCGTTCACGACCTCAAGACATCACAAAGCATTTTACAAGAAACGTATCACTCTTGAAGCGTAGGCTCTGACATTATCTGTCACGTTTCCTTGATAAACTGCACACAGGAATTGTCCCTTAAAACAGTAAGGGCCAATAACTAAATACTTTGTTTAGCGACACTAATTTGGAGATAAATATAAGCGCCAAAGACTTGTGAATTCACCTGGTCTGCAATCTCGACCTCACTCGTCTGCACTCGATAGAGAACAGTATTGTTTACTTCTCTGAATGGGGTTGGGTGCAGATTCCCCTTCCAGTCACAATTCCAGACGCGTTTGTGTTCAAGAATGGAATTCTAAATCGAACCGGACTAACAGCTACTTATTTTAGAACTAGTGTTTCAGTTGCAAAAAGACAAATGCAACCACTGTATCAAAGACTTAAGTTAGACTGTCAGATCTTGCGTTAGCCCACACTTTTATTTTTGTAAACTTTTAGCAATTCCACTCCAAATGGAAATCGCGTTCAGCTCCCCGACCTGTCTTGATTGAAAAGACTTACCGGTTAGGGCCTGGCTGTGGTGGCGGTGGGTGTGGATGGTGATGGCGATGGTGCTGCTGCCGCTGCTGATGAATAAGCTGCTGGAGCTGAAGCAACTGCTGCTGGAAATGCTGCTGTTGCTGAGGGAACATAATGTAAACCAGTTCCTTTAGTATTAATAACAATTATTTTATTTTTAGTTGTGCGGAGAAAGTCGACCCTCGCTACCTACAAACGTTTGGTTTGCGTCAGAAGAAAGACCCTCGCGACCAAAACTTTGGCCACAGCGCCCCTAGCGGCCCGGAGGCTGCAACGCCACCTGTGTCTGCCCGGGCCGCCACTAACATGCTGCTCCACACGGGACTGGTGTCGGCCGGAAAAGTGGCGCTTTCATTAAAGTCTGGCTACTTCTAAGATTTACTGTCATATAAAAAATGCAATGCGCCTCATTAGAATGTTGCAAATGACACAGAAATTGGGAGAGTTTGTAGATCGCGAGGAAGGTTACAGAAGGGCATAAATTTGCTCTCAGGAGAAGTTGGACAAACTTAAATTGTTTTATTTGGAGTTTTGGAAGGGATGGGAGCCTAATAGAAGGATATAAAATTACAAGAAGCTTAGATAGGGTAAATATAGCCTACTTTTTTTGTGCAAAGTGAAATGTCAAATACCAGAGGGCATAGGTTCGTGAGAGGGGTAGAGTTTACAGGAGATTTGCAAGACAGGATTCGCCCCCCCCCCCCCATAAGCAGACAGGTGGTAGAAGTTTAGATTGGCATTACAGTGGCCAAAGGCCTGTACTGTACAGTGACAAGTTGTACAGTTGATAGTAAACTCACTGGAATCTTTCATGGCGTGTATTACATGAGAAATAGAAGCAATCAAGGATAAGCCATTTTTGCCTTCATGCTTGCTCCGCCAGTCAGTAAGATCATGACTGATCTTGTACCTCAGTGTCACGAACCCCATATCACTTGATTCTATTACTGTTTAAAACTACAGAGCATGGAAACAAGCCCTTCAGTCCAATTTACCCACAGCAATCAAAACTTCCTGTCTGAGCTCATCCCATTCGGCTGTGTTTGAGCCATACCCTCCAAAACTTTACAATCCATATATCTGTCCAAATGCTTTTTAAATGTTGCGATCGTACCTGCTTCTACCACTACCTCAGGCAATTCATTTCATATACTCAAAGATTCAAAGTACATTTTGTTATCAAAGAATGTATAAGCTATACGACCTTGAGATTTGTTTGCCCACAAAAATAAGAAACCCGAAAGAACCCAATCATAGAAAAAATTAGAAAATAAAAGACCAACACCCAATGCAAGAGAAAGAGGAAAAAAAACACAAATCATGCAAACAATTGAAGCAAGCAACAACATTGAGTCCTCAGATCCAGACCCTGGAGTAGGCCCAAAGCCTCGCTTATCAGTTTATCATATTAGTGGCCACAGAGCACAGCAGCCAGGGTGGTCTTCATTGCCTCAGTGCATTGGAGAGAGGAGTTACCATTGTGGAAAGCAAGCGAAATCAGCTCTCACCCCTGATCCCAACACCCTGTCTTTTAAGTCCATCTGGGCCAGTATTTAGATTAGATTAGATTATGAGGACACTCAGTCCTCGTTTATTGTCATTTAGAAATGCATGCATTAAGAAATGATACAATGTTCCTCCCGAGTGATATCACAAAAAAAAAGGACAAACCAAAGACTAACACTGACAAGACCACATAATTATAACATATAGTTACAGCAGTGCAAAGCAATACCATAATTTGATAAAGAGCAGACCATGGGCACGGTAAAAAAAAGTCTCAAATTTCCGATCGACTCCTGATAGTCCTGATAGTGGGCGGCAAAAGGGAGAAACTCTCCCTGCCGTAAACCTCCAGGCGCTGATAACTGCCGATGCTTTGGAAGCACCCAACCACGGCCGACTCTGAGTCCATCCGAAAACTTCAAGCCTCTGACCAGCCCTCCAATACAGCCTCTCCGAGCACCATCCTCTGCCAAGCGCTTTGACCCCGCCCCGGCCGCCGAGCAACAAGCAAAGCTGAGGACTCAGGGCCTTCTCCTCCGGAGACACTGGATCACACAGTAGCAGCGGCAGCAAAGAAGGCATTTCAAAAGTTTCTCCAGATGTTCCTCCATGTTCTCACGTCTGTCTCCATCAAATCAGGATTGTGCACGACACCCTACTTGACAGATAACAGATATCATTCACCGGAGTGGCCGCTGCACGCTGTGTTGTGCTGCCATCTTCTCCTCCTCTAAATTGACCAAACAATCGAACAGTGAAGGGCTCCGGTGCCCTGGGGAGAGGAGTAAACATCAGAGAGTGAGTGAAATCAGCCCTCGCCTCTGATCTGGGCTGGCCTTAAAATTACTGAAAAGGCAGATCGTGCCTCGCACTGGGAGTTCCGGTCCAGGACCACGCCGCCCATCCCAAAGCTGCTCTCAAGTTCTTCAAACCAGCTCAGCACCCAGAGCAATCCCACCTCACACCCGGGCCAGTTGTACAGGTATTGAAATCGAATATCCTCTGCCAGGGACCCGACTTCTCCTCTCGTCCTTCAGGTCCCTTTAAAAATCTTTCTCTTGTCACCTTAAATCTATGCCCTCTAATATTAGACTCCCCTACACTGGGAAAAGGATTTACCATTCACTTTATCCATACCCCTTACGATTTTATGTTTTACTACACTACCCCTCTTCGTTTTTTTTTTTTTGGAACACTCTGCCATGGCGCGCTCTCTCTCTCTCTCTCTCTCTCTCGTGGTCGCTTGCTCGCTCTCAAAAAAATTGATTTCCGTGATATTGTATATAATTTGCGGGCATCAGGGAGCCACTATTAATATGCCGGAGACTCCTGGAACTTCCAGGAGAGGTGGGATGTCTGTGTTGCACTTTGGGAGGACAAACCAGAGTAGGGCTTATACAATAAATGGTAGGGCATTGAGGAGTGGGATCTGGGAATACAGATCCATAATTCCCTGAAAGTGGTGTCACATGTAGATAGGGTCATAAAGTGAGCTATTGGCACATTGGCCTTCATAAACCAAAATACTGAGTACGGGAGTTGGGATGTTATGTGAAGTTGTATAAGATGTCAGTGAGGCCTAATTTGGAGTATTGCGTGCATTTTGGGAAAGATGTAAATAAGATTGAAAGAGTACAGAGAAAATTTACAAGGATGTTGCCGGGACTGGAAAACCTGAGTTACAAAGAGAGATTGAATAGATTGGGACTTTATTCCCTGGAGTGTAGGAGAATGAGGGGAGATTTGATAGAGGTAGACAGATTTATGAAGGGTACAGATAAGATCAGCATGAGCAGGCTTTCTCGCTGAGGCTGGGTGAGACTAGAACCAGACGTCACAGATTAAGGGTAAAAGGTGAAATGTTTAAGGGGAACATGAGATGCCAGAAGAAGTGGTGGATCCGGATTTGATGTCAGTATTTAATAGAGATGTGGATAAGTGCATGGATAGGTTGGGTATTGAGGGCTACGGTACGTGTGCAGGTCAGTGGGCCTAGGCAGAGTAATGGTTCGGAATAGACTGGATGGGCAGAGGGTCCTGTTTGTATGCTGTGCTTCTCTGTGACTATCCTGTTGACATGTGTTGCTATTTTCAGGGAACTCTGTACGTACCCCTAGGTCTAAGTGGATATCAGTGCTATATATTCTCAGCAACTGACCCTTCACAGTCAACTTGGGTACCTCAATCCAAGGATTCACCACCTCCTTGGAAAAGAAATTTCTTTCCATCTCTGTCATGAAAGGCCAACACTTTATTTTGAAACAGTGAACCCCTGGTTCCAGACACCATAGCCAGAGAATATTTCAACAACACAGTCATAACGCAAAGATTTTTACTCCCTCACATTGTAGGACGGATGTAAGATTTAAATAAATTCAATTCAATTCATTGCATCTCTTCTTAAAGTCAAAGAATGTTGTATGATTTAAATCAGAACAACTCTAGATCTTCTAACTGGAGAGGTATGGCCCTGACTTCTTGATTCTCCCCATACCACAAACCTACCATCCAAGGAATCAATTTGGTCAATCTTTGCTGGGCTCCGTCTATCACAGAAACATCTTTCTATTCCAGATGAGAAGTTTGACATGTGCACAATGTTCTAGGTGCCATCTGTACAATATTTGGTGCAGGATACCTCTACTCTTCTATTCAATTCCTCTTGCAACAAAACCTACATATCTTTTGCAATTTGAATTACTTGCTGTTCTTACATATTAAATTTCAGTGATTGTTTATAAAGGCACCTAGATCCCTCAGAACATTGATTTCTTTCAGTTTCTCACCATTTATGTAACCATATAACCACGTAACCATATAACAATTACAGCATGGAAACAGGCCATCTCGGCCCTTCTAGTCCATGCCGAACTCTCACCTAGTCCCACTGACCGGCACTCAGCCCATAACTCTCCATTCCTTTCCTGTCCATATACCCATCCAATTTAACTTTAAAACGACAACATCAAACCTGCCTCAACCACTTCTGCTGGAAGCTCGTTCCACACAGCTACCACTCTCTGAGTAAAGAAGTTCCCCCTCATGTTACCCCTAAACTTTTGCCCTTTAACTCTCAACTCATGTCCTCATTTGAATTTCCCCCACTCTCAATGGAAAAAGCCTATCCACGTCAACTCTATCAATCCCCCTCATAATTTTAAATGCCTCTATCAAGTCCTCTCTCAACCTTCTATGCTCCAAAGAATAAAGACCCAACTTGTTCAACCTTTCTCTGTAACTTAGGTGATGAAATCCAGGTAACATTCTAGTAAATCTTCTCTGTACTCTCTCTATTTTGTTGACATCTTTCCTATAATTCGGTGACCAAAACTGTACACAATACTCCAAATTTGGCCTCACCAATGCCTTGTACAATTTCAACATTACATCCCAACTCCTATACTCAATGCCAAAAGCTTTCTTTACCACCCTATCCACATGAGATTCCACCTTCAGGTGGAATATTACAGTAAAATAGTTTGACTTTCTATTTTCTCTATCATTAAATATTTTCACACTATATTCCAAATGCCACATCCTCGGGCATTCATTTAACACATGAACAGGTGGTATAGTGGTTAGCACAACGCTTTACAGTACAGGCAACTCCGGTTCAATTCCCGACACTGCTTGTAAGGAGTTTGTATCTTCTCCCCGTGACTGTGTAGGTTCCCTCTGGGTGCTCCAGTTTCCTCCCGTAGCCCTAAAACTTACTGTTGATAGGTTAATTCGTCATTGTAAATTGACCTGTGATTAGGCTAGGATTAAATCGGGGGATGCTGGGCAGCATGGCTCAAGGGGCCAGAAAGGTCTATTCTGCCCTGCATCTCGATAAATAAATAAAATAAACATCTGCATATTAGGTAGATAGATCAATAGATCCCAGAGGAAATTACAGTGTCTCTGTAGCATTGCAAGTACACAGATATACAAATATTAGAAGAAAAGTAAGAAAGAATAAAAGAAAATAAGATGTATAAGATGTACAAGATTTACAAGTTCACATGAATAAGATGGTAGTACAAGAATTACTGTGATATTATACAGTAATGCGTGCACATTCACACTACCAGGATAAGAAGTGATGGTAGTATTGCACAGGGTGTCTGCAATACAGGGTGTGGTAAACAGAGTTCTGGTAAACAGTGGTTAATAATAGTCTAACAGGAGGGGGGTCATCACTTCCCCGGCTAAAGTTTGACTCATTACAGAGCCTAATAGCCGAGGATAAGAATGACCTCATATATCGCTCTTTGGAGTAGCGCAGTTGTCTTAGTCTATCACTAAAAGTTCTTCTCTGTTCAGCCGAGGTGGCATGCAGAGGGTGAGAATCATTGTCCAGAATTGCCAGGATTTTCCGGAGGGTCCTTTATTCTACCACAGCCTCCAGTGTATCCAGTTTGACTCCAATAACAGAGTCAGCCTTTCTAATCAGTTTATTGAGCCTGATTCACCCATGTTAATGCCATTGTCCCAGCACACCGCTGTATAGAAGATTGTACTGGTGACAACAGACTGGTAGAATATGTGAAGGAGAGGCCTGCATACTTCAAAGGACTCAGTCTCCTCAGGCAGTAGAGGCGACTCTGCCCTTCTTGTACACAGCCTCTGTGTTGGTGCTCCACTCAAGTCTGTTATCCAGGTGCACCCCCAGGTACGTGTAGGTCCTCACCACATCCACACCATCAATAGTAATAGGTAACAATGCAGGCTTGGTATTCCTAAATTCCATCACCATCTCTTTTGTCCTACTGATGTTGAGCTGCAGATGATTCAGCTGGCACCATTCAACAAAGTTCTCCACCAGGGCCCTGTATTCATCCTCCCGTCCTCCCTTTATACACCTAACTATCGCTGAGTCAACGGAGAATCTCTGCAGATGACATGACTCAGTGACTAAGTGTTGCAACTGAAGTCCAGGGTACACAGGGTAAACTGGAAGGGAACCAATATAGTACCCTGTGGGGCCCTTCTCACCTGCTCAGTAGTGAAGATGAGTCCACGATGACTGGGGAATTGGTGGAAGGTGGGGGCTGGAGAGAAGTGAAGATTGGGATGATAGTAGTTGGTACATGGAGGTGTGAATGGTAGGTGCAGGTGATGGAGAGAATGTAGACAGTGGTAACCTGTGACGTTCATCCACATGTTGAACTGGAGGGGGGAGGAGGGAGGATGGGAGGCATTGGTGCTGAGGGAGCATCGGGTGCCTTGGCACTTGGACCGGTGTGCAGAGGGTGAGTGAACAGGAGGGCAATTGTCAAACCTATTGAGGAATTGGTTTAACTCATTAGCCCATTCACGGCTGCATTCCGACACTCTACAGCTAGGCAGATTGGAGCCAGTGATGTTAGTCATACCTCTCCACACCTCCCATGAGCTACCCTGCCCAAGCTGCTTCTCCAGCTCTCTCCCGTATCCCTCTTTAGCCACCTTGATCTTCACCTTTAGCTCCCTCTGCACACGTTTCAATTCCTCCCTGTCTCCTGATCTAAAGGCTCTCTTTTTGTGGTTGAGAAGAGTCTTCAGATCACCGGTGACCCATGGTTTGTTGCTAGGGAAGTAGTGAACATTCCTTGATGGTATTACAGAGCCCACACAGATGTTGATGTAGCCAGCGATGCAATCAGTAAGTTTGTTAATGTCCTCCCCGTATGGTTCACAGAGTATACTCCAGTCAGTAACTTCAAAGCAGCCCTCAAGGTCTCAATGGCCTCTGGAGACTATTTCTTTACTGTGTTGGTGGTAACTAGCTGTTGCTGTACTTTGGGCTTATACAAGGGCATGAGGTGAACCAGGCTGTGATCTGATCTTCCAAGCAGGGGGAGACCTGTGGAACTGCATACATCTCTGACATTCACATACAAGGAGTCCAGTGTTGAAGTGCCTCCACATTAGATGATTCAGTCCTGACCATGCAGAGAGAAGGTGAGGCAGGCGGGTAATGGCTGCCACACAGTTTTGTTAAAAATACCATGTATGGAAATACTTAGCAGGTGAGGTATCATGTAAGGACGATGAAATATAATAACTGGTTCAGGTCAGAGTGATCAGTGGTTGTTAGGATTCTTGGAGATCGATGGGAAAATGAAGCACAAGCTCCCTCCAGCCCAAAAAATTTGCATTTTTGTTGTTTTTTTCACAACCTTAATACTTTCCAACTTGAGTTACAAGTTGATAATCAAATATTTTTAAAAACGAGTTCCATGTTGTAACATGAGAATTGAGTTAAGGTTGCAAAAAGGCCTGAGCATGAGTTAGGTGACAGGGATATTAATGGAATCAAGACAGGACTCATACATATTTGCCAGATGTAGAGAGGATGCCTTCAGTACGATAACAACCCTAACATTAACATAGCAGAACATTACAAACATACTGAGTGCTCCCAGCATTCTCTGCATTTGTTTCACATTTCTAGCATCTGCAGTTTTTTTTTTGCTTAAGTTGCTTTAAGAATTTTAACATTGAGGTTTTGCTTAACATGGAGTCACCAAGGATCACTGGATATGTAGAAGTTAGGTTAGAAAGCAAGCAGCAGAACTTTGAATAACTTGTCACTTTACCACTGAGTTGTGAAATTTCAGGTTCAAATCCTACCTCGGTGATTAGTGCAAGTACCTAGAGTGACATTCAAATGCAGTAGTCAACTTGCTGCTATTCACAGCTCGGGGTGTTCCAGAGATTGGGGTTCAATTCCAGCATCATCTGTAAGAAGTTTATCCATTTTCCCTGTGGGTTTCCTCTAGCTGTTCCGGTTTCCTCGCATGGTCCAGAGCTGTACCAGTTAGTAGGTTAATTGGTTGTTGTGAATCATCATGCCAGGTAGGTTGCTGGTCTGTGCAACATGGTGGCCTGAAAGGGCCTATTCTGCACTGTACCTCTAAGTAAAATAAATAAAAAAATAAAGAAACACTGTCCTGTACTTATGGCTCCATAAATGTAAGTGATCCTATTGCACCACTTTCAGGAGCTAGGGAGTTAAACCTAGGTGTATTCATCACAACAAGACTTATTTGAAATATATTAACTGGTTACCTTCACATTGCTAATTGTGAGAGTTGGTGTGACAAAATTGGCAGTCAGATTTCCTACAGTGTGACTATACTTCCCTTTTTGTTAACTGCAAAGTCTTTGGGACTTTCTGAAAGATCCCATATACATATAACTTTGTTAAAGCAAATTAGAGAGTCAGAAGCTGGCCAGGAAGACATTTCAATATCTAGTCCTGGTAAAGCTATTTCCTCGGACTAGACTAGACTAGCAAGTGCCATCTATAAATTTGCTGATGACACAACCTTTGTTGGTAGATTCTCAGATGGAGATGAGAAGGTGTACAGGACTGAGATGTACCAACTGGTGGAGTGGTGTCACAGTAACAACCTTGCATTCAACATCACTAAGATGAAAAAGCTGATTGTGGACCTCAGGAAGGGTAAAAAGAATGAATACATACCAATCCTCGTAGAGGGATCAGAAGTGGAGAGAGTGAGCCGCTTCAAGTTCCTGGGTATCAAGATCTCTGAGGATCTCGCCTGGTCCCAACATATCGATGCAGCTATAAAGAAGGCAAGACAGTGACTATACTTCATTAGGAGTTTGAAGAGATTTGGTATGTCAACAAAAACACTCAAAAACTTCTATAGATGTATCGTGGAGAGCATTCTGACAGGCTGCATCACTGTCTGGTATGGGGGGAGTGCTACTGCACAGGACTGAAAGAAGCTGCAGAGGGTCGAAAATCAGCTCCATCTTGGGTACTAGCCTACAAAGTACCCAGGACATCTTCAAGAAGCAGTGTCTCAGAAAGGCTGCATCCATTGTTACGGACCCCCAGCACCCAGGGCATGCCCTTTTCTCACTGTTACCATCAGGTAGGAGGTACAGAAGCCTGAAGGCACGCACTCAGCAATTCAGGAACAACTTCTTCCCCTCTGCTATCTGATTGCTAAGTGGACATTGAACCCGTGAACTCTACCTCATTTTTTAAATATATATTATTTCTGTTTTTGCATGATTTTTAATATATTCAATATACATATTCTGTATTTTATTTATTACCATTTTTTCGTCTATATTATGTATTGCATTGAACAGCTGCTGCAGTTCACAACACATGCTGGTACAGTAATAATAAGCCTGATTTTGATTGTAATTATATTATGCCTTTAATGTAATAAAAAACCCTAAAGTACTTCAGAGGAGTATTATCAAGAAGCTCTAACATTTTTACGGGTGATCAAAAGTTTGATCAGATATATTTTGAAGAGCATTTTTAAGGACGAAAATCAGGGAGATTTAGGGAGGGAATTCCATTAGCTTAGGCTTCGGTAGCTAAAGGATTGTCACCGGTTGTTGAGTGATGTTCAATAGACCAGAAATGAAATATTTCAGACATAACAGAATGTTGGAGAACTGGAGGAGATTACAAGGATCTACTGTATAGTCTTGAGGTTGTGAAAGGATTTGGAAACAAGGGTGAGAATCTTAAAATTTAAATGTGTATAGCTGGGAACAACAAGGTGTAATTAGTGAACAGGATTTGATACAAAAGTATCAGAGATTTAGACGAATTTTAATTTTCAGAGAAAGGAACATGAGAGTCTGGTGAAGATTAAATTAAATTAATTAAGTCTAAGATTAACAATAGCATCAATAGCTCAAGTGTTCCCTTAAAAGGCTGCGGAGATTCAGCACAACATCAAGAACGTTGACAAACTTCTCTAGGTGTGAAGTGGAAAGTGTATTGACAGCTGCATTACAGTCTGTCATAGGAACAACAATGCCTTTGAATGGAAAATCCTACAAAAGATAGTGGATTTATCCAAGTATATAATGGGTAAAGCCCACTCAGACATTGAGCACATATATAAAAAACACAATTGTAGGAAAACAGCATCTATCATCAAACAACAGGAATTCTGCAGATGCTGGAAATTCAAGCAACACACATCAAAGTTGCTGGTGAACGGAGCAGGCCAAGCAGCATCTGTAGGAAGAGGTGCAGTCGACGCTTCAGGCTGAGACCCTTCGTCAGGACATCTATCATCAAAGATCTTCTCCAACCAGGCCATGCTTTGTTCTTACTGTTGCCATCAGGCAGAAAATACAAGTGCTTCAGGACTATTACCACCAGATTCAAGAACAGTTACTACACCTCAACCATCAGGAGCTTGAACAAAAGGGAATAATTGAACTCATGTATTGAGATGTTCCCACAGCCAATGGTCTCACTTTAAGCATCTTCATCTTGTTATTTCATGCTCTCGTTATATATTGCTTTTATTTATCGTTGCATTTGCACAGTTTGTTGTCTTCTATGATCTCGCTCTTTCATTGATCCTGTTTACAGTTACTATTCTATAGATTTGCTGAGTCTGCCTGCCGGAAAAAGAATCTCAGGGTTGTATGTGGTGGCCTGTATGTCCTTTGATAATAAGGTTTACTTTGAACTTTGAATTTTGCACTTAATGAGTGTTTCAATAGAATGGGATGGAGTGAAACATTGTTAAACATCTTCTTTAAGAGTGTGTCAAGGGAATGAATGTTACATAATTGCCAGAGAGAGGGATTGAGTCAGTGATTAGATAAGTGAGATGAGGCTGAGTGTAATGCTTTTGACAATATTGTTTAACTGGTAGAGGCTGGATATACAATTCCACACTATCAAGAAAGTGGATCAGTTGAGGAAGGTAAAGGTGAACAACATATATTTAAAGATTAAATAAAATACTTATGAAATAATTCAAGCATTTATGTAGAAATGGAGTTAACATTTAATAGATTCAAAGAATCATTTATTATCTAACTATAAAACTCTGAAATTCTTCTTCTCCAGATAGCCATGAAACCAAGTAAGAACAGTAGGACAATCATCAATCCCCAAACCCCCTCCCCACACAAAGAAAACCAACAAAAACAGAACAGGCACACCAACCCCCAAATCCCCCTCCCCCAACACAAAAAAAACCAAGAAAGATCAGGCGAGAAACACAGAATATAAAAAGTCTAAGACTGTAAAACCTAATAATCAGAATCAGGTTTATTATCACCGGCATGTGTCATGAAATTTGTTAACTTAGCAGCAGCAGTTCAATACAATACATAATATAGAAGAAGCAGAAAAATAAAAATAAATAAATAAATTCACAGTATACATATATTGAATAGATTAAAATCGTGCAAAAAACAGAAATAATATATATTTAAAAAGTGAGTAAGCATTCACAGGTTCAATGTCCATTTAAGAATTGGATGACAGAGGGGAAGAAGCTGTTCCTGAATCGCTGAGTGTGTGCCTTCAGACTTCTGTACCTCCTACCTGATGGTAACAGTGAGAAAAGGGCATGCCCTGGGTGCTGGAGGTCCTTAATAATGGATGTTGCCTTTCTAAGACACTGCTCCTTAAAGATGTCCTGGGTACTTTGTAGGCTAGTGCCCAAGATGGAGCTGACTAGATTTACAACCCTCTGCAGCTTCTTTCAGCCCTATGCAGTAGCCCCTCCATACCAGACGGTGATGCAGCCTGTCAGAATGCTCTCCATGGTACATCTATAGAAGTTTTTGAGTGTATTTGTTGATATACCAAATCTCTTTAAACTCCTAATGAAGTATAGCCACTGTCTTGCCTTCTTTATAGTTGCATTGATATGTTGGGACCAGGTGAGGTCCTCAGAGATCTTAACACCCAGGAACTTGAAACTACTCACTCGTTCCACTTCTGATCCCTCTATGAGGATTGGTATGTGTTCCTTCGCCTTACCCTTCCTGAAGTCCACAATCAGCTCTTTCATGTTACTGACATTGAGTGCCAGGTTGTTGCTGCGGCACCACTCCACTAGTTGGCATATCTCACTCCTGTACGCCCTCTTGTCACCACCTGAGATTCTACTAACAATGGCTGTATCATCAGCAAATTTATGGATGGTATTTGAGCTATGCCTAACCACACAGTCATGGGTATAGAGAGAGTAGAGCAGTGGGCTAAAGACACACCCCTGAGGTGCACCAGTGTTGATCGCCAGTGAGGAGGAGATATATCATCAATCCGCACAGATTGCGGTCTTCTGGTTAGGAAGTCGAGGATTCAATTGCAGAGGGAGGAACAGAGGCCCAGGTTCTCTAATAACCTAATGAAATTAGCTAATTATCTAACCAATAACCTAAAGAAAGTTCATCAACCTAAAACCAGTATCTTTGTTCCTTGAAAGATTTCTAGGCAAGCAGAGAGGCGCATGAAATATCAAAGTGCAAGTAATGTGCAGAGTGCAAAGCGGGGGTGCAGTGCTAATTTTTAGGTGCTGGAGCTGACAAAATGCTTGCCATTTCCTATATCCTCTCTATATATATGTCACACCCAATTTGTGTACCTGCTCATTACATGTACTGGGCAACTTCCTTGCCCCATTCATATATATATTTGAACAGGGCTTCTTATGATGTCAAGCACTAAACCAAGATGAAAGAAATATATGAATTCCAGAGCTCCACAGAAATATGGTGATAGTTAAGACATTAACAAGATTATAGCTTATCACTACATTACAGTGTATAACTGGTACAATAAAACATATAATACTTAATTTAATAATATGACAAAGTATTGCATGGTTGCACTCACTAGTTATCATAAAATATAATTATCAAGGAAGTAAAGAAAAAGACAGTAATCATGTATTTTACCAATTTGAGAGTAATTACCTACTTACCAAATGCCATCAATGAGAAGTTTCACAATAATTTCTGCAAAGGGTCAGCGTAATATGTGTTCAGGGGTCTGAAGCAACTCTTGTCCTGGTGTCATCTGCTGATCTGTGGTACTGAAGCCATGATGTGACATACAGCTCAGGATTCCACTGAACTAGAGGAAGTCCGTGTAGTTTAACAAACATAAGCGCTGATACATGATTTATGAGAATTCTTGAGCGTGTTTTTACCACCATAATTAGGTGGTATTTCAGCAGGCCAGTTATCTTTATCAAGGATACACACTTCATTTAGCAGGGATTTATACGTACTTTGAGGTTTAGAAGTTTGAGAACCTTTCAAGGATGTTGCTGTGAACATACAGCGCTGCAAATTGTTTATAAGACTAGTAAGAAACTGTAGATAATTGATGGAGACAATTTTCTTGTTGCTTGTTAAGGTAATTTCTCCAAACTTCCCCTTTTTAACTGCCTCTTGAGCTTCTAGAGGTTTTGTACCAGGTTGCTCTTTCAGTCCATGCAGTGATCTTATGCTCTGTTGGGTCAGTTTGTCTGCATAAACAATCATAGTAGTACATTTCTGTAAACAAGTTCATGCAATGTGTCATACATTAGAGCTAAGTCCAATAGAAACTGTTCTGAAGAGAGTCTTTTCAACAGACCTTCATAGGTTTTTCTGTCATTCCCAGATCTTGTTTCATTCTTCATTGCTTTTTCAAAATGAAAACACGGTGCTTCATAATTTTGCCACACTCAGCAGTGTTCGAAAAGGGCTAGCTACCCACCTGGTGCCCAGGACATGGTCTATCTTGCAAATTTGTTGTTCTAGTTGAGATGCACATGCAGACAGTTCCTTTTGATTTAGAGGTGATCTACTGTAAACAGAGTACCATTTGTCCATAAATGATTGAAAATGATTTATCCCTGAACTTCTCTCACTGAATCACCTACTGCAAGTTCTAATCTGTGATTAAGACAGTGCCAAATTATCATAACAGGGTAATGTTCCCTGAGAATTGTAGCAACACCAGATTTGACACCAAGCATTACGCTTATCCCATCACTAGCAAATGTTACAAGGTTCTGTTTCAAGTAAGAGTCATCAAACCCATGGTTATTGAGACAGTTCAATAGATGCTTAGCAATAGTTGCAGCTTTCTGATCAGGTAGTTCAATTAGATCTGAAAGCATAAAATGGAGATCACCTTCCTTATCACTTTCACATTTCAAGTAAACTATTAGAGTGGTCTTAATGCTCAGGCTTGTTGATTCATCAATGAGAACAGAAAAATTGCCATTTATCTGCTTGATATGCTGGCAAATTTTCTTTTTCATATTAATGGCTATGTGATTAATTATCTCTGTAGCACTAGTGCAGAAATGCAGTCCAATTCCAATGTCAATACCATTTTGTTTGAAGTTCCAATAAGCCAAAGTGATCAGAGTATGGTCTGTCATTCTGAGCTAAATAATATGCAGAATGAAAAATTGAACAAGTTGCCTTTAGATGCGAAGCATTCATGGTGTCACATAATTTTCCAAGAGCATCTTCACTAGCTATATTTTCAACACTTAGCGCAGCAGTGTGAGCTTTTGATAATTTGTGATCAACAATTTTTTTTCTGGGAGACTTCAAGCATGTCAACAGGGATATGCTTCTGTGACGTGTCCTCTAGCCACACACTTAATGCTTTCTCAGTCTTTGCAAGCACTTTATCACGAACCAGAGAGACCACTTTTGCTGTTGCAGGGGTAGCACTAACACTTCCACGAATTTCAGCTTCTTTCTGCTTTATTGTGCGAATGCTCGATTCGTTCTTACCGACCTTACGGCCCACTTTGGCAAGCGACATGCCACTTTTCAAAAGATTTAAGATTTTTATTTTCACGGCGAACAATGCTCAAACAACGAGTGCGGGAGAGAGACCGAGGATCTGTGAAATGGCGGGAGGCTGGGACAACGGGTCGAGCAAGGAGGAATTTCACAAATACCTAAATAAAAAAGTCACAGCTCCAGGATTTCATCGAAAACGATCAAATATCCTTATGTTATTAGTGGTATTTTCCCCACCAGCCACCACCCACCACCCACCCCCGCTTCCGTAAAATTCCCTCTATTTAATATGCAGCCACTGTTAAATTTCCCGCTTGTTTATATTTACTCTTTTTTTACAGAGATGTCAGCTCCGGCAGCACTGCACCCCTGGAACTTCAAAGTAAATTTATTATCAAAGTACCTATATATTACCATACATCCTGACATTCATTTTCTTGCAGGCATTGTCCCCCACTTGATTGTACATTATTATAAATGTGTGGTTTATACGCTTAAACAATTAATCTGGAAACCAGTAAATTCATAATATTTCATGGTCTTTGGCTTTATGATTGATCAGGTCACATTTGAAGACCAGGTTAACGGTGTTAACATGATTATTGGGCTGGTTCTGAAAACTGACTCCGAACAGAAACTCAAGTGCCCGCGCGTCATCCTCCCCCCCCCGGTTTTATTATAGTGATTTAACGATATAAAAACACAGTAGTAATGTAGTAAAAGTATATCTAAGGAAAAAGTATTTCTACAATCTCAAATGCTACTTCGAACAGCCAACAGATTACTAATGCAGTCAATAAATAACAGCGCTGATTAGTTGTAAGTACACTAATAAAGTCAGTAGCAAAAAGAAAAATGCAGTAATTGTTCTCAGCAATAAACATGGTAATTTAAAGGCAAAGAAGATGGTCCGGCAAAAGGAAAATATGGTGACTGTGGTGAGGTTGTGATGCGTTGCCAGTAATAAAGATGTCGGATTCGGTATTGGGAGGAGCATTAAATATGGCAAAAGTAGTCCCGAGTAAAACTGAAGAAGCTCTGCCAGCATTAAAAATGGCGGAAGTTGAACCGCCTACTTTATTAGAAATGGTAAACTCTGTGCTCCCCTCAATGGAAGAAACTCGATGGGTTGTTTCAAACCGTTGCTCTTTTGTCAGATGCAGTGTGTTTTCTTTTTTTTAGAATCTAAACTTTAGATGATCTGATGGGGGGGGGCTTCGATTTGAAACGTTAACTTCGTTTTCATTTCCATAGGCGCTACCTGATCTGAGTATTCCCAGCATTTTGAGTTATTTTATTTCAGATTTCCCTGATCTTCCAGATATTTTATTTTATTGGTAATTTCTGATCCATAAACTCTGCAATAATTTTATCGTATTTTCCGGAGAGGTACGGTTTGCCTGCATGAATGATGGTGGAGAGTGAATTACTATTGGCGCCGGTGATTTGCCAATTACAAAGATGGCGGTGGACATTCGATTAGCAACGGCGCGAAAGCCCGTTTCTCTATCAACTGAAATTAATAAACATCTAGTATCACCGGGAGATACGATCACAACAGATACCGGTTTTATGAGGTAAAATAGTCATGAAATTCCATCTTAAAAAGGATTAGTGCTCTGTAAGATGACGTATGTTCGACTGCACGTGTTTACACATGTTCATTGCCCTGCCAACTTTGAACGATGAACGGGCAGTTTCATTTGGTCAGAAATTGGGGCACACTGTTAACTTGAGACCTTGATTCCCCAGATGGATATTACAACTCAGTACTGTGCATCGTTGTGCCCTCTTCATCGGTCTCGCTATGTCCAAAGAAAATCCAGCATGGCGGGAGAGAGCGCAAACCTAAATAACGTGGGTGTTGGGTTTGATGTTTAAATATGTAGTATTGTTGAATCGTCCAGGACTTGTTTCTCGAGAAAAAAGTCCAAGGGGTGTACAGTTCCCTCCGCTCTGTAAAATGATGAAAGCTTGCTGTAATTGTTGGATGCAGAGGAAACCAAATATTGTATCCAAACTGCTGGAGGAATTCGGCAGGTCGGCAGCATTTGTGGATGGAAAGAAATGACCGATAGAGGGCTCGACTTGAAATACTGTATCGACCATTTCTTCTCTCACTCAGATGTTGCCTGATCCGCCGAGTTCCTTCAGTAGTTTTATTTCGCTTTGCTGGTGAGGGTTTTTCCAGGGCGGCACAGAATGGCCGCCGATGTACTACGTAGTATTTCAGCATTATCATAAACACAAGAGATTCTGCTTGGCTTAAACTCATCACCTCTGCTGGGGCACAGGCTGTCGCCCGAGCTCGCCAGAGCCCTCTATTCTGGGCCAGTCCTTCAAGTTGTTTTTGAAGATCCTTCCTCTCCCGTGGATGAGGCTTCGGGAGCTACCGTTGGCGTTTCTGTAGTTTTTTTAAGGAATGGGTTTTCTAGCCCCATGCCCAATCCTCCTCTTTTCAGAGCTGGGCTTGGGACTGTCCATGATGGAGATACGAAATTCTGCAGATGCCGGAAATCCAGAGTAATGCACACAAAATGTTGGGGAGTGCAGTTGATCAGGCAGAGTGGAATAAACATTCTCTATAAAGGGACACTCACAAAACGCTGGAGGAACTCAGCAGGTCGGGCAGCATCCATGGAAATGATCAGTCGACGTTTCAGGCCGGAACCCTTCGTCAGGACTGTAGAGGAAAGGGCAGAGGTCCTATAAACAAGGTGGGGGGAGGGTGGGAAGGAGAAGGCTGGTAGGTTCCAGGTGAAAAACCAGTAAGAGGAAAGATAAAGGGGTGGGGAAGGCGAAGCAGGGAGGTGATAGGCAGGAAAGGTGAAGAAGGAATAGGGGAAAACACAATGGGTAGTAGAAGGAGGGGGAACCATGAGGGAGGTGATAGGCAGCTGGGGGAGGGGGCAGAATGAAATAGGGATAGGGGAAAGGAATTACCGGAAATTGGAGAATTCTATGTTCATACTAAGGGGCTGGAGACCACCTAGACGGTATATGAGGTGCTGCTCCTCCAACCTGAGTTTAGCCTCATCATGGCAGTAGAGGAGGCCATGTATGGACATATCTGAATGGGAATGGGAAGCAGAGTTGAAGTGGATGGCTACTGGGAGATCCTGTCTGTTGTGGCGGATGGAGTGGAGGTGCTCGACAAAGCGGTTCCCCAATCTGCGTCGGGTATCTCGCCCCGAAACGTTGACTGTTTATTCCTCTCCATAAATGCTGCCTGACTTGCTAAGTTCACCCAGCATTTTGTGCAGGTATTTTAGCACTAGCCAAACAAGATCTTTCGTGTTCTTTGGAAAATTTGACGATGAGGGATTTTGCCAAATGACCACGAGACTACTTGGGGCACCACTCTGTCAGGTTGGTCGAGAGGAAAATGCACCTTTAAGTACCTCATTCCCACCTGGCAGACAATGCCTGCAGCTTGGTGGAGCCAGCAAATCCATCCAGCTGGTCTCCCAAATGCTCATTCATGTATACAGTGTGTCTAGAAACCTTTGTAACCTGGTTGGACCTGTATTATAGGAAACCTAACAGCAATTTGCACACAACTAAGCCCCACTAGTGCTTGTGAAGTGAAATTTCAAATAATCTGTTTTAGTTTTATTGTTTGGAGATGATCTTTCTGCTGAAGATTCAAGATACATTGTTCATTTACAGTACACAAGTGTAAAAGAGAACAAACTAACTTACTCTGGATGTGATGCAGCATATAAAAGCACATTAAGATAAAGAACACAATAATTAAAAAGGCACAGTAACTATGAATACGTAACGTGTGTGTATGTGTGTGCGTGTATATATATATATATATATATACATATACACACACACACACGACTGTGCAAGAGTCTTAGGCATCCTAGAGTTTTTGTCGCAAACATAAAATCTGCAGATGCTGGAATTTCAAGCAACACACATAAAAGTTGCTGGTGAACGCAGCAGGCCAGGCAGCATCTCTAGGAAGAGGTACAGTCGACGTTTCAGGCCGAGATGACGGGTCTCGTCCTGACAAAGGGTCTTGGCCCAAAATGTCGACTGTACATCCTAGAGATGCTGCCTGGACTGCTGCGTTCACCAGCAACTTTTATGTGTGTTGCTAGATTTTTTGTATAATTTTTGTTTTAGATTTTTTTTGTCTTCTGCATTCAGTAGAAAAGAACAAATTTTACGTTTCCAATCATGCATTTCCCCAAAAGTAAATGTTACAGAGACATTATTGTATTTTGTTAAAGAGAGTAACATTTAAGTAATGGGCCACTTTTCAAATAAAAACTTGATGACTTTGTAGGCAGCCCAGTGCGCGATCAAACTAACATAGCAAACATCAATGACATAATGAGTTGAATGAACTAAACTAATTAACTGAAACTGAAAAGGGTGCCGAAGGAATCAAACTGGGCAAAGGACAGCGAAGCTAAAAGGTGAGGGTGGGGCAGTTTTAACCTTCAAATCTTCAATTCTTACACATGGCAACAAGATACAAGGTGGTCATCCTGCATCAGCAAGGTCTCCCAAGCAAAAATTTCACACCAGACAGGAGTTTCAAGATGTGCTGCCCAAGCTCTTCTGAAGAAGCACAAAGAAACGGGCAAGGCAGAAGTCCAGAAAGACAGTGGTTGGCTGTGGAAGCTGAGTGCAGTAGGTGAGAGATACATCAAACTCATGTCCCTTCTAAATGGGAAGAAGTCCAGCACTGTTATCAGCTGTGAACTCACAGAAACCACTGGAACCCAAGAACACCCCTCTGCAGCCTGGAGAAGTCTTGTCAGAAGTGGTCTTCATGGGGAAATTGCTGTCAAAAAGCCATTCCTCTGAAGTGGAAGCAAAGCCAAGAGACTGGTCCGTGCACAAAAACACAAGGACTGGGGTGCTGAACAATGCCAGCAAGTGCTTGGACTGATGAGTCAAACTTTGAAAATTTTGGCTCAAGTAAGAGGCAGCATGTCTGTAGCAGAGCTAGAAAGTGTTACATGGATGAGTGAGTGTCTGCAACCAACGACGAAGCATGGCGGAGGTGCCTGCAGGTCTGGGGCTGCATTTCTGCAAATGGAGTTGGTGATCTGGTCAGCGTCCTCAATGCTGAGAGGTCATGCGGATTCTCATCCATCACACAATACCACCAGGGAGGCGTCTGATTGGTCCCAACTTCATTCTGTGGTAGCATAATGACCCCAAACGCACGGCCAAGGTCATGAAGAACTACCTTCAGTGAAGAGAAGAACAAGGAGTTCTGTAAAAGATGGTATACCTCCAAAGGTCCCTGATCTCAACACCATCGAGCCTGTCTGGGATTACCTGGAGAGAAAAGCAGGCGAGACATTTATAAAATTGTACAGCAGTGTACTTAAGAGAATTGATGCAGTTTGAAAGGCAAATGGTGGTCACACCAGACATTGATTTAGTTTTTTACTGTTTACTGCTCTTCACAGTAATTTTTTGATATTTAGAAATTTTTCATTTCATTATTTTTGAAATCTTTGCTTTACAGAATTGTAAAGTGGGTGGTAGCAGTATAATGAATAGGTTTAAGAAGATGTAAAGTCAAGAAAGGTGAATGAGATCATGATAGTCATAGTCATACTTTATTGATCCCGGGGGAGATTGGTTTTTGTTACAGTTGTGCCATAAATAATAAATAGTAATAAAACCATAAATAGTTAAACAGTAATATGTAAATTATGCCATGAAATAAGTCCAGGACCAGCCTATTGGCTCAGGGTGTCTGACCCTCCAAGGGAGGAGTTGGAAAGTTTGATGGCCACAGGCAGGAATGACTTCCTATGACGCTCTGTGTTGCATCTCGGTGGACGCAAGTTAGCTATCCTATTTGAAAATGTATATTTGGATCTAAATCTAAAACTTCTTCCCCAATGCAAATGTGTGAGTGGTGCAATGGTTCAAGGCAGTAGCCAGCCAACACCTTCTCAAGGGGCAGTTAGGATTGGGTAATAGTAAATGGCCTTACCAGTGACACCGTGAGCCAGAGAAATGATTGGATAAAAATAAATCCAAGGTTTTTCCTCATTCCCAAGAAAAATCAGATGCCACCAGAGCTGCAATCACTAACAGATGATGGGACTTTGCACTGTAGATAAGGATACATCTCTAAGAAAATACATTAAATCAAAGATCCATCAGTGTTTTTCAGAAGGCCATTAACTTGAGTATGTTTCTTCACAAGTGTTTGAAGAGTTGTTGCTAATATCTCACCTGATGTCATCCCACAACACTACTGGTCATTTGTAGGAGTTTTTATTTTCAAATTGACTGCTGAGGTTCCCATTTATGAATTATTTCAAATAATTCATAATTACTTGAACAGTTTTGATACGTCTTGAGTTTGTGATTTTTTTAAAATTTGAAACTAAATACACTTTCCAAAGAAATACAATGAACAAAAATAGACTGTCTAGGTTAACTATACTTCCCAGGTCTTTATCTATCGTCTTCTAGGTTCTCACATCATTCATTTAGGAATGGTTTAATACTGATAAGGGCTTTTGCCCTCATCATCCTTTCATAAAATGAATTCCAGACCTCTACTACATGTTTAATAATCCTTTTGCAAATTATATGCTTAGTTATTGTCCTCTCTTCGGGAGATTCTGCTTATGCTGCTTAGATCTTGCACTCTTGTTTCCCCTTTACCCTACTTTATTTAAAAGTGGTAGCCCAATTTAGCTCGCCTCAAATGTGTCTCTCTATTCTGGTATTGTCCTTAAATTCCTCAAGACTCTTATTGCTATCATGTCCTCGGTGTGCACTGTATTTTGTTTGTGGCCTAAACAGAATTTTGTACAATTCTTGGCTGATGAAAACAAGTATTCCATACATATTCATATCATCTTCCTATCTGTTCTTTTATACTCTTAAGATTTCCCTTATTACTGTACTGTATCACTGAATGATATCACTTCCCCTGCCTCCTTTTCCCTGCACATCCTTCTACTTAGGATCGAATTCCATTTGCTGCTTTTGAACCCATTAAACTGGTCTCTTAATGTACAACTGTAGTTGATCACTTTCTTTCTTGGTAATTTTGATCAAGTCAGCAAACTATAATTTTGGCCCCTTTCTTTCAGACCAAATCATTTATATATAACCATGAAAAACAAGCAGCCTGATACTACACCCTGGAAAGTCAACAGATTCTTATCCATTGTTATTTTCATTGTCAATGTTTTTATAACTAACAAAATAATTCAAAGAAATAAATAAGCACAATTTTTACTTCCAGGTTTCTCTCATTTTATTCGAGTTGTTTATATTGGTGTTAGGGCTTAATATTTGATTTTTGGAGAACCCAGGATATTCTGGGATGTCAGCAATCCTGGTTCAGAATAGAGGCAAAATTGATAGCTGAAATAACTCTTTCCTGGTTGAGAACTTTGTTCAGATTTTCATCCTCTTCTCATTTTTTTCTAGAGGCCATGGTACATACATGGAAGATGAAAAGCTCATTGCATCAGTTGCTGGGGCTGTGGAACGAGTGAATAAGCTGATATGTGTCAAGCCACTTCAAACAAGGTAAGTCTTTAATTGTTGCTCCTGGGTAAGTTATTTGGAATATTGTGTGCTCCTTCCACTGTTTATGCATGGATTCTGTGTGCTCTCATTAGAAGGATGTTTGTGCTTTCCTTTCTGTTTCTCTGCCAGGTTGAGCAGTCTTGGGCCAGGGATTTTTATGTGTCATTACGATGTTACATTTCTTCCATGAATCTTCGATGATCTTTTCCATCCTTATGGGATTTACCTATTGTGATGGCATTTGGAATAGTGTTTGTTTTGGCCTAACTTTGGGCACACAGATGATATAAGCCACACTTTGGAATTAATTGAGCATGATCAGATCTGGGGATGATGGAAAGGAAGCTGATATTGGTACATAAATGAGAGAAAATCTGCAGATCTGGAAACCCAAGCAACACACACAGAATGCTGAACGAACTCAGCAGGCCAGGCAGCATCTATGGAAAAGAGTAGAGTTGATGTTTCAGGCCAAGACCCTTCATCAGGACTGGAAAAAAAAAGATGAGGAGTCAGGGTGAGAAGATGGGAGGGAGGAGAAGAAGAAATACAAGGTGATAGGTGAATCCTGGAGAGGGGTTGGGGGGGGGTGAAGTAAAGAGCTGGGAAGTTGATTGGTGAAAGAGATAAAGGCTGGAGAAGGGGGAATCTGATAGGAGAGGACAGAAGCCCGTGGAAGAAAGAAAGGGAGAGGAACACCAGAGGGAGGTGATGGGCAGGTAAGGAGATAAGGTGAGAAAGGGGAATGGTGAAGGAGGGTGGACGTGCATTACCGGAAGTTCGAGAAATCGATGTTCATGCCGTCAGGTTGGAGGCTACCCAGACTGAATATAAGGTGTTGCTCTTCCAACCTGATTGTGGCCTTACTGCGACAGTAGAGGAGGCAATAGACTGACATATCGGAATGGGAAGTTGGAATTAAAATAGGTGGCCACTGCGAGATCCCGCCTTTTCTTGTAGGTGCTCAGTGAAGCGGTCTCCCAATCTGTGCCAGGTCTCTCTCATACACAGGAGGCTGCACCAGATACAGTAGATGACCCCAACAGACTCAGAGGTGAAGAGTTGCCTCACCTGGAAGGGCTGTTTGGGGCCCTGAGTGGTAGTGAGGGAGGAAGTGTAGGGGCAGGTGTAGTACTTGTTCTGGTTGCAAGGATAATTGCCAGGAGGGAAATCAATGGGGAGGGACGAATGGAGAAGGGAGTCATGTAGGGAGCGATCCCTGCGGCAAGCAGAAAGTAAGTAGGGGGGGGGAGATGTGCTGGGTGGTGGGATCCCACTGGAGATGGTGGAAGTTATGGATAATTAGGTGCTGGACAAGGAGGTTGGTGGGTGGTAGGTGAGGACATGAGGAACCCCATCCCCGGTGGGGTGATGGGAGGATGGGGTGAGGGCAGGCGTGTGCAAAATGGAAGAGATGTGATTGAGGGCAGCGTTGATGGTGGAGGAAGGGAGGCTTTGAAGAAGGAGGACATCTCCTTGGTTCTAAAATGACGCGCCTCATCTTGAGAGCAGATGCGGCAGAGATGGAGGAATTGAGAGAAGGGGATGGCGTTTTTACAAGTAACGGTGGGAAGAGGTAGCTGCGAGAATCAGTGGGTTTATAATAGATAAGCTATCTCCAGAGATATAGAGACAGAGAAATCGAGAAAGAGATCAAAAATGGACCAGGTAAATTTGAGGGCAGGTTAGAAGTTGGAAGCAATGAGAACTCTGCATAGGTACAGGAAGCAGCAGCAATGCAGTTGTTGATGTAGTTTCGGAAAAGTTGGGGAGCGATACCTGTGTAGGCTTGGAACATAGACTGTTCCACGTAGCCGACAAACAGGCAGGCATAGCTGGGACCCATGTGAGTGCCCATGGCTACACCTTTTGTTTGAAAGAAGTGGGAGGAACTGAAAGAGAAATTATTAAGAGTGAGGTCAAGTTCGGCTAGACAGAGGAGAGTGGTTGTGAAAGGGAACAGGTTGGGGCTGGTGTCCAGACAGAAATGGACAGCTTTGAGGTCTTCCTGGTGAGCAATGGAGGTGTATACGGATTTGACATCAATAGTGAAAATAAGATGATCGGGGTCAGGGAACTTCAAATTGTTGAAAAGATCAAGAGTGTGTGAAGTGTCACAGATATAGGTAGGAAGGGACTGAACTGGTGAACTGGGGGGGGCAGAGGGGGTTAAAATTGAGTTGGGGTATGCAGATATAAATTCAGTGGGGCAGGAACAAGCAGAAACAGTGGGTCTACCTGGACAGGCAGATTTGTGGATCTTGGGTAAGAGATTAAAACGGGAGGTGCAGGTTGAGGGAACTATGAGGTGAGGTTGGTGGCAGTGGATTGGAGATCTCCAGAGTTGGTAAGGTAGGTGATGCTGTGGGAGACAATGGCCTGGTGCTCCTTAGTGGGGTCCTGGTCAAGGGTTAAGTAAGAGGAGGTGTCTGACAGTTGTTGCCGGGCCTCAGCAAAGTGGAGGTCGGCCAGACTACTACAGGTACACTTGTCATTCCAGGGATTTGGAGAATTCTCCAATGTCTTAAGGTGTGTGTTGGGTTTTGGTCTTCGAACTCTTATCCTTCGAGGCTCCTGGCTGCACTGCTGGTGGATTTTGCCGCATATTGTCTTTGCAAATTGATTTAATCTCCTCTGCAGACCCATGGTTCCCAATCTATGTGAAGTTGACTAGACTGTTATCCTGGGCCTTGATTTTCATCGAGTAGTGCTGTGTTGCAGGTGGCAAATTGGTGCCTTTGTCTTCCAAATATTAACTTTAGGGATAATCGTCTCATTTTTATGGGACTTTTCAGCAGGTTGCAATCATCGTGAGTAGTCACTCGTTGGTGACACAGCATGAGGTATAAAGAGAACTTGGAGCCTTTGGAATTTTTCAACAGATTGCAATCAGTGCTAGAAGTCATTCATTGGTGATGTAGCACAAGGTTTAAAAAGAGCTTGGGTGCTTTCAGGACTTCTTGGTGGGCTGCAATCATAATGATCTATTAGGCACTCAGCAGGGGTCAATGAAAAGAAGCAAGGTATAAGTGGAGCAGTCATTATGTGAGTGCAGTTTTAGAGTGCAGCCTTGGCTCAACAGGCTTGGGCAAGCACAGATGAAGGTTCTAAGTAAATTTCTAGTAAGTTTTTTTCTGCTAATACATAGCTAGTGCACTGAGAAAATATCCCAGAGTTAGTGATTTGTTCCTTGTGTGAGATGTGGGGAAACTTGGGGATTCTCCAGTCTCCCTGATAACTACATCTGCCCAAAGTGCACCTAGCTGCAGTTCCTTTAATACCGTGATAAGGAACTGGATCTTGATTTTGGACTGGAGGTAAAGAATGTTGAAGTGTTTTCCTATTTTTCTTGTTGATTAGTCCCATTTCAGTGACAGCCATATTGGATGTGAGATGAGGCGAAGTACTGAAAGCAAGAATGAGATTTATTTTAACACTTAAATGACGAAGGGGTTTTCAATTACAGAATGCCTTACACTTTTTAACCTGATTATTCTCACAGACTCAGTTCTGCTGTTTGCTGGGAGAGATATTAGGATGTCTTTCTGGCTTTCCCCACGTCTTTTCCAGTACCAGTGAAGCGGCTCAGTATGAAATGTTGACTGTTTATTTCTCTCTATAGATACTGCCTGACCTGCTGAGTTCCTCCGGCATTTTGTGCATGTCGCTCAAGATTTTCAGCATCTCCAGAATGTCTGGTGATCAGGAATGTTTTCACAGGCACTCATTATGATGAACTAAGTAAAATTAATAGAAAAATGCAGTTGGCCCTTTGTGATACTTAGAAAGCTGTACTGTTAGCCTAACCCCTTATGCTGAGATTTTCTTTTTTATTTGTGAGATTAGTGCAACAGGCAGGGGGTCTGCAAAGTCCAGAGTAACTAAAGCTGTAAGCTTCAATTTTCATGTTTCTCTCCATAGATACAATGGAGAAGTTGGTGATGTTGTGGTGGGCAGGATCACTGAGGTAAGATCAAAATCATGCTTCTTAGTTTAACTGAGTTTAATCATATTTATATCTTGATTTTAGGAATTAAAAATTCACTTTACATTTTGGAATGCCTAAGTTTGTTTACTAGGATATGTAATGACCTCTGTGACACTGTACTGTTTGAAGAACAGAAGAAAATGCTGTTGAAAGGAGGGTAACCTGAAAGTTTTTACAAGACTGGTAGATTATTTGAACATATCTCCTCTCTATGTAATTAGATCTTTGTAATGAGCAAGACTTACTAATTAGCAATACTCTGAAGATAGCATTGTCTCAATCACAACTGAGGAGGGCTGACCATTCCATTTGATGAAATGAGCCACCAAAATCTGAACCAGGGATTTGTTTAGTATAGTTAACCCAAGGACGAAGTTATAAAAATGTGGGATAAATGTGTTTCAATGGTACAGCATTGAGCAAAATGTGAAGAAAGCAGAATGCAGAGATTTGATGGGTTTACTTGTGGAAACTTAGACGTTGGGCCCATAAATGGTCTGCACCAGTTATGTTCTCAAGAATATCCTGTGCAATTGGGGCTAGTTTCTCAATGTCAGTTGTGGTGTTGCTCTTTCAAATTTGTTGTTAAAGAACTTAAATTTTATGCTTGAGTTGGAAGTTAAATTTATAAATAATGAGGTGGAGTGTGTCATAGAAGTGAAGGAAACATTCAGCTGGTCTATCAAACTTGTTCCAAATGATACTCACAAAGTGTGGAGCATCCTGCTGGACAGTTTCCCTCTGTCCTGCAACTATGTGATCTGGAAAATGTATTAAAAAATCTGCCAGGAAATAGGAATGACTAGACCACGTCTCTTTAATTTGTTGGGTAGTCACTGGGTCCAAGTATTACTTATGATCCAGTGAGCAATCACTCTGGGTACCTGCCAAATTTTTAGAATCAGCCCCAGTTAGTCATCACCAGCTGGAGAATTGATGTGGCCAAATATATTTTCTAAAAAATATTTCAGAAAATTGTGGGAATAGGTCAGGAAATGGAATTGAAGTTGATTTCCTCAGAGTCAAAATAAAGTTCTCTGGTTAGCTAGAAAATACAAGATACATGAATCCTAGAAAAATCTAATGCTTTCTTCCTTAAATCCTTGTAGGTTCATCAGAAACGATGGAAAGTGGAAACTAACTCCAGACTAGACTCAGTGCTCCTCCTCTCTTCTGTTAATCTTCCTGGAGGAGAACTGGTGAGTGAAATAATTAATGTACTGACATTTATGTAGAACAGTGTTTCCGAACCTTTTTTAGCCCACACCCCCCTAAAGCACCTTCATACTTGCCATCGCCCCTCTTAGGCACAATATACATTCTGGTGCTCCCAGAGTGTAAAAATATGTCTACTCAGCATTTGCAGGAGGAAGGAACTGATTGTAAACACACACCAATCCTGATTGAGGGGTCATCGGTGGAAAGGCTGAGCAGTTTCAAGTTCCAGGGCTTCAATGTCTCAGAAGATCGCCCTGGGTTCACCATATTGATTTAATCATGACGAAGACACGCCAAAAGCTTCACTTCATTAGGAACTTGAGGAGATTTGGTATGTTGCCAAAGGCTAGCAAATTTCTATAGATGTACCGTGGAGAACATTCTGACAGATTGCATCACTGCTTGGTATGGAGGCTCCAGTGTACAGGAAGGGCTGTAAGAGGCTTCAGAGGGCTGTAGACTCAGCCAACAACCTCTCATTACTGCCATCAGGGAGGAAATATCGAAAGCAAAGACCCACACTCAGTGTTTTAGAAACAGCTTCTTCCTCTTTGCTATCAGAGTTTTCAATTTATTATTGTAAGTTATTTGTTCTGGCTGCACTATACTGCTGCTATAAAACAATAAATATCATGACTTTGTCAGTGACAAAAAACCTGATTCTGATGTCAGTACTCCAAAGGGCATTATTCCCAATGCATTAGGAACTGCTGTACATGTTAATGAGCAGTTTTGATTCTTGATCGAGTGTTGCTTTGAACTTTGAATTAGGGTTGTTCCACTCATTAAACTGGCTGCTTGTTCACATAAGTTTCTGGATCAAGCAGTCCTTTCTGTATTCATATACAAACTTGTCTTTACAGAGAAGAAGGTCTGCCGAGGATGAGCTGATGATGAGGGACTACCTGCAAGAGGGAGACCTGATTAGTGTATCCTTTTTACTGACTAGCAAGGAAATATGGGGTCTAGTTCCTCTATTGGACATTCCTAGTATGAAATGGCACAACTCATTAAACTGTGGGTGGGAAGCAATGCTTTTTCTCTCTCTGTTAATCTAAACAGCCAGCAGGGTAGGATTGCAGGTTAAAATTTCCGCAATAAAAAAAACACAAATGCTCTTAAAAACTCAACCAGTCAAATAGAATCAGAAGGAAGAGGAAATACAGTATTTCTTAAAAATCCAAACATTTAAAAACAGCACACTTTTTAAACTATTTGTTTTCACTCCTTATGCATAATTTTCCTTATCGTACATTCAGGCAGAGGTACAAGCTGTATTTGCAGATGGTGCTTTGTCCTTGCATACCAGGAGCCTGAAGTATGGAAAGGTAAGATCAGGAGATGCAGAGTCTATTTACTTATAAAAGGGTAATTTCAACAGAACGTTAAAGTCCTGAAATTTCAACACAATTCACATTTATACAAGATTTTTACATATCCAAGTGTTGCAGGGAGTCTCATCTGAGATTAAGGATATGGTGTTTGATATTAAGATAGGTGATCAGAAACTTGGTTGGTGTTGTAGCATTTAAGGAGCATTTCAACAGTTTGAACTGAGAATTTCAGAGGTAAAATTAAAGTATGGTTGCCAGCTGTGACGTGGTAAAATTGAGAAAGAAGATTTGGGGGAGCTTAGGGGTCTTAGAAGTATTTTACAGTGATTAAGGTTATAAAGGTATGTTTGTGTACTATTTTCCCTGTTTGATGCTCTGGCAGTAATTGCATAAGCATTATTCATTTCTTCTTTTCCATTCTTTGGACAGCTAGGACAAGGTACCCTGGTCCAAGTTTCTCCTTCCCTTATAAAACGCCGTAAAACTCATTTTCACAATTTGCCTTGTGGCGCAGCCATCATCCTGGGAAATAATGGTTTCATTTGGATTTATCCAATCACTGAACAGAAGGAGGATGAAGCTGGAGGATTTGTGACTAATCTTGAGGTGAGGTGCTAGGAATGATTCTACTGAAAAAATTGTGTTCAGATCTAGACTCCCTATCTAAGGAAGGATCTACCAGTAATAGAGGGAATGCAGCAAACATTCGCTCATTTGATGTCATATGGGAAAAGATGAGACAATTTCTTTAAAACATACAAAATTCTGGGGCTTGACAGGATAGATGTGGAATTAATAATTTTGTTCCACTGAGATGTTTAGAACCAAGGGTCAGTCTTAAAATTAGGAGTTGGCCATTTAGGACAGAGATGATAAATGTCTTTTCCATTTCGGTAATGAATCTTTGGAAATCTCCACCCAAGGGGATTACGAACGTTAAATCACTGAGGATATTTAAGAGGTATTGACATAATCATTAAAAGGATGCTGAGATAAAGTCAGGGTTGTATGGAATGGCAAAACAAATATGAAGGACTGGATGAACTAACTGTACATTTATTTTCTGTGGGTTAGGCTCATGGGAGTGTGACATACTATATTATAGTTGATAGAATTCTTCAGGGCTACACTGTGTGGACTCAGCATACCTTGTGTACTTTAGAAAATAAGTAAAGGTATGAAATATAGCTGATCATCTCGCATAACTTAGTTCAAGTGTCAGCTGTAGTTGGGAGATTAACCCTTGAATCTTGATTCAGAAAGTTGTGGGTTCAGGCTCCACAATCAGAGCTTTTTAAATACACATAAGGCTGAGACTTGAGTGCGCTTTGTTATTTTACTTGTGGAGAGATCCTGTGAATAGCAGTGTGACAATGGTCAGGTGCCTGTTTCTCATGGTGTTACTTGTGATTCACCATTGGCTCAAATATCAGAGACTACTTCCTTGCTCTTCAAAATAATGCCATGAGATTTTCATGATTTCCATAATGGGCAGGTAGGGCTGCGGTTTCATCCATCTGCAGCACCTCTCACACTGAAGAACTCCTTAGCTATTTTGTTGAGTATTTTAGGACAATCTGTGCCTAGATCTTGACTGAGGTTTGAATGTTGAGTCCCTGGCACAGAGGAGTATAATCTGAGCGATTGAAAATCTGTCAACTCAGTTCCTAAATTCCAGTCAGTTTAACCATCTAATTCATTGTGGATTTTCAGCTTCTAGGTGAGAATGCATCTATTAAGTGAGATTTAACTGCTTTAGTATTGAACTGACTTAGTACAATGATGCTTTGATTTTAGTTTTAAATGTTCTTCCCATGTCAGAATCTGATATGGAGCCAACTGCTGTATAAGAGTATATACGAAGGAAAAACACTTCAATGATGAAAAATGCTGATTATACTGTAAATGTTGAAACATTCAGCAGGTCAGGCAGTGGAGTTAATGTTTCATCAGAACAGGGAACCTTTTAGAAATGGGGTGGTGGTGGGAGGTTGGAGGGGGAGGAAAGGTGCAAAACATGAAAGGAGAGACTTCCATTCTGTCACAAGCTTTCCCTTGTGTAGACCGCCACTCACCATCTCCTTTCTCCTTTCATCTAGGTTTGTTTTTTAGTTCTCACCCTGGGAAAGCTAATTCAGCTGCCTGACCAGTTAAATGTTTCCAGCATTTTTTATTTAATAAAATTTAATCCATCTTAATCCTGGTATTCGTATTCCTGTTCCTTCTAACTACAGCCAGTTTCTTTATCGGACAGAGAAGTGATCTCACGACTCCACAATTGCATCTTAGTCCTGAGTAGTCATAAAATGATGCTTTACGACACCAGTGTTCTCTATTGTTACGAGGCATCATTGCATCACCAGGTAACGTATCTAACACAGAATGGTTTTGGCACAGTATGTCTTTAAACTACATTTAGCTAGATTTCTCAGTCTTAAAAATGCCAGTAATTATTTTTGAACCAAATAGCTTGTTACTTTAGCAAAGTTGATAATTATATGATTTATATCTCTTAGAAACTAATTGCATGATCTTTCAATTTCTTTCTGTCTGCCTATTTCATGCAAGAATATAATCTGTCAATGTTTATCGACAGTTAAGAGAAAAGAATCTTAAAAGATTTCAAATTAAATACACAATAATTGCTGAGTGTTTGAAAACATGTTTTGAATTATTTTGAAAATTGAGCATCTATAAAAGTGAGTAAATAATCATGTATTCAGTTATCAAGATTCAAGATTGTTTAATGTCATTTCCAGTACACAGATGTAAAGAAGCACGAAATAATTGTAACCCCAGATCCGATGCAGCACAAAAAAATAAAGAACACAATGAAAAAACACATTAAATACATAGGATAGCTTATATACGTAGATTGATTGTATGTCCATAAAGTGACTCAAGGCACAGGACTGTCTGTACATAAGGTGACTGACAGGAAATGATGAAGTAGTACTGCTTGGGGAAAGTAACTGTTTTTGAGTCTGGTGGTCCTGGTGTGGATGCTACATAGCCTCCTCCCTGATGGGAGTACACTACCACCACTTATGACTTCAGTATCTGATGATTAAGTGTACTACAATACTGTGCAAAAATTTTAAGACATATATAGTTAGAGTGCCTAAGACTTTTGCACAGTACCGTAGTAATTTTATGTATAGCACTGTACTACTGCTGCAATAAAAAACAAATTTCATGACATTTGTGAGTAATACCCGGTTCTTATATGGGTCAGTATTGTGGATTGAGAGTGGGAAGGGGGCAGGGAGAGAGGTTTATCATAGTTGGGAAAAGGGGAAGAGGGAAGAGAGCAGGAAGCACCAGAAAGACAGACTAATAAACCAATTGTTTGGAATCAAATGACCTTGCTTGGTGTTTCAGGGCTGGGTGTGTTTGCACCCACGCCACCACTGCCCTTGGCAATCCTCTCCCACACCCCTCCCACGGCACACCACCCTTGCCATTCCCAATATCCTTTGCTTCTGCCAATTTACAAACTCGCTCTCCGCTCCATGTTGACAAGTACAGTACTGTGCAAAAGCCTTAGGTCCTTAGCTGTATATATGCTTAAGACTTCTGTACAGTGATGAAAGTGTACCTATAAAATCTGTTGTAAATGTATCAACTACATAAATTTCAGTTTTACCAAGTTGTTTCTGTTCTGATTTCAGATTAAAGATATTCTGAAGCCAGAAATAATGGAAGAAATAGTGATGGAGACAAGGCAACGGTTAATAAATCAGGAGGGCTAATATCACGCACCGATTTCATTTTTCTTATTTTTGTAAAATTTTGTAATATATTGTATTTGTTGCTGGATCATATCAGAACAGTTTATCGTTATGTACTAATAACTAACATTCATTCAGTATCTTTAATATAGTAAAATTCCAATTTAACAACACCTTATACAGAGTTTCACATTGACCTTTTTAATGAGTTACAGTTGCAAGAAAAAGTTTGTGAACTGTTTGCGGTTACCTGGTTTTCTGCATTAATACCTGGTCTGATCTTCATCTAAGTCACAAAAATAAACAAACACAATCTGCCTAAATAAATAACACACAAACAATTGTACTTTTCATGTCTTTATTGGACACATAGTTCAATCATTCACGGGCCAGGCTGGAGAATGTAGGTGAACCCTTGTATTTCATAACTGGTAGAACCTCCTTTAAAAGCAATAACCTCCACCAAATGTTTTCTGTACCTGCTGATCAGACTTGCACAATGGCAAGAAGGAATTGTAGACCATTCCTCCATACAAAACTGTTTCAGTTCATCAATATTTCTGGGATACCTTGCATGAATAGCTCTCTTCAGGTCATGCCACAGCTGGACTCTGACTTGGCCGTTACGAAACACAAACCTGAATTTTCTTTAAACCATTCATTGTTGATTTACTCTTGTGTTTTGGACCATTGTCTTGTTTCATATTAAGCTTCAGGTGATGGACTGCTACACTGACAATCCTCTGTAAAATGTCTTAATACAATTTTGAATTCACTGTTTCCTCAATGAATGCAGGCTGTCCAGGTCCTGAGGAAGCAAAGCAGCCCCAAACCATGATGCTCCTTCCACCATGCTTCACAGTTGGGATGAGGTTTTGGTGTTGCTGTGCAGTGCCCATTTTCCTCCAAACATAGTGGTGTGCATTTCTGCCAAAAAGTTCAACTTTTGTCTCACCTGGCCACAGAACATTGTCCTGCAAGTGTTGTGGAACATCCAGGTTGTCTTTTGCAAACTTGAGATGTGCAGCAATGTTTTTATTTTGGAGAGTAGTGGTTTCCTCCATGGTATCCTTCCATGAACAGCATTCTTGTTCAGCATTTTTCTTATGGTGGACACATGAATTTAGCAAGTTCTAGAGATTTCAGCAGGTCTTTTGCTGTTACCCTTGGGTTCTTGTTCACTTCCTTCAGAATTGCACATTGTGCTCTTGGTGTGATCGTTGTAGAATGCCCACTCTGATAGAGAGTAGCAACAGTACTGAATTTCCTCCATTTGTAGAGTTTCTCTTACTGTGGACTGATGAACACTCAGATCTGTAGAAGTGCTTTTGTAGCTTTTTCCAGCTTTATGCATCTCTACTATTCTAAGGTCCTCGGAAAGTTGTTTTGATCAAGACATGGTGCACATAAACAGATCTTTCTTGAGAAGAGCAGGCTCTGTCAGTAACCTGATACTGTATTAGAAACCATAGAAAAAGTACAGCACAGAAACAGGCCTTTTGGCCCTTCTTGGCTGTGCCGAACCATTTTCTGCCTAGTCCCACTGACCTGCACACGGACCATATCCCTCCATACACCCCCCAGCCATGTATCTGTCCAATTTATTCTTAAATGTTAAAAAAGAACCCGCATTTACCACCTCGTCTGGCAGCTCATTCCATACTCCCACCACTCTCTGTGTGAAGAAGCCCCCTCAATGTTCCCTTTAAGCTTCCTCCCCTCACCCCACCCTTAACCCATGTCCTCTGGTTTTTTTTCTCCCTTTGCCTCAGTGGAAAAAGCCTGCTTGCATTCACTCTATCTATACCCATCATAATTTTATATACCTCTATCAAATCTCCCCTCATTCTTCTACGCTCCAGGGAATAAAGTCCTAACCTATTCAACCTTTCTCTGTAACTGAGTTTCTCAAGTCCCGGCAACATCCTTGTAAACCTCTGCACTCTTTGAACCTTATTTATATCCTTCCTGTAATTTGGTGACCAAAACTGAACACAGTACTCCAGATTCAGCCTCACCAATGCCTTATACAACCTCATCATAACATTCCAGCTCTTATACTCAATACTTTGATTAATAAAGGCCAATGTACCAAAAACTCTCTTTACGACCCTATCTACCTGTGATGCCACTTTTAGGGAATTTTGTATCTGTATTCTCAGATCCCTCTGTTCTACTACACTCCTCAGTGCCTTACCATTAACCCTGTATGTTCTACCTTGGTTTGTCCTTCCAACGTGCAATACCTCACATTTGTCTGTATTAAACTCCATCTGCCATTTTTCCAGCTGGTCCAAGTCCCTCTGCAGGCTCTGAAAACCTTCCTCACTGTCTACTACACCTCCAATCTTTGTATCATCAGCAAATTTGCTGATCCAATTTACCACATTATCATCCAGATCATTGATATAGATGACAAATAACAATGGACCCAGCACTGATCCCTGTGGCACACCACTAGTCACAGGCCTCTACTCAGAGAAGCAATTCTCTACCACCACTCTTTGGCTTCTTCCATTGAGCCAATGTCTAATCCAATTTACCACCTCTCCATGTATACCTTGCGACTGAATTTTCCTAACTAACCTCCCACGCGGGACCTTGTCAAAGGCCTTACTGAAGTCCATGTAGACAATATCCACTGCCTTCCCTTCATCCACTTTCCTGGTAACCTCCTCGAAAAACACCAATAGATTGGTCAAACATGACCTACCACGCACAAAGCCATGTTGACTCTCCCTAATAAGTCCCTGTCTATCCAAATGCTTGTAGATTCTGTCTCTTAGTACTCCCTTCAATAACTTACCTACTACCGACATTAAACTTACCGACCTATAATTTCCTGGATTACTTTTCGATCCTTTTTTAAACAACGGAACAACATGAGCCACTCTCCAATCCTTCAGCACCTCACCTGTAGACAGCGACATTTTAAATATTTCTGCCAGGGCCCCTGCAATTTCAACACTAGTTTCCTTCAAGGTCCGAGGGAACACCCTTTCAGCTCCCAGGGATTTATCCACTTTTATTTTCCTCAAGACAGCAAGCACCTCCTCCTCTTCGATCTGTACAGTTTCCATGGTCTCACTAGTTGTTTCCCTTAATTCCATAGACTTCATGCCAGTTTCCTTTGTAAATACAGACGCAAAAAACCTATTTAAGATCTCCCCCATTTCCTTTGGTTCCACACATAGCCGATCACTCTGATCTTCAAGAGGACTAATTTTATCCCTTGCAATCCTTTTGCTCTTAATATATCTGTAAAAGCTCTTTGGATTATCCTTCACTTTGACTGCCAAGGCAACCTCATGTCTTCTTTTAGCCCTCCTGATTTCTTTCTTAAGTATTTTCTTGCACTTCTTATACTCCTCAAGCACTTTATTTACTCCCTGTTTCCTATACATGTCATACAACTCCCTCTTCTTCTTTATCAGAGTTGCAATATCCCTTGAGAACCAAGGTTCCTTATTCCTATTCACTTTGCCTTTAATCCTGACAGGAACATACAAACTCTGCACTCTCAAAATTTCTCCTTTGAAGGCTTCCCACCTACCGATCACATCTTTGTCAGAGAACAACCTGTCCCAATCCACACTTTTTAGATCCTTTTTCATTTCTTCAAATTTGGCCTTCTTCCAGTTCAGAACCTCAACCCTAGGACCAGATCTATCCTTGTCCATGATCAAGTTGAAACTAATGGTGTTATGATCACTGGAACCAAAGTTCTCCCCTACACAGACTTCCGTCACTTGTCCTAACTTGTTTCCTAACAGGAGATCCAATATTGCATCCCCTCTAGTTGGTCCCTCTATATATTGATTTAGAAAACTTTCCTGAACACATTTTACAAACTCTAAACCATCTAGACCCCTAACAGTATGGGAGTCCCAATCAATATATGGAAAATTAAAATCCCCTACCACCACAACTTTATGTTTCCTGCAGTTGCCTGCTATCTCTCTGCAGATTTGCTCTTCCAATTCTCGTTGACTATTGGGTGGTCTGTAATACAATCCCACTAATGTGGCCATACCTTTCCTGTTTCTCAGCTCCACCCATAAAGACTCAGTAGACAAGCCCTCTAATCTGTCCTGCCTGAGCACTGCTGTAATATTTTCCCTAACAAGCAATGCTACTCCCCCACCTTTCATTCCTCAGCTCGATCACATCTGAAACATCGGAACCCTGGAATATTAAGCTGCCAGTCCTGCCCCTCCTGTAGCCAAGTTTCACTAATTGCTATAACGTCATAATTCCACATATCAATCCACACCCTCAACTCATCCGCCTTCCCTGCAATACTCCTAGCATTGAAATATATACACCTCAGAAGATTTTTACCACCACTCACAACCTTTCTATTAGCGGATTTGCTTGAACTTTTAACATCATTTATTTTCACCCCAGCCACTCTGCCAGCTCTGGCACTCTGGTTCCCATCCCCCTGCAAATCTCGTTTAAAGCCTTCCCAATAGCACTAACAAACCTCCCTGAAAGGATATTGGTTCCCCTGTAGTTCAAGTGTAACCCGTCTCTCTTGTACAGGTCCCACCTACCCCAGAAGAGGTCCCAATGATCCTGAAATCTGAAACCCTGCCCCCTACACCAGTTCCTCAGCCACTTGTTCCTCCTCCAGAGCATCCTATTCTTACCCTCACTAGCACCTAGCACAGGTAGCAATCCTGAGATTACCACCCTTGAGGTCCTGCTTTTCAACTTCCTACCAAGCTCTCTATACTCACTATCCAGGACCTCCTCACTCTTCCTTGCTACGTCATTGGTACCGATGTGCACCACGACATCTAGCTGATCACCCTCCCACTTCAGAATGTCATGCAAGTGATCAGAGACATCCTTGACCCTGGCACCCTGGAGGCAACAAACCATCCTGGGTTCTCAGTCACGACCACAGAACCTCCTATCTGCACCTCTAACCATCGAGTCCCCTATCACTACCGCTCTCCTCTTTTTCCACCCTCCCTTCTACACTGCAGAGCCAGACTCAGTGCCAGAGATCCGGCTACTGCAGCTTGTCCCAGGTAAGTCATCCCCCCCCAACGGTATCCAATGCGGTATACTTGTTGTTGAGGGGAATGGCCACAGGGGAACCTTGCTCTACCTGCCCTTTCCTCTTCCCTCGCCTGACAGTGACCCAATTTCCTGTCCTCTGCTCCTTTGGCGTAACTACCTCCCTGTAGCTACTATCTATAATCGCCTCATTCTCCCGAATGATCCGCAGGTCATCCAGCTCCTGTTCCAGTTCCCTAACACGGTTTGTTAGGGGCTGCAGCTGGATGCACTTCTTGCAGGTGTCATTGTCAGGGACACCGGAGGGCTCCCTGACTTCCCACATCCTGCAAGAGGAGCATTCCAACATCCTGCCTGGCATTCTCACTGCACTAAACAAACTGGACAGATAACTTACCGGAACCTACCCTGGCCTCTGCCTGTTCTCGCCGAAGCCTGTTGAGCCAAAGCCGTCCCACTCTGACTCAGTCCACTCCGACGATGGCCGCTGTACATGGTGGTCTGCTTTTAAACCTTGGCGCGCTACATCATGCGTCTATGCAGTGCAGACCCTTCTCCCCGAGCAGTGTTTTAAAAAAATGACTTTTTCTACCCCATTTCTTCACTCTTTTCTTCTCAGCTGCTTGCTTCGACTGAAACTTTGTTTCTTTGTTATAGGGCAGGGCACCCCTACAACTCACACCTCCAATCTCATCTCATGATTGGAACACCCGACTCCAAATAGCTTTTGTAGAAGGCGTTACCCCAGAGGTTCACATACTTTTTTTAACCCAGACTGTGATTGTTTAAATGGTGTACTCAAAGTACTGACGAGATGAAGTACAATTGTTTTTGTGTTAGTGGTTTAGGCAGATTGTGTTTCTCTATTATAGTGACTTAGGTGATGATCAGACCACATTTTATGAGCAATTAATGCAGAAAATTGGGTAATTGCAAAGGGTTCACAAATGTTTTCTTGCAACTATTTTCCTTTGAAAGTGTAGGACAACCACTAAGAATATAAAGATTTTATCTTGAATGTCAAAATAATCTTGATTTTAAGACATCTTCCCATAACTTGCATTTTTGCACCATTAATGCTGCAAGAGACATTTCACTGGAATATTACTATGCAGCCTTTGACACCAAGACATCAATAAATATATTTGGATAAAGTTAGACGTTTTAAGATGTGAGTGAAAGGAAGTGTGGAAAGGGAATGTCAAAATTAGGGCCATGGAATTTAAATTAATTAATATCTTAATATCAACATAGCAAATTGTGGACACCCCAATTAAGGTAAAATTTTATATGGGAAGGGAACTCAACAAAATTATCAAAGATGACAAATTCCTAAGAGCAAATGATTTCCACCCCTAGTTTTAACCTTGATGAAAACATTCCAGATCATTTTCCGAAGTTGACTTAGCCTGGCAACCATTCCTTTTGATTGTAAAATTACACATAGCACATTTTAAATGTTTTTGGGATATCTGGCACAACTCACATTTATTGTTCATTTCTAGTTGTCCTTGATAAGGTGCTGGTGATCCTTGAAGCACTGCAATCCTTCAAGTTAAAAGTGCAGTTGAATAGGGAGTTCCAGAACTTGGACCCAACAATGTTGAACTGGTGATATATTTCTAGTCAGCATGGTTGAAGGGAAACTATAGTGAGTGGTCTGCTGCACTTGCATTTGAAACTGTAGTGCACTTTTTGTACACTTTAATGTACACTTTATAAATATTTCAGATACCCACCAAGTGGGTTGCTTGGTCTTGGATCTTCTTATCTCCATTCCTGCCGAAGGGTCTCGACTGTACTTTTTTCCATAGATGCTGCCTAGCCTGCTGAGTTCCTCCAGCATTTTGTATGTGTTGTTTGGTCTGGGATAGTTTTGGGTTTTGAACAGCATTAGGGATGTACTCTTCCAGGCTAGTGGACAAAATTGCATCATATTTCTAACATGCTTTGCAGATTGTGGAAAGGCTCCTTAGTGGCAGGAGGTGAGTTCTTCACTGCAGGAAAATCTTGTAGCTTATGTATTTGTGGTTAAAAATTGGGAAAGCAGGAAATTATAGACCAATTAGCCTAACAACTGTGTTTGGGAAATTACTGAAGTTTATAATCAAGGAAGTGTTGACTCAACAACTTTGAAATGTTTAGTTGATCAGAGAGAGAACGTGGGTTTAGAAAAGGTAGATCATTACCTGATTAAGCTCACTGACTCTTTTTGAACAGCCACTGGGGTGGAGATACATGTGTACCAAAGAAGGTGTAAGGCACTCCTTCCCTCCACTAGCCTGCAGGTCACCCTTGGGCAAGGTGTAGCATTTGCTTAGCCTCCCATACGGGGTCACATGAAGCCATGAGTGCAGGTGGTGGATGGTCGTATGAACAGCTGGTGCATATCACAAGACCCGATTATGTGACCACTGACACCAAGGAGACAATCACTGGAGAGTATTGATAATGGCTGGTGTCAGCTGTGTGGTAAAGACCCTGCCCAGAAGGCAATGGCAACTCACTTGTGTGGTGACCATGATTGGCCACGTCATATGCCATGGTACATAATGATGATGGTGACTTGCAGTAGTGGGCAGTGGAACAGCCCTGAATGTGGTAAGTGTTCAGACTATTGAATAAAATCCACATAGAGATGGTCAAAACAGAAACTTATTGACTTGAAGGCAAATTGTTAAATAGTCTACGTGGTAGAATAGACAGGCACTGAAATTAGGAGAGATGATTTTTGTGTGTGGGGGAATCCACTATTCTTCATTTTTAAATTACAGATCTGTATTAGGGAATAGAAAGGCATAGATATGAGTTTGCTGATGACACAATAATTGTCAACAAAATATATTGATGTAAGTATTAAATGGGTATAGTGGCAGTGCAGTAGTTTTGGTTTATCACACAACTAACCCAGCAGCTTGGACAGAGCTAAGTTGAAATCCTATGATGGGAAGTAATAAAAATCATTAAAAAATCTGATTCACTAAAGTGCTGCAGAGGAATTTAGCAATTCTTATTGGTTAATTTGTGACTCCAAAAGCACGGAAATGGAACTTTTGAAATGAGCAAGCATGATGTTCAGGGTAGTTAGTAATGACCTTGCCAGTAAGGCTCAAATCATGAAATGGCTGGGTGAATGAATAGAATTGGAGAAAATAAAATTCAGTTTAGGCAACGTGAACTCACCGACTTAGGATCCAGAAATTTCTAAGTGAGAAATGTAGCAGCAGCAGAGACCTATGGAGGGTTTGGCGGCTGTGCAGGTTAGAATCTAAGAGAACAGATCATTAAAACATCTTGAACAAACATGGCAAATAATTGGAAGGACTAATATAAAGGACTTCAAGTTTAAGGGAATAAAATATATTCTACAGCACTCCTATTAGACTATATCTGGAGTACCATGAATAACATGCATAAAATGCTGGAGGAACTCGGGTGGTCGGGCGGCATCTATGGAGCGGAATAAACAGTTGACGTTTCGGGCTGAGACCCTTCATCAGGACTGGCAAGAAACGGGGAAGAAGCCAAAGCTGGAGTATCGTGAAACTTTGGGCACATTGCATCCTAGCAAATTGCGATTATGGAGAGAGCACGACTTGGATTTATCAGAATGATGCTACTCTCCAAAACTTTAAAGTCCAATGAGATTATAATAAGGGTTGCATTTCTTGGTATTTTGGGGGAGTGATTTAACCACCGTGTCAAACGAAACTACTGGTGAGGAGAGAAACAAGCATTTTGAGTCCAGAGCTGTGGAATGTGGCCTAAAACGATAGCATACAACTTTTTTTTTGCCAGATTGGCAATCCAAAACTCTATTGTGGGCAAGTGAAATAAATGTAGTCTGATTTAAATTGGATCAATGACCCTGAACAAATTTCAACATAAGTGTCGGGTGAGAGGCATAGGTAAGTTTCATGTAATTTATAATTTCTAAATTAATCGCCAAAGGCGCAGCAATTTTGTTCTTTGCTTCCTGTAACAACCTGGGCTATATCCCCTCTGGCTCAGGGTGCATATCTAAATGTTTGCAAAAGCTCTAATACATTAACATCAACGTATGCCAGCGGAGGATCATCCCAAGGGACTGAATGGAAGTGTTCAGCAACATAGTTATCCAATCTGTATTTGATTTCTCCATTATGGAGGAGACCATACTGTGAGCCCCAGATGCAATCCACCACATTTGGAAATGCAGGTGAACTGCTGCTTCACCTGAATGGTGGGAAGGGAAGGGGCGAAAGGATAAAGGTGTTGCATCTTCTGCAGCTGCATGAGGAGGTGCTAAAAGAAGAGAACGACTGATGGAGATGGAAGTGCGGGCCGCACGAAGAGTGGGAACAGTCCACTTGGAGTGCTGAAAGAGCAGAGCGAGGAGGGAATGACATAAAGATGTGGTAGCCGAGTCCCATTAAAGGACTGAAAGACAAAAATGAAATGAAGACACTGGAAAAATGGAAAACAAAAAAGCTACAGCTGCTGGAAAACATGCTGAGTGTTTCCACAGTTTTATTTTTATTCCAGACTTACAGCATCTGCATTTTATTTTTTGCTTTTTCCTTCTTGGTTTAAAGACGTAATTTCAAATGGAACTTCACTTTAGCAGCAGAATAATACCTCGTGCATTAATTTGTGTAATGCAGTGATTATGTAATCAAAAGGTAAGAATTACTAAGTAAAATTGGTGCTAGCACAAGATTTTCATTATCCAATGTTTATTCCTAGCCTAGTTTTTAATCATTTGGCCAAAAATCTCCATTGTGGCTTAATGCATATTTGAGTGTTACACCTCCCTTGAAGCAGCTCAGTAAATACACACTCCTTTGCTAACGATGCCCCATCTGTTCTCGTTAAGCAGGTTTATTTTAAATAGGCAAACATGATCTGTTTGTGTACACCTTTCTTAATTTTCATATGAACAAGTTCAACTGTAATAGTAAATGAAACATTCATGACCTAAAGCCCTATTTCAAAGTATTTAGCTAAAATGAAAACCCGAAGAAAGTTAAAGAATATAGAATTTTAGAACAATATATCAGAGTGTGAATATGGAGTTAGAAAGTCCAAATATTAAGTAAACTGAATTCATTTCAACCCTGGGTGAAGATTTTTGCTGTGTGTCAGTGATGTGCAGTTCTAGGATTTTCTCTTCCTGAAGTGCTTTTAGGCTTTCTTTTCTAATACATACAAAGACTCTGCTTTAATTAAATCCAGACTATGGCCTTCAAAGTATTAAAAAAAAGAAATTTTAGACAATTTGTGACTTAATGTTAACTAAGTACATGCTGATGTAATTTGCAGTCTGACCTGCTGAGTATTTTCAGCTTATGTCGTATTTTGTTTACATCAGGTATAATATTTAAAAAGCATTGTGCAGTTAAATACGTACTTTATTCGGATGTACAAAACAAGTATTTCCAAGCTCTACAAGTTGTGATACGGGTCTTTCACACTTACACAGGGCCTTAGAGGAATTTAAATGTGACTGTTTTTATAGAGGCACAATAAGCGCATCCTTGTTATGTTATCCTTGTTTTGGTGAAGTTTGGGGGGTGGGGAGAATACGGTGGAATATCTTGCTCCAGTCTGTCATCCTCTCCCCTCTTTCCCCTGCATCCAGCCGAGGGGACAGACAGAGCTTTGATTTAAAATTCAATCTAGAAGATAGTGCTTCTGATTGTATAGCTCTCCCCTAGTACCAGTAGTCGATTTTCATCTCAGGCCTCCTGTTGAGAATTGGTCAATTGACTTTTGAAAAAAAAAGCTGCTTGTTGGGGTTTATGAATTTGTCCAACAACAGAAGAATGAAGCTAAAGATATCCTAGTGGTACCATGATTCAAAGCAATCGGTATTTCTTGGAATCCTGAATAGTCCCTTAATAGGAAAACCAAGCTCAACATGACTGATTAAACTGTCACTTCAGGGACATCAGGCAAGTGGGAAATTCTACAACAATCAGCAGCTCAGTTTGTAGTTATTCCATTTTTGGCAAGAATCCGAATTAGATGATACAAAGATCTAATAGATTGCAAGTGAAGCATTGCACGGGTGACCAAGAAACACTTTCTTGTAACTAACGGTACTGAGCAGGGAGCAGTGAAATATTTTTATCTAGCAGAAACTTTGAAAGGTTCCTTTAACTCAAATAGTAATTACAGAAGATTAGAGCACAGGAGGCGACCTTTGGGCTGTATTATTTTGAGTGCTTTGTGGAAAATCTTCAGACTATTTCACTCAGCCTCCTTTTCTTTTTGTACGCAAGTACTTATTCAATTCCTTTTTTTGTAAGTTACAAGTTTTCTTCCACATTTTCTGACAGAGCATTATAGAATTCATAACAACTCTTCAAAAAGCCCTCTTTCCACTTTGGCTCCTTAAATAAGTCTCCCTTCTCCATCCGGGAAACTATTTCTCCCTAATCATTCAAACATTTCATAATTTGGAATAGCATTAAATCCCCCCTCCTCCTAACATTATTTGCTCGAAGAACTAGCTTCTTAAATATTTCTGTATAATTTAAATCTATCACCCATGGTATGATTTTGATAAATCCCATTTGCTTCCTATGGCTTTGATATTCTATAACAATTCTATAGTGTAAAAAATTTAACTACAGGTGAATTTTGACCTGATATTAATTCAACATGAATTAATTTATCAACCTTTATCAACAGGCTTTAAAACAAGGAATAGAAAGTTTCTATAAAATATTTTTCTCCCCACAAGTTTTACAGCTGGTTATTTTCTAAAAACTTTGAGTCTTTCAGTGACCAGCTAAGATATTTCAAGAGTTGAACTTCTGAGATGATGAACAGATTGGAAGGGATCTCCCTGGGATGAAGCTTGCATTGTCCTTACTTAGCAGTATTCAGAAATGCAAAGAATTCTCCATTCACAAAAGAGATGGGTGGGATTTCTACTTTAGGAAGAATGCATGTTTATATATCTTAGTCCACATGTGATTAATTTCTAAAGTTGCTTTGCTCTTGTGCATAATGCAGAAGGTAAGTTTAAAGTAATTCTATTATCTTAAAGTATTCATCTGAAGTGGCTATTTGAAAATTTACTTTGTTTATGGGCACTGAGTAACACTGCTTGGGCATTGCATTCAATCAATTTGTCTTTTAAATAATCTGTAAAACAAGATTTTCATTTCCCCCAATTTGTGTAAGTAAGCAATAATTAAAAATAATAGTCTTGCTGTGCAAAGAACATAATTGGCACGTGAATTTTTACACTTGAATTCAAGTAGTACATTAATATGAAGAGGTATCTATACTTTAAATAACCAAAGAATTCCAGAGTTTATTCCTAAAGGGATAGAACTGAAATATAAATAGAGGAATATAACCTGGACATGAGGAACATATGCTTTTAGTGCCCAATGACAGCATACATCGAAATAGAGAGAAACAGTCTCTTTGGACAAATTGAGTTTTAATTCTAGCTACTGAAGGTAGGTAATTTCAGATGAAACATTTACGCAAATCTTTATTGTCTGTTGTGGGTGTCTCATGGTTCTTCAAGGTACTTCCTGCACAGTGAACTACTGCAAGATTTGGTGAATATGGAAATACTCTTTCGACCCATTGAGTCCCTGCCAGCTTCCATCAGAGAAACCTCAATCCCTTTCCCCTTATTTGCTAGTCCAATTTATTTTCACTCACACGGCCATCAAAGATCGATTCTTTTGCCGACACTATGGGGCAATTTACGGTAATAAACCTACCTTTACACATTGGAAATCAAGAGCACCCTGGAGAAACCCATGTAGACATGGCAGAATGCCCAAACTCCACAGAGATAATCTGGGGTCAAGATCTAACCTTAAGATGTATGGCAGTAGCACTAACTGCTACATTACTGTGTCACACTTTTGGATGAATGGGTAGTAATTTTTAAATGAACACCAAAACAATGACTCTTGAAATCCCTGTTTTAATTGTGACATAGGATCTTGGAAGATACTGGACCAGACAGCTGTTCCATATTATATAGCATTGCACTCATGCAATCTTGGGAGAGGATCAACATAGATGAAAACTATGTAAACAGGAGAGCATACATCCCTCATGTCAGGTCTCCCTTTTAGTCAGAGGTGGGCCAATCCAAATTTCCATTCATGTACTTTCTCCCCTATATTCCTTGTTCAACAAAACTCTGGCAAATTTCAAACTTTGAAACTTCAATTAATCTCAAGCACCTCTTTTGTGGAAAGTAATTCATTTTTGTCACAACACAACGTAAAATGAACTTCACAATGGGTGACCCAACATTAATGTCCCTTCATTCCCGATTCCCTCCTCATTGGAATTCTATTCTTCCTGTCAAATAATTCTAACAGTAAACCTTCCAAACTCCAGTTAATGCAGTGTGCATTTATCCTCTATCGTCATATCCCCCCCCCCCCCGAGTTCCTGCCATCTAGCCCCATAAAAACTGGGCCATGCCTCTATTTTATTAGACAGCAACTCAAACCTAAACATGCTTTAATTGCTTCGACTGATTTACTGATTGCAGCAGAGATCCAGAATTAGCTGCTCTTTCTGCTATTACAGTAATGGTCAATAAGCTTCAACACAAAACATCATTTTAGTTCGACTCAATAATTGTAGGGGAATTGAGAGGATGATTTCGATTTCTATGGGATCCTCTCAGGACATCTAAAAGTGCATTCCAGTCAATAAAAACATAGGAAACTTGCACTCAGCAAGAGTTTACAAAGCAATTAATGCTCAGTTTATCTAATGGTTGAAATTATATTGGGCAATATATAAGGAAGAAGCCCGTTGGCACCTCTTCAAAATAGTTAATGCAACTGTTAGTTACATTCACACGAGACGGGACCTTGGTTTTACATCTCATCAGAAAGGATGCATAGTAATCCCCTCAGAACCAAACCTGATCAGATCTTGCATTATCTGCTCTGTGAAGTGACACTAGAACAATCGGCTTTTGGGCTCTAAGGCGAGCCACTCATTGAGTTCTGGCTGATCTCTCTTATTTAACGGAAGAACCGGACGGTCATTGTGCAATGGCATAGCTGGAGTGATGGAACACTTGAGTGCTTAAGAAAAAGGCATCAATCATCACGTACATAAACACAAACTGTATTTGACCAGAAAAAAATTAAAATTGCACCATAGATGTTACAGATACAAAAAGACACACGTAAAAGGAATACATTAATCACCCTACACATTGCTGGTAATATCAAGAAATATCAAAGGTAATAGTGGCACAATATGTTGTCCAAATAAAATAAAACAGTACCTTGGCAAAAAGAATAGATCTGTTCTTAACAAAAGGCAACTTGCGTGCTATTTTTCATTTCCAACTCACAGCAGTCAGTAATGCCGAGGGTGATACGAGGTCAGAACATGATACTAATACTAAAAATGATTAAAACTAACATTGATCCAATGAAATTAACAATGATACCATACACACAGATTGCAGAAAGGTTTTATTTTGTGGGGTTTATTTGCCAAGAGTGTTCTAAGCAGGCTTCGGAGGAAATATCTGTCCCACAATATTGTCGAGTGTCTGCTGGCCCAGGAGCTTGGTGATAAGCAATACAAGCTCAAGATCGAGTCAATGCTACCTTTCTTTGCTTTAAAAAGGCCCTAGAGGTGTGCAGGATAGTCAAACAGTAAAAACTCCACATTCTACTTCATGTCAAGGAACAGTTTGAGAATTGACAGAACTTTGATCATGCTGAGCACAGGCAGAATCAAGTTTGTTGAACTTGATATTGGACATGTTTGTTTCTAGAAATGGATCAATAACTTCCAAGCTTGAAGTGTGAAGGGTAGCAGAAGCACTTTACAGAGCAAAAACATGCCAATGGGTCAGGAAGGGTGAGTAACTTAGGACTAACCTTTTGAAGAGGTAGTGTAGCCACAACGCAGCACCCTGTTGTGAGAGTGATACAGCCAAGCACCACCTCTTCACTGAGGTTAAAGCCCGCACCCATCAGATGTTCTGCAGTACTCATAAAAAACATCACATTGTAATCATTTCAAAACTACTCAGCAAGTTCTTTCTGGATTGAGGAATCCCAGATTGAGGAGGTTCAAACACTTTGATGTGCCTACGTTGGTCAAAGGATACCAATTCTCAAAATATTTGTAAATAAGGCATGGTATTCTTGGGGGATACTTGCATCTAAAACATCAGTCACCAGGTACATCGCATTTATAGTCTGAGAGAGCCTACAGCTCGTTAGACCAAAATGTGCAAGTGAGCAATAATGGGAAGGAGAGGAAAGGGGAAAATAAAAACTGAATGTAAAACCTGAGACAAATAAATAAATAAATAAAGGGCCACCCTAACGTGCTCAATGTACACACCCAATATACATTGGTCGGAGCACACAAATTGGGTGCAAAGGGTAATTCACGGCCATGACCTCAAAAGCTAAAACTGCTGGAAGAACTCAGTAGCTGTGCTGGATTAATCATTAAAAGTCAATATGCTTTATTTTTTAAAAGCCGATTTTGACTAAAGGATATTGATCTCTTCCACATTTTCAGGCTAGAAATAAGTTCCAACCTCATTCAACAGCTCCCAGTAAAACTAATCTTGCTCTAACCTGCAGTATTCTCCAGGCTGTGAAGCCAGAAATTGTTCCAAATCACAGCCCCAACTCCCTAACCAAAGAAAAAGAACATCTTAATTTCACTTCAAGTGCTTTAATTTAAAAAAAATATCGTGCAGTATTTTGCAATAATGCTAGCCACCTTTTTTTCACAATGCTATTACAGTAAATTCTACACAGTTAAATCGCTGGGGCAGAAAACTGTGGAATTAGTTTTCAGAGTTTTTCTTTAACGTGGGATAACTTTGAACACAATGAGAAATTAATAAAATTATATGGATGGTTTCCTGAAAGCAGAGATGACCTGTTTAATGTACAACAGCCAAAAGTGGGATGGAGGTATGTGTTAAATATATGTCAACCAGCGAATGGAATAAATTTCTTTCACTGCCTTTTCTAGACCAACAATTTGATATCACTCAAAGTAAACTGCAATTGAGTCAACTGATTTAATAAAGTACAAAGAGAGTAATTCCTAAGATCCTTAGACACTGCTGTGGCACAATGTATGTCAGCCTGTCAAGTACTTTTACATTCACATCCAATGATTTAAGTGGTAGTTCTTAAGCCAGTCTCCATTAATTAACCACATTGTGCTTGGCTCACTCACTACTTCAGTTTTCAGTCTGTCTATCCCAGCATGTGACGACAGACTCTGGCGGATTGAGTGGACGAGACCAATGGAAGGTCCAACGGTCAAGAAGGCAGTCTCTGCAAGTGTCGTGGAACTTGTAGAGCAGGACAAGACACAGAAGACATCTTGGCCATCCACTGCGCCTAGTCCCATCTCCAGCCGTCTCAACTCTGTCTTGCCACTGGATCCAGATGGGAATTGGGAAGAGTGAGGCTGATGCTGCCCAACTCTCCCTCACTTAAATCCAAATCACACGCTTGTCTCAACACCATCATAATGGTGACGAGGTCCTCATCGACACTGACGATGGACGAACATAACTTCAGTTTTAAATCTGGATTTTGATCACCTGCAGACGATTGGAACTCATCAGGACCTAGTGTAGACAAGTCCTGCTCTAGTAACTGAGAGCAGGCTCAGAGGAGCTCTCTTCAGTTACTGAAATGTCGCAAACCGACCGACATTTTATAACCAGAATACAGGGAGGACACAATAAAAAGTGGTTGAGTTCTTAGTCTGTTCCTTTGATTCTTTCTGAAAGTGGAGGGGCTAATTAACCTCATTATCAGCCTCGCAGCCAAGCTCTTAATGAAAGAACCAAATTTGTCCCATTTTTCTGTCATACTGTGATTTTGGTAAAAGTTCCTAAGTGCAATTGGCTTGTCTCATCTGATTGCACTGGCTGAATCTAGTGTTTACTACAGATAAATTGTACATGATGTCACATAAATCTCTGCTCAGAATCAACAGTGCAACTTCACTAACCTCCAGTGAAGCAACAAGCAACCTGCCAATTAAAGACTTTTCAGATAGGAATCTTAATTTTCTACCTCAGCATACTGAAAGAAAAATATCCTTCTTTGGTTAACACTCAATAGGCAATTGATTGTTCTGTATGTCATAAAGGTAATACTTAACATCTGGGAGAAATACTGGTATGAATCACACACTAGTCATATTGTTTTAAAACACCTATCTCACCACCACTGCACATAACAGGTCCAAAAACATTGTGAAGGGAAGATGTGTGAGTTTACACGTTTGGTCCCAAAACACTGGGAAACCCAGACTCCAGGGACAGTGGTCAGAACATGATGGTTTTCCTTGAGCATTTGACATGAGTTGATTGTGATGATACAGAAAGATGACAGGATTAAGAAAAACTAGATGAACAGGAGGAAATAAAGTTACGCAAATATGATGAAATGTACCAGTGTGGCTGGAAGTTATAAAACCAGTTCTGCAGAATAAAACGACTTGGGCCAGTTCTGTATGCAAATCAACTTCACTGTTTAGGAAACAAAGTACTTCCCTCTGGATCACCAAAATATTTAAGTTGAAGGCATATGCAGAAAAAACAATATATTCTACCCACTTGTTCAAATATCTTACTGGTGCTGATTGATTGGTAACAATTGATAAACTGTTTTAAAAACTAATACTCAGTCGTACAGCGCAGAGTTGTTAAAATCTGATGCGCACCAACAAGAACACAAAGGTTGCAGTTGGTCTGCTATTACTGTCTTGACACGAGATGATTTCAGACATCAAAGAAATGAGCACAAAACTTCGAGACAGACATAACATGTCTGACACTTTTCAACTAGCCTCATTCCTCAAGAATACTGTACAAAAACGTGCAGTTTTGGGCACCGTATCTCAGGGATTAGCCTTAGAAAAATTCTATTCACCCAAATTTCTCAGGTTTTGACAAATATATTATGTTTTATGAGATTAAATGTCAGGACAGGGTTCACAAAATTTATTCTCTCAAGTTCAAAAAGTGAAAGCTAAAAGGTGTTTAAAATGATAAGAGATTGATAAGAGCAACTGGTGCCGATCCAGAATATTAGATAGGCGAGCAATGAGTGAAACTGGAAGTATCTTCTCATGTAAAGGATAGAGGAAAATCATTGCCTCATCCTCACAAAAGGTTGCAGGTGCTAGGGGGAGAAAGGTAACTGCAACTTTCAAAACTCAGATCAATAGATTTTTGTTGTTTGAGAATATGAAGGAATATGGAACAAAGATGGTAAAAGATGTTGAAGTACAGATTAGCCAAATCCAAAATGAATGGACAAATGGGCTTGTCCCTTATAGTCCAAATCCAGGTAAGATCACAGGGACAATGTCAATGTGGACAGGTTGGCTCAAATAATCTGCTTCCACGTAATAACCCTTGTTTGCCAATTACAAACAAGCTGCATTCACAATGTCTTTTTGTAATCTGGCAAAAATTTACAAAAAGATTACTGGTTTTCATGCAAATCCATGCCCCAGAAGCTGTCAAAGATCTGGAGAGCCTTATATCAGTTTACAGGAATGTTTTATAAACAAATCTCCAATTCAGATGCCAGGGAGGGAGCTACCAACACAATAGTGAACAGCTTTACTGAAGGGCATTTATGGTACTGGTTGGGAAAATGAAGTAACAGACTCTAAACTTGCCAAGTTGTGCCTTCTTACCTGTTGCATCATATTTGGAAACTGAATTCTCTTTTTACAAAACAAATACTGCTATAACATACAGAATGAAAATAGTGCAGCTTTGGAAATCCAACCTTTCTCAGTGGAATCAGGAGATCCTGACATGTTATTTCAGAGACTATTATATCTTCAGTGATTATCACTGTGATGAGGGAATCACAAGAGAACAGTTCTGAACTGTTTTTACATGAGCTTTAGCAACGAAGCTAGACCTCAGCATAGAAAATATACAAGTATTCAATTTCTTTCAAGTCTTTTCAGATCAATAAGTAGAATTAAAATAAAGTAGCAACTTCTAAGATCCACATGCAGTCTGACTCTGATGACTTACATTTAGCCTTCCTTCTCCAGATTTCAAGGCAGTGCAGTTCTACAATTATAACACAAAAAAATCTCATTCTAATAACCAACAAAAAACACTTTGTAATTCAAGAGTTTGGTGGATGCTGAAGTCATTACACAACTGGTTAACAAACTCGGAAAGAACATGTTTGGCTGAATTAATCTTTGACTGCTGTGCGAAGGAAGTTAAGGCATTACTTAATAAAACTATAATGTAAAGATAAACTTCACATCTAGACCATCTTGATATTTCACATTGTGCTTCTACGAGTCTATTTTCCAAGCCCTTAATGATTCAGAGTGAGAAGTGTCACATATGCTAATGGTGTATTTAAGCCAGCTATCATAAGAAACCCGACTGCCCCAGAAGCAGTACATAGCATATGTTTACCAGCTTTATTACAGGCTGCTGTGTGATGCCATCAAAACAGTATTCTTTCCTTCTCCACTGGAACCACCCAGCCCACCCTCCCACCTCATCCCAACCCCAGAACAGACTCCTTAAATTGCTAGTTCACACTGTCACCTGGAAGGAGAATATCAATGGATGCCTCGATATAAGGTCTTGACTTAACCTGAAATACTTGCAAAATCTTCAGTTTTTGGAGCAAGTTCTGCAGTCTTTAGCAAGGTTCTGGCTGGTGGAATTCACAGGTTAAGTTGAAGTTTTCCATTTGTTTCAAATGACTTGGCTTTGCTTGCTTGAGTGAGTTTAGTGATTGGCAAATAACTTTTTCTTCTGGTAGCAATTTTAATTGCAGAGGAGAATACAAAAACTTTACCACTTATGAGAATTATTGCATTCAAGCCCCGTGATTAGATCTCAGTTTTGGCAGGACTGAGACAACATGTAAAATATTAAAACGATGGGTCATGTCCCCATATTTGCTTCAGTTACCAAAGTTAACATTATCTACAGTTCTCAGAACCAATTATTTTGACAGTGATTAAAATATTCATAAAGTCAACTCTCAAATTGCTGAATGTCAGTAATATTTACTTGGCTAGGAATATATAATCTTCAACTGAGATTAAGGCTTTATTTCCTTAGAACACATTTAAAATTAGTGTTAGGATCACACTCATCTTGCCACAAAATTGAGAGAAAAAGAAGAGGTGTTTTCATTGTAAAATAACATGCATTAATATAGTGCCTTTCAGATCCTCAAGAGATTCCTTTGCATCCTGGAGCCAAATGAGTACTTTTGCATTTCAGAGAATGTGGCCAATTCCCTCAGACAGCAATGGGATTGTAGCCAGATCACCAGTACAGCTGCATAAAGTGCTAACACTCTTCCAGACACAGATGATTGGATAATTCCCATTCAACAAACCCAATGGCCCGCATTACTATTAAGTGACAGTTTGATGTTATGCACATAATTTATATGCAATTATCCTTCACTCAGTTTTTTTGGATAAGGTAGCCTATTCTAATGAGAAAAGCAGCTATAGTTTGCCATAGGCTATTCCTTAAATAAAATATTTTCAGTGAAAATTTGTTTCTGCAAGTCCTGCCCTTTCTCCAACTCACTAACTTGCACAAAAGATTCAGTAATGCCACAGACCCTCAGAATCAATTTTCAATTAAATATTGTTAACATATCTGCGGGTTTAATTGCTTACACTTCAGTGTTCTGGTTTTAAAGACAGATGAAAAACTTACCAATAACATCCAATCAACAACTTCCAATTAATGGGATAAAATTAACAATAATACCTGGAGCACAATGGTTTACATGGACCTAAACTTTATAATGTCTGCTGCCCCTACCTTTCACTGTCCTCCACCCTCAAAGTCTTCAATCTAGATGGTGAGTCACTGTGACAAATTGTTGAGAAGTTTCTGGCTTAGCTTAATCTTATTCCTGATATTATTCTGTCTTACAACTAGCAGGATAGAAAAGCCAGATCTACAATATTCAGATAGAATGATTAAAGGAGATGTTTGATATAGACTAGGAAAAGAGGGGGTGGGGTGCAAAACAAGGATAAAAGACATATTCCACACAGGTGATGAATGGTGAAGGATATGAGATAACAGAAACTTGTTCAAGATTTCTAGTGACTAATTAGTTCATGGAATAAATTTTCCAAAAAACTTTCTCACTTTTCGGCAGTTTTCAAGGAGGTGGGAGCACATTCGAAGAGCAGCATTGACACTTCATCTTATCCATCAGAGCTACTTCCAAGTGGAACTGGTGTAACCATGTGAAATTAATGCAGTTCGTAAGTATGGAAGCTGTATTGTACCAACAAAGGTGAGAAGGTTAATTATTAGCTTCTAAGCCACAATGACAGGCAAGTGACCAGACTGCCTTCTCAGAATTTACACTAAGTATCAAGGATGCCCATTATCAAGGAACTATCAATTCCTACAGCCCAAAGTGACGTGAACAAACACGAGTGAGAAATTAACAGAGGAGTAAGCTAATGACTAAGATGCAGGAAGGTTGGAAGAGGCTTGTGTGAAGCATAAACACTGGCTCAGACCTGATGGGCTGCCTGTCCTTTTTCTGCGCTGGAGAATTTGATGTAATAACCGACTCCAAGGAGAGGAAACTGAAGCAGACATGGGGAACTAGAAGGCTACCGAGCAATGAAAGCCATGCTGCCACATACACCCCTGGTAATCAGCCAAACTCAAGTCTCCCCCCGATTCTATCACACTGTTTTGGAGTCAGGGAGCAGCATTTTGACCATATTTGTTTCCCTTGCACCCCCACCCCCTGAGCCTTTGCTACCTCTGGACGATGTCACTGATTTCTTTCACAGATGAGAGAAGTTTGGTAAAGTCCTGGCTGGCCGAGCAGATCTGTAACTGCCGTAAGTTGCTCTCCAGCTTGTTGATGGCCTCCCTAAAGGCAAACTTATTACGCATTTGCTGGATGGAGTCCACGTAGCTGACACAGAAGGTGATAAGGTTCTTGCCTGCCTCCAGCACCACACTGTGGCTAGCCATCTGCTCGGAGTTCTTCCCAATGGCCACACGTAATGCTTCTGTGCTCTCTAAAACGGTGTCCTTAGTGATGTTGGCACTGGTGATCTTCTCTGGCTGCTGTCGTGTCTTGCGTAAGGATACTCTGGTAGAGATGAGTGGGATGAAGGCTGTGGTCGCTGAGGGCTGCTGGTCACCACCAGCAGCTGATAAGGCAGACTGTGCAGAGGCAGAGGGTGCAGTTGAATTGGTGCTTGAGGCCTTGGTGGAGGACTGGGACTTCGTTGTTGAATGGAAAGAAGGCCTCTTCTCCCCCAGATGACCTGGCTTCAAGATCTCACTGTTCATAGTGTCTGGGACCTGAGTGGACTGCTTGGGCTTGATGCTCATGGCAGTCTCAGCCGCAGTCTCTTGGGTCGGGCTTCGAGGTGGTCGTACAGATTTCACGCCGGGAGGAGGAGGAGGGGCTGGTTTCGATTTTTGCATCTTGGCCCGGTCCTTTATGGAGGACGACCGATGCTGCTCAGGAGGCTGCCTGAACCTTCGTACCTTGGGGTCGTCGTTCAGCAGCTTTACCCCACCCAGGACCGAGGTGGAGCTCTGCTTTGATGTGCAAGCAGAGGCACTAGAGGAGTTATGGTCTTGTTGGGAAGCAGAACTTAAGGCACAAGTCTTCCCCCCCTCATCCTTGTCCTTGTCCCTGGAGACGAGATTGATTGATGTGATTACTGTCGGCTGCCTTCGAACAATCTTTGGAGTGGATGATGGTGGGCTTGAGCTTGGACTGGACTCCTGGTTGTTAAAAACATCATCATTTAACTCATCAGTCTTTTTTGGCAGCCGAGATGATGTGGTTAAGTTTCCACGAGGAACAGTGTCCACTTTAGTTTCATTTGTCCTCTTTCGAGGCAAGGCTGGCTTCTCATTCTTGTCACAACCCAAGATGCCGGCCGGATCAGATTGCTTCCCTGCAGACTGGAGGTCACGAGGAAGGGTCAGTGCTTTCCTGTCTTGGTCCTTGCTTCCAGGAGGCATTGTTGATGCAGAGCAAGATCTCAAGAATCGCTTTGAATTTGTGAGCAACTCTTCTTCATTCCCAACTGGCTTTCCCGCAGCTAATGTACTGGACTTCCTAGAATGCAGAAAGAACCCTGTTGTTCCCAAGAAGCTGCCATTGGCAACCCCTCCACCTCCATTGTTAGTACTTTGTGCCCCAGTGTTAGAAGAATGCTGAAATTTTGATGGGTCCATTGTGTCAAGAGGTGTTACATTATTCACACAAGATCCATTGTTAGCATCTTTCGTCACTGTGATGACATCTTCCACTGTTTCTTTCTTTTCCGCCTGCCCATCCATGTCACGGAAAGAACTGCTGCGCTTCGGTGGGGTGGGTGCCGTCTTTTTCTTTTTCTTGATGAACGAGCTGAAGATTGAACTGGATTTGCCTTTCTCTTTAGTAGAAGACTGTAAACGATCATCATCCAAGGCGCTGTCTGTGTCTTTGTCTTTCCGCGGCAGCATCGGAGAAATGGCCATTTCATGGTCCCCAGAATCTGTAGGTAGAAGCAAATGTAAGCACCTGTATGTCTTACACATTACAATTCCCTGAATCTCTGGGCAAGTGCTACTCCTACAGCCCAAACAAGTGATAACATGGATCAGAGTGCCTTCAGTGGTATGAAGATGGCCTTTCAGCTTGTTCATGGGCACGTGACTGGGGAAGCAGCCATGAGTAATGGAGGGTGGTCAAGCTGTTGGACATGCCTACAGGTTTGTTACAGTGTGACAGGTCTGTGCTGTTGATGGAAGAAATGCAGGCAATGAGAAGGATGTCAGTGGGGAGTGCAGAAAGTTGGTGGATCCAGCCTGTGTTTTGGACATGTTTGCACTGGGGGTGGTGGGGAAGAAATGCACATTTATGTTCAGGTTGATGTGCCACTGAACTGCGGAAGTGCAAGGCGAGTCTGATGAGAGTGTGTGAAAGGCTGAATACCAATCATTATTGAGATGCAGTGTCCTGTATGAAATGAGTTCAAATCCACTCAATTTAGCTAGAAATTCATGTTGGTGCACATTATATGATCAGCATAGATGACTCTGATGTTAATGGGGGTGACTGGTTGTATTCCTGGAAAATAATGTCATTATTTTCCATAACATGAACCTTGTTCACGCATCAAGACGTGACAGTTGAAGACAGAAGTTTGTATTTACTTTTCTCCAATGTAAATTTTTATATGAATGAGTTTATATTCCATATCTCAGATTTACAGTCACAACTTGTAAGGGTGAATTTCTCTCATCCAAACTGTTGTGATGTTGGGGCGGGGTTGTCTGTAAAGCACTAGCGATTACACTTTCAAACCTCCATGTCACCACCTGATCTAATGTGAACATACCAAGATCACTTGAGATTTTAAATATCGAATGAGGTGCCTCCTGTAGCTCATTTGGTTCTTTGTTCTCAGCGGTTCTGCGGAGGGTACGTGTTTTGGTTGGCAGTTCTGGTGCTTGTGGCTTACTTGTGCCACAACACTTCCCTCCTTTCTTTCCCAGTTCCTTTTCGACCTCTGCAAAGGATGACAAAGATCACCATGACTATTAGATGACACTGTTGCACTTCCCTTTCAAGCAAAGCAAGACTTCCAAATATGAATGGAGAAGAGGACAGAAGACAGTTTGGATACAAAATTAATGCTCAACTATAACCTGGGACGACCAGAGATGCTTCAACATGTCCTGTGCCCAAAAACCTGCAATTGTTGTATAACGTGACTAGCCTCTTGTAAAGGCTCCCATCCTGGCCCACTCGAAACAGCACTGAGGTACTCCAGCCCCATGTCAATGTGCCAATTTTTAAAAACTCAGTTTCATGCTGTTTCACATTCATTTATAAAGGAGTGGTGGCTGCAAGCCTGACTCAGTCGAACCCAAGCTTTGCAACCAACAATTATTCAGAAAAGTCTAACTGAAACCAACATGCGCATTTGTAGCTTGTCAGGTCAACGAGGCAGCAGGGTCCAGGAGGTGAGAAGATGATCACAAAATACTGGAGGAACTCAGCAGGCTAGGCAGCATCTACGAAAAGAGTATAGTTGATGTTCTGGGCTGATACCCTTCATCAGGAACTTGGTCTCTGTCCAAAACATGAACTCTTTTCCATGGATGCTACCTGGCCTGCTGAGTTCCTCCAGCATTTTGTGTGTGTTACTTGGATTTCCAGCATCTGCAGATTTTCTCGTTTGTGAGAAGATAATCAGCTCACCTCTATGACCAGACAATGTCTAGAAACATACAATGTAATTTAACAATGGAAGATACTTAATGCTTAATGACATAGATTTGACCTACATGCTAATGCCACATTTCACCCACAAAACTTAGACTACAATTGCATCTTATCCACAATACATTTAGTACAGAAGATACTTGCAACTGCTCAAGTACTCTATGTACTGGGCAGGGTCTCATCCGCTCCCTGCAAGTACTGGACTCACATTTGGAGGGTTCTCCAAAAAAAAAAAAAACAACAAAAAGAAAGAAAAGAAAGAAAGAAAGAAAGAAATCCTATAACCATGCCAACTAAAAGCACTAGCGGAGTTCCACAGGCATGAGACTACTACATGAAAATAAAGAACAAGTAATCTATAAATATGGAATTTGCCTTTGTTCAAGGCAATTTACAGCTTAAAGGGAATTACACCAAGTCACCCAAGAACCCCAATTTGTTCTACACCACGACTCACCTTCTGAAATACTTGATTCCTGAAACATGGTATCGAATGCTCGATGGACATCTGCAAATGATGGCCGATCCCCTGGGTTCCACTTCCAGCCTAGAGATACAAGCAGCACATTTTGAAGTTTGTAAAACAATGAACATTATTGCCATTCAATTGCTTGCCTGTGTATTTCTTAGCATTAATAAAAAATATTGGTTCTAGAAAGCTGAAGTAAAAATAGAAAATGCAGAACAGGCCAGGTAGCATCTCTGAAAAGAGAGTTAATGTTTTCAGTGGAAGATTCCTCTGGTTCTAGTAAAACGGTGCACCTATTTTGGGAAATCAAACCAGGGTAGCACTTGCACAGCAAGCAGAAGGGTCCCAGGGAGTGCTGTAGAACAGAGGGACCTAGAAGTACAAGTATGTAGTTCTCTGAAAGTAGTTTCATAGGTAGGGAAATGAGTTCAGGAAAGGAGTCTGGTAAGCTGGCCTTCCATCAGTCATGGTATTGAGTATAAAAGAGTTGGGATGTTATGTTGAGTTGTACAAGATGTTGATGGAGCTGCATATGGGGTATTGTGCATGACTTTGGTTACCTTGTTAATAGGAAAGATGTTATTAAGCTGGACAGAGTGCAAATTTCTGCAGATGTACCATGGAGAGCATTCTAACTGGCTGTATCACCATTTGGTATGGTGCGGGACTACTGCATAGGACTGAAAGAAGCAGGAAGTTATGAACTCAGTCACTCATGGGCACTAGCCTCTATAGCATCACGGACATCCTCAATGAGTGATGCCACAGAAAGGCAGCATCCATCATTAAGGACCCCCATCACCCAGGACATGCCCTCTTCTCATCGCTACCATCAGGAAGGTGGTACAGGAGACTGAAGGCACACACTCAATGATTCAGGAACAGCTTCTTCCCTTCTGCTATCAGATTTCTGAATGATCAGTGAACCCATGAATACGACCTCATTACTTTTTTTTGCAATACTTAACTATTTTTACATACACTTTACTATATTTATTACATAGGGATGTACTGCTTCTACAAAGACAACAAATTTCACGACATATGCCGGTGATATTAAACCTGATTCTGAAAGTGTTTCTAGACTTGAGGGGCCTGAGTTACAGGGAGTGGTTCAGCAGGCTAGAACCTTTTTCCTTGGAGTGTAGGAGCCCGAGGGACAACCTTAGAGAGGTGTACAAAATCATGAAGGGCTAAGATTGTGTGATTTCACCCTGCCTTTTTTCCCAGGGAAAAGGAATCAAAAACTAGAAGACATGGGTTTAAGGTGACGGGGGAAAGATTTAAAAGAAATTTAAGTGACAACTTCACACGGAGGGTGGTGCATATCAGGAACAAGTTGCCAGAGGGATGGTTGAGTAGGTAATACAAGAACATTTATAAGTTATTTGGCAAGAAATATTCAGAGGCTATGGGCTAAGTGCCTCCAAATAGAATGGCTTAGATCTTGGTTGGCATGGATGAGTTGATTCAAATGGCTTGCTTCCATGTTGTATTTCTCAATCTATGGCATTTCATTCAGTCTTAAGAACCGTTGATGGATATCAAACCTCCATTTCACATTTTGTTGTCCATTCCCATTCTCAAGTCAATGCATTATTGATTTAGTAAGTGACCACCTTTACCCATGATGCGATCAAACTTTTCTCATTTCAGGATTAGAACCAAGGGAATTTAGTTATCTGGAGAGACTGGAGAAGCTGAAATTGTTCTCATTCCAGAGATCTAAAATTAATACTCTAAACTAATGAGAAGGCTCAACCACTCCAGTAACATGTTAAATGAGGGGAAAGATCTACTCTGCTATTTGTATGAGTAAATAGAGGGAAAGTGAGAAATTTATTCACAGATAATGAATTGCAATAAAAGATGGTGATTTCTACAGCGACCGAAAAGTCCATAGGGTGTACCTGAAGAAGGCTAATTTGTAGAATTATGTGGAAAAAGATTTGAAGGGTAGGTTAGGAATGAAATTGTTCTGCTGGTTTGAAAAGGCAGCACAAAGGCAACAAGCAGCAATTTACATTTAAAATTCTGCAAGGCACAAGGAAGGATGAAATGTAGCAGGGAAAACAAACTGCCATGAGCCTGCTGAGCCAAATAGGGTGCAGGTTATTTGTGAACTTGTCCTTTTCAGCATGGCACACTTTCAATTATCTTCATATCATTAAAATTACTTACTAAGGGCCATGACTTGCAGACATGCTTTAAAATCAACCTTGCACATTGTCAATACATCCTGTTCAGTTTTACACCATCAGTTATGATGGAATTACAGACCATGAGCTTTAAATGGGAATAAAACACAATTCTGTATTTAACATGTTAGAAAATTAATCAGTCAAATAGTCTCTATGGCTTTTTTCAAAAGATCTGGTTAAACTACCTTAGGCACTCCAATTCCAACCCCCGTTTCTTTGAAGTAGAAGCAGAGACTGTTAAGGACATCCCTTAAAAGGTTAATACCAAATCCAAAAGGTGGTCAGTCCCACAGTGCGGAACTGCATCTCCAGCCTTGATTACTGTGTTCTGATTTGGGGCTTGGACCCTCTCGTTTTTAAATTTGGACTGAGGTGTGCTGCTGACTAAGCCACTGATGACAAGTGCAACCTATTTGATTAAATGAATAAAATGGCAACATACTGTTTCCCTCGCTCCCATGTTCATTGGAAAATGCTGCTGAAGTAACATCACGTATAACATAGAGCATAAGTGTGTCAGTGAATTAATTCCTACTCACATGCACGCATCAATTCATAAACTTTCTCTGGGCAGCCCTCAGGCCGCTCCATCCTGTAATCCTTTTCCAATAGGTCATAAACTTGCGAAAGGTCAATTCCAGGGTATGGGGACATGCCATACGTTGCAATTTCCCACAGAAGAACACCAAATGCTGCAGAGAAAGTCAGGGAAACAATGTGATAAGAGATCACTTTCATTGTTATTATTTTGTATTGCAGTTGTTTCAGTAGTGTCCCATGATACACACCGACTCTCTTTACATAACAGGAAGAGCAAGAAATGTGCAAATCACTGGAAAATTCCCACCAAAGCAAGGATGACACACACTACTGTGTATTATATTCAAAACCCAGTCAAGATGGATATCCTTTAAAGTTTCCCTCACTATATCTACCCTTTCAATAATGATTAAAGATAGTATCGGAAAGGGAGTTGTGGCTCTGTGGAAAGTGGCGGAAAATATCTTGGAAAGTTAAATGAACACACAAAGCTAATCACCTCTGGTTAACTGTGAAATTTAAAATATATCACTAGAATTGAAATCAAATGTTAGAAAACACAACATAAATAGGATGAATGTTCGGGAGATAAAGTAGGTGATGTGACGTTAAGATAACTTTTTCCAAAATGAAGAATCTTCCCTGAACCAATGCCCATGAATCAAGATGGTCCTGTCCCAAATCTGTATGTGTACTTACCCCACACATCAGATTTGATTGAAAATTTGTTGTAGGCTAGACTCTCTGGAGCAGTCCATTTAATTGGAAACTTTGCTCCAGCGTGTGCTGTGTACGTGTCTCCTGTCATCAATCTGCTTAGCCCAAAATCAGCCACTTTAACCAAATGGTTCTCTCCCACAAGACAGTTTCTAGCAGCAAGATCCCTAGAAAAAGATAAAATAGATATTTAGGTTTAGTGAGAACAGAAATAACGAGATCTGCAGGAAAAAGGAAGGAACAGCTAAATCTCCAGAAAAACATGAGTTAGAATTTGATGAAACTTCAAATTTCATTGTCCAAGGAAAGGGTGAGGTGCCTCAACAACGTCAGCCAGTTACACTCACATCTACTGTGAGAGGTTGGTCACGGCCAGAATCAACTCCTGCCTAAAGGAGGACCTGCATCCACTGCAGTTTGGACATCGCCATAATAGGTGTAAAGTGGATGCAATCTCACTGGCTCGCCACTTGTCCTTGGCTCACTTGAACAACAGCAACACCTACATCAGGCTGCTCTTTTATTGATTACAGCTCAGTGTTCAATACAGTCATACCTTCGGTTCTAATCAAGAAGCTTCAAAACCTGAGCCTCTGTAGCTCCTTTTCGAATTGGATCCTTCATTCCCTCATCAGCAGACCAGTCAGTGTGGACTGGGAAAAAATTTCCTCCTCACTTGACAGTCAACACTGGTGCACCCCAAGGATGCGTGCTTAGATCACTGCTCTTCTCTCTCTACACCCACGAGTGTGTGGCTAGGCACAGCTCAAGTGCCATTGATAAATTTACCAACAACACAGGTGGTGACAAGGAGGCATATAGGAGTGAGATAGATCAGCTGGGTGAGTGCTGTCACAGCAACAGCCTTGCACTCAACATCAGTAAGACCAAGGAACTGATTGTGGACTTCAGGAAGAGGAAGTCGAGGGAACACACACCAGTCAACCCTCTTCGAGGAATCGGCAGTGGAAAGGGTGAGCAGTTTCAAGTTACTGGATATCAACATCCCTGAAGAGCTATCCTGGGCTCAACAAGGTGATGCAATTACAAAGTCACACCAGCAGCTAAATTTCATTGGGAGTTTGAGGAGATTTGGTATACCACCAAAGGCTCTTGCAAATTTCTACAGATGTATCATGGAGGGCATTCTAACTGGCTGCATCACTGTCTGGTATAGAGGGGCCACCGCACAGGATCATAAAAAGCTGCAGAAAGTTGTAAACTCAGCAAGCTCCATCATTGGCACTAGCCTCCCCAGCACTGAAAACGCCTTCAAAAGGCAATGCCTCCATTACGGAAACCCATCACCTAGGACATGGCCTCTTCTCTCTCTTACCATCAAGGTGATGGTACGGTACAGGAACCTGAAGACACACACTAAATGTTTTAGGAACAACTACTTCTCTGCCATCAGATTTCTGAATCCACAATGAACTCATGCACACTACCTCTATTTTTTTTTATTTTTGCTCTCTTTTTGCATATATGTATATTTTCATTGTAATTTTACCTTTGATATTATATATTACAATGCACTGCTTCTGCAAAATAACAAATTTCATGACATATGCCAGTGACATTAGACCTGATTCTAAGAACAATTCAATCATAAAGTTGTAAGGAACTGAAGAAACAACTGGAATTGAAAGCGAAGTAAAGTTCAAATAGTGAAAATTATCTATGAAGAATGGAATGTGAATGTGTTAATGAATGCGTACAGACCAAGGACTGAGAGTCAAGCACCTTTAAAATGATAATTCCATATCCGTTACAGAAATTAAATAAAACTGTATGAAAGAAATCAAACTCCAGACATCATAAATGTAACAAATGTATAATAAAACACAAGTCATTTTATGAATAAAATGTTTACGTGCACAAAAAATCATCAAAATCTCAGCATGAATTTATTAAAGGGTAATCATAATCTACTGGAGTGAGGATATAATAAGATAAAAAAGTTGTGATTGTGTGTTTAAATTTTCAGAAAACTTTTGAGATGTCATACACAAGACGTTAGTGTGCAAAATAAAAGCACATAGCATTGGGTGTAACGTACTGACATTGGCTGAGAATGGTTAGATACAAAGGAAACAGTAGAGAAAAAACCTGGCAGGCCTCAGCTATTCATAATATTTATTAATATTTTGGATCCGTGTATTAGATGTTACATTTCCAAGTTTGCAGATGAAACAAATCCTGTGGAGGGAGGAGGTATTGCAGGGTGGAGGATTCAATGAGATTCAAATGTGACTTAGACAAGTTAGGGGACTAGGTAAATGGATAGCATACTTAATAGAGCACAGATAAATTAGGGTGTCCACCTGAGCTCAAATTTCTAAATGGAGATAGATTGGAAAGTGTGATAAGATCTGGGTGCCCTTGCATACCAGTTGCTGAAATCACATGCTCTAGCGCTGCAGTTAGGAAGGCCCATGGCATACCAACCTTCAACATTTCTTCAGGATTTCTGTGTACGAGCAAAGATGCCTTGCTACTGCTGTACAGAGCCTTGGTGAGAGCCCATTTGTTTTATGTGCAATATAGGCCTCCCTATTGGAGTATGTGTTTGTCATGAAGGAAATGGGCCAAATGTTTACTAGACTGATTCCTGGAGTGGCAGGACTGATGTACAAAGAGAAGGTGGTCAATTACAAATATATTCATTTTTATGCTCCGCTATATACTTATCCAGTTTTCTACTGAAGGCCACAACGGAACAGGTGTCTACTATACCTGCAGCTTTGCCTTCCAGACTCCAACCACATGCTGTGTAAAAATATTTGTCTTCATGTATTATTAATAACTCTCTTCTCATTCATTTGTACTTGTGAGCTCTAGTCTCTCTACCAAAAGGAATAGCTTTTCACAAGCTGTTCTCCAGAGCCCTCAGCATCTTATATATTTCTATCAAATCTTCCCTTAGCTTGTTTTCTAAAGAAAGCAGTCCCATATCCAAAGAACATTGATAGCTTATGGTCAGTGACCCAGTAATTTTCCCCATACCTCCTTCAAAATCTATGTCCATACCATTTATCCCTAGTGACTTAATTGCTTGTTCTATCCACTTTTCTAATCCCTCCATGGAATCAAATGTTAATGTCTCTGGTATCAGAACTATCTCCTCCTCCACTATGATTTTTGAAGATCCTGCTTCCCTAGTGAAAACAAACAAAGTACAGGGGAATCCCAATAATGGAGGACCTGACTTACAGAAGTCTAAATGAAATAAATTCTTCCAGAGTCAAGCATACTGCTCGAATCTTTTTTCCAGGAAGATGCAATCACCCATTTGATTTCAGTGAAAAAGACAACATCTTTGCCAAACTCTTCTTCAGACCCCAAGCCACCTTTTGTTACCACACACCGTTTTTGGTTAAATTCCAGATCAGTTCCCCATCACTCTATCCACACTGTGTGAAAATACTCAATACTGTTCAGTTGCTGGTAACAACTCCTACCATCTACTGACCTTACGCAATCTGCTTTTTGTAAATTGGTTCCTAAGAGTTGTGAAGGCTAAATGTTTCACACTACAATTCTGCAAGAAATTGTTAATTTCCAACATACCAAAAATTCAGTTTACAGACTTCTCAGGCAGAACAATTATATAACCTGGGGATTCCTGTACACATTTACAATGCCCTCAGCATCTTTGTGCAAGTTCCTATTTTCAGTCTTTAATGGGCCCCATCATTCCATGTGCTACTCTTTTACTATTTAAGTACTTATTAAATATGATGAGTTTCCCATACTGGCAGCTAACCCTTTCTCATGCATCCTCTTTGTCTCTCATTTTAATTTTCACTTCCCCTCTGTTCCTCTTGAAGTCTGCTTCACTCCCGAAGACATTTATAGCCTGATACTTGTTATAAGCACCTATTTTTCATTTTTACCTTCAGTATTTGGCATTCTTAGGAGTTCTTAATGTGTCTGTTTTTCTTTTGCTTCTCAGAGGAATGTGCCTCAATTGAATGATTTTTTTTGCTGCTCACATCACACTATTTAAATAAAAATATAAAATGCTGGAAAAATGCAGCAGGTCAGGCAGCAGCAGTGCACCTTGGACATGAAATTTTAATTCTTTCTCTCTCCACAGAGAGAATCTTTTGTTCTATTCCGGATATTCACACAACTTAGATTTTATGCCAAACAAAATTAACAATTCCCGTCATATATCCCACCGTCTCCAACTCAATCAGTGACAGGGTGCGGTCAAAACTCATTGCACTATCAAACTGATTACTGTTCAAGGCAATTATCAATGCTGTGATCTATTCTGCAAATAGATGTTTAAAAATAAGTGTGAAAGCTTGCTGCAGTAAATCACCAAATATATAGAAATTAATAATATCTGAACAAATTTCTACGTTGCGAGGATAACATACCTGTGAATGAAATTTTTCTTCTCCAAGTACTCCATTGCAGAGGATATCTGAGTTGCCATATATAGCAGCACAACGGCATTCACTTCCTCTTTGTTACAATCCCGAAGGTAATCAAGGAGGTTCCCATGAGTCATGAATTCTGTGATGATGTAAAATGGGGGCTCCCGAGTACATACGCCTTTTGGGGCAAAAAGGAACAAGACATTTATCTCAGACTAATAGTCTCCAAAATATTCAGGTATTCAAGCTTTCTCAGCTGAATTCAGTCCAAAAACCTACACTGAAGCATTCAATTATTTTGTGGAATAGAATTGACGTTCCCAACTTCTTAACAAAATGGCATTCAACATTTCAGAGTGTGAAAGAAATTGCAGCATTGTGATGATTTTGGCTGAACTATTCCAGATTGCTTATCCTTCCACATCTCCCAATGGGTTCTTGGCCGTGACTTAGAATAAAAGTCCACAACCATTTTTGGAACAAAAACTTCCTTTACCAAAAAAAGAAAAATCCTATTGTGTGTTTGTTATATTTTTGACTTGAGTATTTAAAAACGTAAGACAAGAAGATATAATATATGATTGTTCAATGTTACCCAATTCTATTGAAACCTTAAAAATACCATGTTCTGATGAGGGGTCACCAGTTTGAAACCTTTATTACTTCTCTCCCCTGCCCTGCTGAGTACTTTCAACAGATCATTTTAATTGAAAACATAGACGTTGTAAATATTTCTCCTTTTTCTCTTTGTACCATTAACCTGAGATCAAGCTTCCAAGCCTTCAAATATTCTACAAAGAAGAATTTAGCAAATTTAATTTCTCCACAGTCTCTCCACCAGATGCCTCTAACTGCATCTGGTAATTAAGTATAAACTTGAAATAGCATCTGGCTTAGGCTATTTAGCATTCCTGTGCCTGTTTAGCTATTTAATAAGATCACAGTCGATCGGATAGTAACTCAACATCTACCTTCAGGGACAATGCATTTGGCTCCTTCATCCAGGTTTCATACAAAAATTGTAAAACTTAAGCCCCAAACACTAGTCCAGTGGCACACACAAAATGCTGGAGGAACTCAGCAGCCTGGCCTGCTGAGTTCCTCCAGCAATTTGCGTGTGTTGTTCGGATTTCCAGCATCTGGTTTTCTCTTGTCCAGTAGCACACTTGTCTTTACATTTTGACAACCAAGTTAATCTATCCTTGCCAACATCTTATCTTCTATACCAGGAGCTTTTATTTTCCACAATAAATTGTGGAGATAGCTTATCAAATGCCAAATGGTGGATAGCAATATATTGTTTCCCTTTTATTCACAACACATGGTAATTCTTCAAGCTCCAATTAGTCAAACACGACTTTCTTTTCAGAAAACAGGTCAACCTTTTCTGATTACTTTAAATGTTTCCAAGTGCTCCACTAACTTAACTCCCTTTCAAATCCTATTGCACCTTCCAGAGAAACAACCCACATTCCAGTACCAATGTAAAGTTAATGTTGCTGTAACTTCATCTCCATTTTTATTGATAACCCTGCTTGCTTTTCCCTCTTGATTTTAATTATTTTGTGAATAGACATTAAAGTCAACAAGGTGAATTTTCTGAAAAGCAGTATTAATTCAACTGCACAAACTTGCCTAGCAGCTGTACCAGGTTGGGATGCTTAATTTCCTTCATAACTGCAGCCTCTTTCAAAAACTCTTCCACCTCCATAGTATCTTCCTGGGGAAAGAGAAGAGATCTGTATTAAGTATGAATTACAGTTGAGTTAAGGGTGCACTAATACACAAAAACTGAAACACTGAAGCAACCTTCTGTCAAAGTTCATTGGTTACTGAGGAGAGAACGAATGGCATCACTGAGATTCTTGAAAACATCACCTGGAGTTCATAAACATTCATCCCTTCCTTGCAGAAAACATTTTCTTTCCTTTCTGACTTGTTCACTGGAGTAAACTTGCAATAAGAATATTTTTTTAAAAAAGAAAATACACATGATTACATTGAAATTTAAGAGGCATTAACAACAGCATTAAGGTTGCAACAAATCAAATTTTAAAAGAGCAGTAACAGTACTTCTCTCAATTTACTGATGTTCACTTGTTCTCAGGATTATGACAACATTTTCAATTCAGCAATTATTGTCCATCCCAGGGTTAACTTGAAACCAGTGTCCAAGCCTGACCAGGTGAAAGTGGTAGTATATGTTACTATTATCATTTCTGCTGCTAGCCCATACACTACCATATTTATTTTCAGCTCAGCGTCACAACCTGCACTGATGTACTCAGGAAATTCATTGCCTTGAATTTATAGTGTACCACAACAATTACTGGGCTGTGTAAAATAACATCCCAGCATCACTGTGCATAAGAATTTAAACTTGGCTATTAAGCACACAAAATATATACCTTAATGTACTCATGGTTATTGGAAGTGGGGATGGTTCAAAGCCCTTAATTGTTCATCAGTCCTTTGCTATTCTCATTCCCAATTTCTTTCTTATCCATCAAGATTGTAGAATATTTGCATAACAGTTTATAACTCGGTGCAGTCATTATGATGGATCATCAGTTGATTTAATTGATGTGGAGTGACACAAGAAATTAATGCCTTCCAAAGGCACATACATTCACTGAAGAAAACATAGCTGGAACTACTAACTCCAACAGTCTGGAGGTGGAGCCAAGTCAAGATGGCGCTAAATGGTGACTCTTTTGCTTGCATCTTTGGAAACAGCTCTATGTCTATCTTTGATAGCTCTTCTTTTCCTTTTTCAGGGTTCTTTTGAAGACCCTGACCTGCAGTTACACTCTGACTTTGGTTCTTTGCAGGAAATGGGGCCTGCTCTCAGGGCCTCATGATGACCGCTTTTTGATATCCTAAGGACGTGGCCTGAAAGACTAGCACGCCTTCAAGGTTCTAGAATTTCACGGCTCTGGGGATGTGCTGATTTTAGGCTGGTGTCGTGGGAGTACACATAACATCGGGAGCAGCGGGTTAGCTGCCAGGGGTTGTGTGTCCAGACAGCTGCGCCTTTTTGGTGCTGAAGCCGACTCTCTGGGCGCAGAGCTCGGAAAAAGCAACACAACAGACTTTTAACGTCGTAAATCAGTGAGTTGTCTGTTATGTCTCCCCTCTCACTGTGAAACAGGGACATGTCTTTTTCCCTTATTAGGGAGAGACAGCCTGTCGAATACTGGGTGAACAAGTAATTTTTGGGGTACTGCAAGTCTGTGTCTTTATTGATGCTTGCTGCACGCTTGAGTGCTCGGTGGAGGGTGTAGATGCTTTTGTGCTAGTAGGGGTCGGGGGACTTTAGGGTTCTAAGTTTTAATTGTCATTCTTTGGCACTCCTCTGTTTTTTAGGATGTCTGTGAAGAAAAAGAATTTCAGGATGTATATTGTATGCATTTCTCTGACATTAAATGTACCTAACTATTGAGACTCAAGGAAAACAATGTGCTTTTATAAAGGGACTTGTCACATGTTTATCCATGAGCCGAAGCAAACCCATCCTCAAGTTGTTTCAAATCTCTTTTTAAATGGATTAATTTTGTTCTGGATTCTGAGCATCTCTGGCATCTATTGCCCATAGCCAACTCCCCTTGAGAAGATAGTAATGAGCTGACCTTTTAAATCAGTTTCTTCGGTGAAGGGAGTTCCAATCAAGAAAAAAAATGAATAGTAATATACACTACATTTCAGAAAAAAAATACTGCTGTTCATTTTTGTGTTTGAAATTTTTCAAATTCAGGTCTTTTATGACACATGTGCCCATCTCCTGACACTTATATTTCAGGTCTTCCCAAGAGAATTCCAAACTAATTTTCTTGTTCTTTTCTCATCACCCTGAAACAATCTCTGCTTCAATATGTAAAATACATTTCCCATTAAACTGAAACATAATGCAAACTAGCAGAATGGCTGCAGCTGCTGCCTTACAGCTCCAGTGACTTGGGTTCGGAAATTCAGGCAAGTCTCTAACTATCTTTTGTTCCAACACGAATTCAGAATAACTTGTTTGGAACAGCTTAATTGATCAACATACCAATGGCTTTATGGTTTCAGCAAATAGGCTTCAAATATTGTAATATAATTAAAATATTTCTTTTGAAAAATTTTAAGATTGAACACAACATCAGACAACCTGTTTACTCCAGTGTTCTAAGGGAGCAGTCTAAAACTTCAACCTGTAAGGATTTCTTTCAAAATACATTTATTTTTAAAGTATACTTGCAGTATACAATCCTGAAATTAGTCTTCCCCACAGTCTCAAAACAAGGAACTACTATGGAGCCAACTTGTTCAAAGAAGAACATCAACAAACATCAAATCCCCCTCCCTCCTGCGCACAAAAATCATGCAAAGGGCAAGAGAATGAGCAAAAACAGAATGTAAACTACAAAAGGCATATTTCAGTAGAGTTCAGCTTTTGTGTTAGTGGTGGAGGTAACACTCTTGCTGCATATTACCATACATTATAATACAATCATCAAATATCTTCTCAGTCATTTCAAATGGTTACATGCACTTAAGAGGGCCGACACACAAAAGATACACCTTACTATGGATCTGCAAAATGAATCATTAACTGAGTTTTTAATGTTTGGGTACAAGAATGGTTAGGACAGAGACCTGCAGCCCTGTATAAATATACCATCAATGCTACGGTATGATTGATTCCAGTTCTCCACAGCTGTTCCCTGACTCACTGAGCAGCAACAACATTTTCTGAAAGGAAAAGAGAACTCCAGATGCTGGCAAATGCAATACAAACAGAAAATGCTCAGCGGTGTCCGAAAGAGAAACAGAGTTAATGTTTTAGTTCAATGATCTCTCATCAGAATTTCTAAAATTCTGTTTTCATTCCAGGTTTTTTCCCTTTTTGGTTAATATCAAGGATTTGATAAATGCTCTCTTTTCTTTTTCTAAAGTTATTATGACACAAAAGTATTAGAATTGAAAAGGACAAAATGAACACTGGAACAGAACTTTTAAATCCTAAGGATACCCCAGAAGAAGGCAATTAATCGGGATAAAATCCTACAGAAAGCAAATTATATGGCAACTGTTGAATTGCCATTTCAATTCAAGCTTGTCATTGTCATTTAACCGTATATGAATACTCATGAATACAGCCAAACAAGACAGCTTTACTACTTTACAAAGTTCAAAGTATATGATCAAAGTGTGTATACTATATAAAACCTTCAGATTCATCTCCTTACCGGTAGCCACAAAACAAAGAAACTCAATAGAACCCATTAAAAAGACCATCAAACATACCCAATGTACAAAAAAAAAATTGTGCAAATGATAAAAGTAAGCAAATAATATTCAGAACTGAAATTCACGGAAGTGAGTCCACAGCCATGAAGCTGGTCATCGCTGCAGCGCATTTGTTGCAGGTCACAGCCCTCAGTTCAGCGCAGAGACAAGTAAACTTTGTGGAGCTGTGAGCTAAATCCCTGACCTCTGCCCCCGATACCCTGACCTTTCCAATCTGGCCTGGCGCTTAAATCGGCCCAACCTCTGGTAGTTTCTTGCTCTCTGACCCAGGGCATGCTGCCTTGATTTGGCTCGTACCCAACTTTTCCAATTTATCCTGGCACTTAAATCAGTCAAACTTTGGGTACTTCCTCACATTCAGGCCCAGGATATTGCCAGCACTATTAAGGTAGGAATACTCACTCAAATGCTTAATAGCACTTTGGGGATCCCTTTACAGGAATGCTCTTAAATAAGACCACTGGGGTAACAGAAAGTCACACTTAGAATTTACAAATCACTACCCAAATATTTGAGATATGGAATAAAACTGCCTCTCACAGAATTTATGTTGTAAATAAAAAAAATTCTTCCTAAATAATGTTTGTTAATGCATGCGCAGATAATCTGGTGTCACACTATCAGAAATCACATACAGACTATTTTTTCAGGATACAACCCCCCTGTAATGAAAGGCTTGGTGTATCTGCATCTAAAAAGACAGACAGCATTCTGGCCTGAGTCAGAAGTTGTGGGTTCAAGTAGCACTTAAGAGTCAAAACTCTGGCTGACAGTGCAAAACTGGAAATGCTGCAGTCTTCTTTCTGATGAGATATCAAACCACTGCCCCGTCTTACCCACCAAACCCGGAGGAACTCAGCAGACCAGGCAGCATCTTTGGAAAAGAGTAAATAGTCGATGTTTTGGGCTGAGACCTTTCATCAACACTGGAAAGGAATGGGAGAAGTCAGAATAAGAAGCTGGGGGCAGGGAGGGAGAAGTACAAGGTGGCAGGTGATAGGTGAATCTGGGGGAGGGGGTGGTAAAGAGCTGGGAACTTGATCGGTGAAAGAGGTAAAAGGCCGGAGAAGAGGGAATCTGATTGAGAGGACAGAAAACCATGGAAGGAAGGAAGTGTAAGCAGCACCAGAGGGAGGTGATGGGCAGGCAAGAAGAGAAGGCATGAGAGGGAAATGCAAAAGGGGAATGGTAGGGAGGGGGAGGAGGAATTACCGTAAGTTAAAAAAAAATTAACATTCATACCATCAGTTTGGAGGCTACCCAGACGGAATACAAGATGTTGCTCCTCCAACCTGAGTGTGGCCTCATCCTGATAGTAGACAGTAGATTGACATATTGGAATGGGAATAGGAAGAAGAATTGAAATGGGTGGCTGGTGGGAAATCCCACTTTTTGTGGCGGATGGAGAAAAGGTGCTCAACGAAGTGGTCCCTCAATCTACATTGGGTCTCACCAATATACAAGAGGTGACACCAGGAACACCCAATACAGTTGGCGACGCCAACAGACTCACAGGTGAAGTGTCACCTCACTTGGAAGGACTGTTTGAAGCCCTGAATGATAGAGGCAGCGGTGTAAGGGCAGGTGTGGTACTTGCTCTGCTGGCAAGGATATGTGCCAGGAGAGAGATCAGTGGGGTGGGACGAGTGGACAGGGGAGTTGTGTAGGGAGTACTTTCAGTGGAAGGTGGGGGGAGGGAAAGATGTGTTTGGTGGTGGGATCCTGTTGAAGATGGCAAGAGTTACGGAAATTATGAACCCTATTGCTGGTGCAGTGGGTGGGGGGGGGAGGATGTGGGGTGAGGACAGAAGTGCACAAAATAAGTGAGATTCAGGTGATTCATTGATGGTGGAGGAAAGGAAGCCCATTTCTTTGAAGGAGGACAACATCGCAGTTGTTCTGGAAAGAAAAGCCTCATCCTGAGAGCAGATGTGGCAGAGATGGAGGAACTGTGAAAAGGGAATGGCATTTTTACAAGTGACAGGGTGGGAAAAGATACAGTCCAGATAGCTGAGCGAGTCAGTGGGCTAAAAAGAAATATCTGGAGACAGACTGTCTCCAGTGATGAAGACAGATAGAGAGAGAGAGACAGATTGAGAAAGGGGAGAGGAGAGTCACAAATAGATCAAGTAAATTTGAGGGCAAGTTGGAAGTTGGAGGCAAAGTGGATGAAATTGACAAGCCCCGCATGGGTGCAGGAAGCAGCACTAATGCAGTTGTCAGTATAGTATAGGAAGAGTTAGTGAGCAATGCTAGTCAATTCAAAACAGAACTGCCCCTTACACACCAGCCAATAACTTTAGGCTACATGAAAAAAAAATCAAAAACAGTGCAGCTGTTCTTTTCCACACTTAAAGGTATTGTTTAAGCTTTACCTGTGCAACCTGACCATATTTTTAAAAATTGCTTCATTGGCTGCACAGTATTTACTGCCTCGAGGTTTATGACAAATTCAAGCATTATTTCAGGAGGACAGCTGCACGGGAGTGGGCTGTCCAAACTTACTGCTTGACAATTATGCCTTGAAGCAACTCTCTACCTTTTTTGACCCTGGCATTGAAGTCACTTAGGAAGATCATTTTGTCCCCCTCCAGGATGCAGATTAGGGTTTTCTCAAAGTCAGAGTATTGTTTTCAGAATTGGATCTTATTTGCTGATGTCTGTAGTATGCTGGTTCTGTGTTTCAATGATCCAGAAGGTCATGATATATTCAGCTATCTCACAGGAGGGGTTGCTGAGATGCATAACTAATTTCACTATAGACTAAAAACCTCACTGTAAGTTGATCGTTTCCCTCTCAGGCATTCAAAGCTCTCATATCTGGGAAGAACTTATCGCCTAGCGCTTGCTTATCTGTTGTTGCGCTGACCAAATGCAGCAATGTCATGCTATGCTTAAGTGCAACACTAGATGGCGTAGATGGCACACTTTGCATGGCACAAATCAGCATTGCCAAACGGCATTTCAAATCAGAATCAGGTTTATTATCACCAGCATGTGATGTGAAATTTGTTAACTTAGCAGCAGCAGTTCAATTCAATACATAATCTAGCAGAAAGAGAAAAATAATAATAAAACATAATAAATCAATTACATATATCGAATAATTATTAAAATGTGCAAAAACAGAAATATTTTATATTTAAAAAAGTGCGTTAGTGTCCGAAGTTTCAAAGTCCATTCACGAATCAGATGGCAGAGGGGAAGAAGCTGTTCCTGAATCGCTGAGTGTGTGACCTCAGGTTTCTGCATCTCCTACCTGATGGTAACAGTGAGAAAAGGGCATGCCCTGGGTGCTGGAGGTCCTTAATAATGGACACTGCCTTTCTGAGACACTGCTTCTTAAAGATGTCCTGGGTACCCTGTAGGCTAGTGCCCAAGATGCTGACAGATTTACAACCTTCTGCAGCTTCTTTCAGTCCTGTGCAGTAGCCCTCCATACCAGACAGTGATGCAGCCTGTCCGAATACTCTCCATGTTACAACTATAGTTTTGGAGTGTATTTGTTGACATGCCAAATTGCTTCAAACTCCTAATAAAGTATAGCCACCGTCTTGCTTTCTTTATAACTACATTAATATGTTTGGACCAGGTTAGATCCTCAGAGATTTTGACACCCAGGAACTTGAAGCTGCTCACTCTCTCTACTTCTGATCCCTCTATGAGGACTGGTATGTGTTCCTTCAGCTTACCCTTCCTGACGTCCGCAATCAGCTTTTTCGTCTTACTGACATTGAGTGCCAGGTTGTTGCTGCGGCACCACTCCACTAGTTGGCATATCTCACTCCTGTACACCCTGAGATTCTACCAACAATGGTTGTATCATCAGCAAATTGGTAGATGGTATTTGAGCTATGCCTAGCCACACAGTCTGAGGTGCGCCAGTGTTGATCGTCAGCGAAGAGTATATGTTATCACCAATCCGCACAGACTGTGGTCTTCCGGTTAGGAAATTGAGGATCCAATTACAAAGAGAGGTACAGAGGCCCAGGTTCTACAACTTCTCAATCAGGATTGTGGGAATGATGGTATTAAATGCTGAGCTATAGACGATGAACAGCATCCTGACGTGGGTGTTTGCGTTGTCTAGGTGGTTTAAAGCCCTGCGAAGAGCCATGGAGGTTGCCTCTGCCGTTGCCGTGGTCAATTTGCTTTGTTAAAAACCTTGCGCAAAACTTTTCTCCTTCCTCTCATTGTTTTTAAGTATTTATAACTTTGATTTGTTGTCCAACATCCTAAGTTCAAAATTCAAAGTAAATTTCATTATCAAAGTACACATATGTCACCATATAGAGCTCAGATTCAATTTCCTGTGTCAGTACAGACTGCCCAAAATCCAGAGGTGTGATTAATTGTTTCAGTCCTTTATTTCTCAATGTGAAACAGTTAGATTTTGAGAATGTTGGAAAATGCCATTAATATACAGTTCTTGCAACACACACAAACACACCACATGCACGCACAAACACACACACACACACACACACAAAATGCTGGAGGAACTCAGCAGGCTCTTTCTCATTTTCTCACAAATTTAAAAAACATGGTTAGCAGTTGGGATGCAGATTCACAAAGGGGTGCACGTGTAGATTTGGAGTTGCAGATTCTACAAGTATTGCACAGCTGAAGAATGAGAAAGATAATGAAAATAAGGCTTTAAGACCCAATGACCAGAAGGACAAGCATGATGGATAAGGAAACCTTGGTGTATTTGGATATGTATTTTCAAATAAACTTAGGTTCATGAATATGGATGATAGGTCAGCTTGAGAGCAATTGAATTATTGAAAATTAAATTAACAGAAACATTGTAAAGCCAGGATTCAAAACACAATGGAGGCAAGAAGTTGGAACTTTTTGGGACAACATAGTCTAATGTCTTGTGCAAGCCTCCTGCACTCAAATGAATCTGTGAGAGTACACCAGTTAGCATCTCCCCTGCTCCTAGTTGCTAGTATTTCAAAATATGTCACAGCATTCTCAAGTGAAAATATTAGCTTAATCAATGCATTAAAAACCTTCTCTCTCAAATTCTTCTATTCATCAATTTATGCTTTTTTGTATATTCAGGTTGATTGCTGGGGAACACCAACAAATAAGAAATTATGATATAACCCGACAAGTCCCATCTTGTTGATTAATCAGCCCAGTCAATTTCCTTTCATCATTCTACAAGACATAGAGTCAAATTATTAAAACCTTCTTTTGCCATTTCTCTTTCATTGACCAATCACTAACATTTGACAATTTTAAGTACCATACTTGGTATGACCTCTCATTCTTCCACTCTTATTTCCTTTTCACTCCTGCCACCTGCAGACTTTTCCAATTTATGCCCTCATTTCTTGTCCCCAAATCTCCCACCTTCCCGTACTTCTCCTGGACCACTTCCCATTCATGGAGGAACAAGATGCTGGAGCTCCACACCCATTCTCAGGGTGCCTAAACGTAATGTATTCTAAATCCAAACAGCTGTTTGGGGGGCGGGGGTGGGGGAGGGTGAAGACACGGGGCAATTCTGGTGAACTGTAAGAAATCCAATTCTTTGGATGCAAGGACAGAACTTTTTCATATCAGTTTTATAGAAAACTTCTACAAGCACTCAACGAAACTGAGAATGTATTCTACCATACCAAATCGGTCACAATGGTAAACAACATTCCAGCAGTGGAACTGTTGAAGGGTAAATATTTAAATTAATGGGAAAGATCAACAGATTCAAAGGTGACCAACCAATGCAAATTAGCATTGAATTTTTAGTTGAAATACAGAATTTCATTTGCCATGACAAATTCTGCTGTTTTTGCTTAGAATTCTGCAGTAAGCATTAACTATTTGCTGAATACAAAATAATCATTTTTTTCTTATTATACAGTACTGTGGGGAAGTCTTAGGCACATTTACATGGCTAGGGTATACACACACACAGTGCCTATAAAAAGTATTCACTCCCCCCTCCCCCGGAAGTTTTCAGGTTTTACTGTTTTACAACATTGAATCACAGTGTATTTAATTTGGCTTTTTTGAAACTGATCAACTGAAAAAGACCCCTTTATGTCAAAGTGAAAACAAATTTCTACAAATTGGTCTAAATGTATTACAGTTTTTAAACTCAAAATAATTGATTGCATAATTACTCACCCTCTTCAAGTCAGTATTTAATAGATGCACCTTTGGCAGCAATTACAGCCTACCGTCTGAGTGGATAGGTCTCCATCAGCTTTGCACATCTGGACTCTGCATTTTTTCCCCCATTCGTCTTTACCAAACTGCTCAAGCTCTGTCAGATTGCATGGGGATCGTGAGTCCAGCCACAAATTCTCAATTGGATTGAGGTCTGGACTCTGATTTGGCCACTCCAGGACATTAACTTTGTTGTTTTTAAGACATTCCTGTGTAGCTTTGGCTTTATGCTTGGGGGTCATTGTCTTGCTGGAAAACAAATCTCCCAAGTCACAGTTCTCTTGCAGACTGCGACCCTACAGGAAATTTTGCTGCATTCATTTTACTGCAGTGAAGTATCCCCACAGCTTGATGCAGCCACCACCACGCTTCATGGTAGGGATGGTGTGTTTTTGATGATGTACAGTGTTTGGATTACACCAAACATGTCGTTTAGACTCCCACATGCCTCCTGACAAACTCTAGCTGTGATTTCATGAGATTTTTTGTTAAATCTTTCTCTTTGCGACTCTCCCATTGAGCTGTGACTGGTGAAGCACCCGGGCAACAGTTGTTGTATGTGCAGTCTCTCCCATCTCAGCCAATGAAACTTCCAGAGTTGTCACTGGTCTCTTGGTGACCTTCCTCACTGGTCCCCTTGTTGCACGGTCACTCAGTTTTTGAGGACAGCCTGCTCTGGGCAGATTTTCAGCTGTGTCATATTCTATTTCTTGATGATTGACTTAATTGTACTCCAAAGGATATTCAGTGACTTGGAAATATTATTGTATCCATCTCCTGACTTGTGCTTTTCAATAACTTTTTCGCAGAGTTGCTTGGAGTGTTCTTTTGTCTTCATGGTGTGGTTTTTGCCAGGACACCGACTCACCAGCAGATGGACCTTCCAGATACAGGTAAATTTTTTACTACAATCAATTGAAACACCTTGACTGCACACAGGTGATCTCCATTTAACTAACTATGCGACTTCTAAAATCAATCGGCTGCACAGTGATGATTTGGTGTGTCATATTAAAGGGGGTGAATACTTATGCATCAATTATTTTATGTTTTATATTTGTAATTGATTTAGATCACTTTGTAGAGATCTGTTTTCACTTTGACATGAAAGACTCTGTGCCAAAAAAGCCAAATTAAATCCACTGATTGAATGTTGTCAAACAATAAAACATGAAAACTTCCAAGGGGTGGGGGGGGGGGGAGGAGAGGAGGGGTTCAATGCTTTTTAATAGGATATACGTGTGCGCGCACATCTGCATGCATATGACACCATTGTACAGTGCCGTACTTCTCAAGTCCTAGAATATTTTGCTATGTTAAAGATGCTATATGCTATAAATTGCACGGTGTTATTTCAACTTGATTTACTTTACTAATACAAGCTATACGGAAGTGCCACTTCAGCAAGCATGAAATATTCCATATTTTCTCATGTTTGGTCACAATTGTTCACTGAACTTTTATCTCCTTGCGAGTTAGTCACCTCTCTCAAACTACCTCTGTACCTTATTGTCTATCTGCAGTGCATTTTGCATGCTGTTACTGCTTTTCCTTTGTACTACATTAAAGTACTTAATGTTTTGGAATAACCTGTATCAATGGCTTACAAAACTAAGTTTGTCACTGCAATCTAGCACACATGACAATAATAACCTAATAACAGTTACTACTTAATTCTTTTCATGTGCATGGACAGCTTTGCCTTGCACTGAACATAATCTAATTCAGAACTAACTTTACTGAAAGAAAAAATATTCTGCATAAATGGACATAATGTGAATTGAGCATCTCTTGCTCCATTAATTCAGTTACTCCAAGACACTTCACAAGCAATCATGTATAAATTGTATTCAAAGTAGTAAACAAAGTGCACATAACTCTCACAAAGAGTAATGTGAATGTGAGTGAATGGTCCTTTTCATGGATGCGATTCAAGTGATAGCTGAAGACTCAGAATAGAAGGGGATCCCTTTAGAACAGAGATGAGGAGGGATTTACTTGGTAAGAGGGTGGTGAATCTGTGGAATTCATTGCCCCAGACAGATGAGGAAGCTAAGTAATTGTGTATATTTAAAGTGGAGGTTGATAAGTTATGGATTAGCAAGGGTTACTGGGAGAAGGCAGGAGAATGAAACTGAAAGGGAAAATAAGTCAGTCATGATCGAATGGTGGAATGGCCGAATTCAGCTCCAGACAATTCTCCAACTCTCCAAGGGACTTTTTGCATCCACCTCAGACAAGGCTCCAATTTACCATCTCACGTCAAAGGCAGCAGTACTCAAATGTACCCACAAATGTAGGCATGGACTGTGCACTGAAACCTCAGTTGAAAGTAGCCTAGAGATAACAGGGCATCCATTACATATTTTAATATTGAGTTAACTTAATCTGAAAACTCACAAGTAATAAATAAATACAAACACATCTGGCCCATTAACTGTGTTACTGATTAAGAGCTGCTAACAGCCCTGGAACAATCCCAATTCCTAAAAAGGCCTAAACTCAAAAATCACCTGGCACCTTCAAGGGGATGAAGTGAATATTCTAGGATGGGTGACCAAGTGGGGTTTTAATTTTAAGAACAGCTCGTTAAACTCTGCTTTAGAGTGAATGTGCTCAATAATCTTCTGATACAGAAGCATGAGCAACCCAGAGTCAACAATGCAAGATTTTGGTACTCTGAGAACTTGCATGAGTCTGAATTATGCAAATTGGAATTTCATCACAAGAAACCTTAAGCCTGCCCAGCAGTCAGATTCCATCCACCTCTGAGAAAGGGTCATGAAAAAAAACTATCATACCTTTAGTGTCTTTACTGCCACAGTGAGATTGTATTTCTTCCAAACACCCTCATACACTTCCCCATATTGTCCACCACCTAATTTGTGTTTCATTGTAATGTCTGTTCGTTCAATTTCCCACTTGTCATAATTAGGTGAGACTCCATAGATGGTAGGCTTGTTACGTTTTGGAGCGGGGTAGTGCAAGGTGGTGATCAGTCCATCAGCAACTGTTGAGTGGTGGTGAACAAGCTCTGCCAATGTGTTGAAACGACTCTCTGAAGATACATACAGCTGAAATAAAAAATGAAAATATCAATAGTATTCAAAATAACATGAAGATTTTCATTAAATATAGAAAAAAAATTGAAGTAACCTTGCTTCATATTCCTTTAAGTTCCCTTACACCCTGGGTATACCGTGTCTGTTCTCTACCTTGCCCTGTTCCAAAATTGATTTCAAGTAGCTCCTGAAATCTTCAGTCTTAATTCAATTACAAAATTCTTTCACCTAATGGTAATCTTTTGTTAAATTTTCTGAGACACTTATATCAAGGCGGCTTTAAAAGTACTTTAAAAAGGTGGAAAGGGAATGAAACAGTGAGGGAGTGTTCACGAGTTGGTTCATTGCCCTGATCTGATGACAGAAGGGAAGAAGCCGTTCCTAAAGAGTTAATTGTGCATCATAAAGAACCTGTACTGTCTCCACAATGCCAGCAATGAGAAAAGGGCATATCTTGGGTGAGGGGGTCCTGAATGACGGATGCTGCCTTTTTGAGGCATCACCTTTTGAAGGTGTACTTAATGCTGGGGAAGTTAGTGCCCACAAGGGAGCTGGCTGAGTTTGCAGCCTTCTGTAGTCTTTTTCGATGCTGTGCAGTGTCTCTGCCATACCAGATGGTGATGCAACCAGTTAGAGTACTCTCCGTGGTACATCTGTAGAAATTTGTAAGTCTTTGCTGACATACCAAGACTCCTCAAACTCCAAATGATATATAGTTCCTGTTGTGCCTTGTTTGTAATTGCATCATTACTGTAGGGTCCAAGATAGATCTTCAGATAGGCTGACACCCAGGAACTTGAAACTGCTCACCCTTTCCACTGCTGATCTCTCGACTTCCCCTAACTGAAGTCGACAGTTAATTCCTTGGTTTTATTGATGTTGAGGGCAAGGTTCATCAGGAGCAATTACAGTTGAGTTAACACTTGCAACCTAAAATCATTAACACCCTATTATCTTAAACTGGACGTGTAAATAAAATGCTTTCATTTATCAATATGATCTGTTATAAGGTATTTCTAGCCCACAGTTCTTTCAATCCAACTTATTAAATCCAGCATTTATTTACTCTATACAAGCTGTTTTTCTATTCTTTATATTTCCAACTTACAGAATTCCTTTAACAGCACACTCACGACAAACTCTGATGTTCTATTATGCCAGACAGTACAGCTGATGCAAACTGTTACATCAACATATCCTTGTGTTGCTTCTTCTTCCACCTGTTTATCAAGTTCATCTTAAAACTTCTTGATTCCATACAAAAAAAACTTCTTGTATCTGCCAAGTCCTATATCCCAACCATTCTGGTTATAGCTTCTCTGAAATTTATTACAGATTATCTTGCAAGATGTCTTCTTGCTAGGGTCTTGCCCAGAACAATGAATCATACAGTAGAAAAACCATTTATAATAATTTTAGTAATCAGATTTTTTTTTAAAGGATTAGTTTGGAGAAGGAATTGTTCAGGAAGAGTAATAACAACTGCAAATCATTAGATACTGACACAAACAGGCTGGATAGTGTCTTCCTGAAACATGTGAAGCTGATTATTTCATTAGTTATTTTATTTGCCTTTGTGGGAAGCTCATTAACCCCAAATTGGCTGCCACATTTTCGGCATAACTAGAAATGACTACTTCAAGAGTATTTCAGTTGTGAAAAGCATCAACTTTCCACTGCTCATCTCTCGATGAGGACTGGTGTGTGTTCCCTCGACTTCCCCTCAAAAGAACTAGAGAAAGAAAAAATAAATTGATGGTAAATTATTTTGTCAGTGTATTAAACCTAGAAATAACTTGCAGCAGGATAGACAGATGGATTAAACTGAACTTTTGCATATCAAAGGGTGCAAGGAAAATTAGTTCACAGGACCCATTTTGGTTCAGCTAATGACTCCAGAAGCCCTAATGTGACCAGAAGCCACAACACAGCATAACATCAGATCGGTGGCAGGCTTTATTGAATTGAGTAAATGTACTAAACACGACAATGCTAGTCATAAGGTTTTCTGCAGCTTTCATAACACTTTTGATATTTGTATTCCGCAAATATTTCGGTCGAAGTCTTACAGCTCCACTTGTGAATGCAGGTGTCCACTGTGAAAAGCAACTCTGTAGAACGCCTTTGCCATCTATACCTCCTCTACTGACAGCCTATTGACTTCAAAGGAGAACATGCATCTGTATAACAGCAATAAAATTCAGGTGCCGCTACATTTAGCAGCTGTACAAAGATAAAAAAACCAAAGCTATGAGATTAAAAACCAGGAGGATGAAGAATTTGCTGGTGTCCTTCAAATTTGCCATTAAGATGCACCCCACTATGGATTTACTGTCTCATTTGAGGGATGGCACATCTGAAAACAGTACTCTCTTAGAAGGATTCAGACTTTCAGCCTCTGGTCACATTTTCTAGTCCAGAACAGTAGAAGCTTGAAAGTGCAAGATGGAACAAGGAGAAATCCAACCAAAAGGAAGCCGAGCTGGAAACTAATCTACAACGAATCTTCTTTAAATTCCATGAAAAAACTGGAAATTCTTCAAATATCCTATTCCGTCTGGGTGAACAACAAATATTAAAAGATTTTCTCTCCCCCGTGCATTAAGAATGTGTCTCAATCTCCAATGATGACAGCAACAGAAATCAAAAATAAAACTTTTACAGTCATAATTTAAAATTACAGTCAATGCAAATACATTTTTTTAAGTCAATGTTAAGTTTTGGACAAACACTGCGCTGCATGTACTGAAGGATTTTCTTTAACATAAATGTTTGTGAAGTTACATACCAAGCTGAAGGAGAGATTGACAGGGCTGATTCACAGATCAACAGTTTAGACATACAAGTTAGGAGAGAAGTGGAAAAGCACACATCTGGCTCAGGCTGCACATGCACTCAGCTTACTGATCTCTGGCTGCACTTGGCATCTGAGAGCCTGGAACAAGGTCCAAGGCCAAGGGTTGGGAATATAGCCAGATATGCAAAAGCAAGAGACGGGGACATGGGCCATATGTATGGCCAGCAGTGGGGGCTGGAGACTGGTGTATAGCCAGATGAGAGTGAGTGGATAAGGAGTAAAGAGAGGGGCAGTGAACAAGTACTTAATGCAGAAAAATTATGTAACGTGAAAGGGTGGAATCAAAGAAGGGTATTGACCCAAAGGGGGAAAATAAAAAAGTAAAGTTCAAATTGTAGCATATACCAGAAAGTTTACAGACAACCTACTTGGTATGTTGCAATTTGAAGTACAAAGGTATCCATATGCATTTAGCTTTGAGAGAAGTGCAAAGACACCAACTATCATATTAAACATGATACTACTGAAATACAGGTAGTAGATTTTTTTTCAAGTATCATTTATAAGTATCATAGATTGCAACATAGAAGAGAACATTTAGAAAGGACTGCTGTTATTGGATCGTTGTCTCCAAGGTCACCTTCAAACCATGAAAATATATGTCGGCTTCAACTGATAATCTCTGGTCAGATATATATTTTTTTACAAAATGTATAAAAAATTATTTTTCATCCTTTTTAACAAAATGAAAGCCCTCCACATAATGGACTGAAGAATCCCAGGAAGTAGCAGCAGACATCATATACAAGTAGTCTTCAAGGTCTACTTCACTGAAGGGCTAGTTTGAATAGTCATTCATTTTAAATACACTAAAGATCCAATAATCTGGCACATTCCAGATATTGGTGATATCAAACTGGCACATTTTCCAGACTGCTTACACAGCCACACTTTCTATTCATTTTCTTTTTTTAACTTTATTTTTATTTGGATAAGATATTTGCAAGTATTACACAAACTTTTTTTTAAGCATATAAAACCTTTTCCATTTTTTATATATGTATAAAACTATACATATTTATACATTCACAAGTACACATTCATGTTTGCTCCCACCCACAGACATACTTATCCAATCCCTGTTTACTTATTTACTTCATTTTTATCATTTTTTCCCCAAATCTTTTTCTTTATTTGTATTAATTCCACGTTTTCCAGAAATAAAACAGTGAACATTTGAACCAAGGGAACTTAACGTTAACACTATTACTATGTTGATGAGGAAAGCAGTATGAACCTTTATGAGAGTCATCTAAAGTCTGCTCGCATTGGGGTTATAAATTCAATCCATTTATTCCAAATTTGATACATTTTTTTCTTTTTGAATTCTCAGACAGCAAGTCATCTTTTCCATTTTAAATACTTCCAAAATAATTTCATGCCAATCTTCCAATGTAGGTGATGCTGGATTTAGCCACTTTCTGGTGACCGATTTCTTACTTGCCGCTAAAAGGGCCCGCGGCAGCTTTATCTCTTTCTTCTGTTCCAAAAACAATACATGCCCCAAATAGAGTGTCTCCAAGTTCAGAGGTATTGGAGTCTTAAATACCTTAACTAATGTTCTGTGAATACCTTTCCAATATAAACTTAATTTAGGGCAATCTTAAAAAATATGGAAATGATTTGCCTCCTTGGAGCCATATCTTCTCCAACACGCCATGTTTGTGTCTTTATAATTTTTCCTGGTATGGGGTCTTGAAGTATCTTATAATATTTTTCCAGCAATGTTCTCTCCAAATCAAAGAGTTAGTTGAAGACCACTGAAAGCTGCATATTTTCCCCCAAGTCTCCTCTGAAAGTACCAACCTCACTTCTTTCTCCCACTTCTCTTTAATATACAATGTGTTTTCATTTTTGGCATGAGAGAGGGCATTATGTAATCGAGAAATAGCTTTACTTGGTATTGAGCTGTAAGCCAATTTCAGAATCTTGAAAAATTCTAATTCTGCTGTTGATAAGTCCCTATATCTACAACTCTGGTTAAAGTAGTGTCATACTTGAAGGTACCTAAAAAAAACATTGCGTTCTAGGCCGATTTATCCTGCAGGGATTGAAAGCTTTGTAATGCACTTTTATGTGCGAATGAGAGGTAGGTTGTAAGACCTTTTTCTATCCATAATTCAAATCTTTTATCTCCTCTGCTGGGAAGGAATTCTGTATCATAAGCACACCATCTATTCACTTTCAAGATATTACTAAGTAATAAGATAAAATTTCCTGTGAACTCAGTGACCTGAAATAGATTGCAGGGGGAAATAAAGAAACTGAGTGGGGACAAAAACCTGAATACCAATACTTGGTAAGAGTCAGTGTGATCGCAAAACAACAACTAATGCTCTTATGAAAAATTTTTTCATATCCTAGGACATTCTAAAGTTCTTCAGAGGCAATGAATTATAAAGAATCATGACATTCTAAATAATCACCCAGACTCTGTAATTTTTTTGCAAATAAAATTGAAAAAGCACTGTAGTCAGCATTGCTCTTGTGCAATTCTGCTCAGAAAAGGCATCGCTATTGAGCCTACCAATTTAATGCAGCTGAAATGCTCTGTAACTTGCACGTCTACCTGTACCAAGGTCATCAGAAACAAATCCTGAAAGTACAATCAGCCAACTCAAAAACAAGGCCTGAAATTATTTTGAATTAGACAATGGAAAATAATTTTTTTGTTGTAAATCAAAACACTTACTGTAGTTTATATTTAATTGGAAAACTAAACAGTAAACAGGTAAACAGATCAGGTGACCAAAATAATGCAGATAACCTCCATGTTATGGCTGTTTAGGTAACAGACAGTGACCCTTAAAGAATTCACAAATCACTATGAAAAAAAAATTGAGAAACAGAATAAAATGCACTTGTTTGGAATGTGTGTGGAAAGGAGTAAATTTTTTTTTCAACTCATGCTTCTTGACACATAGTTGACCCAGTTTCACGTTATGGAATATCACGATAAAAATGCCAAGGTGGCAACATTACCCCCAACGCTGCCTGTAAACACAACCTGCATGATGCTGCATTCCACATGGACAGTTTATAAATTGCAGCCAGATGAGTACACAAAGGAACAAAAGGATAAATTAGATCTGAGCGAAATGGTGAGTAGTCGAAGGCTAAGATGGAAAAGACAGTCATATTGACCCATTGAGGTATTTTACCTGCTTATGAGTTGTAAGCTCTATGCATTTGCTTAAACAGTCAATGAACTGTTAAGTTATTATTAGGAATGTCAATGTTATTTTTGTTAATTTAAATAACTTTACCACCTTGTGTCTGCAATCAAAGGCTATCATAATCCTGACCTTCTTGTAGGAGGTGTTATTAAGATACAAAGGAGTGGAACAGAAATGGTAAAAAAAAATTATATGGGGAAAAAGAAGCTTTACTGCCATGAATGGCATGTTGTTTGGAGTCAGAATTGGCATACACAGCATCTTGGAATGACTGTATTCTCATGCAAACTAGCCTCCAAATGCCTGTCAATCACCCTGATAAGAATTTTATCAGGCATTCCACACCCTGAACAGTTGGGATGGAGCATTTACAGAACCAGTAGTCAGCTAATCTCAGAGGGTCCCAAAGAGAGCAAACAACTGAAAGGAGTGCTTTCCTCTTCTTTCATTTTGAGTGGCTGACTGTCATTTATATAATAATTAAATATTTGCACAGATGGAACCAAATCTTCCCACATTCCATTTGAATGCTTATATCACTGTCTCACACCTCCCCCAAAATTAGCACATATCCTGAGTAGACTCCCACAAGGTCACTTTTATTCCAAAATTCCAAAGGCATATCCACCAGTGACTCATTTTGACCAAAATTCCCAGTAACTTCAAATGAACCTAAACAAACTTCACTGAACTCAAAAGAAAAACTGGATCCACTAGGCCTTCAAACTTAGAAAAAAAAGTTTCACAAGTCTCAACCCCAATTTCAAAATCACTATCAATAATAACATCTGATTATTTTAAGTGACACTGCTGCTATCTCACAATTTCTGACAAAGGGACAAAACAATGAAAATGCAATGAAAGAAGGACCAATGGCGGGAGGGGGGGGGGGGGTGGAAACAAGTCACAGACAATGCAGTCTTCAATACACACCAGACTGTTCCTTTATGGTTGCTGAGCCCAGAACTCTTGACATATCACCACACTGGAAGTATCAGAAAGCTATCAAATCCCGTCTCAGGGCTAAGATGAGGCAGTAAACATAATAATACACAAAAATAAACCTGGAGGTACAGAGAAGGAATGGACACTAAGCCAAAAAAAGACAACTGAATTGAAGATGACCCAGAAAATTGATTAAATGATTGATTATGAAGGAGCAGAGGAGGACTGCATGGTAGAATCTTGGGTTTTTGAAATTTGTGGCTGACCTTTGCTTTGCCTTCCCTGCCTATTTATGGTCAATTACTGGATTTGTTATTAAATTAAAAAGTGGGAAAGATCCAAATAATCCCCAAGTAATTTATTTGCTTTAAACCACTTTAACTATCAACTCATTCACGGAACTCAGTTGCTCAAGCCAGCAACTTTTATGCAACATTCAACAAACAAACCCAACACCAGAATGTTATACAAAAAGTGACTGCACATGCCTAAATTCTGCAATTCACTTTAGGTTTGGGCACTCATCTTTCAGTACTGACATTACTTGGTCCTGACTGAATAAAGTCAATATTATCTCTTATCATGCCTCACTGTTCAACTGAATCAAGCCACCAACATATCAGTTCGGAATACATGCTTTATTGGGAAAAGTTGCAAAGCACTAGATGAGATATGACTAGTGGGAAAAAATTAATTTGACCACTGACTAGAGTCTTAGATTTATAATTTAACTTGACAATATGTTGAACTGAATTTTCTGACTTCCGTAGAAAGACATTAAGCAATCAGATATACATAAACAAAATAGAAAGCAGGCAGTTTGGAGGAGCTTGAGATTTTCAGATAGACACATAAATATGAAGGGATGGGAGGAATATGGATTACACACAGGAAGAGGGCATTTCACACAAATTGGCATTATGGGCACAAGATCATGGGCCAAGTAGCCTGCCCAGTGCTGTAATATTCTATATTCTAAAACAGAGAAGTTTCATTCCTACTTCTGATGGAATATGGAAGTTGGAATACAATGTAGGAAATATGTATGACAATGCACTTTGAGAGAAGGATAAATGCATCGATTATTTCCAAAATGGGGAGGAAATTGAGAAATTGGAGCAGCAAAGGAACTGCTGAATCCTTTTGCAGGATTCCCTAAAGGTTAACATCTGGACTGAGTTGGTAGTAAGGAAGGCAAATGTAATACAAGTATTTATTTAGGGAGAACTAGAATATAAAAGCAAGGATGTAATGCTGAGGCTCTGTAGGGCATTAGTCAGAGTACATTTGGAGTATTGAGAGCAGCTTTGGGTCCCACATCTCAGAAAGGATGTACTGGTAATGGACAGGGTCTAGAGGTGGTTTATGAGAATGATCCTGGGAATGAAAGGGCTAATGCACGAGAAATATTTTCTGGACCTGTACCTCCTGGAATGTGGGGTGAGGCTTACTGAAACCTACCAAATTCATTGAAGGATCTAGTTAGATGGGACATGGAGAGAACATTGCCAATAGTGGGAGAGTCTAGGACCAGAGGGCACAAAGACCTTCATTCAGAACAAATACAAGCAGGAACTTTTTTGGTCAGAGGGTGGTGAATCTGTGGACTCAATGTCATGGGTGACTCTGGAAGTCAAGTCATTGGATAAATTTTAAGCAGAGGTTGATAGGTCCATGATTAGTAAGGGTGCCAAAAGTTACGGGGAGAAGGCAGGAGAATGGGGTTGAGAGGGAGAATAAATCAGCCATGATCAACGCCATGACCTTCCTGACGAAGGGTCTCGGCCCGAAACGTCGACTGTACCTCTTCCTAGAGATGCTGCCTGGCCTGCTGCGTTCACCAGCAACTTTGATGTGTGCAGTCATGATCAAATAGCGGAGCAGACTGGATGGGCCAAATGGACTAATTCTGCTATGTCTTGTGGTCCTTACAACTCGAATAATAACGAGATCTCACAAACACACACTAAGCATTAAATAACATATTAAAGTACATTCCTTAATCGATATTACATTGCTGTAATAAACAGATTATCTGGATACATGGCTGCTATTGGCAGCAAGCTTGATAGAATCTGGTTGCATGATTTTGTATGTTACAGGAGTGACCACAGTAAACCAAAATCATGATTGGTGAAATGCTTCAGGGCATCCTGGAAACATGAGAGGCACAACAGAAATGCATTTTTTTTCTTTGTTCGTTTCATCCGTTATATCTCAGTACCTCAACTTTTCTCGAGAAACAAATACCAAGAGATGCCTACACCAAGGTCAAGTGACAACTGCTACCTGAAAGAAACAGAATCTTCCCTCCTGCCCTTCCCAACTACACTGCAACACCATACTTTGAATTCAATTCAAAGTATTTTGTACAACGGAAGTTTTCATAAAACTTGTACAACATATTACAAACTGGAAATGTGATGAGTTCTGGTGATCTTTTGCAGTCCATACAATTCACATACCCTTAGGCTCTTTTCTCCCTATAGTATATGTTAGAAATAATATCTTTGTAATAACCTTAGAAGATTATCTTCATACCCTTGCCTTTTGCCTTTGGTAGAATTCATAACACAGAGGAGCAGAATTAGGCCATTTGGCCCACCAAGTCTGCTCCACCATTCCATCATGGCCAATTTATTATCCCTCTCAACCCGAATCTCCTTTCTTCTCCCCATAACCTCTGACACCCTGATTAACCAAGAACCCATCAACCTCCGCTTTAAATATACCAAATGACTTAGCCTCCACATCCACCTGTGGCAATGAATTCCACAGAATCACCACCCTCTAGCTAAATAAATTCCTCATCTCTGTTCTAAAAGGATGTTCTTGCATTCTGAGGCTGTACTCTCTGGTCCTAGACTCCCCCCACTATATGAAACTTCCTCTCCATATCTCCTTTACCTAAGCCCTTCAATATTCAATGTTTCAATGAGATCCACCCTCATTCTCCTAAACTCCAGCAATTACAGGCCCAGAGCCATCAAAAGATCCTCATATGTAAACACTTTCATTCCTGGAATCATTCTCGTGAACCTCCTCTAGAAACTCTCCAATGCCAACACATCTTTTCTTAGATCAAGGGCCCAAAACTGCTCCAAATGTGGCCTGACCAATGCTTTATAAAGCTTCAGCATTACATCCTTGTTTTCGAGTCCTGTCGAAATGAATGCTAACATCGTAATTGCCTTCCTTACCACTGACTCAACCTGCAAGTTAACCTTTAGGGATCCTGCACAAGGACTCCTGAGTCCCTTTGCATACATGATTTCTGAATTTTCTCCGTTTAGAAAATAGTTAAGGAATAAGTTATACCATAAGTGCATGACCATACACTTCCCTGCACTATATTCCATCTGCCATTTCTTTGCTCACTCTTCGAATTGGTCTCAGTCCTTCGGCAGACTCCTTGCTTCCTCGACACTACCTTTCCCTCCACTTACCTTTGTATCGTCCGTAAACTTGGTCAAAAAAACCATCAATTCCATCATTCAATCAATGACATACAACATGAAAAGAAGTGATCCCAAAACCAACCCCTGCAGAACACCACCAGTAAAATGGCAGCCAAACAGAAAAGGCCCCCTTTATTCCCCACTCTTTGCCTTCTGCCAGTCAGCCAATCTTCAATCCATGTTAGTCTCTTTCTTGTAATACAATGGGCTCTGGTCTTGTTTAGGAGCCTCATGTGTGGCACTCTGTCAAAGGTCCTCTGAAATTCCAAGTCGACAACATCCACTGACTCTCTTTTGTCTATCCTGTCTGTTAATTCCTCAAAGAATTCCATCAGATTTGTCAGGCAATATTTCCCTTTAAGGAAATCATGCTGACTTTAGCCTATTTTATCACCTGCACCCAAATACCCCGAAACCTCATCTTTAATAATAATCTCCAATATCTTCCTAACCACAGAAGTCCATCTATCACAGATTAATATGGCTACTTATATCAAGCAGGCAGACACATGGGTTATTTCACTCAACCTCTCAGGCCACAGATTTTTATAAGCTTTTTATATGGATAGGTGATCATGCTTGACGAGGTCATGGCCTTTGGACAGTGTTGGTATTAACAAATTTCCTCCCACCTCCTCCCACACAACTTCAGCCAGTCTTACAGGAATGCAATTCAGATGGTCTTTGGAAGGAACTGACACCACACAATTCAATAGGTATGCATTACCATTTCTCTTCTACCCACAAAGAATTCCTATTTATTTAAGCAGCAAATAAAAAAGTACTGAATCACTGCAATCCGGCCACTAATCAGGAACCAAATCCCTTCATATATTCAGTCTAACCCATTTTGTACTTTCATAATTTTCATTATTGAGTTAATATTCTGCTTTAAGATGCATCAACTATGATATAAAATATAAAGCTTAAGAAATGTACGCAAGAGTCTCTTGTACACAATGTACACAAGTTTAAGAAATGTACACACAGCTAACAAGCTCTTCCATAGGGCTATATTAAGCTGTCAGTTGTGTTTCAACTAGGAGGCTGAGGGAATAATTATCACTTCAAAGACTTGAGCACATGTCAAGGCTGAAGCACAAGTCTGGTACTATGGGAGTGCAACGCCATTTGAGGTAATCTTTTCAATGAGATACAGAATGAAGCCCTGCTTTGCCTTCTTACATGGATGTAAAACGCCTCACAGCACAATTTCAAAGACAGAGGGTAAAATGGAATTAAGCCTAACATTCAAGTTTATCTCCCAATCATCACTTAAAATAGTTGTACCTTACTGAAAATACAGTTCTCAGCCATGTTTCCTTCATTAACAGAACAGGGCACTTCAAAAGTACTTTCAAAAGTGTTTTGGTGAACAAGATACAATGGGTGTCACAATTGTTTTTTTTCTCTTTGATAACACATGGTTTAGCTTCAATGCACTTCAGCAACCAGAAAATACCATCAGGTTATTGCAGGTACAATATACAAAAAGAACAAGTATATCAAAGTTGCATCAAGGATAACTCAGTGTACATCACAATTGCCTTAGAGTCAAAGTTGCTGGACCAAGTGACACCACACAGTACAAATACCCTGACTCACCAATGCAACAGTGAAGATGTTCTACAACAACAGGAATTCTGCAGATGCTGGAAATTCAAGCAACACACATGCACCAGCAACTTTGACGTGTGTTGAGTGAAGATGTTCTTTTTGGATGAAATTGAAGAGATACTCTACCTCCCTTTGCAGGTAGAGTTATAAACTAGACTTGTGGACAGCACATGAACAAGCATCTGGGAGACCAGCAAAATGGATTGAAATGGATTCAGCTGCTACTGCAGGATTCAAGCCAGAGTTGCAATACACAGGAACGAGTCCATCTATGCAACTCAACCATGCCAACCAGGGTGCCTCCAAGAGTTGATCCCATTTGCCAAGGTCTGGTCCATATCCCTCCATTTCCTATCTTTTATATTGTAATTGTATCTGCCTCTAGCACTTCACCTGGCAGCTTACTTCATATACCCACCACTCCTTGGTGCTCCTCAAATCCCCTTTATATCTTTCTCCTTGTTCACTTACTGAGCAGTGAGGCCAGCTGGTGGCTACTCTTCACATGTCTGCTCACTCTCCTGCTACACCTGTTTGTAATCCCTTCCTACACAATGTTTTAGTTCACTTCTGATTTATGATTAATCACTAATCACATCAGCAATACATTACTCAAATAAGTGTATCTATACCATGGCTAAAGTATTTCCATCTATTATACTCCTTCCCCACCTTCTTTGCCATTTAGATTAATGTGTCATATCTTTTTCTAAGTTCTGAAGGGTCTCTGACCTGAAACATTGACTGCTTCTCTTTCCACGGATGCTGCCTGGTCTACTGAGCTCCCCCACTCAACATTTTCTCTTTTTATTAAGCTAAAGTTTCAGTGATTTCAAACACATACTGTTTGCTTTTTTTATATAAAGTTTCAGGGCACATTGCGTGGTCAATAAAGGATGTTTCGCCACCCACTTTGCTAGAAAATAACAATGGCTTCAGCTCCATTCAAATATACTGGGATTTCCTGCAGCATTTCCTCAGAAAAATTACAAAAAAAATAATTTAGGTACGCACGAGTCATTAGACATATACATAATTCAATGAACAATGGAGAATAATATTAATGTTTTTAAATACCTACTGGTTTCTCAAAGTAGTAAAGGAAGTTAATCTTATTGATGCAGATGAGCCACACAATTTAGTTTAACAATGAAAGCGAGAGTATGCCATAACATTCTCAAAAAGCTGTAAAAGAAAACAAGTCAATGCTTGAACACAGTTTATTTCAAATCAGTACTTTCCCTCATTATGGGCTGCCCATATCTTTACAATAAATCAAGGAAAGACCATTAAGAGAGTGATTCAAGCTTCTTTCTTGCTGGTGGGAACCTCTATTAAATTAGCATATGAATTTCCCATCTGTGATAGCAGTTTCCAAAGCACAAAAGAAATGACCAAATTATCCTCTGACCACTATAAATTATCACTTATGTTCTGTGCAGTTTGTTTTCAAACAGTAACAAAGTGATATTTTGCTAGTGTGGTGCATACAATATTGGTATTAAGATAATGGCTAACATCAGGACATTTAATGTGCTATGCAGAGAAACTTTATTGTAAACTAGGACAACTATAGAATTTCATGTTTTATTTACATACCAAAACAGAGCCTGAAGCACCTTTACAACCTCAGTATTCAAAAGTGTGTTCTGAACCACACTGAGGTGCATCTATTTTCTAAGAGTTTTTTCTGATAAATTCAGAACCCCAAAGTGCTTTATAACCAATGAAGTCTTTAGATGATTTGTCATGTTGGAATCCTGATACCTAATTTTCCCACAGCAAGTTATCACAAACAGAAAGTGATTACCTCTGTCAGTGATCTGAAAGACAGACAATATGCCCACTGAAGAATTGGAGTGTCATTCTGAAAATTGTGCACTTCAGTGCCAGCACATTTAAATGCCTTGTGTTCAAACTTGGAATGAGAGTGCAACAAATTGTAGCTGACACCATATCTGATTCAAATGTCTCCATTGCCAGCGAAAGAGAAATCATCCCAACAGTTCCTTCCTCATCTGCCCCTCTTTAAACCATCACCTCAGAGTTCTCTTGACATCTCTAACAGTGACCGACAATCTGTTGTTCCATTTCATCTAGTGCCGTATTTTATAATCCTGAAAGCATGTTCATTTATTGTATTGTGCTAACAAAATCACTTCAACTGATAACCCTATAACTATTAGCAATAGTTAACTACCATTACTAGCTGTGATTCAGTAACACTTATGGTATCATTTTACCATATGCCAACTTGTCCAGAGTGCATCAGACATAGTCACAAAAATGTTCACGATCAATCTGTGGCAAAATCTTTTGCCGGCTTTTAATACAATTCCCGCCTTCTAAATCTATCAATTTTGTGTTTTTCCACCTCCCCCACCAATCTAATTTCAGATACCTAATCCAAATGAGCTAGTTTAAGCCTACCACCACAAACAGCACTAGTAAACTCCTGTGATACTTAATAAGTTAAAATACTCCTCAATATTCTAACTTGAATAGGTTGAAGATCAGAATTAGTTCTAATGTCCAGCTCAAGCATAATTCAGTGATCATTGTGGATAAAGCAAGGAATAAACTGCCAATTTTTAAAACATTTGCAAAGTACACAGAATCTTCAAGCAGAGAAATCTTTTTCACCCACTTTATTTTCTATTTCTTAGGGAGAGTTCTAAAATGGTGATTTTAATTCTAGTGTCTGGCAGCCAGGAAAAAAAATAGCTTATCTACATGGTCCGCTTGGGTCAGGGGCCTGTTGTGACCTGGGTCTCATAAGATTGTCTTTGGATTTCAGCCAGGCACCCAAAGCTCCTCAAACTTTCAAAAGAGATACAAAATCAAGTTTCTATAAGACTTAATGAAGCAAAGGTCAGAGCTTCACACAGACTTCTATCCCCCAACACAAGTAATGATTCCACTTGGGACTACAGCAAGGGAACATGTAAGAAATAGTAAGTTCATATTCACAAACAACTCCCCTTCCAATTTTCAAGGAAGCAAATCACTGGTTCCAAGGAAGAATCCCACAGAGACATGTAAAGAACCGTGATTCTGAGATCAGACTGCAATGTATGGAAACAAAGTCTAACCTAAATTTTCATTTAAAGACATTTAAATTAACCAAAACAATACATTACAAATTAATAAAATTTAAAAAACAATTTCAGAGAAGTAACTTCTGAATCTAATTTGCGTGAAATTTACTCTTTTCTGCCCATTCTGTCTTCCCTTTTTTATATTCTATGCATCTTGTTAAATCACTACGAATGGAAATATGCCATTGGTTCTTTGAATGACACTTATTCTAAAACTATGGCCACATATGCCTAGGCACATTACAACATAAATCAAATTTCTTTAGAATTCTGCAATAAGATGACATCTTTATTACTTCCTGCACCTGACCACAAAACAAAGCCTGCCTGCAAGAGATGTTCCATTGTATAATCAGATTCATTTCCTTTCTAGGCATTTTGCCCATTTAATACGTTCCGAACTTAAATAATCTCTTACATTGGTTGGGATTAAAATAAAATGAAGCTTGTGATCAGCAGGAAAGTAGATGACGAGCAGTTTTACATTGTATGGAATAACCACAACCTTCAGAAAATACACAATAACTGATCCATGTCATTCGGAAAGTGTATCAGTTTGAACTGAACAGTACTGTCACAACTAGAAGGTCAAGGTATTAAGTTTAATGAAAGTTCAGGAAGGCAACGACGAGACAATTATGATCACGTGTGTTCTTCTGACATACTCTAGTTCATTGAGTCTCCAAGTGGGCAATATCGGCTCCCCCCTCCCCCACAGGGTTAGGGGGAGTCTCTAAGGGGAGATGAAGATAAAGGGGGCGGTGAGGGAGGCCCTCAGTAGCAAGGGTGGCAGCTGAGAGAATTACAGGCTTAATTGGAGAAATGAATTAGTTATAAGTATTTGATCCTCATGGCCTTATAACCCACCGTTCTATTAGACTTTGCTCGAAGCACGTTATAGTTGTTGAAAAACAATGTGATACATTGTTTGTCATTATTTGACACATTATGAGAGATATGGACCAAAGAAATTGTGTTATTTCCAGGACTGGACTGCACATTATTGCCATTTACTACCATACTACAGTGCTAGCTAGTATGATTCCCATACTACAATCATACAATGGTGCAATTCATGTGAATTTGGGGTAAAGTTCAGAATCTGCCCTTTCAAAGGCATTGACTATATTTCTCTAGTCCACGGCCCAACCAAGATATTGCTGCCCCACTGATGTACCTTCAGGCAGAGAGTCAGGTTTTGCATGAACTATGATGTCATAACTTTCCCATTTATTGATCGCAGTGTTTGAGGTTGGACTTAACAATAGGTGATTGACAGCGTCATTAATTCATATGAAAAATGGCAGAAGCAGACTAAACGAAAATGAAGTGTAGACTATATAATATGGATTTATACCAGCAACAATGAGTCTGTTGTGTGAAAAAGTTTTTTTTCAAATGAGGCAATGAAAACAACCAGGCTCCTTGAACGTTTGAAGAGCATACACTCTGATAAAGCAAGCAAGAACTTGGCTTATTCAGACACTTCATGAAAACTTTCAGAAACAGAAAACACTTCAAAATATGTTTGCCAGCAGTTACAAAACAGTAATAGTTTGCAAACTTCATAGAACATTTCATTGCTCATCGCTAAATCTGGAAAGCCCCATGCAATTGGAGAAGAACTGATTTTGCTAGCAGTAAGGAGGATTGAGTATGGTTTTGTATGAATCACCAGTTCAAATAATTAAAGCAATCCCACTCAGCTACAACTCTATTCAAAGATGAATAGAAAGTGGAAGGCACATTGTGCAACATACTTAGGACAACAGAAGTTGCTCTGCAGTGGATGAGTCAACTTTGCCAGGCAATGAAACCTTGTTTCATGGTTATGTTCACTTCATAACAGATGAAAATATGGTTCAAGAGTTGTTATTTGCAAGGGGACTTGAAATAGATATGAAGGTGGAGTCAATATTTTGAGTTGTTAAGCAATTTTTCCAACAAGAAAGAGATCCTGTTTACCATATTCTCGCTTGTGCAAGAGATAGGGCACCATCAGTGACATGATGCCACTGTGGGGTTATTACTTTCTTGGAAAAAAGATGTTATCTTACATACTAACCAGTCACTGTGTAATTCACAGGCTGCACAAATTAAATAGTGTTATCATATAGCAAACAAATCAAGTTGGATGCTCTCAATTCTTGACTATTTCAAGAGCAATTAAGAGTGATGAAAAGTTCGAACATTTGCTTTTATGCTCGAGAGTCAGAAGGCTCTCAAAAGGAAACTGTCTAAGATGCTTTCATGTGCCCTTTGAAACTGATAAAATTCTTTTGAGACTCAAATGTTTTATTCAGTAACCTAGTTAAGAATATTAGGAAGGCATTGCTTATTTGTCAGTATTATTCACAAAGTTTAATGATATCAATTTTCAACTGTAAGGAAATGATGTGAATCTTATCAAAGTCTAATTAAATCATCTCCACTTAGCTATCCAATTTAACCCTCGGTCATTGTGACCTTCTCCAATTTCCAAGCCTCTGAGTTGAAAGAGAAAGAATACCAGATGATGATCTTCAAGTATACTGCGCCCACTTGGGTGAACTGCATAAAGACATGTCAGAGAGATTCCAGATTGGGTAATAAATCAATTCCTGAACATTTATAATGAAGAATTAACAGGAAGGATGGAGGAAGAAATGATCTCGCTACAAAATGACTGAGCTGGAACTGAGACTCAAAATCTTATCAAGACTTTTGGTTGCAGAAAGAAATCCCTGAACACAATCCTGCTGTGGAAAAAGGTCAACGATGTTCTTTATTGCCTTTCCAACATCATATTCAGAGGAGCACCATTTTAGTGCAGCCGCCCAACTTCTTTCAAAACAATGAAACAGAATGCAAATTACTGAACACAGGGATCTGAGACACCTTCAGAGTGACATTCCAACTGATGTCGAGGAGCTGTTATCACTGCACCAGGCCCATGCATCTCAGTGAAAGGGGAAAAAAGGAATGACGTAGTGAAAGGTTAGACTACAAATACGCACTCTAAAATTGTTGTTGAAAAATAGTTTTATTATAATTAAAGAAATAATTTTATTTGTAGCTTTAAGGAGATTTGAATAATCTTTGCAATTATTTGTCACTGTTTTGAAGTTGCAGAGTTAAACAAAAATGCAATGAAATCAAAATTGTTTATAACTTTATGTCATGGCCATAAAGGGACAGGAGGGTGCTGGTTTTGTGGTGTGGGAGCCAAGGGGCAGTAGTAACCCAAAATGTTTGGGAACCATAGGACAGACTGAAGCCCCAAGGGGCAAAAATTCCTGATAAGTTGCATGCCTCCTAACTGGCTATCACAAATATAATTTGAGTACTGTGAATTTGATGTTTTGTACTTCTGCATCAAAAATAAATGAAATTCAAAGCTGGGCATACTCTTCCATAGAAAATGATAATTAAGGATCCTTTGAATATTACTGGTTCTGATTAATTCTACAGTAGTATTTAGGGAAATGAACTGGCTACTTTATTCAATTTGGGAACGTTTGCCTGTCATAATACAAAAGCATACGCCGAAGGTCCTGCTAACAAATGTAAAGAGTGTGAATTTTCCTCTCCAATGCTGCGCAAAACATTCTTCCCTCAAATACATGGTAACTAGTTGTTCATTCAAAGCAGTGAGGGGTTGCACATTACTACATGTGCCAAACATACCCAACAGCTCCTAAACATGAAAATAACTTGCAGCATGTTAGTCTGAACAGCAACATGACAAAATATCTCTTCCAATTATTAGACTCTGCAGGAGTTTTCAGTTAGACATTTTACAATATTTACTTATCGCTTCAAAATCCTCAATCTGAATCTTGCCTTGATCAATTAAAAAGGTGGTCTTAAAATCATAAATCCAAGCCAATTTTGATATTTTAAAAAAAAATCAAAATTTAACCAAATTTTAGAAAGTTGCAAATATTGGAGAATACCAATATTTTTCTCTCATGTAATCTTTGTGGAGGTCAACAAAAAGGATTTGTACAAGAAAATGCACTGGCAGCATATCCTGTATTGGATCCCCTTTTGATTAAAATACTGAAAGACCATAAGTTACAGGAGCAGAATTAAGCCATTTGGCCCACCCAGTCTGCTCCGCCATTTTCCTCCCAGCCCCAATCTCCTGCCTTCTCCCACTATCCCTTCATGCCCTGACTAATCAAGAACCTATCAACTTCTTCCTTAAACATACATGAAGACTTGGCCGCCACAGCTGCCTGTGGCAAAGACTTCTACAGGTTCACCACTCTCTGGCTAAAGAAATTTCTTATCTTCATTCTGAAATTTTACTTCTCTATTCTGAGGCTGTTCCCTCTGGTCGAAAACACTCCACCATAGGAAATATCCTCTCCACATCCACTCTAGCAAGGCCTTTCACCATTCAATAAGGTAACCCCTCACTCTTCTGAATTCCAGTGCATACAGGCCCACAGCCATCAAACACTCTTCATATGACATTGCCATTCAACCCCGGAATCATTTTTGTGAACCTCCTTTGAACCATCTCATTTCAGCACATCTTTTTTTAAGGGGCCAAAACCACTCACAACACCCCAAGTGATACCTCATCAGTGCTTTATAAAGTTTCAACATTACATCCTTGTTTTTATATTCTAGTCCTCTTGAAATGAATGCTAACATTGCATTTGTCATCCTCACCACAGACTCAACCTACAAATTAACCTTTAGGGAATTCTGCACAAAGGCTCCCAAGTCACTTTGCAACTCAGTTTTTTTTTGTATTTTCTCTCCATTTAGAAAATAGTTAACCCTTCCATTTCTTCTACCAAAGTGCATGACCATACACTTCCCAACACTGTATTCCATCTGCCATTTCTTTGCCCATTCTCCTAATCTAAGTCCTTCTATAGCCTCTTCACTTCCTCAAAACCACCTGCCCCTCCACCTATCTTCATATTGTCTGCAAACTTTGCAACAAAACCATCAATTCCATCATCCAAATCAATGACATAAAAAGAATCGGTTGTAACACAGACCCCTGTGGAACACCAATTGTCACCACCAGCCAACCAGAAAAGGCTCCCTTTATTCCCACTCTTTGCCTCCTGCCAATCAGCCACTGCTTTATCCATTCTAGAATCTTTCCTGTAATACCATAGCTTGTTAAGCAGCCTTGTGTGGCACCTTGTCAAAGTCCTTCTGAAAATCCAGGTACACATCAACCAATTCTCTTTTGCCAACCCTGCTTGTTATTTTTTTCAAAGATTCCAATAGATTTGTCAGGAAAGATCTTCCCTTGAAGAAATCATGCTGACTACGGCCTATTTTATCATGTGCTCCAAGTACCCTGAGACCTGATCCTTAATAATTGACTCCAACAACTTCCCAACCACTGAGGTCAGACTAACTGACGTATAGTTTCCTTTCTTCTGCATCTCTCCCTTCTTGAAGAGTGGAGTGACATTTGCAATGTTCCAGTCTTCTGGAACCATTCCGGAATCCAGTGATTGTTGAAAGATCATTACTAATGCCTCTACAATCTCTTCAGTCATTTCTTTCAGAACTCTGGGTTATACTCCATCTGGTCCAGGTGACTTATCTTCCATCAGACCTTTCAGTTTCCCAAGAACCTTGTTTCTAGTTATGGTATATTACCTCTCCAGCATTGTTTCACAGTGGTCCAATATCCACTCGTGGCCCTCTTTTACACTTTATGTATCTGAAGAAACTTTTGGTATCCTATTTAATGTTATGGGATAGCTTAACTTTGTATTCCATCTTTACCTTCTTAATGACTTTTTTTAGTTACCTTCTGTTGGTATTTGAAAGCTACCCAATCCTCTAACTCCCCACTAATCTTTGCTCTATTATATGCCTTCTCCATGGCTTTTATGTTGGCTTTGACTTCTCATTAGCCATGGTTGTGTTATCTTTCTTTTAAAATACTTATTCCTCTTTGGGATGAACACGTCCTGTGCTTCCAAATTGCTTCCAGAAAATCCAGTCATTGCTGCTCTGCCTTCTTCCCTGCCAGTGTTCTTTTCCAATCAATTCCGGCCAACTCCCCTCTCATGCCTCTGTAATTCCCTTTACTCCACTGTAACACTGATACATCTGACCCTGGCTTCTTCTCAAATTTCAGAGTGAATTCAGTTATATTATGGTCACTTTCCCCTAAGGGTTCTTTTACCTTAAGCTCTCTTAATGAATTCTGGTTCATTGCACAACACCCAATCCAGACTACCTGACCCCTAGTGGGTTCAACCACAAGCTGCTCTAAAAAGCCATTTTGTAGGTACTCTAGAAACTCCCCCTCTTGGCATCCAGCATCAACCTGATTTTCCCAATATACCTACATATTGAAGTCCCCCAAGACTATTGTAACATTGTCCTTCGGGCATGCGTTTTCTATCTCCCATTGTAATTTACAGACCACATCCTTACTACTGTTTGGGGCGGGGGGGGGGTCTGCATACAAATCCCATCAGGGTCTTTTTACCCTTTTAGTTCCTTCGCTCTATCCACAATGATTCAACATTTTCCAACCAAATGTCATCTCTTTCTAACAATTTGATTTCATATTTTTTTTAAACCAGAGCAACACCACCCACTTTACTTTCCTGCCTATCCTTTCAATATAATGTGTATCCTTGGACATTAAGCTCCCAGCTTTAATATTCTTTCAACCATGATTTAGTGATGCCTATATCATACCTGCCAATCTGCAACTGTGCTACAAGTTCATCCACCTTATTCCATCTACTGTGCACATTCAAATGTAACACCTTCAGTCCTCTATTCACCCTTCTTGAATTTGTCTGCCTATTACGTTGCAACTCATCTTGTTGACTGCAATTTTGCTCTATCAACAGCTTTTCCACATACATATTGCCCCTGTTTGTAATCCAGCTACCTCATTTTCAGTATTATTACCAGTCTTTCCTACAATACTCTTGCATTGAAATATATGCAGTTCAGGACACTTGTTGCCCCATGCTTAACCTTTTGATTCCCAACTTTGTCTGAGATTTTGCCAACATCTGCCTCCACAACCTCTCCACTAACTGTTCTGGCACTCTGGTTCCCAACCCCCTGCAACTCTAGTTTAAAACCCACCATGCAGCATTTACAAACCTCCCTACTGTGATATTAGTCCCCTCCAATTCAGGTGCAAACCATCTCTTCTGTTCAGGTCCCATCTTCCCTGGAAGAGAGCCCAATGATACAAAAATCTTATGCTCTCCCTCCTACACCAACTCCCTAGCAATGTATTAAACTGTATAATCTTCCTAGTACCATAATGCTGTAAATCTTGCAGCATTCAGATAGAGCTATTGCCCAGAGCAAACTGGAAAATTGTAGCAATGAGTAACATATAAATTTTTACTGGGTAGATACCTGCATTATGACTTCAATGCAGGCAGGGCTGCTGTTCAGGATGTTAAACTGCCTTCTTAATTTTCAATGTTTATTAGACTGTTGTTATCAGAAAACATGTTCTAGTCACCGACTTGAACTTAAGCAACAGATATTCCCCAAGAGCTGGTTAGTTCCACAACTTGACCAGTAAGGACAAGTGACAATAAATTGTTTTTTTTGACTTTCTGCTTTAGAAATTGTGTGCAAGTTACTTTTCATTGCTTTAATTGAATTAGTCACCTGAAAAGGTATAAAACTTAGACTTTCCCATCTGCTCCACCCTTTCTAAAATGTGGCTATCCTTCAAAATTAACTTTCTTCATCTTATTACTCTATCTAATTATTTTTTAAAATCCCCCCAAAAAAGCCATTCTTGAATATATTTAATGATATTAAATTTATTGCCATTGCCATTTATTGCCATATGTGGAGAAAATTCCAACTAATCATAACTAGGTGAGGAAATAAATCAGACCCGAGACAAATTCTGACATGTTCAACTTACAGAAGCAAAAAAAAGTGCCAGTTTCAATTTCATTATAGAAACTGGGGACTTGGAAAACAGAGAGAAATGAGAAAATCTGCAGTTACAGGAAATCTAAGCAACACACACAAAATGCTGGAGGAACTCAGCACGCCAGACAGCAAGGAAAAGAGTTGACGTTTCAGACCGAGACCCTTCATCAGAACCCAAGTTTTGAAAGCTGTTTAGTTTGCTTAAGGAAATTCAGACAGCGTATAATAAAAAGACAAAATGCAATAAATTAGTTAAATTGGCATGTAATTGGAAATGTGAGATGCTGCTTTTTGCTATCAGATTAAGGAAATGACATGGATTGCTAGTCAAAATGAAATATGTATATAGGCAAAGGGTACCACAGATAAACAAAATCACTGCTGGCAGCTATTAATAAAGCCAATAAAAAATTCAAACCTGTAGATTCATAAATTCATGCCTGGAGCGATAAAACTGAAAATCAGAATTGATACTTTCTATTAAACCTTGCTTTATGTCAATAGAAAATAACTCTGGTCTCTACAACTATGATAAGAGAAGCAGTGCAAACAGCTTCACAAAAATGATGTCATAACAGAGGAAACATTGAAAAGACTGAGACTGTCTTTAGAAATAACAAAACTGAGAGGCAAGCTAATAGGTTTTCCAGATTACGAATCATTGTTGCAGCAGAGTAGCCAGGATAACATGAGGGAAAAAGCAAAACTTGTGATCATAAATGCAAGATGAATCCTCATGAATCCAACAGAAACTTCAGAAGTGTGAACCTTAAACCAGATAAGGAAAGTGCATAGATGTATTTAAATGAAACCTGAAAAACAACATGATCGAACAGAACTGAAATTTTGTTCACCAGAATCAGGTTTATTATCCATTGCCTTATATGATTGTGAAATTTGTTTTGTGGAAGCAGTACAGTGTAAAGACAAAATTGCTATAAATTACAAAATAAAATGGAATAATGAGATAGTGTACATGGACTTATGAACCGTTCAGAAATTTGATGGAGGAGAGGAGAAAGATGTTTCTGAATGACTGAGTGAGAGTCTTCAGGCTCCTGGAACTCCTCCCTGACTGCAATAATGAGAAGACGGCACGTCCTGGATGCTGGATCCACCCTTCTTGAGGCAGCACCTCGAAGATGTTCTTTTTTTTATATATAATTTTTATTGAGTTTTCAAAGTGAATACATGAGAATATCTACCCTCCCCCCTCCCCTTAACCCTCCCCCCCGATATATACTCCTACCTAAAGAGAAAAGAAAAAAAGTAAAAAAAAACCGCCTGAATATTGGAAGGTTTGCACATGCTCCATGGGATTAAAAATAAATTTAATATATATATTTGTTACTTTCCCCAAGGAACCAAGATCTTTATCATCGGAACTGTAAATAAGGGCTCCAAATATTCAAAAATGTTTCATATTTATCTCTTAAAATCTAAAACATTACTTAGCTTCTCAACTCTCATAGTTCCCTGAGGAATCTCTTTGAACTTCACCATGTTGCTACGTGTTTCCCTCCCAATCATCCAGGCAAAAAGAGAAAAAAAAGATAAGATACAAAAAAGGAAAAAACAAAATATCCCCCCACTAATGTTGTGAATGAAAAGATACACAACACTACCCCCCTCCATTTTTCGGGTCGTGGCTACTGCCACGCTTGCACACATGAATAACATAGCCATTGGTCAGTATTTCTTCCAGCTCCCCCGTAACAAAAAATTGTATATATATATATATATGTGTGTATATGTATATATAAAAAAAAATTAACGTCACTATTCCCAGCTAGTATTCCTCAAATTTTAACCTTTCTTTCCCTCCCTCATATAATTAATAATATATTTATATATTCATCCGCCTAAAAATCCAACAGACCTACTCCTTGATCCAGTTTTCATCTTCAATCCATCTCGCTCCCTTAGGTTTGTTCTTGTATCTTGAATATTCAAAGAGTCTCGCACAAACTCCTCCATTTTCCGGTAATCGTCAAAAAATCTTTTTTCTCCACCAGCCAAAAAAATCTTCAAGGTTGCAGGATAACGCAATATAAATTGATGACTGTGATCCCATAGGGCTTTTTTCACTGGATTAAATTTCTTCCTTCTCTTCAAAAGTTCATAACTTATGTCAGGGTAGAAAAAAATTTTCTCCCCTTCTATCATCAGTGGCCCTTTTCTCTTCTTGGCAGCTTGGGCAGCCGCCTGTAGAATCCTTTCTTTGTCTTGAAATCTTAAGAATTTTATTAAAATTGATCGTGGATATTGGTCATTTTATGGTTTTGGTCTTAGAGCTCTATGTACTCGCTCAATTTCAATTGATCGGTCTTCCTCTTTCATTTATAAGGTTTTCGGGATCCATCTTTGAAAAAAATTCTATTGGATTATCTCCCTCTATACCTTCTTTAAGACCAACAATTTTAATATTATTACATCTACTAAAATTTTCCAACACGTCCACTTTCTCCAAGAGTCGATTTCTTTCCGTGTTCCAGACAAGCACATCATTTTCTGTTTTTTCCACTCTATCATTAATATGCTCCATTTTTCTTTCCATCTTCTGAAGTTTCTTATCCATTTTATCCTGTCTTTTCATAGCTTTATCATAGCACATCTTCACGTCTCTAAGCTCTGTTCCTAATTTTCTTAGTTCAGCCGTTATTTACAATAAAGCCTCTCTTATGTCTCCGTCATCTCCTTTACTTCCAGTTCTTCCTCCTCTTCTTCATCTGTATTCTCTGCGGTATCCAATTCTGACTCTGAGTCACTTTCAGTTGCAATGGCTGTCGGTTCTTGTAGTTTAAGTTGTGTCGATTCGCGCATGCGCATTTCCGGCATCTTCTTCCGAGAGACCGCTACTGCCGCCATTGCTCCCGTTCTTCTATGCCAGAGATAAAATGCGTCTCCTCCGGATGAGATCCAACCTGAATCCGAGGCTCCATCGCTGCAGTAGGCCCTTTTTTCTTCCCATCTCGCGGCAACTTCACAACAACAGACTTCTTCTGTTGCGGTTTACGAAGCATATCGTAGGGTAGTCTTACGAAGTTTATAAGTAGTTTTCGGAAAGTATTTATTAACTTTTACTTTGTTTAAACGGTACTTTGCTGATTTTTTACGGGAGAGCTGGATTTACACGTCTCAATCCCACGTCATCACGTGACGCCCCCCCTCGAAGATGTTCTTGATGGTGGGAAAGATTGTACCTCTGATGGAGCTGGCTGAGTCCACAACCCTCTGTAGCCTCTTGCCATCCTGTGCATTAGAGCCTCCATACAGTCAGAATGCTCTCCACCGTATATCTGTAGAAATCTGTAAGTGTCTTTGGTGACATACCAAATCACCTCAAACTCAACACACAAAGCCACTGCATCCACGTTGTTGGGGACAAGATTGATCCTCTGATAAGTTAAGATCCATTACGTTTGCACTGCTCACCGTTTCCACCACTGACCCCTCAATGAGAATGGTGTGTTCTCTCCTGATTTGCACTTCCTGAAATTTGCAATTTCTTGGTCTTGTTGATTCCTAGTACGAGATTGTTGTTACAACACCACTCAACTACCAGCTATTTCTGCACATTTTCGTCACCATCTGAGATTTTACCAACAGTAGTGTCATCTGCAAATTTATAAATGGTGTTTGAGCTGTACTTAGCTACAGTGTCATGTGGCGAACAAAGAGTGACAATATTTGGGAGGAGACTTGTGGGGCAGATGAACACATAGGTAATAGGCCTGGCAAGATGGCCGTTTAAAATTGTTAAAAGTTATGTATAATCCAATTTTCACTAATTCAGTGACTATGTTAAATAAAAATTGATTCTTTATACAACTCTTCATTGTTATATAAAAACAATGTTACATTAACACACTGATTCAATGCATTTGTAAAGGGAGACGTACCTTTCCATCAGATGCAGTGTTTATCCTGTAGTGGTATACCCTTCCTTCATAACGAAGTGATATGGATCTTTGTCCGGGGCTGCTTTCACTCTCCCGTACCAGAAAACTTCCATTGATGCCACTGCTGAGGAGATACTCTGCAGCATTGCGAGAGACTGGCCCATGATACCAGGAGTGTTTTTCTAAACTGTTAACTGGTGTTATGTAGTTGCTTGGAACCCAGCCTTGGCCATTTTTAGTCTGAGCCTCACACCATTCTCCATTGTGGTTATAGCCCAGAACACGAAGCTTTTCACCTTTAAAGAGAGAATCCAGGTTTCAATCCATAATTCTGCATATCACAAATAGAACAAAGTGAAACCATTTTCTAATGAGAAAACTACCTTCTATTTTGCATGTTTTGAAGTTAACGTTGTATATGGTGACATACGTACTGAACTTTGCAAATATTGCACTAATATTTGCTATATTTATCGATCTAACTTTAGAGATCTTTTAACTTCACAAGCACATATATTTTACACACAATCCCAGCCCCCTCCCAAAACTTCCAATCTACCCCAGATGTTGAAGTCACAAGGTACTGACTGATTTCACTTTACTGCTAGCCAACTGTGCAACGCGGGGAACATACTCTTCTCAGTCACTATCATACCATTTGCCACAACTGGGCAACAAAGAACAAATGTAAACACCATCTACAAAAATCAGCCTGGACCACAGTTGGCTGTGGAACTGAAAGCAGAGATAAAATGGCTTCCTAGGAGCTTCAAAAGGATTTGCCATATATGATAATCTTTATTTGCACAGATGTATACTGAAACAAGTTTACATCAAAGCAAATGTGGTCAAAAATATTTCCAATATTGTATATTGCATTGTGTAATTAGAGCCTAATACTTCAAGTCAGCGTTATAGCTTTCCATTCCAGGCTGTATTCTGTAAATTAGTTGGGAGAAAATTCATTACTCAGGATATGTTATTCTAACTTACTGAATTCACTTGCAACCTGCTCTATCTAGCATTTGGGACAATTCTGAAAGGAACACCACCATTTAGAGGGGGAAAACTGAAGTAGTGATGGCATCAATGCCAGGGCATAAACCTGGATGTGGAATTACCAAGTAGAAAACAGGTTCTGACTTAATACCAACTTAATTAAAAACAGATGCATCAAAAATGTATTGCTGGAGCGATGATTTTTTAAAAAACTATTGCAACCAAGGTCGATAGACACAAAACAAGTCCAGGTATACCTTCAGATGACAAATCAAGACTAGTGTGTAAATCCAGGGCTAATTTTATTATTACTCGCCAACCCTTGCCCCCCCCCACCTCAGACTAAATTACTACTTCAGTTAGTTCTCTGAAAATACCTAGAATAAGGACTTCTGCTAACCATTGGCATGGTACAGCTTAGCATGTACTATTCATTCAGGTTAACCATAGGATCACTAGTCTGCTTCAAAAAGATATTCCAATTCCAATATTGTACATTACATTGTGTTTGACGTTTGAATGGACTGGTGATTCACTGCTTACCTTTTGTTATGCTGAGAGTGTTATCACCACTGGCAACAAAATCATACAGTGCAACAAAAAGGTTGGGGTCATTTTCACTGGGGCAAGCAAGCAAGTTCTCTTTGGAATTCCACCGAGCAGCTTCATTCAAACCCTGTGACTCAAACTCCGGACGGTGCAGGGCTTCTGTAAAGAAAAGAGCGCTAAATTATAACACGTTTCAAGTAGAATATAATCAACAACCTGGTTAAATCTGCACTCCAGTCAGATGTTGTGAATTCAGTTTGATTACCAACCTCTGTAATATTAGACTCGCCCCATTCCACAAAATACATCCAACAGCTGGTAAGATATCTATGGCTTTCAAGTATTCACTGATAATTAAATTATAAGAATTTATAGGATATTTGAGAATGATTTAAAGGTAAAAGAATCCAAAGATTCAAAGAATTTGTAAGGCATACAATCACCGCCTTCTTGAAATTCCCCCCATAACATTCCATCTTTGATGCTGGATAAACTAACGGTTTGAAAACCTGTGCACAGCAATCTTTGATCTAAGTGATCTTGGCATCTGAACTCATGAGCCCAAGGAATGTACTTTTGTGCCTCAAGTTTTTTTTTGTTTTGTCCCATGTGGATTTACTTGGAATATTTACAAATAATGTTAGACTTACATTTTAATGACCTCAGAATATCCTGCTTTGATTGGGTCTCAGGATATCCCAAACTAGTCAATGTAGTTTGATAAGCAATGAGATTAAAAACGTTGTCACCCAATGACATTAGGGGGTATTTATTGGTCAGAACACTATGTTCAGCTCTACTCTTCTGCAAACATTATAGGTCTTTCACTGACAAATGACAGAGCCTCCCTTTTAATCTCTTGTCTAAAATAAGGTACCTCCAATGGAGCAGCAACCCCTCAGTATGAGGCTTGAGAATGAGCCTAAAAACTGAAGTTTCAGCCTTGACCAACTCCTTAAACCACAATCAGCAATGACAACAATACTTCTATTGAACATTATTCCAGTTAGACTGGTGAAAGATAGCAGCTCTCATTGTTCAATTATCTCATGTACCAGCAAACAATGCTACCAAAAGGAACACCCTCAAGATGGGCCATGAAGCAACTCTTTTCACTTCTTTGACCTCTTTTTATTTCAGACATGGTTCTGCCTCTGTTTGAACCTGTCATCTACATTTTGTGGGTTAATTTCCGGCCAATCCAGTGACCTGTAACTTCGCTCTCTCAGCGTGTTCTACGAGGCTGTGACCAAAGCGTGCGGCATGGTGGCCAGGAAGCCAGGAGATGGGCACAAGCTCATGATTGACTCCATTTCTTGCTGATTTCGCCAATTAAAGCACAGAGGAAGACTGAAATTGAGGCGGGTGCAGAAGGCGACCAGCACCGTCCACCAGCCTCTCACTCACTGTTGCTGGAGGTGTCTACGTGTGATAGTCTCTCACTTGCTGCTCCCGATGGTAGGTCCTTGCATTTGAATGATCTCTCTCTTCCTCAATGGTGTCAGCGGATATTGCTGGAGCAAGGTTTAATTGAAGCAGATTGTAGATTTGGACTCTAGATCAGGTTTACAATGCGTTCTAGTTTTGGTTGCTCTTCTTTGATAGTACTTTTTGGTGATTCTTTTTAAAAATTGGGACAGCCTACAGATAATGAACACTGAGCTGAACCATACTGAAATATACGTTTTAATTTTTGTGTTTTATATTGTGTTTTAGCTCGTTTTTTGTTGGCATTTGTGTAATTTTTTTTGCGCATGGGGGGAGGTTGGGGTTTGATATTTGATGGTTTTTGAATGGTTGGTTCCATGATTCATTTCTGTTTCGTGACTATGGTGAAAGATGAATTTTTTCAGGGTTGTACACTGCAAATGTACCAGATCATAAACAAATACAACTGAACACTTTAATTAATAACAGTTTTTCTGTGGAAAATTGTGGTAAATTATCACTGCAAACAATGAAGAGGCGAGCGAAAACAGACTCCAGGGTCAGGGTGTGTGGGTGCATGTGAGGTCAAGGCATGTTTAGCATGGAATTAGAGCAAGTGGAGTGGGAAAAGTTTGAGCGGAGGGGCTTTGGAGCCTATCCACCTAAATCGAGTGAGGTTGGATCGATCCTGTACCTCTCAATTTTGCGGAGAAGTTTTTGCTACGTATACTGGTTTATTATGGTAATTTGCATAACCTGATACCCAAACTTTGCTTCCAAAGTTCTGAATCACTACAGAAGAGCTTCAAAACTGGAAAATGCTTGACAAAATTTAACTGCTGCTCTCCTCCAACAGCTAATGCATCTCTTTGACTACTGATTACAAAAGTTAAGCACTACAAAATAAAAATTACCTCCCCTTGCCCCCACCAGGACTCTTTTCAGTTAATACTGGAGAACATTTAATTTTTCAGCAATATCCGTATTTAAAAAGCTGCCACTTATTCCAAGGTTTATTTGTTGTCAAAATATACAACTCTGAAATTCTTCAATTCTCCGGGCAGCCATAAAATCAAGCAAGTAATCGAAAAGCAGCATGACCATCAACCCCCAAATCCCACTTCCCCACAATAAAACCCAAACAAAAATAGAACAGGGCATTAACCTCTAAATCCCTTCTCCCACACAAAAACTGAACAAAATGGATAAAGGCACATCAATCCCCAACTCCCCCTCCTCACACAAAATAAAAAGATCTGGCAAAAAAACCCACAAAATATAAAAAACTGAGACTGAAAAATAGAGTCTATACTCCAAAGTCCACAGCCAAAACGGGAAAAAAAACCTGGACAATACTCTCCGGGCCTGGGCACAGCAGCAGGCTCTCTCCTCTCTGGTACCGAATAACCGATCAAAAGACAGGCAGCTGGCAATCACCCTAAGCACTCGCTTTGATGCTTCAACCTCCCTCATCACTTTAATCGGTGGACAATGGTAGTTTTAAACGCCAAAATAGAGCCAAACAAGAGCTTGCGCTCTGTCCTGCAGTCTGCTTGCTACGAAGTTCGTAAATGCTGCCTCCCAGAACCCTCTCAGACTGCAGAGCGCTGCAACACTCAAACGATCTCGCCTTGATGTTTCAATCTCCCTCGTCGCTTTAATCGGCAAACAATGGAAGCTTTAATTGGCAAAATGGGGTCAAGCATCGGCTTGTGCGCCATCCTGCAGGCTTCTCGCTACGAGATTTGCTCAAGCTGCCCGTGCCTCCTGGAATCCACTCAGAGACTGCAGAGCACTGAAGCATCCAAACAATATCTTAACAGCAACACACAAGCTCCAACAGTTCCAGAATCACATTCAAGGCGAGAAACAAACATAACAGACATAAAAAGAAGTGAAAGAGATAGCTTCATGATCTATTCAGTAAATGTTGCTCAAATGAGCACTGTACACAGGCATCATCTTGACTGGAAACCTTTCTGGTACTCTTCAAGCCAGCCTTCCTCCATTTATCATTCACAAAGCATAATTCATCCAAAACTCCACACTTGCAGCATACCATTTTCTTGTCGCCCCATTCATACTGTCTTAATACTAGCACTCAGTCAAGCAGCAACTCCGTATTCAAACCTTAATCCTTGTTTCCTGTCAAATTTATTATTATATACTCAACTACATGTATGTGCAGGTGCAATGAAAAACTTACTTGCAGCAGTATCACAGGCACTAGCCAGGCCATGCTCTCTTCTCAATGCTGCCATTAGGAAGGAGGCAAAGGAGCATTAGGCCCCACACCACCAGGTTCAGGGACAGTTATTACCCTTCCATCAGGCTCGAGAACCAGTGTGGATAACGTCACTCACCTCAACACTGAATTAATCACTGAACACAGCCTATGGACTTGTTTTCAAGGACTCTACAACTCACTCACAGTATTATTTGTTATTGTTTTTTTTTGTATTTGCATAGTTTGCCTTCTTTTGCACATTGGTTGCTTGTCAGTTTTGTGTGTAGCTTTTCATTGATTCTATCACATTGCTTTGTTCTAATGTGAATGCCTGCAAGAAAACGAATCTCATGGTAGTAAATGATGACGTGTACTTTAAATTTACTTTAAACTTTCTGAACTTTAGATAAGTAGCATTCATGAGAAAAAACAAACGTAAATAAAAAACGCAAACAACAGGAATTCTGCAGATGCTGGAAATTCAAGCAAAGTTGCTGGTGAACGCAGCAGGCCAGGCAGCATCTCTAGGAAGAGGTACAGTCGACGTTTCAGGCCGAGACCCTTCGTCAGGACCGTTAGTTCACCAGCAACTTTGATGTGTGTTGCATAAATAAAAAACTAAGTTTACAAGAAACAACACAATTGGAACAAAAAATAATCTAAACCCATTTTACTGCAAAGAGATCAGTGGTCAAATGCTGCTAAACTCTAGTGATTAGGGTTGTGGCAGTTGGTTCAAGATTTAATCTCTTCCAAGGGTTCTCCTCCACTTTCCTCTGAAACATTCTCCAGCTATCAACAACCTCCAGCCCCCACTAAACTCTTCAAATTCTAGCTTTGGCTAAAATTTTAATTGCTCCATATTGACAGCTATGCCTTTAGATATTTAGGGCTCAACCTATGGAATTTATTTAGTGAACTTCTCACTCACTGTTAATTCCATAAAAGCTCTCCCTTCTCATCTTCAGTCCTATCTCTTACGATTTGCCTTCAAATTTTGTTTGATGATACTCCACGCCATTTCATTAAACCTACTTTAAAAAGCAAGCTTTTGTTGTGCAAAGATCATTATAATCACCATCAATCCCAGTTTAAAAGGAGGCCAGAATATATAATCTGGTCAAAAGTGATTTTACAAAGGCTGTTGAGCAAAAAGCCTACATTGCTTCTGAGCAGCAACTCAGTAGAAAATATGAACATCTAATAAAGGATAATATTGTGCTCTAAGATAACATTACTGTCACTTAGCAACAGTGCAAAGAAATTATGTTAGGCCTAAATAAACATTTTACCGAGAAATGAAAATTTGCACTTTGATGTACTACGTTCTAATAAATTATAAGAGCTATGCCACACAGCTGACATCTGTTTGAACAAGTACAATCATCTGTTTTGCTGCAGGCTAGGCAAAAGACCTTCAGCACGGTAACAATTCCCCCTGATAAATGGAATGTGGAATTAAGAACTTTACATGATGACTGTTGCAAGATTCTCAACTCTTATCAGTTCATTTAATACTTAATCTTAAATAAGTGCTGCAAAGCAAACCTCTGGTATAGGTTTTGGTTCCTTTTGTCCTGACTTTATGAACCTCAATTTTTGCTCAGAGGAAAATTTTGCTTTGAATTACAATTCACCAGCTTTGAATAACTTGTAAAATTAGTCAGCTCCATCATGGGTACCAGCCTCCGTAGTATCCCAGACATCTTCGGGGAGTGGTGCCTCAGGAAGGCAGTGACCAGCATTAAGGATCCCCACCACCCAAGACATGTCGTCTTCTCATTGTTACTGTTGGGAAGGAGGTTCAGAAGCTTGAAGGCACAAACTCAGTAATTCAGGAACAGCTTCTTCCCTTCTGCCATCCGATTTCTAAATGGACATTGATCCCATGAATACCACCTCACTACTTTATTAATTTGTTTTTTTACACGACTTATTTTAACTGAACTATTTAACAGACATATATACACTTAATGTAATTCGTTTTTTTTCCCTCCATTATTTATCACGCATTTCATTGTACTGCTGAATAAAGTTAACAAATTTCACAACATATGTCGGTGAAATTAAACCGGATTCTGATTCTAAACTATAAATAATGACTTGCACGTCAAATAATGCACTTTCATCTAGATCTGAACCACATGATTTCAGAAGTAATTATTACCATATTCATAGACCCCTACTCTACTTCCCTTGTTCTTTCAAAATAATACCGCACAATTGCAATCCCACTAACAATTTGTTAGTGTAATCTGTTTCAAAATCATCTAAATCTTAGTTTCATAGCTGCTAGAAATCCATGTTAAAAGAGGGATTAGAAAGTCCAAACAGTGAAGTAAAAAAAATGCTACATCTACCTACTCCCAATGCACTCAAACCACAATTTAATTTGTCTCTGCCTTATCTTAAATTCTCCTGAAGATTAAGGTGCTCCTGAATTCCCAATTTAATGGGAAGTATATTTGTATTTCACAATTTCAGTCTACCTATCTTTTCTGCATCTATCCAGCCTGTAGCACCTGCATTTTAATAATAACTATGTTCTGAAAGCACTGTGGCCATAATATTTATATTCCCTTATGGGACAAGAGGTCATTCCACCCATTAGAGTCCATGCTGGTTCTCAAAGCAATCCCATCAATCCTACTTTCTCCATTTCCTATAACCTATTCTCTCACACAGATCAATCACTCCATCACCCACCTGTACCAGGTCTAATTCATTGTTGCCAACTAACTTAACCTGTATGTCTTTGTGATGTGGGATGAAACCAAACCATCCATGGGGAAACCTAGAGGAAGAAAATGGGAATTCCACATGGCTGCAACAGAAGTTAAAGTCAAACCTGAGTCGCTAGAGCTGTGAGACTGCTGCACTATCTGTAGTATGGATCACCCACAAATTAGGGCCTTCAGGTTAGAGAAATTGCCCTTACAGAATTCACAAATCATTACCCATAAATTTTAGATGCAGAATAAAATTTACTTTCATGGAGTTTCTGTGCAAAATAAGTAAATAAACCAATAATTCATTGTTCACCTTGCCTTTCTTGGAATGCATTCAAGTTGAATGGCTTCACATTAGAGAAACTTGCAGTATGGCCCAAATATCAAGGAACACAACCTTCCATCCTGTTACATGGTGGTACCTGTACCGTTATACTGAGGCCATATTGAGAAGTCAGAATTTCTATTTATCCCCAAATCTAAATGGCAGGAATCCAGAACTTTAATACATGCAAGAAACAACTAAAGTAATACTGCGGCAGATTTTAAAACCATACACCAGCACCTTAGGTTATCACAAACCACAACTGAAGAAAACCAGCAGTGGTTTCTCAGAATTTGATCTTACGCAGATATAACAGTGAAAAGCCACAGATTTGTAGCATGTTTCTACAGGAACACACAGAGGCTGGACTAAAAGATTTTTTTTTCATAAGACCAAAAGATATAGGAGCAGAATTAGGCCCATCGAGTCTGCTCTGCCATTCCATCATGGCTGATCCAATTTTCCTCCCAGCCCCAATCTCCTGCCTTCTCCTAGTATTCCTTCATGTCCTGACCAATCAAGAATCTATCAACCCCTGTCTTAAATATACATAAAGATTTGGCCTCCACAGCTGCATGTGGCAAATAATTCCACAGATTCACCACACTTTGGCTAAAGAAACTCATCTTCATTCTAAAAAAAATTGTCCCTCTATTCTGAGGCCGTGTCCTCTGATTTTAGACTCTCCCGCCATAGGAAACATCCGCTCCACATCCACTGTCAAGGTCTTTTACCATTTGATAGGTTTCAATGAGGTCACACCTCCTTCTTCCGAATTCTAGTGAATACAGGACCAGAGACAAATGCTCTTCATATGACAGGCCATTCAATTCTGGAATCATTTTTGTGAACCCCCTTTGAACCTTCTCCAGTTTCAGCACATCCTAAAATAAGGAGCCCCAAACTTCTGACTACTCCAAGTGAGGCCTCACCAGTGTTTTATAAAGTCTCAACATTACATCCTTGCTTTAAATTCTAGTGTTCTTGAAATAAATGCTAACAGACTCAACCTGCAAATTAAACTTTAGGGAATCCTGCATAAGGACTCCCAAGTCCCTTTGTGTCTCAGATTTTTGCATTTTTTCTCAATTAGAAAACTCAACCTTTCATTTCCTCTACCACACTTCCTGACACTGCATTCCACCTGCCATTTCTTTGCCAATTCTCCTAATCCAAGTCCTTCTATAGCCTCTCTACTTCCTCCTTCCACCCATCTTCTTATCATCTGCAAACTTTTCCATCATCCAAACCAGTGACATATAATGTAAAAAGGATTAGTCTGAACACAGACCCTTATAGAACATCACTAGTCACTGGCAGCCAACCAGAGAAGGCTCCCTTTATTCCAACTCTTTGCCTCTTGCCAATCAGCAACTGCTCTATTCATGCTAGAATCTTTCCTGCAATACCATGGGCTTGTAGCTTTTAAAGCAGCCTCAAGTGTGGCACTTTGTCAAAGGGCTTCTTAATTAACAGAAGTCTAGCTAAGTCATTTTCAGTGTTTAATGAATGCACTTGATTTTTGTTGTAATATTGTGATATAATATTGAAATAAAAACAATACAGCCAATATTGGAAGAACTGACTTCACCGCACTGCTTTGTATAAAATACTTTGCAGAGGTTATAGAGTCATGAAGCCTTTAGGAGCTCACAAAAGCTGGATCCTAGCAAGTCTATGTGTTAATCTGACCAACCATATGCCAACATAATCAAGACAGTTCATTTATTTGAATTCCTGTCTGGTATAGTTTTTAATGGAACAGCCTCTATACTGTGGAGGCAAGAGACGGCAGGTGCTGGAATAAGAGGGACAAAATAAATAAATAAACTGACAGAAGTGATCAGCAAGAGAAGCAGCAACTATGCAGGCTGTGCATCAGGACTGAGTCAAGGGAATATAGCAGGCAGATGGAAGTGAGGGGGAGGGGAGAGACAGAGGCTAGGAGTTCAAATGAATCTTTTTTTTAAATTGGGGGTGGGGAAGTGGCAGAATGATGAGTTGATGTATTAGCCAACTGAGCGAGGGAATGAGGAAATCTTGAGAGGCTAGGTAGGTGATAGGTAGAAAAGAAAGAAAGAAGATCAGCCAGATGGAGTTGGGTGGGAGAGTAAAGGGAAGGCTGAAGACAGCCTGGTAGGTGTTGGGTGGAACCACATAAGGGAGCAATGAAGGGAAGATGGAACTAGGTAGGAGAGCTGATAGGAAAGGTGAAACAAAGAAGAAGAAACCCATGTAGATACGTAGCTTGAGTTAAGAGTTGAGGAGAGTGATGATATCCCAATATTTTGCACCTGAATATTTATGTACAATTTAGCACCAAAGGGAAACATTAGCATGAACTAATATTTAAAAAGGAAAATAACTTCTTGTATGCACTTAAGAAAAACACTTAGGACACAAGTCTGCATCATTCTTCTCCATAAATACCAATTAATTAATTTGGGACAACTGTAATGTTAAAACTTTTGTGGGTTTTGTGGGATATCTAATATGGGGATGGGTCAAAGGTCAGGTTCACGAAGATACCTTAAGAACTAAACGGTTCACTGCTGTTCAAGTGTTCCTATTACAAATCCACAGCTGCCAGACTGACCCAAAGTCATTAAACAAACTCTCAAGCATAGAGTTCATCCCCTTTGAATATTACGTGAAAGTTACCACTTGAGCTTTGATCTGGAGTGTTGAAATTACATTGTTGCACCAATGAAGACTTTCTTGGTTAATTTGAAGTAGCCCCCTCATCAGACAATATTTCTTTATGATTAAGCACTGTTGGTAGTTCCCAGCTCCATGGAACCTGAAGGATAACAAATTGCCACCTGTTTTCAAACAACAGAACAATCACTCAAGTTCAGTTTACAAAACAGAAGAGGAAGATGAATTCAAATACTTTCTAAAAATCAAAGATAGAGTGTTTAAAAAAAAAACTAAAACAAGACACTTTCCTACCTCTTTTAAAAAAATGCAAGTTACTAAATTTTTACTTCATTCTATAGCTTCTTCTTCAAATTATTCTGCAAGGGAAGTTCTTATTACAGGTCCTCCTCAGGTTATGAAATGCTCATAATCCAGATAGTTTGCAAGGTGGAACTGTAGGTGCAAACCAAGTTCCTGGGTGATATTCAGAACCTGGAGAGCACCTATAATTACTGTTTCGCTACTAGGGATTGTGGTTCTAGACATTACCTGACCAGCCAATTATTTTTTTTTAAAGAAACACCTACTTCATCAAAACCCAAGTGCTTAAAGATTATAGAGAATCAGGAGTAAAAGGCTCTTTTGGGCATAAAGAAATGCAAAAAAAGTATTAATAAAATATAACTCTTACAATGGAAAACTTAGCATTAATTTACAAATTATAGTCTGTATCAGGGCTGAAGGGACAATCTGAACTGTCAAGTGTACTAGGATGCTCTTCCTAAGTAGTTACCTACATCACCTGAAGCAGTGTTTTCAAGCAATTGTTTACTTTTCAACTCTTAAAAACATATTGTGTGTTTGAGAATTCCATACTTCCTCTTTTATAACAGCCTCATATTTTTGCTCCTGCATTAATGGCTTGCTAATCAGTGGAAATAATTCATATAGATGCACTTTCACAGCTTTTACAATACAAAAACTTTACAATCATGAAATACTCTTGAAGTGCAGTCACTAGTATTACAGAAAAGGTAGCAACAAATTTTCCTCAATAGATTTCTACTCATAGCAAAATGATATTTTAATTGAGGCTGAAATACTGTGCAAGACAACCAAGGCTTTTCCAAGTTTTCTTCAAAATAACATGGAATTTTTTGCATCAGTTGATATTTCATAACATCTTAATTTAGAAAGAAGCTTCTTAGAGATTTATATTCTGTATTTTTACCCTTTATTTTTTTGAAAACTGCGAAATAGTCTTGCTGGAGAAACTCATTATGACCTTACCCAGTCAGTTTAAATTGTGCAGATTTCCCATCTTGCTAAATGGTGAAGCTGTAATAACTGAACCCAAAACCAGTTGAAGGGATAGCAATAATCTTTGCACTCCTTCAATCAAGTTACAGGATCATATTCAGCCCACTGAGTCCATGTCAGCTTGCTGAACAATAATCCCATTAGTCCCATTCCCTTGGCCAGTTCTCATTGGCAATTCTTCCACATTTGTAATTTCCATGCAGATTTGGTCCTGAAATCCTAACTAATACTCAGAGGCCTACAAAATGTAAACACACTCCTAGTTCAAGTATACTGTCATTCAACCATATATGTATACCACTAAATGAAACAATGTTTTTCCGCACAAGGTGCACACCACAGTACATAGAACTCACACACAGAAGTGACCAAAATAAATTTTTAAAAATTAAAAAATATACTCCAGATTTACATTTAGCATTTCGTGCATTTATGACAAATCAAAAGGAAACAGTATATTGTTACCGGCGTTTCATAATGGTTGTGAGACCTGGATAGTGTAGGAAATTCAATGGCCTCATGTTCTAGGGGAAAAAGGTGTTTCCCATCCTAATAGTTCTTGTCCTATTGCTACAGTACCTCTTGCCTGATGGTAGGGATTCAAAGAGATTGTAGGATAGATGGGAGGGACCCTTGACAATGCCAGAGGACTTGGGTATGCAAAGCCCCTGATAAATATCTCGGATGGGGGAAGAGAGATCCCAACGATCCTCTCAGCAGACCTTACTATCCTTTGTAGGGTCTTGTGATCAGATGCCTTGCAATTCCCATACCAGATAGTAATGTAGCTGGTCAGAACACTGTCAATGGACCTCCTGCAAAAATTGGTTAGAAGAGGGAGGCAGGACTGGGTTGCCTCGTTCGCCTCAATCTCCTTAGGAAGTGGTTGACATGCTTTCTTGACAGAAGAGGTGGTGTTGAGGGACCAAGTGAGATTGTCCCTTATGTGCACTCCCAAAAACAGTGCTCCAAACTCTCTCCACGGAGGAGCCATTTACATGCAGTGAAGAGTGGCCAAACCGCACCTTCCTAAAGCCCACAATCTCTTTTTTCTTGTCCATGTTGAGACTCAAGTTGTGCTCGTAGCATTCTGCAAGCTGCTCAACCTTTCATCCTCCTGTGCCTCAATTACAGCAGCAAAACGATTCACTTTCCTTGATAAAAGGAGCAGATCTGAACTCGCTCAGTGTTTCAGCATCATCTGAGCTAAAACAAACCAACCCACACCAAGAATCAAACAAATACAATCTGCATTTGGGAAAGTAACATTATTTTTCTGAAGCTGAAGCCCCTAAATGCACCAAACTCAAAATCTCTTGTGAATACTTTCCATGTTGTTCAAATCACTTCTTGCTCGAGAAATGCATTTTCTACTTCAGCTTCTTTCTTTTTCCAAATGTCTATCTACTGGCATTTTCTGCTATATGTGGACATAAGTTACTATTAACTTTTTTCTTTCAAGTTGCAAACAACACTGGACATATAGAGTAATCACAAACATGTACTTTGGAAGATGTTAATCTAATAGTAATGTTTTTATAATCAATCTGTTCTCAAAACTGTACTTTTGTGTCTGGGGTGTCATCCTGCATAGGATTCAGGATGTATGTAATTAAAGCTACTTGAATAGACAAGTGAGTGGACAACAGTGGCAGGTAGACTACAGTGAGAAAAAAAATGAGAGATCCACTTCTGCAGAAAAAAAGAGTTTTGTTTTAAATAAATGAAGGAATTGGAAATGCTGATGTTCAAAAGTCACCTGGGAGTTTCCTGACCATTTTACTGAAAGCCAACATGCAGGTACAATTGTCAATTAAGAAAGCTTCTATTGCCATTAGATTTGACTCAAGTAAGTTTGTCTTATTCCAGGTGAAAAGGGCCTTGGTGAGGCTACATCTGGAGTACTGTATACAAGATAATTATAGTGGTCAATTAACCTACCAGCAAGTCTTTCAGACTCAGCACAGCTAACACCCGAAATCAGATTGGGCATGGATCTCTGGATGGCACTTTTGAAGCTGGCAAGGCCCTGTTGGTAGATTAATTAGTTACTCTAAGTAAACTCAGACCCCTCTTAATGCTGAGGATGCATTCCTCAGAGGTGGAGCGCCATGGAAATCAGTGCTATACAATAACATTACACAAATGGACACATGTACCTGATTTAAAGAAACCCAAGATACATGATATATATTATTTTATGTATACACAATAATTTGTTGAGTAACAAACACGCAAATAGGTCTAACCTGTACATCAGTGGAACAGAAACACATCACAGCAGCAGCGGAGGGAAGTGCGTAGTGGGTACATCTTAAGAGAAGGGACCAGACTGTGGGCCCTCCTCCAACTTTGGCTTCTTCTTCAAGTAAGCATTGAGATTTGACAGCCTTTTCTTAAGTTTTCTCTCATGAAGCAGTGCTCAGTAGCAGGAAATCATGTTGAGAACACCTCTCTTTGCCTTACTGCTTTGCTCCCTGTCAGGGTCATTATCCATGAACTAGTCCATGATTTGTGTGATCTTGGCGATGTTAGTGCTGAGGTTTCTTGCTGGCGTTTTCCTTTTCTCCATCTGTGTCCTCAGATTTACCCAGGATGCTTTGCTCTGCCAATTCTCGAAGCTCTTCGTTGTTAAGGCTCTCACCATGAGAATGCATAACTCTTCAACATCGCCATCATTAACATCCTCTAATCCCACTTCACTGGCCAGTTCAACAACGTTTTGGATAACTGGATCCACCTGAAATCGCAGGATACCGTTGCACGCTTCTGGCCTTAGCTTCTTCCACACTCTGTAAATGCAGCTTGAAGTTACTTCATCCCAGGCTGAAATGGAATAAATTGGTGAGGGAGCAGGAACGTTTACACGCACAGGAGAGGCAGAGCGTGAATATGTGATTGGCTGCCAGTGGCTCAGAGCACATGTAAAGCATTCTTATTGGCTGGCTGACTACTTACTGTAATGATGGCCGCTCAAGAAATTTTAAGTATTGCTTAGAATGAATTAAACAAATTTCAATAAAGAATTGAATAACTGCGTTGTAACAAATCAGAACTATGTAAGGTCTGAGTGTACTTCTTAGTGTAGGATAATGCTAAATAACCAAAAGGCAGTTGATAAGCACATCGGAGAGAGAATTATCTTGCAAGAGTACAGAGGAATAATGAGAGGGAAGAAATGAGACCAAAGGGATCGCACACTGGCAGCTGACGTGGGTACGCTGGGCTGAATAGCCCCCATTTGGGTTATTATAAGTACAAGCAAGAGACAATACAACTTCCTCAACCATGCAAGATGATGAAGCAGATAGTGGTTTAAAGACAAACATTACAAAATCTGCTGACGCTGGAAATCCAAAGCAAACATACAAAATGCTGGAGCAGCTCAGCAGTTCAGGCAACATCTATGGAAAACGTTTCGGACTGAGACCATTTATCAGTCCAGATGAAGCCTCTTGGTCCAAAACATCAACTGTTTATCATTTCCATTCATGCTGCCTGACCAGAGTTCCTCCAGCATTTTGTGAGTGTTGCTAATCATTTAAAGTATCATTCTAGTTCTTTTAGAAGCACAAAGGGAATTCACACCAAACAGGAAAGGAAGTAATTACAGTATTAATTCTGTTTTTTTAAAAACGCTATAGAGTTCTGTCTGTTCTAATGCATAATTCCAGCATGTTTTTTTTCCACAACAGCACTAATGATAACAACTCCCAAGTCACTGGGCAGTGTTTAAAAAGATAAGACAAAAAAAATCAGTACTCTAAAACATAAAACTCCAGAATATAAGCAATAAACTATCTGACTAGCAATAAGGAACCGTTAACAAGCCAAATTTGTCTTCACTTTACTTTCAATTGGAACACCCAACCTGCAAAAACAACCTTAAAAGCATTCCACCTCAAAAGTTACAATGTAAAAAATCATCTTCCCAGTTAAAAGTGTACATTGGAGAACCTATCACTAAAGTTTTAAAGCTGGTAAAATAAGACCTGAAGAGCAATATTTTTAAATTGTTAATTCCTAATCTATTAATCAAGAACTCAGTATAATTTTACATCTCCCCACTGCAATCTTATCCACTTCTGTACTTTACAGTATGTTACCCAAATTGGATCCTCTTTAGCCACTGTGTATTGAACTTTGTTCAAGTCTAACCCAGGAAGCTGGCAGTCTCAAACTGGCCCCTGTTAACTTTGCCACAAAATCAAATTAAAGCAGAGACTATTCATGAACTAGTCTTCATGTAGTAGTCTCATGGGACACCAGTTAACAACTGGCTGTAAGGTCGTGAACAGTGAGGTCAGCAACATGCTTCAGTGATCATGCAAGTAAATTTCTTAAAGGTAGTTCTTCAAATTGCTCCTTTTAATTGCAGATGTGCAGGTTAAACATGGGTTAAAAGAACGGAAAATTTAATGAATCACGCGAAAGGAAGTTTTCCTGACCAAACCTCCCATGAGAGAACTTAATTCTCTTTTTCCTCACAACAGTTGGTCAAACTGTTGTTCCTAAAATTTGAAAGATTGCTGAGTGAACTCTGTGCCAGAGGCAAATGAGAAAGAAATCATGAAAAAGAATGAGATTAATACAAAATTCAAAAGAAAGCTTTCGGGCGTGGCATGAAAATTATTCAAGTGACATCTTCTCCAATTCGGGTCTCTTTTCATCTCTCCATATCAGCAGTTATGCCTTCAGGCACTTAACTAGAAACCTCTCCTCCTGCAAGAGACACAAAACCCAATCTTTGATCAAGTTTGTTGCCTCCTCCTGTTATGCAACTTGATGTTCAATTCTGTTTGGCAAGACCAATGTGAAGGGGTTGGGAATATTCTTTATACTTAAACGACTTTTAACATATTTTTGCTGCAAACTTCTCTTAAGAAATAGAGGTAGGCAATACACCCCTTGAACCATTCAGTAAGTGCATGACTGGAGTCTAGACTTTGCACTGAATAGCTTTACATTGTCAATATCAAATTCCCCTCAAGTTATGACACTCTATTCCATCACATAACTGAAGTCTTTCAATATAATCAGTTTTATTTCCATATTCGAGAACCTGAATGCAAAGTCAAGTACAATTGTTCACAGTGGCATCTGTAATACAGGACAGGTAAACTTATTTTTCTTGTAAAGCCATGGAAATGACATCAAGCAAGATGGCTTGGGATTCCTGCTCCTGACGACTGGCCAGTGATAAAATGGCCAGGGGCTCTGCAAGTTAACAGATGTACTCAGCATCAGACTCAGCCACAATTTGTCAGACGTTCAATTATCTTGCAGATATTAGTGGATTTATAGTCACACATTTCAAAATGCATTTTGGACATCCACTGAATTAATATGTAACCATCATTCACAAGACAAGTGTTCAGGCACAGGAGGCTAATCCTCCTGTCTCACTCTTAATCCCGGAATTCAATAGCCACATTCGCATCTTGTTGTCTATTTTCTTCTGTCATTGAGATGAATTGTCAAAACTTGTTATATGAATGAAATGTATTTCCTGCCTGTGCAAGTTTTTCATTACTGCCTTGGCATCAGAGAAATCTGTCCATATATAGACATCATTGCTGTACATAACCAAGGGAACATTATCAAAGGGTAGTGATAATTCTACAAATGTCCAACTGCTCCCCAAAGCTGAAAAGAATTGCAATTCTATTGCAAGATGGAAGGATGTGAAAGATTGCTTCAATAGTTTTAAAAAGGGAAATGGCAGGTTGAATACTGATACAAGCTGTACAAAATTAGTGGCTTGGAGAAGAGCAAGGAGGAGCATGCAGGTAGTTTAGGAAACGCGAGTCATTGTCTAACATATTTTCCCTTCAGGATAATGCTAGTAAGCAATGGTTCTTCAGAGTTCACTCAGGGCCAGTAGTGTGGCACTGCAAATAGCTCAACAGCATGGAAGAAGAGTGAAGGGGAAAGAGCAACCAGGATTCAATAGTCAGTCGGTAAAACTGACCTCCTGTGGCCTTAACTCTGACTCCAGGATGCAAAGATGTCTCTCCACACCTAGGCAAGACCTCAAGAAGGAGGCATTCAGCATTAAGGACTCTCACCAACTGACACATGCCCTCTTCACATCGTGGAAGGTGGTACAGGAGCCTGAAGACCCACACTCCACATTTTAGGAACAGCTTCTTCTTGTCTCAGATTTTTGAATGGTCCATAAAGACTACCTCACTATTCCCCTTTTGTGCTATTTTATAACTTAGTGAGTATTTTTATGTCTTGCACTTTACTGCTGACACAAAAAAACTATTTTTGTGATACATGATTCTGAATATCACTGCAAGAGAGCATCATAAAAGGACAGGGTGAGCATCTTGAAGTCCTGATTGCTCAAATGACACAGGGTGGAAAGGGAATGAGATCCCTCAGGCTGGGTTTGGGGAACTAGGAAAAGATAAAAACAAAAATCAAAAAAGGCTGTAATCACAGAATTATTCCCAGTGCTATATACTGAAACAATAGAGCAGATGAATATACAGAAGAGATAGTGCAGGAGAGTGTTTCAGAATCTTGAGACATTAGAACAGTTTCTGAGGCAATAGGACTTATATAAATTAAGACAGCTACACCATTACGAGGCTAGGACTAACATCTTTGCTGGAGGAATCACTATTGGGGAGAACTTAAAGCAGCTCAACAAGGACATGGGGATCTCAGAATTTATGAAGGAGAAACAAAGCAGGATGGAGTAGGTTGTCAATGAATAACTAAAATCATATAACAAAGGGGGTTAAATGCAGAAAGATTAAAAGGACAAGATTCAAGGAATGGTGGCTAAAACTTCACAAGATAAATGATCTTATTTCCATTACAATAAGATGACAATTAAATATTCCAAGTCATATGACATTTAGGAAGAGCAGGTAGAAAAGAGTGGCTAGTACTATTAACAAGATTGGTACTAGCTTTAAAAGATTTTGGTATGGCATAAAAATTGCAGAATTGGAAGCGTTTGGGTCAAGCTTAGAAATAGCCAGAAAACGGGTAGGGAAGGGGTAACATCCATATTGTGAAGCCACATCATCTGCACGTGTCAAGAGAATTAAAAAAAATTATTTTACTTTCCCCCGCTCACCCCAAAACAAATTTTATTCTGAATCTCAAAACTCTGGGGCATGATGTGTGAATTCTCTAAAGGTGTCCCATTACCCAAACTGTTGCAAAGTGGAAGTTACCTATACTTACCCAGGACACTTGCAACAAAATCACCTTAGGGATGGCAGATTTGTTGGATGGGGGGGGGGGGGAGAAAGTGAGAAGTATTCTTTAGAGATTAGAACAACGTATTTCATTAAAACTTATAAAATTCTTTAAAGGGTTCCACACTAGATGGAGAGAGGATGTCTCTATTGACCTACAGTCTACGATTGGGGGGGGGGGAACAGTTTGTAAATGATGGGTAGAACTTTAAGGAGAAAGAAAGGGAAAATTTTCTTCACTTAAATATGGTGAAACTTTGGAATTGTCTACTCTGGACAAATGTGGAAGCTCAGCTATTCTGTTCAAAACAGAAGTGAAGAGATTTCTGAGCATTAAGGGAATCATGAAATGTGGAGATGCTGCTAGAAGGAAGTACCAAGGTCAGACATCATTTTGCTGAATAACAGAGCAGGCTAAGAGGCTGGACAGCCTATTCCTGTTCCTACTTATTATGAAAAACAAAGTTTCATATCTTTGTATTAGGTAAGGCACAGTCGGAGTTGGTTCATGCACAGCATGAAAGTTAGTATTCAGTGCATTTTTGTTAGCAAGTTAGCATTTTTGTCTTGCAACTCCTTTGTTTGTGAAGCTGATATTTGAAGTATTTACTTGGGTGGACAAATGGAATAATGGCTTACATGACACTTGAATGGGAACATCTTAAAGAATGCAGTACTCCCTTAATACTATACTTGAGATTTCCTTCAATTGCACACAAGTTGCATGATGGACCATGATTGATCCTTGTGCCTTTTGACTTGAAGACAAAAGCACATTCAAATAAGGCAAGTTAAACAAAATGTTTCACACACTTCAGTCTTTTCTGCTGAGGGAAATAATGTCAGAATCAGGTTTATTATCATTAACACAATAAAATGTTGTTTTGCAACAGCAATAAAGAGCAAGACAAAAATACTATAAACAAATAGCATTCTTATCTATATTATCTATGGTAAATGAAGATAACTAATTGGAAGGTTGTGTGTTAAACATATTCTAAATATACACAGCTTCATTAATCTGAGGTCATTCCAAACAAAATATAGTTCACAACTGAAGAACTCGTAAAGTTTCTTTCCACTTACATAATTACCTGCAGAAGGGTGGGTGGGGGTGTGTGTTCAATTTCCAACATCCGAAGATTTTCTTTGTTGCTACATAATTATTTTAACTTATTCATTGCTTTCTTTAAATTGACCTTATAATGCCCCATTAGACAGAAGCAGAGTTTGGCCATTCAGCCTATCTAGTCTACTCCATCATGGCTGATTTATTATTCCCCATTCTCTTGCTCTCTTCCCATACCTTTGACACCCTTACTAATCAAGAATCCAGCGACCTCCACTTTAAATCTACTCAACGATTTTCCAACCTCTGGCTGAAGAGATTCCTCCTCAGCTCTGTTCTAAATGAAGGCCCTTGCATTCTGAGGCTGTGCCTTCTGGTCCGAGACTCTCCCACTGTAGGAAACACCTTCACATCCACTCTACGATATTCAATAGGTTTCAGTAAGATCTTCCCCCAATACCCTACTCTGAACTCCACCGAGTACATCCCGGAGCCATCAAATGCTCCTCATACATTAACTCTTTCATACCTATCATCATTCTTGTGAACCTCCTCTGGACCCCCTCTAATGTCACTGCATCCTCTTAGATAAGGGATGCAAAACTGCTCACAATACTCCAAGTGTGACTTGACCAATGCTTTATAAAGCCTCAGCATTACATCGTAAACACGAGGGATTCTGCAGATGCTGGAAATTCAAGCAACACACATCAAAGTTGCTGGTGAATGCAGCAGGCCAGGCAGCATCTCTAGGAAGAGGTACAGTCGACGTTTCGGGCCGAGACCCTTCGTCAGGACTCAGCATTACATCCTTACTTTTATGTTCTAGTCCTATTGAAATGAATGATGACATTGCATTTGCCTTCCTTACCACCAACTCAACTTTCAAGTTAACCTTTAGGGAATCCCTAAAGGAATCTTGGATTCTTGAAAAGAAATCTTGAAAGGGAATCTTGAAACAAGAGAGACTGTAGATGCTGGAAATCTTGAGCAATATAGACAAAATGCTGGAGGACCTCAGCAGGTCTGGTTGCATCTATGGAGGGAAATAAATAGTTGATGTTTTGGACTGAGACCCTTCATCAGGAATCAAGTTTCAGGTCTCACTCTGAAAGGTGAACTGTATAATTCCCTCCATAGGTGCTCCCTGACCTGCTGAGTACCTCCAGCATTTTGTATGTGTTGAATCAGCCATTATTGTATCTTATCTTTTGACGCCAAGTTCTTCCTCTGGCCAGATTGATGAGAGTATCAGGACAACTGAACACAGTTATTCTTTCCATAACCATAGCTTGGTAGTATGCATACCAATGAGCATTCTTCAGAATGCATTTCATAACTTCCTCCACAGTTTCCCTGCAAAGGTCTACCTTCGCAGCAAAGATGGTCAAACTAACATGCAGTTTCATTCAGGGACTTTTGATTGGAAGTCTCCAAGTTCAGCTCTGAAGAAAAATGGGAAATTCATCTGCTGAGGGTTCAAAATGTTTTCTGCAGTTGCTCTAGCGTTCAGACTATCCGCAGCTAACAGGCCAAGTAGGCAAATGCACTCAAACAGTACTACTTGAAGCCGGATGTTAGCAAAAATTCCAGGGATACATTACTTTTTATTTTATGATGCAGGTCAGAGAAGCACAGAACTGCAGAGAAATTGTGAGGAGGAACAAGAAAAAAATGCTGGCTGCATAACAACAAATTTAAAATCAAGTGACAGAGAGTGAACCCAAAATCTCAGCAGCTCATGACCCAACTCTTTTACACACCAAAGCGTTTCCGCAATGTACAAAGCGTTAGTCAGGTATGCTTGCATGGCTGCTCTTAGAAAACTCAGCATGATCGAGATTATAGCAGTTGTTTGATAAGCATCTCATCATCTACCCTAAACATTCATTTCCTCTACCACCAGCACAGAGTGATTGCACTGTGGTATATGCAAATCAGCAGCACTTACCAAGCCCAAGCAATAAAATAAAGACAGCTGGTGAATAGAAACACTACCACACTTGCATCTCCCCTCCAAGTTACACAGCATTATTATTTGGAAATGTATCACCTTTCATCACGGCTAGGCCAAAATCCTGGAATCTTATCGAACAGAATGGTGGAAATACCTTCACCAGAGGGTCTATAGTAATTTATCACCACCTTCTCAAGGTGGATTAAGGATGGGTAATCAATGCTGCCATTGCCAATGATGCCCAGATCCTTAAAGGGTCAAAGAAACTGGAATTAAAGTCATACAACACAGAAATGGGGCCCTTTGGTCCACCAGATCCATGACAATCATTTTGGCCTTATTTCCATTAATCCCATTTGCCTGCTTTGATATTTGTATGTATGTCAATCTAAATATCTCTTAAGCAGAATCTGCATCCAATTTCTCTGCCTTCTTGGCAGCACATCCCAGATGACAACCATTGGGTGGAGTAAAGATACATTAACGTACATATACAAGCAGTGGCTGTTGCCTAGAACTCATTGTCCATGCAACTCATTTTATTTTATTTTATTTAGAGATACAGTGCAGAACAGAACAGACTGCTTCCAGCCCAGTAACCCACATGTTTAACCCAGGCCTAATCACAGGACAATTTACAATGACCGATTAACCTTTTAACATGGACACTTTTGGACTGTGGGAGGAAACCGAAGCACCCAGAAGAAACCCACACCATCACAGGAGAACATACAATCTCCTTAAAGACAGTACTGGAATTTAACTCCGATGCTCCCATATGTTCTAACAGCACTCTAACCACTACACTACTGTGATGCCAATTAGATGAGTGATATAAAACATGTTATGCAGTTATTCAAGAGCAGTTTTAGGAGTAAATACAGTACAATTTGAAGTTAGCACACTCAGCAGCTATTCTGTACTGGTGGTAGAGGAAATGACCTTTGAAGAAAATGTTCTGTGAATTTACACAAGATCTTACATAATGCAAGATGATAAGATAATTACCTTTTTGTTTACTATCAATTGAAGGATAGATATTATCCCAGGTAAAGGGATTACAATTCTTTGGTCTTGCTGATGTTTCATGCAAGCTTGCTCTTGCATCATCACTCATAAGCTGATTTATCTCACTCTTGTACATTTTTCTTGCCATCTGAGGTTTTACTAACAACAGTATTGTCTTCTGTAAATTTTAAATAGTGTTTGAGTTGTGCTCAGTCGCACAGTTATAAATGTAGAATAGAGCAAAGCAGTGGGCTAAGCACTTCATTCTTGTGTGCCTGTGCTAATTGTCAGGAAGGAGATGATCTATACTGACTGCGGTCTTCCACTGAGGAAGTCAATAACCCAGTTACAGAGACCCAAGTTTAGAAGTCCGGTGATTAATACTGAAGCAGTGATGATATTGAATGCTAAGCTGTAATTGATAAACAGCAGCCCATTTTCTAGGTGCTCTAAAGCAGAGAAGAGAACTCGTGAGATTGCCTCCAATGTAGACATGTGCGGAGGTAAGGCAAATTGCAACAGGTCCAGGACCTTGCTCAAGCAGGAGTTAATTTTAGCCATAACCAACCCTTTACAATAAACTTGTACAAGATTTCTACAAAATACAAAGCACAGCTAACAAGTTTAAAATAAATGTTGGGTTTACCTGTCCCTGGATACTAGTTATTGGCACATATTTGACCATTAGAAATAAGTTTATTCTGATAAATAACAAGACTGTATTTGTCTTCTATTTTCAGATTTCTCATAGCTTCTAGTCAATAAATTTGAAAGTAGTCATAACTAATCCGTTTGAAAACAGAAACAAAACTATAGGCATCTGGGAACAAGCCTTCAAATGCCACGCATTCAACCTTAGGAATTTATCACCCTAAAACTTCATGCCTCTGTCTCCCTTTTAAAGGCACTACTTAAGAGTTACAATCTTTAACTAAGCTTTTCATTACTTCTAATACCTCATGTAACCTGGTGCAATATTGTTTTAAAACTCTTCAGTGAAGTGCAAAGGATGTTTAACTATGTTAAAATGTATAAATGTAAGTTGTTAAACTAGGCATCATACTTAGCTGGCCCACAATAACCGGGAACTCATTTCAACCCATGTTCAACTCATTTCTAGAATATCTTGCATCTTAATCTCTATGCTACATATATCACTGTGCTCAACCACTTCAGTACATTTCAAATATTAAACAAAATTATTATTATTATCCATCTATCTGCTGAGCAGAGAGATTCAAATCAGTTCTGCCTTCAGCAAGGCGTTTTGCCATCATTGAAAGTCCTTCAGAAGCAAATTAATTTACCCTCAGGACAGCCATATATCACAAAGGAATGAATAATATTCACTCATTACTTTGATAAGTACATTAATTCTTTGTTTGGAAGGTGGCAATTGAGATTGCCATAATTGGTGGTGCAGTCTCCAAATTATATTATAACTATTTCGTTAATCACTAAATAGCTTTACTGTTCACAAAATAAATCAATTATAGGTCAATAAAATTAGACATATTTGGGAAAGTTGAAATTCTGCGATTAGCACTTCACATGCATGATGTTGCAGCAAATGTCATTTACATAACAATTTTAACATATAAAGGCTCTCCAAGGAACCTTTAAAATCACTTAGACATGTTAATATTTAGTGCTAGTAATATTGTATTCCCGTACTTAAGGATATACAGTACAATAAATTGCTAAACTACAATTAAATAATTTCTGTGGTAAACTGAATATAAACGAAATTTCAAATATATTCATAAAGACTAAATTTAAATTCTGATCCGCTCCCTTTAGCAAATTCCTTCCTTGTCAAATAATATCAGGTCATAAAGCACCCATTCTGAAACATCTATTCAAGTTTTCAAAGGAAATAACCAAAAAAATTACAGGATATTTTCCGTTCCCTACAAAAAGTTCATTATAAAACTGTAACCATACATAGTAAGCAAACTTTTGGAAAATACGAGAAAATTAGATTCAGAAGGGACTAACTTCAGCAGCGCAGCTAAAAATATATACTCAAAATTGCACATTTCTCCGAATAACGAAATTCTGTCCCTGGTACGCCCTTAACAAAAGTTTGATAGTTAGGAAAAGACTAGTCTTAGAAGTTAACAAATAAATTACAATGACGTGCGTGGGCTTAATTGAGGTTGTGCAGAACCAAGCAATCATTTCTTTTAGAAAAATACCCTAAATGTCTGGAGGACCGAAGTGAAACATAAGTAACAGAAAGCTATTCCGGCGGCAAGGAGCAAAATGTCTTCCAAAATTCTGCTGTTTACGTCTGTGCTTACGCAAACTGCTATCTTTCTCTCCCCCTCCTCAACCACACGAGAGCAGAGGCCTCTGCAAAGGATTTTTTTCACAGAACTCAGGAATTTACTTCGGGCCTCTCTCACTTGACTTGCCCGATTTCCTACGACACTTAAAATCTTACCTTCCAAGTAACAGCTGGATGAAGCAGACAGCGTCTTTCTTGATTTACACCCCACCAGCTTACGACAAATCTCCAGCATTTTCATTTGTTAAACTTCAATTCGAATTATTTTTCTTTCGTCCCCTTTTCCTTTTCAAAAATAGTTTCCCAGGTCCGGTAAAAAAAAATCCAATTTCAACGTCCCCCCCAGGATTGGCCGTTTCAAATCTCCAAAGGTCTGGGGGGGGGGTAACAACAGATTTAAGATTTCTTTTCAGTCGGGTCTGAAACTTAGCGAACACACGCCGCACCCATTCTTGTTTTCTTGTAGCATCAATTCAAATCCTATTTGTGTTCTCCTGGAGACTTGGTTTCTTGAAGCGGTGGAGACACTGTCCACGACATACAAGCCTGCTGCCCACCCCACGTACACACACCCAACACCGGGAGACTTGCCTAGGCTCCACAACCAACAATGAAGGCCTTTGAAGCTCCTGCCTGGCTTCCATCGGTGACATCAGCAGACTGGAGCCACCCACACTTGCCTTAATAAACCAGTCGAAGCCCGGCCTCATTACTATTGCGTTTCTGGTCTTAACCCGCTCACAAGTTATGCGCGGGAGGAAGTAAACACGAAACACGAGCGCATACGCTTATATTTATTACCTAAAGTTGTAACAGAAAGGCAAATTATAAAAGACAAACACAAAGGATTTCGCAGATGCTAGAAATCCAGAGCAACACACGCAAAATGTTGGAGGAACTTAGCAGGTCAGGTAGCATCTACAGAGTCGACGTTTCGGACCGATACTCTTCATCAGGTTGATTATCAACATCCCACATCTACCCCAATCCTCAAGAGTTAGCATAAGGGCAATTGCTTTTAACCAGCGGGTTATTGGGATCAGAAAGCATTAACTGATGAGTTGGTGGGAACAGATTCAATGGTATCAGAGAACGTGTATTTCCCAGGAAACCATTCACCCATTCTATCTGGGCCAATTGATCCAACTAGTTCCCAACTTTCTAGCACAGATCGCTGCTCTTCAAGGGTACATCCATGTATATTTTTTGAAACGTGGTGGGAGCTTCTGCCCTTTTTCCCTCTCAGGCAGTGAGCTCCAGGCACCAAACATTTTCTGGGTAATTATTTCCCCTCATCTTCTCTTTAATCTTTCTACTGAATTATTTTAGATCCATGATCTTTAACCCCCCCCCACCCTTATCCCAGATGTTCACCTGTCTGCTACAGATCAATTACCACTATTTTACTTGAAAATATCTGGTTGCTAATCACACACAATGACATGTGAAAATAGCTTCTAGAAAGCTATCCACTGTTTACAGCAGTGTGGGTAGTAACAAAGATATGAATTATTTTTCCAAAAAAGTATGGCCTTATTAATGCTTTCATCATGGATGCACCTTTCGCACTAGATTCTTTCTCATAATATGGAATACTCAAAATATTTTATTGCAACATAAACTAGTATGTGTAAATTTTTTTTTAGAACAAATCATATGATGTTTCCCAAAGTACTATTGATTCTACGCCCAGTGGCACTTTATTAGGTACTCCAGCTCATTAATGCAAATATCACGCAGCAGCAACTCAATGCATGAAAACATGCAGACATGGTTAAGAGGTTCAGCTGTTGTTCAGGCCAACTATCAGAATGGGGAAGTAATCTGATCTTGGTCACTTTGATTGTTGGTGCCAGATGGGGAGGTTTGAAAATCTCAAACTGCTGATCTCCTGGGATTTCCACACACCAGGAGTGAAAAACAAAAAACATTCAGTGGACACCAGTTCTGAGGGTGAAAATGCCTTGTCAATGAGAGGGAATGGGTGGACTAGTTCAAGTTGACAGGAAGGTGACAGTAACTCCAATAACCATGCATTACAACAGTGGTATGCAGAAGAGCATCTCTGAATGCACAATATGTCGAACCTTGAAGTGGATGGGCTACAACAGCAGGGGACCATTTTTGTGGCCATTTTATTAGGTATACTCCTATACCTAATAAAGAGGTCATTGAGTGTAAGCCACAAAAGGAGATTCTGGGGGCAGATAAAAAAAAGTGTGCTTTATGAGTCACTGACATAATAATACAGAACATGAAAGATTTCTGCTGCTTAAGGCTCTATATCATGATGTAACAATATAAACCAATGAGAGAAGCAGAGGCTAAATAAAGATCAAGGTAATTGGAAAGATTTGGGGTAAGACTTCTTAAACTGGGGCCATAACAGCTGAACATAGGACTACCAATGGTACATAATTAAAACTTCTGAGGACTTCAAAGTTGGAGGAGTGCCTGAAGGAAACTCAAAGGCCTGTTGGGCTAAATGTGGTTACCAAGAAATGGAACAATAAGGGTATAGAAGAATGGAAAAAAATTAAAACAAGGACAAGAATTTTAAAATCCATGCTGGGCTTAGCTGAGAGCCAATTGGAGGTCAGAAAATAGCATTACTAGGTGAACAGGACAGACACTGCAGCGTTTTAAAGACGTGAAGCTATGAGTGCATTGGAATAGTCAGATTTAGTGGGTGAGAATTTCAACAGCAGAGCTCAGGTGGAATTAGGAGAAATTGACAGTGGTAATTTAAGGCAAAGATGACATGAAAAAGTTACATACAGCAGCATCACAGGCGCACAGCATCATCCAAACAGCAATCACAAGAAAAACATTATAAACTTTTTTAACATGTTCCCTAAAAGGGAACAGTTATAGATCAATACCATGGCAGAGCCAGTTTCACCTTATAATTTAATTTACTACATTAAATACACTTTCAAAAACTTTTATTTTGCCAATTTCCTTCCTGTACTGAGCAATTCTCCACTTTTCATGCTTTGGCTGAGTAGTCAGGATAAAATCCAACAGATTTCAACAACAGCTGTCGATTCATTTCATGATCAGCCAGCAGGAAGTATGACTCAAGCAACATGAGGTGGCCAATAACAGTGTAGAACACCTCAGATCTTCCAGTCACCCAACAAGGAGCAGACCATATTCATCCAAATAAGGTACTATGATCTCAGTAACAGGAAGCCATGTATTTAAACTAACTATCTACTTCTGCCGGCATTCATCGCAGTTCTTCATCTGTTGCCGTTTTGCTGTTTAAGTTTCACAGGCTATACTGTTGTGTAGACAAACGCTGCAGTCAATCTGCATACAGCGAGATCAAACAAACATGCAGTGCTACAACACTACAGAATTCATTTACCATAGCCCTGGAGTTTCAGTTTAGATAGTTTACCTAAATGCTGAAATGCTTAACAGAGACAAATGTGATGCCACACATTTATATGTACCAACAGTTTTAATTTTAAAACAGTAGAAGTAAGTTAAGCTGATTAGATAAGCAACATCCGCTTAGACTCGTGAAAATCTCAGCTCCATGACCACTCAAAGGGAATGTTAATGAGAATGAGGCCATACATTGAGAGCATAAAGTTATGTCAAAACTAATTGGACTTCCTTTCTTACCTGAAAATGCACATTTTCTCCCTTCTAATTAAGGGTAATATCAGGAAGTACAAGAACTTGAAGAACTCTTATATTGCTGTGAAGGTCCTCTGAATTTAACTAAAGCTCTTCAAGTGGATCAGAACCAGAATCAGATCATCAACACATGTGGCTTATTTTGTAGAGCAGTACAGTACAAAGATATAAAAATTGATAAAATACAAGAACATTGTGCAAAATAAGGAATAATGAGGTAGGGTTTGTGGAATCATAGAAACTGATGGTTGAGGGAGAAACTACTCCCAATTTGTTGAGTGTGAGTCTTCAAGCTCCTGTACCTCCTTCCTTGATGGTTGTAGCAGGAAGGGAGCATGCCCTAGACAGGGGTTGGTAACCTTTTTGCCTCTGTGGGCCGGATCGCGTATTAATGAGCTGACGGGCCAGATAAATGCCATAAGAAACTTGAAATATGGGAATTATCCATTTAAATACATCTAGTTATGTTTTGCCTCAAATTAATGAATAACGCATGCTAGAAAATCATTTCTGCTTAACTAAGGATGCCAATTAGTAATCAAAGAACTCAGTTTAGTTGCAATTTATTTCAATCAAGGCATCTTTTGAATCTATTAAAAGGACACAACGAATCTCTGAACATAAAATGTATGAACATGATGCATTGAATGGTGGTAAATTAAGTATAATAAAAAAAGAAAATTTTAATGCAAACAGTCGATAAATCAATGTGAAACTTGATGCTGTTTGTTCCTTGAAAGCTTCTCAATATTGGGTGTCAGACTTGTTGATGCTAAGAGAAAGACATTATCCAGATGGGCATCAGTCAATCTTGTTCTCAAATGGTTCTTGGAGTGCTTCATTTTTGAAAATAATTGCTCACACAGATAAGTGCTGCCAAACAATGATGCCATCTTTTTTGCATGGTCCACATTCTTTGACAAACTCTCCATCTGTAAAAGGCTTCATTTTTTCTGAAATACGTTTTCAGATTTCGTAGCTGGCACAGGTATTTCCTTCATTTTCACTGTTCTTCTTGGCAAAAAATGACATTTGTTTTCCAAAACTAGCCTTCATTTGCTCAACCTCATCTTTCCTTGCTTGCCCAGTAAACTTGTTAAAATTTCCACTATGGCGGGTCTCGTAATGTCGCCTGATATTTGCCACCTTCTTCACAGCAACATTTTCTAGGCAAATGAGACAAACTGATTTCCCAGCTTGCTCAATGAAGTAATAATCTAGTGTCCAAATGCCTTGGAAATTTTGGCACTCAGTGTCTACCTTCCTGCGTTTTGTATTCATTGCCACTAGAATTTTTTCCTTCGATTTTATTTTGAAATGTGAGTTATTCAACAAGTATCGTAGCACGTAAATATCTGGATATTTAGCGTAGATTTCTTGTTAAAACACATTGACGCTGTTTCTGTTTATAAATTTGAACGATCCCATCTGAAAACCTGCGCGTGCACAGAGAGTATCTAATACATATTAATAAGGTAGTCTGCCTTCCCGTCATTCGTATATACCAGTGTTTCCTTTGGAACAAAACGGAATCTGGGGCCAGTGTAACAAGACGCCATGCATGTCCATCAGTGTGGTTGCATGAAACACTCAGAATAAGGAAAAATCGCTCGCGGGCTGGATAAGCATAGTATCTCAATAATCGCTCGCAGGCCAGTCAAAATACCCTCATAGGTTGCCTATCCCTGACCTAGACAGTGAGGGTCCTTAATGATGAATGTTGTCTTCTTGAGGCACTGCCTCTTGAAGATGTCCTTGATGGTGAAGATGAAACTGGTTAAGTCTATAATCCTCTGCAACCTCTTGTGATCCTGTGCATTGAGCTCCACCCAAGGCTGTGAAGCAACCAGTCAGCACAGAATGTCAGAACACACTTCAACAAACACTCATAGAAATTTGCAAATGTGCCTTCTTTGTGACTGCATCAATGTGTTTGCCCAAGATATTGATACCCAGGAACCTGAAGCTGCTGACCCTCAATGAGGACAGCAGTGTGTTTTCCAGACTTCCCTTCCCTGAAATCCACAACCAATTCTTTGGTCTTTCTGACATTGAGTACAAGGCTAATTCATCCCTTATGTATTCATCTCTAAGAATGGGAGAGTAGAAGAGTAGGAATGATTAAAAGTCAAATACAGAATTTCAGATACTTAAGAGATGAATTTTGGACAGCACCTCAACAATATCCCCCTTATGACGTTAAACCAGCTGTTTGATTTTTAGTGTTTGGTATTCACCATCTTGACAAAAAAAAAACAAATTAAAGAGTTCAGTCAACAAAGAGGTAACATTTAGCACTTCTAAAGTGTTTAGTATCAAAATTAGGGAGAAAGTAAAGAAACAGAGGCAAGGAAAGAATGAGAACACATGAGGGAATAAAAATTTAGAAACTAAGAGGGAGGAAAGTGAAGAAACAGCTGAAGGGCTATGGAAATGGAGCAAAGTAATCATGAGCAACACACAAAACATTAGAGGAACTCAGCAGATCAGGCAGCATCTATGGAGTGGAAGAAACAGTTAATGCTTCGGGTCAAGACCCTTCAAGGGATTGAAAAGGAAGGGGAAGCAAGGATGAGAGGGTGTGAGGGGAGGAGTACAAGCTGGCAGGTGACAGGTGAGACAAGGCGGGGGGGAGACAGGGGAGTGGGGAGGGTGGATGAATGAGAAGCTTGGAGGTGATAGTTGGACGAGATAAAAGACTGAAGGAGGAACCTGATAGAAGAGGACAGGGGGCTGTAAGAGAAATGGGAGGAAGAACAGCACCAGAGGGCGGTGTTGGGCAAATGAGGAAAAGAGAAAAAGGGGAGCCAGAATGGGGAATGGAAAAAGAGAGAAGGGCTGGGGAGGGCAAAATTACCAAAAGTTAGAGAAATAAATTTTTATGCATACTGGTTACTCAGATGTACTGTGAGATTTTGTTCCTCCATCCTGACAGTGGCCTCAGTGGATACAGTAAATGACCCTCCAGTGGTCCATGGTATGACCTCCTCTACACTGGCAAGACCCAACACGCACTGAGAGACTGTTTCGTCAATTACCTTCACTCCGTCCACCACAAGAGACAGGACTTCCCGGTGGCCACCCATTTCAATTTCACTTCCCAATTCCTAGTCTGACATGTTGGTCCACGGCCTCCTCCACTGTCATGATGAAGTTACTCTAAGGTTGGCGAAGAAACAAACACCTCATATTCTGTCTGGATAGTCTCCAACCTGATGATTTCTCTAACTTAGTAACTTCTCTCTTCCCCACATCTATTTCCATTTGCCATTTTATTTACCTTCTCATTCCTCCTCTTCTCCTCACCTACCTATCACCTCCCTTTTGTTTTCCATCTTCATTCCCTTTGTTCCGTGGTCCACTGTCCTCTCTTATTAGATTCCTTCTTCAGCCTTTTACCTCTTTCACTACCCTCCCAGATTTTTACTTCAGACCCTTCACCCACCCACCACCCACCCTGCTTTTCCCTTAACTGGTCTCACATATCACTTGCTAGTTTGTTCAATTTCTGGTTTAATTGTCATTTAACCATACACGAATAGCCAAATGATACAGGGCTCCTTCAGGGCCAAGGTGCAAAATATAGTACCAACAGCACATGGCATGTTGCATATATACTCCTGCCCCATTGCGTATTTAATGTTTCAGTGTTATGAGTAATGTAAATATATTGTTTAAATATTCCTTGTTTAAATAATTCATTATGGGTTATACGTAAAAGTACGGAAATGGCATGCGTCATATGTCATAAGCCAATGTCTCACTCAAAGTAAAACTAAGAACATACATGAGTTAAGCAGCTTCATGTTTCCTTTTAATTTGTTTTTATGTTTTGGAGTTACAAAACATAACAGTGGCGACAATAAAGTTTTAAACAGACCGAAGACAACAACATATCTGTTGCAGTGCAGCGAGACATTTGAATTTTTTAAAAAGGCAGAAAATAGACAAATTCACAGGTTCACAAAAAAGTGAGTATTGGGTCATAATAGTCATAAAAAGAGCAGAAAGAGCTGATTGATGCATTTGACTACATCACTGACAGCTGGATAACAGGATTTTGTATACTGGGTGAACTCAGCAGCATGTTAAACCAAATGGAATAGCCAATGAGAAGCAGGTGTACATTTTGCTGAGTGCATTGGGTTTAAAAGCAAACAGTTTGCTTAGAAGTTTGATGGCTCCAACCAAATCAGCTAAAATGAAGTTTGCTGATATCGTGGAACATTAGAACCCAAGTCATTGTTGATTGCAAAACGCTTTAAGTTTCATAAGCGGAATCAAAAGGAAGGGGAGTCCATTTTGGTTTACATAGATGAACTGAAGAGATTGTCTGAGCATTTTCAGTTCAGTAATGAGCTTAATAATGCACAAAGGTCATTTATTTTGTGGAATCTTACAAGAAAGCATTTAAAAACAACTCCTACCTGGAGCACAACTTACACCTAAAAGAATGGTCGGAATAGCTATATCAACGGAAACAGCAGAGATACAATTGAATTGCAGTGAGGAATGAAAGCGAGCGTGGACAAAATTGGGGAGTGCTGAGACCCTCACAGATTGAGCAGCTTGTCATGCACTGTTCAGGATGCCAACACATTCAGAAGATGCCAAGAACAGCACCTCTCCATCCCTGGGAATAGCCTGCATTGCCCTGGCAGAGGATTCATGTCGATTTTGCTGGACCATTCATGGGCACAAATTTTTTGGTGGTACTGGATGCAGCTACAAAGTGGCCATAAGTGTTCCCAATACCCTGCACTATAGCCTCACACACTGTTGATGTGCTGAGAAGCTTCTTCTCAAGAACTGATGTTCCCGAACACCTAGTAAGTGATAATAGACCAGTTTATTGCGCAACAATTTCTGGCTGGAAAATGAATGGAACAAGACATATTACACCTGTGCCATACTATCCAGCTACAAACGGCTTGGTGGAAAGGTTTATTCAGAGTCAAAAGAATGCACTGAGAGCAATGTCAACAGGACACACCACATTAACACCAAATCAGAAGCTCGCCAATTTCTTCCATGCATACCACAATACAGCATACTCCATAACCGATAACTCTGTACCTATAATGTTTCTGGCTTGTCCCTTGCATTCACATTTGGATCTCCTCAAACCCAATCTCTGAAGGAGTACGCAGGACAAATAGCTGAGACAAGTTGTGGGCTCCTCAAACAAGGAGTTTCAATGTTTCTCTCCTGGATGAGCAGTCAATTTCTGGTTTAATTGTCATTTAACCACACACAAAAATCAAGAGTGGGTACTCGGAAAGATTAAGAACAGAACTGGACCTCTCTCCTACACAGTGGAGATTGCAACTGATAACATCTGAAGATGACACATGGATCAGTTGAGGAGAGCAGAGTTAATTTTTAGAGAAGAATGGTGGCCTGAGCTGTCAGAACCACTTTCTGCAGTCCCTGACTCAATTTCTGCAACCACCAGGGAGGAGGCTCCAGAACCTGAGATTGTTTCACAGCCAGGAGTCTCACCTGCCAAGCAGAGTGATCCCCCATATCAGGAAAGGTGCAATCCCACAGGAGTAAGAAAGCCTCCACTGCAATCAATTCTTTAGGCCTGAATGGGACAATTTAAAATTTACTATGCTGTGGATGTCTATATAGTAGTTGCATACTTGTATATAGTGTATAATACAAGCTGAGATGCATTCTGTATTGAGATGGAGTTTATAGATAAGCAGGGAGTGATGTGCATTTAATATTTCAGTGATATTTGAGTAATATTGTAAATATACTGTTCAAACATTCTTTGTTTAATACATTACAGGTTATATGTAAAAGTGTACGTAAATCGCATACATGATCACACCACCACGTCATAAGTATGTGCCTTGCTTAAAATAAAATTAAGAACATACACAAATTATTCTGACACCATGTTTCCTTTCAAATAATTTTTATATTTTAAGAGTTACAAAACTTAATACCCTGCTCACCACCTTATTATTCTGGCTTCTCAGAATTAGAATCGTGTTATTATCACCATCATGTGACATGAAATTTGTTAACTTAGCAGCAGCAGTTCAATGCAATACAAAATCTAGCAGAGAAAAAAATAAAGTAAATCAATTACATATATTGAATAGATTTAAAAAAACATGCAACAACAGAAATACTGTATATTAAAAGAAGAGGTAGTGTCCAAAGATTCAATGTCTATTTAGGAATCAGTTGGCAGACGGGAAGAAGCTGTTCCTGAATCGCTTAGTGTGCGCCTTCAGGCTTCTGTACCTCCATTCTGATAGTAACAGTGAGAAAAGAGCATGCCATGGGTGCTGGAGGTCCATAATAATGGATGCTGCCTTTCTGAGACACCGCTCTTTGAAGATATCCTGGGTAATTTGTACTGACTAGATTTACAACCTTCTGCAGCTTCTTTTGGTCCTGTGCAGTAGCCCCTCCATACCAGACAGTGATGCAGCCTGTCAGAATGCTCTCCACGGTACAACTATAGAAGTTTTTGAGTGTATTTCTTCAAATCTTTTCAAACTCCTAATAAAGTATAGCCGCTGTCTTGTCTCCTTTATAACTACATCGCAATGTTGGGATTAGATTAGATCTTCAGTGATCTTGACACCCAGGAACTTGAAGCTGCTCACTCTTTCTACTTTTGATCCCTCTGTGAGGATCTGCCCCCTTCCTTTCCCATCCTGATGAAGGGTCTCGGCCCAACACATCGATTGTTTATTCTCCTCCATTGATGCTGTCTGACCTGCTGAGTTCCTCGAGAATTTTGTGTGTGTTGCTCTGGATTTCTAGCATCTGCAGAATCTTGTGTTTAAGAGTAATAGCTAGGTCCTATTCTGAAGTTGAACTTCCTTTCACTAATCTGAAAATGTGGGTGAGCCCCAAAGAAATTGTCCTGCAACAGTTTGCTGGAACAGGGACAGCTAAATGGCCCAAATGGAACCAGTCATTTCACAAGGTCTCAGTGCTCCTATATGAACACCTCACAAACTTTACATGGTATCAGAAAATAATGAAAAATGTTCATGGAGTCACAGAGAAGTACAGCACAGAAACAAGCCCTTCAGCACATCTAGTCCATGCTGGAACCATTTAAACTGCCCACTCCCATCGACCTGCATCAGGATCATACCCCTACCCCTACTATCCATGTACCTATCCAAACTTCACTTAACCATTGAAACTGAGCTCGCATGCACCACCTGTGCTGGCAGCTTGTTCTATACTTTCACACCCTTCTGAGTGAAGAAGCTTCCCCTCATGTTCTCCTTAAACTTCTCACCTTTCAAGCCTTAACCCACAACCTCTAGTTGCAGTCCCACCCAATTCATTCTCAATAAAAGGTAAGCAACAAAGCAGAGCCTTTAAAGTGGAATCAAACCATGGAATTTATGAATACAGACCATGGAATAAAACACAAGCAAAACATACTAGTCCAATAACATATCAGTTATTGCAACTCAGTACTGCAAAATTCATTAAATGTTTTGTAATTTGGAATGTGCTATTCAAATATTCCATTCAAAGTGTAATACATCTAGTTTATCATTTCCAAGATTGATATTTAACTCTTAGGATTCTCCATACCAAATTGCAACACACCATGTTTAGGTAATGGTTCTTATAGGTCAGGGGTTCACAACCTTTTATATGCCATCGACCCTTACCATTAACCAAGGGGTCCATGGACCTCACGTTGGGAACCCTTGTTTTATGCAGACAGCCTGTGAAAGTAAGATTTATGTAGAGAAGCTGGGAAGGCTGTAGCAAATATCGCTATTATATAAAGATACTTCACTGAAATGCTTCTAGCTGGTTGGATTCAGACACTCCTTGGAGATGTATTCAAGAGTACACATTTTACACCACTTATCACACCCAACACATCATGCTTACCCAGAAGCTTCATCAACTCTGTTCAGACTACATACCCACTAGGAAGTGTTAAAAAAAACATAACTATGGGGATAAATCCCCCGCAGAAAATATTGGCAAAAAGACTTGGCTGACATCGGCAGCAAAATATTTGGCTTACAAAGGAATGCTGATGGAAGACAAGCATTTACATAGATTTAAAACACAACAAATGATTACTAGGCTTAGACCAATGCTGAAAAAACAGCTAGTTTGCAACAACTTTTGAAAACTTTTTTTTAAGAACCTTAAACATGACATGATTCTATGTTAATGTAAAAATACTGCCTCTTATTGTGGATAGTTTGGGAATAGGAAAATGGAATTGCACCCCCTCTACTCTATGATCCAAAGGAATATAGGTTTGACATTACACTGATACTTATTCCAGAAGGCATTGTTCAAATGTAGAGAATCACATTCCTCCTAAATCCCAGCACTGGCCCAATTGGCATTCAAGATTAAAGTACCATCAAAGTATCTCTAACTAGCCAATTCCATCACTTTAACAAGCATGACTTATTGGATGGTTTAAATGAAACCAAACATGTAGAATCCTATTTGTCTTTTTGTTAATAGTAATTTCTGTTCCAAACACTTAAGCTCTTGTTCATTATTAAGAATCACTGTGTGAGGTTCAAATCATCTGTATGCAGTACTTCAGCACTGGAGGGGGCCGTGATTACAGAAATGATCCCGTTTAGATCAAATGATTTCAACTTTTTTAAAAAAAAAAGTTTACTTTGATAGCTTTGGGCACCACTGTCAGAACCAACAGTAAATGCCTGGCAATGTTGTGCTACAAATGTTACTAACAATCTACTAACCTGTATCCAAACATTGTCTTGGTCTACATAAGCAGCTTCCTCATTTATTGAGTAGTTGCGAATGGAACTGAACAATAAGCAACCATTTCTACGTCTGACCTGAAAATGTTAGAGCCAAGGAGACCAGAGGATGGTATGGAGGGAGGTAAGTTGTCAACTGGGGTTACTTTGCTCAGAAAATCTGAAATCTTGGCTTCAGCATCACAAAATAAATACGATTTTCTCAACCTAAGTTTGCTCCCATCTATAATCCAATATATAGTACCAGAGAACATTATGCATATTTCCATATCAAAATAACAAAACTGATTTGCAATCACTCTTGGCCACGCATACATCATGGCAGAATTAATAAAAGTAGAATTTGATATACACACAACTTCCCAAAAACTGAAGCCATAATTGGTCATTCCAAGTGAGATTTTTACCTTTAAATGGAAAAGTTATGCTCACTGGACCACAGTAAAATCCCAACAAAGATACAAGCTAATGACTTGTGAATTGGCTTGCAATTTAGAATTGAAAATTACAGCAAGGTCATAAGATTAGTCCAATAAAGTATTGCAATATGTAAACTACAAACAGCTTTCTCTGTCCTTGTGAGAATCACAAGAAAAACAGGCATTCAGTGGTGGGAGGGGGAGAAAACAAACTTATTACAACTTTGCATCTTTCAGGCCACAATTACAAGAATGCAATGCTTCAAAGTGTTTCTGTTGTACAGAGGTCCAGAATGTTTCCTGGTGCTTTGAGGATTGTAAGCCACAATTCCATCAATCATGCACCAAAAATCAGTATGTTTATTTATTCTAATACTCTCTACATTTGCTGGAGGGTGCAGGAAAATACCATTCAACAAATGCCACTTTGTAGGATTTTATCAACATTGCCAAATGTCAGTGATAATCAGATATTGATCACTGATTGATGCCCTTACAAATTTAGTTTGTTCCCTAACTGCACCTTCTCAGGAGAAGCCTTGCTGTTCTTGGTCACACTGAAACACTTCCTCCTGCAGGGGAGAAAAGTTCAGAAAGAATGGTTTGCATAGTCATGGGCACAATGAAAGGAAAGCATGCAAGTCTATCACTGTGGTGTTTATATTCACCCCAAGAACTAGTTTTCAATTTCTTCCATTGAGTCTTGCAATACCCATTGCGTTTTGATCTTATAACAGGTTATACTGTTACAAGTAAGCCTCTATTTGCAGAAGTAGTTTAAGCTTTTCTTTGTGGAAATACTGGTGCAAACATGTAAAAGATAGGAGGGAAAGATTTAAAAAACACCTGAGAGGTAATTAGTTTAGAAAGAGGTGGTGAGTACCTGCAATGAACTGCCACAGAAAGTGATCGAGGCAGGTCCAACTACAAAATTTAAAAGGCATTTGGATAGAAACGTGGATGTGAGGGGCTTGGAGGGTTCTGGGCTGAATACAGGCAACTTGGATTCAAAAGGAGAGTGCTGTGGTTGGTATGGATCATTTGAGCCAACGGGTCCGTTTCCATGTTCTATTACTTTATGGCTCTAAGACAGCTCAATAACCAATTAAAATACTTGTCGCATAAAATAAGTATATATTGTTTTAATAAATAATCAAGAATATATGTAGATCGAAGCTTTGTGGCTGAAGACTGGATCTGCAAGCCCTGGGGAAACTCAGAGACCTGATGCCTACAAGTCCACTGGAGACTGCAGGCCAAGATATAACCTGTCCTAGGTGTGTAAGTGGGGAGAAAGAAAAGGGGCTTGTTCTGCTGTTACTTTTGTTTTGATGCTCTGGTTCTGTTGTCGTTGTTGTTGCTTGTGTTGTTCTGCAGAACATTATGGGGATGCTATATTGGTGCCATAATGTGTGGTGATATCTGTGGGCTGCCCCCAGCACATCTTTAGTTTGTGTTGGTTGTTAAGGCAAATGACACATTTCACTGTACGTTCCGATGTAATAAATAACTGAATCTGAATACTAGCTAAAGCATTCCAGTTTGAAAACCTGCACTCTGTACTTCAGTAAAAGACACCCCAAGAGGGCAGGATTACTAACAGATCAATTCTTTCTGGATGTTGTATAAACATGCAAATGTGTTTGACATGAAGCAGTTATATTATTGAAGTGTATTACGTAGGTTAACACTCTAAAATAACTTTGGTGTATGGTCTCCAAGCGGATAAATCTTTAAGATGTTACTTTTTCTTTTGAAACAATAACTAATACAAGTCATTATTGTCACTTGCAACCTACTGCAAACCCGAAACTACTTTGCTCACCATTCACACCAAGTAGTTTTGCTTCTGTGGTCTTTTCCTCTTTTTCCAATCATCCAAAGTGAAAGTGTTACATTTCTCTATTTCTGACCAACCCACTGTGAGCCTTCAGCTACCAGGGACTAAGCTCTAGAATTACAATCCTAAAATTCTCTTCTAAATCAAGATCATCCTTAAAAACACCTTGAAGTTTTTGTTCAAATGCTCCATATGCTTTAATGCCAAACTTTGCTGATAACATATGAAGCACCTGAAGTCAGCTCACAATACTACAGAATACTGCTATACTTCTATACTACAGAAGCAATAAATGCATTGCTGAAAAAGTGGAGAATATTTAGCCACTTTTAATGTACAGTTTGTTCTGTTCACTTCAACAATGTGCTGACTGGGCATTTTAATCACATTTCACCTGGGGAGTGTACAGAAAGGAGCAAGTATTTTCATACATTATAGTGCTAAACTGGAAATAGTTTGATGTTACTTGAAATAAGACTAATAATTGTAGTCCAGATATAGAATTACAATCTTCGTTATTCAACCTAACAAGTAAGACTAGAGTTATTGCGAACACTTAGAGTCTTGTTTATGTGTGATTCATTGATTTAAACTTGGGAACCAACCTATTATGGAAACACAGCCCAGAAGTATTTTCATTACCAAGCAATTAATCACAGCCAATGGATTTGAATTCTCCAAACTGACAATTCCCAAAGGTACATGTAGTGCTGAGACTACCACTATGCTCTTCATGTGTCTAGTTGGTACACAGCATTATCAACAATTGGATAGAAATATCATCATTCTAATGAAACAAACCAAGTAAAACTGAATGCAGGGAATAACAGTTATGACCAAGATGACTGTATGGACAGATGAAATTAAGTTAGCCACATTAGTGCATGAAATAAAAAAAGTTGGGCTATTTTTAAATAGTGTAATTTTGGATAATGCCAACGTTCAAGGGGATTGGGTATTCTTGAATACGTAACCAAAATCCAATATTCAGGTGCAGCAAGCAGTTAGGCTAGCCCCCTCCTTCTTCCTCTCACCTTTTTTTATTCTGGCATCTTCCCCCTTCCTTCATTTCCATATATGCTGCCTGACCTGCTGTGCTCCTCCAGCATTTTGTGTATATTGCAAAGGGTATGTTGGCCTTCATATATGAGAGGATTTAAACACTTGAAGAAAAATCTGGTGCAATTATATACAGCCACTTTAAGACCACACTTAGACTATTGTGTACAACTTTAGCAACGTTGCCCATAAAAATATATATTTGCATTTGAAGGACTGAAGCACAGATTCTCCCATTAGACAGTGGGTTTGCTGTGCATGGAATGGCTATAGAGTTTAGAAGAATAAGTGATCTCATTGAACTTAAAGTTCTTATGGGACTTGACATTTTCGGACCATAAAAGATGTCTCCCTAGCTGAAAAGTCTCCAATAAGGTCTCAACAGAATAGATATGCTATTCAGGACAAAAAGGAAGAGAAATTTCTTTAATTCTCAGAGATAATGAATCTTTGGAATTTTCCATTCTAAGAGACTTATATATTGAGTTCATAAATAGAGATTTCTGGACAGCAAAGGAATTGAAAGATAGGGGAATAGTTCAGGAAAACAAGCAACGTAGATCAGCCATGATCTTGATGAACAATTCAGTGAGCTCAAAGACATAAATGGACTACTTCCCATATTTGATGAACAACGGGTGAGGATGGATAAAGAGAGAAGGAACTAAAAAGAAATGTAGTGTATGAAGGGTGTGGGAGATGATTGGGAGGGATACTGTAGACAGGAGACTGAGATATTTAGGTGAAGATGGCAGACATAAGGATACTGAGGAAAGGAAGATTGAAGGGGGGTATCAAGGTGTAGGGGTTACAAGGTAGGTGATGTCCTTCCCCTCCTTGTTCTCCAATTGTTCTAGATCTCCTTGCCACTGGACCAAAATCTTGCACTGACCAGACCAAGTGGCATCCACCCAATAATTAAAGGACTTGTGCACAGCCAGCTTTCATGATTCACATCCAAACTAAAAAGCAAATCATCCTCAATTCCACAGGGATTGATGAAGATACTACTTCATGCCTTGCACACTTTAGTTGCAATTGAAAGGATCTGAAATGAATGAGCACTAGAATTCCTTTCCTGAATTTGTTTTTGTGTGCCCCTTTCAGAACTTTTTTTTTCTCCAAAGTTTAAAAAAATTTCAAAGATTAAAATTCAATATTTTGGTTACCTGTACTAACAACTTCTTTTGTAGCCTGGTGTAAAATATTGTTTGAATCTCCACCTCACAATATTTTACAATGCAAATACAAATGTTACTGATTTTTCATGGTCTTGCATCATCATGTGCAATTCCATTTTCAGTTTAAACTAAAATGGAGTAATTGGTGTTTTGTTACTGCTTACTCCCACTACTAAGTGATGAAAAAGTTAATTCCTACTTTATGGCAGCCAAACTTCTAGAAACAGAGTCCCAAACCCTGGAACATGCTGTGCTACTCTCCAGAGATGAGAACATTTGTATTATTTCAAAGATTAACAATTTTCTTTCTTGAAAAAGGAGGTAAATAGTTTACTAAAAAATGTATGAAAAAAAGAATAAAAAATAATTTACCTTCCTTTTCTCATATATGCTACATTGGTCAATTAGTTCGAATGGACACAAAGTTGTTTAACATGCCCCTTTTTGTATTTATTGCAGTGAAAAATCTCACAAAAAGCTTGTTTGCTTTGCTGAGTTGAAATTTGATCTCCAAACATGTTCTGCAATGCTGTCAGGCTGTGTGGATCAGAATTTTGAGCCAAATGTTGATTAAGGCCAGACAGTTTCTGTGTTATGGTTTCTATCACCTCCCTTGCAGATTTTGCAGTG